>NW_017728906.1:182771458-182790039 GCF_001723895.1 Crocodylus porosus | reverse complement strand
TGTGACCCTAGTGACAGGAGGCATGCCCAGGCAAGGGTCAGCCCCTGGCATACTGAGCATGTGTGCTCCATGCAGGGATGTGCAGTTTCGGGTGTCTGTAATGGTGGGTACAATAGTAGAGTTGCTGGTTCTGCAGGGTCTTTTGTCTTTCAAATGCTGGGTTATTGTCTCTGTTTCTGGGTGAGGTCCATGGTTCCTGGATGAATCAATGCAAGGTGATGGCCTAGTCATTACAAGCCATTCAGTAGAGGCCTGCTACCATTGTATTTCAAACATTCCCAATTACACTCATTTATCTGGGAACCAATTTACATGGGAGGGGTACATGAATCACACAGTTGCAACACAGGGGATGCCCAGGCAGAGGACACAAGATGGAGGCTTGACATACAAAATGGAAACTTGACATGGCTTACGCTAACTTACATATATAGTCCTAAAACAGTAATCACCCAATATAAAAGCAGTACAAACATAATAATTATCACTTATAAAGCAGTGGGTATTGATATCAAAATAGCAGAGAACTTATTTGCAAAAAGGGGAGAGAAAAATAAAACTTACTACCTAAAATAAAATGTTAAAGCTTATCCTACATCTTAGCTTACTTACACTTATTTATAGGGAATAGAGAGGGAGAGAAAAAGTCAGAAATGGCTGGGGAAGGGGAAGGAATGCATTTTAAAATAAATTTAAAAAAAGAAATCCTGGGGGGTTTACTATAGGCTAAGTACAGACAGTCAAAAAGCCCAAGATCGAATTGATTCAATCTTCACAAATTAGTTTAAGTGACATAAATTGAATGGCTAAGCAAGCGAGCAGACATTCACTTCTGAAATGCAGCCATGTGCTTGCAGTGGCTCAAGGCAGAAGATGATGGGTGCTAGAGCACACCTTCCTGCTCTGCTGGAGCAGATAGTTTGGGATGAGTCTTGCCTGCCCACCCTGTGAGGCGGGATTTGTGGGGGACGTGCAAAGCATCCTGGGATGCTGAGGGACTGAGAGTTAATTTGAATCTGGAGGGAACAGAAGTTCAATAAATCAATTTAACCTAAATCAGTTAAGTATGATACTACATCCATCCAGGTTTATCTTAAACTGGTTTCAACCATTTGGAAGTATTTTACGTGCACTGAACTTCTGTTGTGTTACAGATTTGAACTGGTTTCCGATCACTTATACTAACTTATGTGTAATTTCTGTCCCTAGCCTAGATCTTTAGCTGATACCCCTGGGAGACTGGACAGCTAAGCTAATGGCACAACTCCAGTTAAGGGTTGTTGTGTTCACATTAGATGCAAGTTGTGGACAATACTTGAGTTATCTTTGCCATGAAAACAGGTCCACAGAAGCTGCTGTCTCTCCTGGAATCTCCCCTCAAAGGGAGGTACTAAAGAAGAAGTTATAACTGAACTGACACTCTGTTGTTGCGCATTTATGTTTGTAAAATGAATTATTTAATATTTATAACCTTGACTTTTTATATTTGCCTAAGTAGTAATGGCATACCCTAAGGCCTGGAATAAAATCTATATGTAATGAACAGAGGCAAAGCATCCCTGAATTTCTATCACAAGGAACAATATAAACACTTTGGGCTATCCTAATGTTTGTTTCACTGTACTATAATTTTAATTAATTTGTTATAAAACTACTTAGTATTTGACAGGGTAACATCACATTAAATGTCCCTTCTTACCAACAATTTTTTTTCTATCCAGATTACTTGGTAACTTTCTTACAGGAATAGTAAGGTAGCAACATCAAAGTCTCTTGCATCCCTCAGCTGACTTCTTCCTTATCACTACTCCCAATGTGGCCTGTTAAGGTAGGTAAATATACTGCTTTTTTCCAGTGTGTAGTACAGATGCTTAAGGAAATGCACAACAGTTCCTTCCTACAAGCCATACACTTTGCATAGCAAATAAATAGAAGCATCTACTTTGCAAATATTTTGAATGGTTTGTGAATATTTTGCAAAACCAAAATATACTGAATTTTGTATATAATAAATACTATTAAATTTTCTATAATATATGCTGCTGTTTGCATCTAATTTTGTTCGAGTCCTTTTTCTTCTTCCTGTGCAAAAGATTTCACAAATAAGTTTAGCATATAACCCGGTAAAGTAAAAACACTTTCTTGTTGTGCAATTGCAGAAAAATCATTAATCCTTAGTTTAGTTTTGTAAAAGTTCTGTTTTTTTTTTCATTACCTGGCTTAATAGTTAAGGCTCATTGAAACAAAATCACCTTGGAATGGGTTTAAATATTTCATAAGCGTGATTTAATTGCTGTCATTTTCAATAGCTTCTTTACCCGGGGGTCGTTCTTTGTATAGGGACTCTATTGGCTTTTTTACTATCAATAAAAAACTTTCTAGACATCATTAAGTCTTGATTTTAAGGGTGAATGAACCCCTACAATTTTTCTTCTGCTGGTTGTTAATTTCAGACCTGCACATTTATTCTTTCTGCAAACCTTAGATTCAATCAAACTCAACAAACCAAACAATTGTCAAGGAATATGTATCTACTTACCTGTTTTTATTTGTATGTTAACGACAAAACTGTGAGATACAGTGTTGCTTCCTATAGGCATTTTCACATGTATTTAGGAAAAGAAATAAGTGAAAAGGATCTGCCTATAATAAAGGAACATATTGCAGTAATGTATTGTTAAAAGTATAATCAAGGTTGATGTTTCTTCTTGTATAGCTGCTGGCCCATTGCTATTATAGGCTCTTACTAAAATTTGATTTCCAACTGGCAAGATTTCTAAAGTTATCTATAATTCCCAGGCACAGTGCTGCAGTGGACTTTAAATGTCTTTATGTCATAAGAAAAAGATAGTTAAAGTAGCATATTTCTATGCAATAAAGATTTACAGTAATTAGCACTTAGATTTTTGAATACTTTGAAAAAAGTTGTAAAGTGTCTTCTCTGATGACTTAAAGGAAGTTTATATAAAACTTTCACTGTGCTGGGAAGTGATACATCCTGCAGATTTGCTTTTGTGTAAACTATTGTTGTGTGGCATAATGATTTTCTTTTATTATCATCTGTTCTGTACATATTGCTGGACTCTACCACATGACCTTCCATTTTAAGTTTATTCCCCCAAATGAGTGGATCAACCAGCTGGAATTCAAAATGATGCTTTTAAACTTTCTAAAGCTCCACTGAGTTGATAGTAATTGTTCATGGAGCTGACGTTCTATCTGTTACTGCCTTTGGTCTTGTGCTTCAGTGTTGAGCCAAATCATGCAGTTATCTCAGAACAGCTGCATGCCCCATTGTGCTTTACGCCATCCTTACTAGACCTTTTCAGTCATACAGAGATCAAAGGAAATACAGATAGACACTGTCTGAGGTGTACGAGCAGCTGGTTTGCCTTGGATTTATTTTTGTAAGAATTCTGAGAAGGTGCAAAAATGAATATAGGCCTTGTAGAAGTTCAGTAAACCATCTTCTTTTTTTTTCCTTTGGACAAAATCAATAATACAGTACAGGTGCAACAAGCTTCCTATTATATTACATTTTTCACAGATTTATCGATTATCAAATTTAGCAATGGTGGAGTACTCATACACAGACAAAAGGTCATTGCCTCAACAATAATGTACTACTGCACAACAGTCAACAGAATTTCAGTAACACAATGGCTTCTAAGTTTTTGGGGGCAGGCAATACCTTTTGTTTTGTGTTTGGTTTTGGTCCATGATTTAGAATACTACCATAATACCATAATAATAAATAACAATCATGCTTTTCATGCGACAGTATAAACCAGTATAAAGATAAACTAATCCATCTTCCATTTGGCATTGTTAGCAAAAGATACCAAATTATCAGAACTTAGTCTTTTCTAATAGTTCAGCTCTTCAATAAAGAGCTAAAACAAAAACTGGAAATATTATTAAGATTTGTTTTTAAAAATTACTCTGTGCACATAGACATATACATTTTTAACTAACCAGCTTGATAACTGCAATCTTATATATTGGTGTAACACTAAGTAAAACAGATGTGTTTGGTGCTGAGTGCAAATTGTACCACAGAGAAAGAATACAGCTATTACAATTTAAAATGCAAGAAGGTTGCAGGGAACAAAATACTTGAATCGTTTTTAAACAGCATGTCACAAAAGGTAACCAGAATTTTCTTCCCTAAGGAATTTCTTCTGGCTATTTTCTCTCCCTTTTTCTTATTCAGCTGACAGGTAGAAGGTTCAGCAGCCCGGAATATAAATGTTTTGTTTTGGTGTAAAGCCTCAGCTTATCTGGGTAAATGTTGCCCTTTGGAAAATACTGCACTGATATTTCTTGTTGCTTTGAATGCATTGTTAAATCTACCTCAGGGACCATTCCAACTGTGCTATACAATATGTGCTAAAAATACCAGGGAAATCTCCATTTCCCCAATATTAAAAAAAAAAAAAATCTAAGCTAAATTTGAAAGTACAAGAAAATATTCATTAGTTTTTCCCAAATAGCGATGTAGCTTTGAAATAATTCAATTGGCCTGCTGTGCTGTGCATGTGGGATAAATATAAAGCTCATTTTAAAGTGAATAAAGTATACATTTTGTGAATAAAAGTATACAACATACTATGTTTTTCCAGTTTTCACTTATTGACCTTAAGTCTTTTATGCAGAACACTATACACAAAACCACTCTTTCAGCCAGTTTTGTAGAGCTGTTTTTCTACCTTCAAATATTGTATCCCAGGGCAAGATTTTTTTAAAAATAATCAAGGCCAATTTTAATATAGAGAGCTTCACAATAAGCCTCATATTTATGAGCTAAGGAAATGACACATTGTAAGACATTTCACTGGATGCAATAATTTCCTATTGTCCTACTATCTCCTAGCTCTTATTGTCTGATTCCAAGAACAGTCTATACATGGCTTCGCTTCTCAATGTAGTTTATACCATGTGGGGGGAACAGAGAGGGTAAATGAAGGATCAAGCCCTGTGTATGAGTAAATGTTGCCTGTGGACTATGCTTCCAGGATAGTATGTTCTGACATCCTAATGCTACCTAAGCACTTGAAGAAGAGCTTCAAAAAAGGTTTGGGCTGAAGAATAAAGTGGGCAAAGTCAGCTCTGGAGACCAATGTACTGTGAACCTTCCCTAGCCATTACAAAATTAAATAGGAGACCCATTATAAACTAATGCCATTAGATACTTCTGCTGCTGGTTAACCACTAGGGTACAGCTCACGCAGGTAGAGAAGATTCCTCTAATGGAGTGCCTGCTGGACTCCTATCTCCAGCTCCATGGCCATTCATAACTCATCAAAGAGTATTATCAGGAATCTAGGTACAGTGACACTGAGAGAAATGTGTACATCAGTGTTCTATGAGGAAGGAAAACTAATGCTAGTTCTCTAGACATCTAATTTTAGCATCTATGAGGAGCTATATGGCTCAACATCAGTGTCATTCGGTATACATCACCATTTCCTGGTATCTTACTGTTCTGTGCCTATAATAATCATATTAAAGCTACAGCACAAAAATACAAGTAATTTAATTCCTTGATATTTTTTAAAATATCATGTGACTATAATGTCACTTTTATACCTGAGGCAAGGATTCTTGTGAGGGGTATCCTTGCCTCTCACATATTTCCTGGACCATCATGGCTACAACATCACTTTAACACTATACTTTCCATACATCACATTCAACTATGAGCATTTACTGGCTAAGTACAGACATTTGGGGGCATTAGGGGGAAGTGAAAATTGGTTTGCAGTGGCTACCCAATGACAGGTAAGTTAAGATGGGGAGGAGTCTAGCAGAGGGTTGGGAGTTCAACAGGAGGGGATTGGGGGTTTTCCAGGGGATGGGGGGAAGGCATGGCCTGTGGGTGGCACAGGGGGGCAGGTATGACCCATGGGTGGAGTGGGGGGTAGGCACAACCCATGAGGGGTGACAGGGGTAGTCCTGACCTGTGGGTGGGGTAGGAGAGGGCAGGCATGACCTGTGAGTGTAGGGGGTCAGGCAACACCTATGAGGGGGGTAGGCATGACTTACAGTTGCGACTGGGGGGGCAAGGATGACCTGTAGGTGGGGTAAGAGGGACAGGTGCAACCCTTGGGTGGGGTGGAGTGGTAGGCACGACCTGCAAGGGTGGGGGGCAGGTCTGATCCCCAGGAAGTTATGGGTGAAAGCACAACCAGTGGATGGGGTAAGTGCAATCTGTGGGTGGGGTAGGGGCCGAAGCATGACCCATGAGTAGTGGCACAAACATGACCTGTGGATGGGGTAGGGAGGCAAGCATGACCCATGGTTTGGGTGGGAAAGTAGGCATGACTCACAAGAGCGGGGGCAGATGCAATTCATGGGTTGGGTAGGGAGCAGGAGCAACCCACAGGGTTTTACTTGGGCCTGGGAGTGTCTGGTGGGATCTATAGGGGGCCTAAGGGGAACAGGGGCTACTTTTAGCCCTCTGACCCCCCAGTGAACCTTCACCCCCATCCCTCCTTTCCTTCCCTGCAGCATGCCTTACTTGCTTAACTCTGGCAGTGATGAATGCTGATAAAAGTGGCTGTACCCAGAGAGGTTTTTGGAATTGGGGTTGATAGGGCTAGCTGGGCTAGGGTGAGGGGAGGGCAAAACATAACTCAGTGCATGGGGTGAAAAGAGCAGCCTGGGGGCTGGAGCCAGTGGCTGGGTTTTCCTAGTCCTAGGTGTGCGCAGGGAAACTGTACAGGAGTTCCATACATCTGTTTGACTTAAATTGAGTAAGTTTGATAATAAATAGACCCAGGTTTATCTTAAACTGGGTTCTGCAATTTTTAGACTGGTTTGCGTGCATGGAACCTCTGTACAATTACAGGTTTAAACTGGTTGCTGGTCGCTGAGACTGGGTCTGTAAGGTCGGTACTGGGGATAAGGTAAGCTTAAGTTGAGTGGATGTTCTGAACCCAATTTAACCTCTTGAATGTCTGTACTTAGCCACAAAGTGAGTTTAAAAAAAATGTACAGAAAAATATGACATTTTACATCACCACAGACAGATTACCTTTGTCTTCAAGAGGCTCTGGACCAGGTTCTTCATACAGAGGGAAGTAGTATAGAACTTTAAATAAGAATATCATAATAATAATTTTAAAACACTCTTTTTATTAGCCAAATGCCAAGGCCAGAAGTGACAAGGAAACAGGTGCCTAAACTTACTCCAAAACTTTTGCATGGGCAGGTAATATAATGATCACATTTTTAAAAGCACTGAAAAAACATCATGTCCTATTAATTTTACTGGGCGTTGTGGAACTCCTCAGTTCTAATCTATTATATAATTATACATAGAACCTCCTATGCAAGTTCTTATACCAATTCATCACCATAGCACCTGAGAACCTTCTCAACATTTTAGAAAACCCATTTTTTTCTAGAAGTCTAAATACAGAAAATTCTCATTAAAAAAAACAAAAAACAAAACAAATTGGTCCGAGCACTTGAAAGAGCTGTATCTGATTGGTAAATTGATTTAAAAATAATTGGTGCAAATTCTTTCAATTTTGATGATTACCTAACTGATAAACTTTTTCATTTTAAAAATAATTATCAGACACTCTGTGTACTTTTTAAGGCAGCACACAATATGTAAATCTTATGCTGGTAAAGGTAATTACTCCTACAATCTTAAGTATAAACTGTGATTCACTTCAAACATTTCCTTGAGATTTGACATGCAAATTGGTATGGCACAATGTGGGGGAAGTTACAAGTAAACGTATTAAATGATACCATCAGTGGGTTTACAGAGACACACACACACACGCTATTAGGAGGACACTTCTTGCAGAGCAACCATTTTCTCTCTGACCCTACTATTGTCATGCTCAAGGGAAATCTACCTAACATTTTTAAAATGGCAAACTTGGGAACAAAAAGCCATAAACTGGCCAGACACTAGGAACCAAGGACTTAACACCAGTATTGGTTTTATGGCACACTATAAACAACCTGATTCCTGAATTCTTCCCATACCTGGAAAGGTGATGATGACCCCTTCCCTTTTGAAAAGTCTTGATCTCCCAGGAATAAGATTCCCTTCTTCTGCTGATTGCTTGTCTGCTACCCCTAGGAATTTATCTCCCTCCTCATATTCCACAACTCTACAAACGGCTTTTTACTGTTGCTGTGCTTGCTTTTCTTCTCAGACTGAACAAAAATATCTTGCCTTCAAAAGCTTGTCTAACTCTATCCTAGCTATGCAGTTCGAGTAGATACTATAAAAGCTACTACCCAAAGAAATCCTTGCCTCTCACATAATTCCTGGACCATTATGGCTACATCACTCTAACACTGCTTTTACCTGAAATGACATATAGGGAACAGATTGTTGGAGTCTCTGATGGCAAGACTGGGTTCTTTTATTAGAAAAGAGATAGGAGTATTGCTTTGATCACATGGGCCACATCCACACATGCAGGCACGTGCGCTTGGAGCAGCTCAAATAGGAGTGGCACACATTTTATTTTTGCCTCAGCGTATGTGCCCAGGCATTCACTTTGGTCTGGGACAAGTTGTGCCACTTGGAGCAAAATAACCCTGCCCAGCTCTTTCCGGATTTGCAGCCAGGGGGAGCTAGAGCCTAAGGCCAGCATCTGTGCTGGCCCCAGCAGTATAAAAAGCCATCCTGGTGAGCATCTCAGGGCTCCTTGCTCTAAGGAGCTTCTGGGGCCTGGTCAATTGGTATCTGGGGACACTACCCCTTGTGCCAGCTGGACTGCTAAAACAGCCCTAACCTAAAGTGGCCCCTGCTCCCTCTACCCACTACAGCAGTCTGGCAGTGGGGGATGTTACTTGGCTGTGACCTACTGCCACCTGTGACAGCATCTGCTCCCTTGGACCTGCGGCCTCATGGCTGCACGCCTGCCAGATCCGGATAGGGTGCCCCTGCCCTACCAGCTATCGACCGAGGATGTGCTCCTTGCAGTGGCCTGCCTCCCAAAAGACCAACAGGTCAGCCACTTCGTCTGCCCTCCACCTGGGTCCCCAGTGCTGGTCCTGGATAGGCTCCTCTGTCCTGGTCTCGCCACTTGTCTCACCAGCAAAGATACTGGTGTTCTCTGTTTAAAAATTGCAAATTCTCTGATAAGAAGCCCAAATTTTCTCATTAAAATACGCAAAATAGTATTCTTTCACTGTTAAAATGAAATGCCACTACATATAGAGCAATCAGTTGGGCAATATTTTATTGATATATTTACAAGTTTAAAGCAATTTGGAAGTCTACCAGTGCCTCTATCATCATAATAAAATACATTTTAAATATATATACACTTTGGCAGTTATTTTTGGCATTTTTGTCATAGAAAAATCAAAGCTACCCCCACCCCCTTCTCTCACCAGAACATGAAGCGCTGAGCAGCACTGATATGCCAGTACCCTGCCCCTGCCCTTGCCCCCTACCCCAGTCCTCTCACTCCTGCCACACAGGGCCAGGTGTGTAGGTGAGGGGTTTGTGGAGGTGGCTTGGGGGTATTGGGTTTGTGGGTGGATTGTGGGGGGACTGTGGGTGTGGGGGGCTTCTATGTGGGGGTGCTCAGGAGGGGTGGGTCCTGTGCCCCCCACAGGGGCCACAGCCCCCTGCAGGAGCCAGCAAGCAGCACAGTGCCCCATAAGACAGCCTGAGCAGCCCAGAGCTACCTGGAGGTGCATGGCCCCGTGCAGCACCATGCCGAGCCAGGCTGCATCCGCACAATGTGGCAGAGGCAGTGCTGGGTAGCAGGTGGCTGGGGCTGAGCTGTGCTTCCCCCTGCCCTGCAGGGAGGTTGTGGGTTTATTTCATGAGTCTGTTCCTTTTTTACAAGAGTGTAAAGCCAATTATACCAGTATACACGTGCCATGCATTCAGGCTTTAGAGGGGGTAGAGGAATTGCATCTTAAAAAGAGATGTGACAATAATGTTATCTCCTTTAACCTGAAAAAATGTGCTGATGAAAAAATGTGTTGCTAGATCCACAACTGTGTCATAACCTTTTGGTGTTTTTAAGTGGTTAGTTTAAGGCTATTCTGTAAAGTAGTCCTTAGTTACCAACACATACTGCTGGTCTGAATATCCTGCCTGCGCACCCCTGCCCAGAACACGCAGGCTACAAATCGCAGTTTTGCTCTGGCTCTAGAGCAAGCTGCCCCCACTGCAAGATCCCAGCGGCTCTGGAGCAGGCTCCTGTGTTGCTCTGCTGTGCACCCTGCCAACCTGGCTGGGACTGATCTCCACTGCAACCCCAGCTTTAAGCTTTCACAGTACAGCTGTGGCTGGGGTTTCCATGGAGACCAGCCCCAGCCATGCAGATGGGGCTGCTGGGAAATGGAGTTCAGCTGCTGGCCAGATAGGCCATTTTCCCCACCCCTGCCCTATACCATGAGCTCTATAACCTGTGTCTAATATGAAAGGGGCAGTAATGAAATAGTAAACAAGGCAGGCAGAATAATATCTTGGTTGAATCACGCTTTGCTGATTTTTGAAATGCCTTCCTCTTTGAATTCAACCACCCAATTATTTTTTGCAGTATTGGCAAAAGCACAAATAAGCTTTCTGTAATGGGGGAATTTCTGTCTGTGAGTTGACCAGTTCTGTACCGTCTTCATATTCTTTTTCATATTAAACATCTTTTCTTTCCTCAACCTGATTGTGTGCATAAAAACACTATTATAATAACCCCCTTTCTTTGGGGTCAATTCAGACTGACAGTCAAAAGCTTGATTGCAATAGATATGGTCAGAAAGTATAGTTTAGTGATAAAACTATTTAAAATCAAAACACCTCAGCTTCAATAAAGTTTTACTGATGGGTTCCAAGGAAACATTCCCTGGACTCCTAGTGGACCACTCCAGGGCTGGGGGATCTAGAAGTCCAGGGAAAATTACTGTCCTGAGCCTCACAAGTATGTTAACCTCCCTGAGTTGCTGCAGCAAAGTGCAGAAAACTTCCAGTGAATAGAAAAGGGGTGAGGGTGGGGAGTTTCAGTCCAATTTAGGGTGAAACGAAATTTCCAAAAGTGAAGTTTCCTGTGAGTTGGCGTTATGGCCAGCTGTGTTTGCAAATGCATCCATTCCAGTTAAAAGGTTTTAACATTCACCAGAATATAGTTAGAGTATAACAGGCAGACAGAAAGATGCATGTCTTGCAGCACCCTCTTCAAATGTGACAGGTGAACTGAATAAGCTGAAAGACTATCAACCTTAATATAAACAAAAAGAGAAACAAGATATAGGCCATAAGTAAAAAGCATATCAGGACACTTTTCAAATATTTGAATGAATTTAAGTCAGGAGGGCCTGATGGAACTCATCCAAGGGTTCTGCAGGAACAAACTAAAGAAGTGATGGTGCCATTTACAATAATGACAAGTGAGACTTCAAAGGACCTGACAAGGGCTAATGCAGTTTCCCCCCATTTTTTTCCAAAGGGAATTATAAATTGTTCAGCCTGACTTCAGTACCTCTGAAGTTAAAAAAGTAATTATAAAACAATCAATTCATAAATGTTTCAAGGTGATCACTAGCTGTGGATTTATTGACTATGCCAAACCTACTTGATTTCTTTTCTTGAAAGGATAACTAGCTGGGCGAATAAAGGAAATGCATTTGACTCAATATATTTGGACTTTGGTAATGAATTTGGTGTTGTTCCACAAGCTATTCTCATAAGTAAGCTAGAGGAATATGGAGTAGGTAGCATGACCATTAAATTATTACATGAGTAGCTGAATAATAATGAAAAACAAAGAGATAATAAATTGATGTAGGGGGTAGAAATGCTCAAGTGGGATTCTGCAGAGGTCTGTTCTGATCTATTGCTGTTTAACATTTTGATTATTGGGTCAGATGCAGAGCTAGAGAGGAAATTGCTCGATTTTTCAGGTAATATATAGTTGGGTTTGTTATTCTGGAGGTCAGAATTAAAGTTTGAAGGGACCTTGATACAGTGGAGGACTAGGCTATAGACAATAAAATTAAATCCATCAACAAATGTAAGGTACTGAGACAGAAAATGTGCAAATACAGAATGGGTGATAATTAGTTTAGCAATTGCACAGGTGAAAATTAGCTAGGGGGTTATGATAAATCATAAACCCAACATGAGTTGGCAAATGCAATTTATATGAAGCACACTGTCAGACTTGGAAGATGAGAGAAGCGCTCTATTTGGTGCAGGCTAGGCCTCAAGTTATGTCCAATTTTGGGGGACTGAATTATAAAAAAAAGACAGAGGAATTTGATAGGGTCCAGAGCCAGATGACATATCAGGAAAGGCTGAAAGAACTAGGTATATTTAATTTGGAGGAAAAGGAGATTTGAGAAGTTAAGAAGAGCATGGTAATAGTTTTCAAATATTTGAAAGGCTGACATAAAGAATAGGAATTGTTCTCTTTTGCCAAAAAGATAGGACCTAATGCAATGGCTTTATTTTGCAGCAAGGCAGATTTAAATACAATTTTAAGAAAAACTTCCTAACTCTCAAAATGGAAAATCTGTTTAGAAAATAAAACAATAAGACAATTGAACACATTGCCAAGGAAGGTTGTGGAAACTTCTCTGGAGGATTTTGAGGTTGCATAGACATCTGTCTGGGATGGTTTATATTAGGGCTACGCAAAATTTTGCTGGCTGTTTCGTTTCAATGCTGTTTTGACTCTTTTCGAGCTCGAAACAGCGAAATTGAAATGAAATGGAGTTTCAAAACAGCCTT
Organism: Crocodylus porosus; assembly: GCF_001723895.1. Lineage (NCBI taxonomy): Eukaryota > Metazoa > Chordata > Crocodylia > Crocodylidae > Crocodylus > Crocodylus porosus. Next base: position 182,777,318 of record NW_017728906.1, on the reverse strand, counting down.
GAAACAAAACAAGGCAAGTTGAAACATTCTGAAATTTTCAAAACGTCTTGAGTTTCGAAGCTTAAGCTGGGCTTGCCTTCAGGAAAACAGAAACTAGAGTAAGGAGATAGAGGGGGACAAGGGGGAAGGGTGGGGAGAGTGCTTTCATTATTGACTGTGTAGCTGGCCAGTGACTGTCACCCTTCCCTGAGGCCTCTTCCAATCCTAGTGCTCTAGGGGAGGGATGGAAAAACTGCATAAAAGGCAGCATTGTTTGAACTGCCCTGCTTTCTGCCTTGGGGTCAGTTATTGAGCTCTGTGTTCCAGTTTTGCCTGTCAGCAGCCAGAGGTGCAGGGCCCCAGAACCCTCCCCCTGCACCTATCTCCTTGGCAGCTAGCAGACTTCATGGCCTCAGCAGGGGCCAGCATGCCTGCAGCTTTCACCCTGCTGCGCCTTAACACACAGTATCACTCATGTCATGAGTTTTGCGTATCTGCAGCTTGAGGTGAAGTTTCCCCAAAACCTCTGCACCTATCACCTTGACACTTGGCAGGCTTTGCGGCCTCAGCAGGGGGTAGCATGCCTGCAGTTTTGACTCCACTGTAGCTTAACACATAAAAATGGCATGCGTTTTGCTTTCAAGACTTTGAGGTACAGTTTCCCTGAAATCCCTGCACCTATCTCCTTGAAACTTGGCAGGCTTCATGCCCTCAGAAGGTGCTACTGTTCCTGCATATTGCATCTGAATCAGGCCAGAAATCACAAAGTTATATGTTGTTTCAAGCTTCCCCATTATAGCCTATGGGCGAAAGTTTGAAACTGTCAAAACAGTGAAACTGTTTCGACGAAACAAAATGTAATAGCGGTTTCAAATCAAAACAAAATTCAAAACGAAATGCTGTTCCATCGAAACATTAAACTGCAAGTCGAAATGGAACTGTGCCGTTTCGCACAGCCCTAGTTTAGAGCAAATCCTGCATTTGTAGGGGATTGGACTAGATGATCCATAGGGTCCCTCCCAACCTTATGAATCCATGATTCCTTTTCAAAATGTCACAGGCCATTATCTTGCTTTGAATAGAGTCTTTTTTTCCTCCCTTGAATTAGCTCCACTTGCCATGTCTAAGGTGCAGTGTGGAAAAACAGACTGTGTCTGCTACACCAGGATATCATCGTCTACTGAGAGGCCCAGTTCCATGTCCAGATGCTGACTTTCACTGTGGTCAGCAACCCTTTCACTTGCTTCTCAAGGTGATCTCTCATTGCTTCAAATCCTTGCTGCAGCTCAGCTCTTTTAGCAAGTTTCAAGTTGGCCAGATCCATGATGCATCTACCAAAATCTGTCAACCTTCTCTTAGGATTACACCATAAGGCCTTCTCTGTTGTTCATTTCTGATCTTTTCTTTGTCCATTTCTCAGAGCATTTGCTCTCTCTCTGTCTTTCCCACACAGACACATACAGACCTATAGTGGAATCAATCTCCTAACCCTGTTTTTATTAAGAGACCCTTAGAAGGTATTTGGAAGCTATGTGATGGAATAATGACTAGGGAAATAAAGCTGTGCATCTTTAAGCCACAAGATGACAGTCATTACTTAAAACAATCTAGTGGAAATGTTTAATAATAAATCAAGGGGCGAGGGGAGACCCCTTAAATCAACAGCTGAACTAACTTTACTGAAAGTTGCATAAAAGACCTTTGAAATATTTGTGCAGGCAGCATAGCATCTTGCAAAAATGGTCAAGAACAGATCAAGCACACTGAATATTTAATAGAAAAAAAAAGAAAACCACTTTCTGTTCCTCACTAATGTAACAGAACCAACACATGTGATATTTGGTTGCTACTTGCTTTCTAAGTTAGTTATTTCTTGTTGAACTAAAAAATGTAATGAACTACATTAAAAATGTCATTGGTATTTCTACTACTGGGATATCTTTTAGAAAAATATACCAGGGTTTATCTTTATCCTAGGTTTATATGCTGTTCCCAGCTCTTCATTTAAACCAGATAAAAAATTCTGGGGCTCCATCTCGTAAGATGTTGAGCAGTCTGATCTCAATCTAGAAAAGCATGTGTTTACCTTTAAGTACATACATTCTATCACTGAAGCCAACGGGACAGTTCACAAGCTCAGTATTAAGCATGAATTTCATCAAAATGAAACCACACTACTCAGCACTTTGCAGGGCAGAACACTAAAGTAATAACAGCAGCACCACTTCAAATCATCTGGCAGTCATAAGAGTACACATTGCAAAGTGTCTCAAACTTGCCCCTCCCACTGAAGTTAATAACAAGACTTGAAGAAAATGATGAGAAAGGGAAGACCCAAAAGGTATCAGTAAAAATAATACATCAATAACAACAACAAAAAAGAAAATTCCTTAAGTCACCTTTACAAAGTAATGAAGTCAGATTGATGATACACCTATGGTGTAGAGTTGCAACAGGGATCTGGGGTTTCTGTTTCCCACAGAAAAAAAGAAAAAAAATGCAGATTTTCCCTTTTAACTTTTAATTTGGGGGTGTTAAAAGATTTTTGATTTTAACAGGGAAATGCATGGATTTTGCACTTTTGTAAAGCGTTCCTTGCAGTGCCAGCCTGTAAGGGGCTGAGAGAGAAATGGGAGGAGGGTGCTCGGGCAGGAGGCACCATGTGCATGTCCACACAGACACACATGGCTGCCAGGCAGCCTGGAGAACAGCTTCTGCAGGTAAGTCTGGCAGGGGAAGAGGGGGGACTGAGGCTCCCATAGGGATGGAGAGAGGGAGGGGGTGAGTTGGGCAGCTGCCACTGCCCAGCCAGGGTGGTGCGTGGGGCTTCAGGCCAGGGCTGGAACACACAGCCACAGGGCAAGTGGAGATGTGGATGGAGCAGCTTGTCCTGGGGGGGAGGGAGGGCAGGCTCCCCACCACTTTGTGCACTCTCAGGGACAGCAGGGAGGCATGTGCCCCTCCAAGATCTGTGTGCAGGGCAGGGATGGGAGCTGGCAGCCCTCTGTGGGCTCGGGCTCCCTTCCTTGCTTCCCTCCCCCGATTTTTAGACAGAGAAAACCAGGATCCCTGTCATCAATAAACAAGACAAACAAGGATGCTACTAACACTAATGGTACAGAAAGTTTTGTAAGTTGCTTTATGGAGAAAGCTAAATTACCTCAGAGCCAAAAGGGTCATTATAAATCTACCTCCCAAGCAGCAAAAAACCGGACATGCTGCATCTAGCAAATCCTACCTAGCACTGAGGGAGTGTAATCCTGCTGAAGGTTTTGTCCTTTGGTTAAAACATTAAATCAAGGACTCTGTAGGCAGTATGTATAACATGACACGGCTAAATGGAGAGTAATAATGACTAGAAGTCCCCAAAGACTATTGAATTGCTGCTTATCAGCTATACATACTGTATGATGAAAGCAGTTCATAAAGGGAGTTTTTGAAAACAAGAACTCCACGATGGCCAAATCTTAAATGGGTAGATTCAGTCTGCTCAAAGACTGGGATTTTCAGAAGCACCTTAGAGTCATAGAAGTGCATGTTCCATTGACTTTCAAAGGGACATGCCAGGTGGGTATTGTGAAAACTGCAGTTTAAAAGATTAAGGATGGGACAAGAAATCTCTAGTTCTGACTTCATAACCAGGGCCCTTTCACTGACTTAGCAGCAGCCAGATTGCGGTGACTAATTTTTCACTCAGTTGATCCCATAAAATTAATAGGCCTTCTTGGGTGAGGAACTGAAAACCAGTAAGAGTAAGGGGCTCATAATCTGTCCTCAAGTGACCTGTAGAAATTACGTAACTTCTCTGACTCAGTTTCCTCATCTTCCGAAGGAAGATAACTATTATTACCTGTCAACAGTATCTGCAGGAATTGATTTGCATTCAGTTTGAAAACATAAGGCTAGACTACTGTGCAAGGTGCTGTCCTTGAGGACTGTCCAGAAGCTGCAGCCGAGGCAAAATGTGGCCACGCAGCTTCTGACAGGGGTGGAACATACACCTCCAGTGCTTCAGAGCGTGCACTGGTGTTCAGTGACGTTCCGGTTGTGATTCAAAGGGCTGGTTTTGACATATTAGGCCCTAAATGATCTGAGTCCTACATACCTAAGGAATGCTTCTCCCTTACACTCCACCATGATCTCTTATGGGAGTCAATATGAAATCCCTGCAAGTACTATTGATGCACCAATTTTGCCTGGCAAAAATGCATGGGAGGTCATTCTCAGCTGTTGCTCCTCAGCTTTGGAACTCCCTCCCACCTGAGGCCTGCCAGAGCCCAAGCCTGGACATCGAGAAGCACTCTACGACCCTCCTTTCTGGGCAGGTGTTTAGCAGGTAGAACTGAGCTAGGATATTGTTTAAGGGGTTATTGCTTTATATTTTAATACTTTGCATGCTTTTGTAAGTTGTTTTCTTCTTCTGTATTTGTTCCTTTGTTCGATACATTATTTTGTTCTCATACTGTAAGCCAATCTTGAGCCTTTGTTGGGAACCCCAATCAAAAAATCAATCAATAATATCTTAACCCTAGATGGTGTAACTAGGCATAATTCAGTTAACTTCAAATAGGGATTTTTACCAAGTTATGAGGCACAAAATATGAAGTACTATTAGGAGAAAGAAAAATAAACTTGTTTACCAAGAACAGAATAATGGATAAGATTGACAACAAGGGTCACTCAGAAATAAATCTCCCCCAAATGTAGCTTCATTCTGCAAATGAGTGAAACATATACCACAAATGGAGTCTTAAATTTCTTGGTACAAGCCAAGCAAGACTTCAGATCTTTAACTCAGATCTGTAACTCTGAAGAAGGTGCTGTTTGTGACAATTAAAGCTCTAAACCTCTTAAAATTTTTCAAATTTTGCTTTACTGCTTTAAAGATCTGGAAAGAAAGGAAAATGAAATTGTGTAACAGGTCAAGTTACATAATGCTGGCAAGACAAAGTAACATAATTTACTGTCACTTTTGTACATGAGTGATGGGGGTGGGGGAAAGTGCTATGTGCCACTGGTCTAATTTAAAAGTTCGTAGCTAGTATGGGGTTAAGCAGCAAGGGCCAGATCATAAATTAATGGAAGTCAGTACTGCTCTGTTGAAGTAAATAGAGCTCTATTTGCTTTGACCACCTGAGTAACTGCCTTTAAAACTTTTGAATCCTACTGCTAAATTCCATGTTCAGAGATGAAGCCAGTACTGAAGATCCCAGAAAGGACAATTCATCATCAACAATTAATTGAAAATGTATATATTTTTAAAGGAACACAAATTTAGTCTTGGTTCTTGAAGTGAATGGAGTACACACCATTTAATGTGGAGTTTCCACTTAATCCTCTCTCTAGTACCCAGAAAGCTGCATCTCTAGGTTTTATCAGGAATTTGCATCCTAGCTGATATTATTTATAAATGTCAGCAGACATTTTTAGTTGTTTTTAATATTCAACAAGTCAGAAATCCCACCTTTTTACTCCTTCCCTCACAAACCTATGTCATTTCAAAGGAAATAAAGTAAATTAAAATGCAACGTCATCAAACAAATATTATATAATGCAGAAATTAATACATGTAAAGCCTGCCTCTGGGTTGCCAGGGTTTAAGAAGAGAGGGATGGAGCCACTCCCAGCTCAGGAAAACCAGATCCAGATAGCTGGCTTAAACTATAGCCCTCAGACTGCTTTGACGGTGAGCAGGAGGGCAAACCTTCAGGTGCTGATTCGATTCAGGGGAATCACAGAATCATAGAAGTAGGGTCGGAAGGGACCTTATAGATCTTCAAGTCCGACCCCCTGCCAGGGCAGGAGAAAAAACTGGGCTCAAATGATCCCAGCTAGGTAGGCATCAAGCCTCCTCTTAAAGACCCCCAGGTTTGGAGCCAGC
>NW_017728906.1:182761518-182771118 GCF_001723895.1 Crocodylus porosus | reverse complement strand
ATGTTCATCTTGGAGTCAATAATGACTCCAAGATCCCTTTCTGCCTCCGTGCTCTCAAGAAGGGAGTTTCCCATCTTATAAGTATGCTACTGGTTACTACTGCCCAAGTGCAGCACCCTGCACTTGTCAGTGTTGAAGCGCATCCTGTTTTTGCTAGCCCACCTCTGTAACCTATCCAAGTCTTGCTGCAGTCTTTCCCTCCTGTGACAGGAGTATCAATATTGGAGCCTTTTTGGGAATGGCTCCGCCCTCCTGTAATGGGCCAACTGCCTGCTTAATCGCCTGCCACACCTTGATCTTATTTGATTAGAAGATGGTTGTAATCAGCGGGAGGCTGCCCATTTTTCCGTGCCCCGGTGACAGGGGGCGCTACTTGTGGCTCCTTTTCCTCCCCTAAACCACAGCCCAAGCCTCACAGATGGAGTTGACATGGTTTAACCTGGGCCTTGTTGTTTTCTGGCCCTCCTCTTTACTCCCGGGGCTCTGCACTAGTCCCTCTCTCGCTCACTCTGGGCCTCACTGCCCCCCTTCTCTCACTCGCTCTGGGGCTCCTCGCTGCCCCCTTCTATCTCTTGCTCTGGGGCTCCTCGCTGCCCTCTAGCTCTGGGGCTTCTCGCCGACCCCCCCTAGCTCCGGGGCTCCCTGCTGCCCCCTCTCGCTCTGGGGCTGCTCCCTGCTGCCCTTCTCACTCTGGGGCTTCTGGGCTGGGCCCACTGCGCCCCCTAACAATGCTGCGCCTTCTCCGGCACCAGGGGGCCCCACGCTACCGTGGAGCTCCTATGAGGCCTCCTCCACCCCTAATAGCCTCACCCCGTCCTCCGGTCAAAACAGTAAACATAAAACATAAAGCCCCTGGGCTACAACATAAAAACTAAACCATCTGGTCAAACAAAAATCTACTCCCTACTAGAGAGCGAGGGAGCAGGGGAAGAAGGGCTCCACCAATCTCAGCAGTGACCAGGGGATGTTCTCATGGCCAGAGTCCTCCCCTCTGTCTGTCTGAGCTGAGTCCTTACTCCCACGGCTGCTGGAGAAGGACTGCCTTCCTGGACTCCTACCTGGGCTTAAGAAGGGATAAGCCCTGCCCCTTCCTAGTCAGCTGGTTTTACCAGTTGTCCCAGCAACCAGCACCTGTTCAGCCCTGGTGACTGGCAGCTGAGCCTCCCCCTTTCTGCCACTAGGGGTCTCCCCAGAGCAGTCTCTGCTCTCAGGCACAGGGCACCTGATTGCACTGCAACACCTCCCTACTAGGGTGCTCACCTCACCCCAAATTTTGGTATCATCAGCGAATTTAAACAGGGTGCTTTTCACCCCATCGTTCAAATCGCTGATAAAGAGCCTGAACAGCGCATATGTGCTCCATGATGATCTTCTCAAAGAGTTTCCCTAGGATTGAGGTAAGACTGATGGGCCTATAGTTGCTGATTTGGTGGCCAAATCTCTGAATCTAAATCAAATCAGGAGATCAATTAAAAGGTTAAAATCAATTTGAAGCTCTCCGAATCAATTCAGAGTAGATTCAGAAAGTTTTGGTGATTCGGGCAGTCCTCTCTGGCTGCAGCAGGGAGCTGGACCTGAATCCAAAGCAAATACTGGCCACTTCATACAGGCCTAGTGAACAGGAGGGAAGCGTAAAAGATGAGCTGCAAAGTGGTGATATTTTGCCCAGTGCCATGTGAAAGGAGCAGAGGTGAGGCCTTGCAGCATGATATGCTCCATGCACCATTAAAAGAGGCCCCAGGGGCACATCCAGATGAATGTTTGCAGCACTATAAACCCATGCACATTGCCACAAACTGCATGCGCTGCACACGCAGTCATTTGTTGCATTGCTAATGTGCAACGCTGTGGGTTTTTTGACATCAGGAGGTCCTAGTGTCAAAACAAAATTGTGCCACCCAAAACTGGAACCTGGCCAGCAGCCAGAGACATGCTCTGGTTGGCCAGGCTCCATATACCTGGATTGCCACTGGTACAATCCTGTGAGGCCCCTAGAATCCTAGGTAAGGCTCCTGTGGCCAGCCCAGGTGCTGGGCTCAGCCTTTCCTATCTCACCTGGGGCAACTTGCCACATGCCACTGCTACTTGTCCCCAGGGAAATGCACGTTCCTCCTCATGGTCATGTCCCCAGGGAGATTGCGGAGGAGCCTGGTCTGAATGCAACTGGGAAAAGAATTGAATTCCCTGCTGAGTCCCCAGCAGAGAGAGAAGCTGACTGCTGTGACAGAGCAGAAAATGAGTTGCATTTAAAAGGCAGCAGAAGGTAGTGCTCACATTATGAGCAATAAAAGACCTTGTGCTATCTGGGGCAGTTGGAGCAGTGCACAAGGTGAAGAGCCTGACTCTGAATGGACCTTGTGAGACTGTTGGAGTGGTGGTTTTAAGTTGTACTGTTGAAAGGTTTAATTTTGTTATCAGGTTTCTATGCTGGGTTTTGTAGGTTATATTACTGATTGTAGTTCTAATGCATATGGGTATAAACACATCTGACTTTTTTGTACCCCCTTGTTAAACTGAGGTATTCTTGGGGGAAACTAAGTTATCACTGCCACACACCCCCTCACACGAGGAGTTACACACAGAATTTTTTAAAGGAGACATGTTGTCTTAGAAAATGTGAGATATTGGTGGGATTCAATATTAGAATTGATTTGTATTAGCATTGTCGCATCACTGAAATGCATTATTTTAGCCACTTATAATCTTGCTTATGCAAGGTTGGTTACTAAATGCTATAATTCCAGTTTGATAGATTTTGGAGAATCTCACTCAGTACTTGAAGCCATTAGTCAAGACTTTCGCTACATGAAACGAAATACAAAGGTTGATTTCTGGGTTCCACTTAAGTTATATTTATTAGTAAAGTTCACACATGAAATAGTTACCTGAGCTAGTTAACAGAATCAGAATCTACTTCCAGCAAACTGGATACTATAGAGTTCCACCTACTGCCTGCTAAGAGTACAGATCCAACTCAGAGACTGAAAAGCCTTATATATGCTTGGCTCCAGGAGGATGATTCAAAGAAAGAGAATTAGATGCCTCTTCAAGGCAATTCAGAGGACTGAGATGCAGCAGAGATGCTGATCAGGATAGCCTATAGCTATCCAAAAAGAACATTAAACACAGAAATGAGTCTGAACTCATGCCCTCTGTAGAATACAGATTCTGAACTAGAGTGCTGTGTCACCCTGCCAGGCCTTGAGATCCTTTAAAGGCTGACATGGAGTGCTATGGAATCTTAGCAATATAGAATGGAGAAAATTGGGGTTGAAAGGGACCTTGGGAGGTCATCTAGTCCAACCCCCTACTCAAAGCGGGGCCAGCCCCAAATAGATCATCCCAGATAATGCTTTGTCTATCTGGGTCTTAAAAACCTTCAGGGATAGAGAGTCATCAACCTCTCTGGGTAACCCCTTCCAGTATGTTACTACCATCCTAATGGGAAAGTGTTGCCTGATATCTAACCTAAGCTTCCTTTGCTGCAACTTGAGACCATTACTTCTTATCCTATTATTTGCCATCACTTAGAACAGTTTAACTCCACCCTCTATGAAACCATTCTTCAGGTAGTTGAAGGCTGCTATTAAATCCCACCCCAGTCTTCTCTTCTCCAGACTAAAGAAGCGCAGTTCCCACTGCCTCTCATCAGAACTCACGTACCCCAGACCCCTAACCATTTTTATTGCTCTCCACTGGACTTTTCCCAATTTGTCCACATCCTTTCTGTAGTGAGGGGCCCAAAACTAGAGAAAATACTCCAGATGTGGCCTTACCACTACAGAAGTGATCATGAGATGATACAATTCACTATCTGTCATAGGGCAGGGAAGTCAGCCAGTAAGGCAGAGATGTTTGAGTTCAGGAAGGATGACTTCAATGAGTTTGGAAAAATAATGGGAGAGACCCTATAGGAAGAAGGACTGGAGGGGAAGGGAGTTCAGGCAGAGTGGTTTTTCCTCAAAGAGGCAATCTTAAGAGTGCAAAAAAGGTCCATTCCTGTACACAAGAAATGTGGTAAAGGAGCTGGTAAGTCCTCTTGGCTTACTAGAGGAGTCATTGAGTGCTTAAAAATGGAAAAGGAGGCTTACAGACAGTGGAAACAATGGGTAGTCATCAAGGAGGAATATACAATTATATCCCATATTTGTAGGGAGAGGATAAGAAAGGCATGGGTGGCTACTGAGATCAAGTTGGTGACTGAAATCAAGGACAATAAAAAGTCCATTTTTAGGTATATAGGAAGCAGGACAAAGACCAAGAGAAATGTTGGGCCCTTGCAGAATGGGATGGGATAGCTGATAATAGACAGTCAGGAGACAGCTGAACTCTTTATTGAATACTTTGCTGTTGGTCCAGTTTCTGGTCTAGACTTCCCCATTGGAATTTGTGATTGAGGGACTGCACATAGGTGTGAGACTTGCTTTGAGTAGGCGTTGGGGGTGGGGGAGTTCTAGACCTAGTGAATTCTTGACCATGATGATGGCGTGACCTGCTTTCATGAAGTGGAGCAAGCTCAGTAGAAACCAAGCAGTGGCACAAATGGTAACTAAGGTGAGCTGTTCACCTTCTGAGGGGTTGGAACAGCCAATTCATAAAAGGATGGGTGAGTGGCACAGCTCCTGTCCAGCTGGCTGGGTACTTGAGTGATTGGCAAGAGTGGTATGACCACTAGGAGTTAAAGGAGCTTATACCTGTGAAGTGGGTGAGAGTGAAGGGTTTGCTTGGTGCAAGTCTGTGGGACATGATTGTGGTGAGCTTCTGTGGGTACAAGTGTGGTCTTTTGCTAAGATGACCTGGTGTATTTGTATCTGAGTGCTACTCTAAGATGGGAGTACTCCTAGTGCTGCTTCTAGGAGGGAGCATACCTGAGCCTGGGTGTCCATCAACCATCATCTACACTGAGGGTAAAGGATTTTCTGCCCCTGGGATCCTTGAAGTGCTCAATGCCCTGAGGAGAACTGCAGTGACAGAGCTGACAGCCCCTGTGTGGCTTACTTTGCTTTCTGTCTATTGTTTCTATTGCCTATCCCTCACATAATTGTATTGTTACCTGATACTAGATATATGTCCCATTATCCTATTATTTAGTTTCTTGTTATATAATATAGTCCAGTTGTTTTAAAACTTATCTTTGAATGTCTTCAAGTCAGCAGGACTTGATGGACTACATCCGAGAGTGCTGAGGAAATTGGCCAGAGTCATTGCGGAACCATTGGAGAAGGTATTTAAAGACCTGTGGTGCTTGGGAGAGGTCCCAAAAGACTGAAAAGAGCAATGTGGTGCCTGTTTTAAGAAGAGGAAGACCCAGGAAACTATAGGTTGCTCAGTTTGACCTCAATGCTGGATAACATTTTGGAAAAAATTATCAAGAAGTCTATTTGTGAGAGACTGGTAGAAGGCATGATGCTGAAGGATAGACAACATGGTTTCATTGCAGGCAGATCATGTCTGACCAACCTCATCTTTCTACAATCAAGTAATGAACCACTTAGATGTGGGAGACATGATTGATGTCACATACTTGGATTTTAAAAAGGCCTTTGATATGGTCTCCCATTATGTTCTTATTAAAAAACCGGGGTGATTTTGGACTTGAAGAGTTCATGGTCAGGTAGGTTGGGAACAACCTAAGGGTTCAAACCCAAAGAGTGTGAGTGGACGGGTCTGTATTGTCTTGATGGGAGGTGGCCAGTGGTGTCCCACAGGGTTCACTTCTTGGCCTCATGCTGTTCAACATCTTTATCAACAATTTAGATGAAGATGTGGAAAGCACACTGGCCAAGTTTGTGGACGATACTAACTTATGGGAAAAAGATGTAGGATGTAGATCCAAGTGGACCTGGACAAGCTAGAAAGGTGGTCAGAGCAGAACTGGATGCAGTTTAATAAGGATAAATACAGAGTGCTTCATCTGGGGAGAAGTAACCAGAGGCCTGAATATAGGTTAGGAGAGGTCCTTGCCAACACGGTGACTGAAAGGGACCTCAGGGTTATGACTGATCACAGGATGAACGTGAGCCGCCAATGCAATGCTGTAGTCAACAGAGCTAATAGCATACTGGGATACATTAGCTGATGTGCCTAGAGCAGGGCTAAGAAAGTGATACTTCCTCTCTACTTGGCACTGGATAAATCCCAGCTGGAGTACTATGTCCAGTTCTGGGTGCTGCACTTCAAAAAAGACATGGAGAATCTTGAAAGGGTGCAGAGAAGAGCCACAAAAATGATTAAGAGCCTGCAAGACAAATCTAATAAGGAAAGATCTGGAACTGTTCAGCCTGAGGAAGCTAAGACTGAGGGGGGGACTTGGTGGCAGTGTATAAATATGTAAGGGGTTCACTAGGCACCCCAGGGAGGAGAAGGAGCAATGGCCATAAACTGTTAGAGGATGGTTTCAGGTTGGATTTAAGGAAGAACTTGTCTATGGTAAGGCTGAAAATAGATTTCCCAAGGAGGTGGTGCAATTTCCAACCTTAGAAATCTTTAAGAGGAGACTGGACAGGCATCTTGCTGGAATTATTTTATTTCAGCAGTATTCCTGCTCACATTAGGGGGTGGGTTAGACTTAATGATATTTTGAGATCTATTCCAGCCCTTAATTTCTATGGTGTTTATGATTCTATGATTCTAAACTGTGCTCCCAGGTACAGTAGTCTGGCAGCTGGCCTTGCCTGTGAAGTAAAGAGGCATTGAAGTAAAAGAGGTAAAAAGGCATTAAGGACTTCAGATTGTTCTGCATCATCTCTCACTAGGTTGCTTCCTCCATTCAGAAAGGGACCCTCACTTTCCCTGACCTTCCTCTTGTTGCTGACATACTTATAGAAACTCTTCTTGTTATCTTCCATGTCCCTTGCTAGCTGCAACTCCAGTTGTGTTTTGGCCTTCCAGATTTCATCCCTGTATGCCCAACCAATACGTTTATATTCCTCCCTAATTGTTTGTCCAAGTTTTCAGTTCTTGAGCATTCACACATTCATTTTGATACTTTACTTTTAGAAATAAAGGCATAGACATCCAAAAGGTATGACAAAAGCCTTGCTATAGAGAGGAACCAGCTGCAATGGCAAAACTCCATGTTAGTTGTTTCTATCCACTACATTCAACGTTGACTTTTTTCACTTTTTAACAAAACAAGATAACAAGCCCTCGGACAGCTCCTATATTTCCTCTAACGTATCCTCTTGTCTAATATAAAAACTCTACAGAATGTATTCCAGTTTTCCAATCGTGTATTTATCCCATTCCTCCTTTGCATAACTATTTCCTTTGTGGTCACAATGGCTTAAAATACCCTATCTTTTTTCCCCAGCACAATTACTAGAACTATTTGATGTTAAATTACAATAAAATGGAGCCAGGCCCATAGCTAATATATATCTCAGCATCCCTGCTTATAAAAAAATAATTTTTTTGCGCTTACATGCAAGATCTAGTAAATGATGTGAATTCCCCACATATAAATGTGTTCAGGAAAAAAAATTACTGCAACCATTAAAGACATTCTTGGCACAAATATTCTTCTCTCTCCTGAGCTCTGTAAATTAGACTATAAACAAAAGATATTGGAATCAGCAAGGCAGTAAAGAAAATACTGTATGGAGGTCTGACAGCAGTTATGTATAGAATGATTAGAAAGTGAAATGAGACAATAAGGAAGAGAAAATTTTGCACTGGTGTAGTATTTACATTTATCTTACACAGTGTTGTACAGAGACCAATAGGAAGAAACATTTTAGACACTGTATTTTATAGAGGAAAACATACTACACAAAATGAAATGAACAGAATAATGAAAGATAATTTTCTTTCCCCGATGTTGTTTCCCAAAATAGATTTGACATTCCTTTGCAATACCAATCCCTAAGGCACCTTCATCTTTGTTAGCCTTGTTCAAAGTGAATTTATTTCATCAAGAAAGTTTTAGCAGTGAGCATTACAAAAAATAGATTGACAGTGTTCCTCTAAGCACCAGTACTACACAGTATGCATTTACTCTTAGGAGTACTAAGCAGAATAGCACAAGTCCAATGGTGTTGTTTTTATGATCACCAGCAAAATGAACAGATGTTAGGAATAGTTAATACCAAATGTCTGAGGAGAGGAGCTGGAACATACAAGGAGAACATTCAATGGGTGTGTGTCTCAAATGGTCCTACTGAAACACTAGGCATGACTGAAACTGAAAAGCAAGCAAGCTTATCTATTAATGAGAGATTTACATATAATATTATAAGCCAAATAAGAACTAAGGACTTAATTCTATTCCACACTCTAGATGTCTAATGCATAGCTCAGGGGTGGGCAAAATATGGCTCGCAGACTGAATCTGGTCCACCAGGCCACTCTATCCCCTGTGGGGCCAGTAAAAAATTTAGAAAATTAATATTCATCTACTCCTGGCTGCCAGGGGAAGTAGGACCCAGGGAAAGTTGATGGCAGGACCCAACAGCAAGGCCCACCTGGCTGTCTCCCTCCCAGCTCCCCACCCCTGACCCCCCAGCTGGAAGCCGCTGCCTAGAAGAGGCTTCTGGCCTGGTACCATGGGGCTCCTTCTGCCTCCCTGTGCTGGAGAGGGGAATTCAGATAAGAACACGGTGGGGGTGGGGCGGAGAGAAGGGAGGCAGGGGAGGACAGTGAGTGACTATCCCAGTCCCTGGGGCCAGGCCAGCTTCTACTGAATCCTGTGGAAGTGGCCATGCAGCTGGGAACTATGTGGTTTTAGAGGACTGTAGAGGTAGGCAGAAAAGTGGGGAAAGAGGCAGCGGGGGAGGAAGGGACAGGGCAGGGAGTGGGAGCAAGCAGGAATGTGGGAGCACAGCGACAGCTGGCAGGGAGTGTGGGGTTGCACTGGTGTCCTGGGGCCATCACCAGTGGGGCCCAGAGGGTGGGGGGGGGGTAAGAGCGTGGAGTATAGGTTGGCAGGGGTCTATGGAGCTGGACTGAGCTGTGCCAACAAGAAAGAGGAGCTGGTTCAGCTCTCCAGAGCCCCTGCTAACTGGAAACCTGTGCTTCTGCTGCCCCACTCTGGGCCACACTGGCTGGGGGACACCAGTGCAGCCCTGCATTCCCTACCCAGCTGTCTCTGTGCTCCCATGTACCTGCTTACTCCCACTCTCCCCCCCTCCCACACACACACCCCTGCTGCTGCTTTCAGCACTTCCCTGGCCACTTCCTGCACCATGTGGCTCTCAGCTGCATGGGCAGACTATGGGAGCACAGGGCCTGCGCTGGTACCCTAGGGCCAGGAGTGGGAGTGGGGGTGTGCGTGCATCTGTGCAATGAGGGAGGGAGGCAGGGAGGGGACAGAGAGAGAGTGATAAGGGAGGAACAGAGTGTGCGTGCATGTGTGCGTGCAGTGAGGGAAGGACAGAGTGTGTGTGTTTGTTCATAGGGCAAGTCCCACACATGCCCCACCATACATATGCACCCACAGGCCCCCCTCACACTGCCATACATGCAGACCCCACACCCACCCAGGCCACCCTCCCCCCACACAGCCCCCACAACCCCATACCCTCACCTACATATCTACACACCTACCCCAAACCCACCCACCTATCCACTCCCATAACTCCCCCGCACACCCACGTACCTCCC
>NW_017728906.1:182743442-182761418 GCF_001723895.1 Crocodylus porosus | reverse complement strand
CCCATACCCCCACCCCCCACAATATACAAGAGTAAGTCTTCATTTTAAGCTATTGTGTGATCACCTCTACGCACACTACACAAAAACATGTAAATCTGGACAAAAATCTTTTTTGAAATCAAATTAATGAATGTTGTAAATGTTTGATTTTTAGAATATAATTTGCTTTTTTTTCTGGTTCTGAGATGGCAAAACCCCTTGCTGAAAGGAGTACTTCTTGGAGCAAGGGGAGAGACTTCTGGTGGCAAAGGTTGGGGGTTAGGACTTTCAGTCACAAGAAGGTGACCAGGGGGCTGGGCATGTGTCAAGGAGCGGGGCTACCCATGCAGTCTTCGACAGCTTGCCAAAATTCAGTAAGCAGCCCTCTGCCTGAAATAATTGCCTGACTCTGGCATAGCTGCTAGCAAAATCCTCCTTTATGTGATCACGATCAAGGATGTATTCTACTCCATCTGTGCAGAAGTATAATTCTCTTAGGGCTTTGTTACACGGTAATTTTGGGTGGCACTTGGAGCTCTTATCCTCTGGACAGTCTTTAACACCTGAAACTAATTTCAAGCAATTATTATGTGGCTCATAGTGACACCACTCCAGGGCAGGATTATCTCTGACCCATGTTACACAACTCATGTAACACTAAGGTATAGCTGCTCACTTACTTGTGGCTGCCCATGCAGTCTGTCCCTTGGGAGCAAGTAGGGAAAAGTTAACCTGTGTGCAGGGCTTCTGCTGCACAGCCCAGAGAAGAGCAGCAGCCTGGTGGCAGCCATAACCAGGGGGAAGCCCTGGGGGCAGAGAGGAGTCCTGGGGGACAGGAGGAAAGCCCAGAATAGAAGGGGGGATTCTTACCTTTCAGTCTTCCGGGCCCCTGCTTGCCTGAACATGTAACTCCAAACTTGAGCTAGTGCTAACACCCATCAACAGTTGTGCAACTCACTGTAATTTGTAACAAGGCCCTTATATTTTCTGTGGAATCTAGTTTATAGCTAGTATACCAGCATAAGCAAATTCTGCTTCTCCCTGCAGACCCATACAACTCTGCTATTCTTATCAATAGGCAGAACTTTGAGGCTTCCAGAAACAGGGTGTGCATATCTCTCCCCTCATTCAACGGGAATGTCAGCCTATACTGAAATGCCTGCATTTCTTTGCAATTTTACTTCCTGCTGAGCACATAAGGCACATGTCTTAGCAAAGATTTTGACCTGAGCAGATAGACACGTATGTGGACAAAGCATAAAGATACTGCTCAAACAGCCGAACGTCCTCAGCTAGGACATACAAAACCTGGATTGCTGGCCAGTTTCAGCTTTTGGGGAGTTGAACCTTCTATGTTCCAATAGAATATCCTAGCCTCCGCACAGTCTAGCGTGGTTATGTCTGTGAGTACCTTCTACTCTCCACCTCTTAAAGCAGGCCAACTAGTCAACCAAGAGAGAAAGAATCATGAGGCCAAAAGGAAAACAAACAAAATGGCACCTAACTTATCCCGGCAGTCCTGGATTTTGGAGTCTTGTCTTTTCCAGGCTCTTAATGCATTTACGCAATGAGTCTTGAATATCAAATACATCATAGACAAGATATCAATTTGGATTCATTCCATTGTAAATGATGATGCTATTCTGTAGTACATTGTAGTAATATAACAAAATCTGGCCCAATGGAATTGCTAAAAGCTAAAACAGAAATGATTCCTTTCCAGTGGAGTCCACCTTACTCCAACCTTGTGTGCAAGCTGGATATGTAGTGAAAGGTGTAATAGAAGCATGATTTCAGGAGGGCCAGTGACAGACTTAAATTATAAATAATTATTAGTAGTAATAATAAAATCAATAATTAATGATAATCATTAATTAATTATAATAATTATAATTAATCATTTTTGACAATTGTGGGTGATTAATTGTTGAAATAACTAAAGTGTGGCTATTCCGTGGTGATCAGTAGTAAAACTGACAAAAATAATGTAAGTCTCAGTTACCACCTGCTTGGGGTCCCACAGATGCATTTTGTTTTAGAAGCACCGTCTGTCAGCATTTCTAAGTAAGAATTTCATGAATTTTTTATTTCACATGAAAGCTCTAAGATTTTTTGTTCAAACTAAACCAACTATTTGTTCAAACTAAACCAACCAACCATCAGAACTGAACCAAATTTCAAATGTTGAAATTGTCTTTGAACGGCCACTCAGATTTTCAGCGATCTCCAACTTTAGAAAGATTGACACTAATTGTAATTAGATACCGTGGAATGTATTAATTCACATCTTTTATGCTGCTATCATTATAGTACAGTGTTTGAACACCTGGAAACATATAATCTGGTGGATAAGTACTAACATTTGTTACCAGCTGTTAGTTATATAGTAGCCTAGGTGGAATAAATTAAAAGAAATAAGTGCTGAAGTGCACTTCATGCACTGCAAATATCATTTATGTCAATGGAAGGATTCAGTGTATAATATTAGACACAAATATAAGTCTTCACAAGATCTGGGCCATCACAGTTAGAAATGAAGAGCTGCAGCACTGTGGAAATGGATGATTTTTTATTAATATAAAAAAAACCACCTCAAAATGATTTTTGTCTAATTTTGGGCATTTTCAACCCACTCTACAGATAATTTTCATAAATGGGTCATGCTTAACTAATCCAATTTCCTTCTGTGACAAAAGGATTCATTTTGTGGATGGAGAGGCAAGTGGTGGAAGTGACACTTATAAGTACACAGTAGAAAAGAAAACACCTATCAGTAAGCTAAGAAAACACAGTGTTGATTAAACTACTAAAAGTTGCATGCATACAAGATGGATCCGTGTGCTCAAAGACTAGTCATCCATTGCTCAATGTCTAATTGGAGGGAGGTACTAAATGAACTGCCTGAAGGGTTTGCTTTGGTGCTATTCAATATGATCAGTACTGACACAGAAGATGAAACTGAGTGAATTCTTGGTAAGTTTTCGGATGACGCCAAGCTGAGTGGGTAGCAGACATTTTGGAGGATAGGATCAGGATTAAAAATGACTTTAATACTTTGAATAAGCAGTCTGAAATAAATCGAATTACATTAAGTCGGGACAAGTGCAAAATACTGCACTCAAATTGGGACAAATGCACACACATACATGTACAGGCATGCACATAGGCATAGCAGCACAGGTCTGCACCCAGGGTAGCCATGTGGCACCCAGAGCAACTCCAGCTCCTGCTGTGCAGACTGTAGCAGAATGAACAGCTGTTGCTTTGGCTATGGCTGCTTTTTCACCTCTCCAGAAAGGCAACACCCAGGGCTGCTGCCCCAGTCATTATCCCTTAGTTATACTACTGCACACATTATAATGAATAACAAACTGAATAAGAATCAATAGTGTATTTCTGTTGCAATAAAAGCTAAGAACAGATTGAAACGCATTAAAAGGAGTGCCACAAATAAGTCATGGAAAGTGATTCTTCCACTGTCTTCAGCACAAATGAGGTCTTACCTGGAGTGCTCTATTTAAGTTTAGAAACTGCACTTCAGGAAAAAATATAAACACATTTGAAGAATGTCCAGAGAAGAGCAACAATGATTCAAGATCTAGAAAACATGACAAATGAGGAGAGGTTGGAAGAACTTGGTTTATTTAATCTAGTGTAGAGAGGACATAGTAAAGGGATTTTATAAAAATCTTCTAATACAAAAAAAAACTTTATAAAGAGAATGGAAGTAGGCAGGGCACAATCAGCTATTCTTTAGGTGCACAGGGAAAAGGAGAAGTAAGGGGCTTAAATTGCAACAAGTAAGATTTAGATTGGATATTAGGAAGTTTTTTCCCATCTCTGAAGGTGGTTAAGCATTGGAACAGATGTAGAAAAGAAGTGTGGAATTTCCAGATTGGATGTTTTTAAAAACAAGGATCTGGGATAATTTTAAACAGGGCAATTCTGCCTTAAGCAAGGGATTGAACTAGATGACCTCAGAAGGCCTCATCCTTCCTTTTTTTTTCCAGTGATTCTATGATAAGTATAGAAACGTCTAACCATTACATAAGGCTGTGCTCTGAACAATCACATTAATAAATACGTATATGTATTCTGGGATAACTGGCCAGACTGCAATATACATTACATCAACTCAAATGGCTTCAGTTCATTTCTGAAAGGCACTCTACCTCTTAAAGAGTAGAAACTGCCTTCTGACATTAAGATAAGGATTAAATCAAATTAGTAGAATAAAGTTAAAGCCACTGCCTATGTTGATCTGGATCTACTCTTAAAAAAAAAATTACAAAGCAAACTTGCATTTTTTTATGTTATGCACCAGGGAATAGACAGTCTTGCCTAGGGCTTAGTTACCTGAAGTGGAGGTATAGTGCAGATTGGCTCTTCAGGGAGCTGGGATCTGAAGGGGTCCAGACTCAGAACTGGATTCAGAAGTCATAGCTAAAGCCAGGACCAACCAGGGTTAGAAATCCAAAGCCAGAGATAAACTGGTCAACTGAAAGGTTAACTGAGGGTTAAGTGGGATCAGAAGACAAGAGCCAAAGCTGAAGGTCAGCCACAATCAAGAGGAGGAAACTGGAATCAAGGAATGCCAAGGGTCTTGTCAGAGCCAAGAGTCAAAATCAGAAGACCAGCAAAGAAGCACGCAGAAGGTCAGGAGGAAGAACTTCCACCTTTTCCCAGGCCAGGAAGCTGCAGAATGGGCCTGGCTTTTAAGGGCTGGAGCAGGTGGGCCCTGCTGCCTGTGGCTTCAGGGGACTGACTGCCCTGATTGCCTCACTCAGCCCATATGGGACTAGGGCAATGCTCTGGGCTCGCTGCAGATGACACTTACTCCGGGGATGACTTACCTTGGTCTCTTGATTGAGACTGGCTGGGTCCAGCGTTCTGGCCTGGCCTAATACAGATGAATTCGTTCCTTTGTGTAAACTCAGCAGGCTGTGAAACTAGGTAAAGGGCTGGCAAGCAACAGATTATAAGGTAATGTTAGCCTTAATGTTTACATAAACTAGAAGTGACCTCAGAATTAAAATTACTTTATTCCATTTGCCATCCATATGCAACCCCATATTGTGATTTGTTTCTGACACTGAAATGTGATTTGTGGAATGGAACAAATGTTTTAAGGTCTTTTCTTGTCCCAGTAAAAATTAACTTAATGTCTGTTAATACAGAGTTAGGAACAAAACACCCCTTTTTTGTATTGGCTGCCCCCTCAAGATATGAAATTTAGAATTGGATCCATTTTATGAGTAATCGAACACACTGAAAGGGCTACCGTGAAGTGTACAAAGATGTCAATAGCAAGTCTCCTGAGTTTAAGATATAGTACTACACAGTGGATGAACAGCAGACTGATTTTTAACAGGGGTTCCCCCTTTATTTTAATTTTCAAGAAAAAAAACATTAACTGGAGAAACCTTTTTGTGTCCATGTAAAATAAACCTAAACCACCATTGAAATAACAGTTATCAGGAACTGTCAAGATCTTCACTGCAGTATAAGCCAGGAATGTGGGTTGTACTCAGAGGACTTTAACTGTACAGCAATGGTGACTGTTTTGACACAACAGGTAAAGTGATTATTGTGCCTGAGGAAATGAATTACAAACTGCTACTACACCAAAGAGTTTGAAGGAAGCAGGGTTGAAATGACTTAGACAAAGTGAGAATGAGTCTGAATAGTAGCCTAAAATGTAATATTGAGGTTCCAAAGGACTTCTTTCAGGTCATTTGAATCTGCACCCAGATTCTAATTTGACTCAAACAGAACTTTTTCTACCTTTGCTGGTACTGTCTTGTGTCAACACCTTGACAAAGTGTCTGTCTTTGTTAGGCTGGTCCTCATCTTGCATACTTCAGGGATTCTCAGCATTAAGAGATCAGACACACGATTCTGTCTCTCTGTGATTCAGCAAAGCATTTCAGCACATGATTGAGTTACAATGGAGGCACAATGGAGGCACTGGACTTTCTGTCGTTTGGAGTGCTTAAAAATGTAATGTGTTTTGTTGAAGCAGGGTGTCTGATACTACTCTTGTTCAGCGAATCTCAAAGGCTGAAAGACTTGAGAAAGCACTTGATCAATTGACTGATAAACTTGTAGAAAGTAAGGGGAAGTACTTTAATATTTTTATGACAAATATGTACAACCTACTTCACCTACTCAGTGTTATATTGTTATCTACTACGACTGGAGGATTAATGACTTCTCTGGAACATGGAAGTAGGTGATAGCTGCCAATCATGTAACCAAGCCTGGATTCTAAAAACAAATTATCATAGATTGTCAGCATGTGTATAGGGTTGCCTCGAAGATGACGTGAAAGACCAATGAATGAACATTAGAGTAATCATGTGAAAACAGCTTGACTACAACTTGAAACAAAGAGCTAAGATGTCAAAGCAGATACTTCAAGGCTGGGTGCCCAGCGCAGTGGAAGAGATGAAATTTCAGATGCAGTGGGGGAGAGAGGCATGTCCTGCCAACATGGACATGCACGTGGCCTTTGCTTTCCCATTCTAACCTAAGGATCCTAGATACTGTATTGTAGCTGACTAATAACTGATTTGTAAGGGCATTGTTTTTTGATTTAAAAAAACCGTTTTGTGGAACTGAAATACTTCTACTGGTTGAATGACTCCCAAGAATTGTAAATCCTAACAGATGTTCAAGGTTTTTTAGATTCATCAAATGCATCACGATGAGAAAAACGTTGCTCAAATCAGAGACTCAGGGCCCCCTCTACACATGCAGGTAAAGTTGTAATAAGATCTAATGCTCGATCCACACAATTGTGCTTCCACATGTGTAGGCTTCCCCCACGCGAACAAGAAGCAGGCTGTCATGGCTGGAAGCTCCTTCTGGTGATGGGGCTCCCAGTTGAAGGAAGCAAGGTTGCTTCTTCCCCGCCTCTCCCCCTGCCCCCAGCTGGGAGACTGCAGGACATTGTAGGAGCCAGGGTCCACAGCTGTCAGGCACTGCTGGGACCAAGAGTCCCCTCAGCTGCAGGGATTCTCAGCCTTAGCTGGGATGCACAGCTGGGACCAATAGCTCTATCAGCTGTGGGGACTGTCAGTCCTAGCAGCAGTTAGGTGCTGCTGTGATCTCCCAGTCCTGGTGGGGTGTGGGGTGCCTTGTGGCTGGGGGATTGCAGCTGTTGCAGTCTCCCAGCCATGGAGGACTGCTTACATGTGCAAATTAAAGCTGGATAGAAAGTTATTACACCTGTTTAAACTTTATAGCTGGTTGGACCTTTTTAAGGTGCCATTGTTAATTTGCATGTGTAGCCAGTCTAAAATTATTGCACAATTATCCAGGTAATTGCATAAGAGATACAATGTGTAGAGGGTGCCTAAGAGTAATAGAGCTGAGGGGCTTTTAGAAAAATTGAAAGCCTAAGGTCTACAGATTAACATAGCAACAATTTGAACTCTTTAAAGGAACTAGCCCAGGATAGGACTGGTTGGTGATGACTGCCTTATGACCTCATAGTGAAAAAAAACAATTTAAACTGAAGGAGGTCTTAGCACTAGAAGGATAAATTTCCAAAGGACATCTCTGAAGACAAGACATATTTTAGACTCTGGGGAACCATGCTAACTTCTCAGACTGCATTAGGGAATTAGTGGAACTTAGCAAGCATGAGTGGGCTGAAGGCGAGGCAGTGGACTACTTACTATAATAAAGAATTTAGAGGCATAAAAGGTCAGTTTGACAATTAATGTATTAACCAACTAAGTAAGATTAACCTTCTAGAAAATGGCCTAGCTTCTATTGTCAGCTTTCTTTTTCCCACTATTACAGCTTACACATTCTTGAACCAAATGCCTTCCTAATATTTAACTCAATCGAACACTGGTAAGGCCATTGAATAACTATTTTGTTCTTTATATTGCTTTATAGTTTTAGTAGCAAATAAAAACTATTGCTTCTTAAACAGGAATGAGTAAAACATGGGTGGGGAAGCCATAGGGGAATAAGAAGAAGTAGATAGAAAACAGATGATGAACCAAACTCCCTACATCTGATCTTTGGCTTATGAAAATGGCTGAGGGATCAGTGGGGTATGCCAGGAAGAAAAAAAGAATAGACAGAAAGGAAAAGTGAACCTTACCTTAGCTAAGGCAGCTAACTTCAGCCTTTAAATTGTATAATAAAAAGGAAGAGAAAAGGGGAGAAGAAATTATTGTAGATTTTAATCCTCAGGATTCAGCTAGTTTTGCTAAAGAAAAAGTTAATGAACCTTGAAACTTTGATGATATCTCAATATCATCAGATCTGACATATTCCTTGTACTTGGAAAACCTCCTAAAAACCCTGGATTTTAAAAAGGCAGAATGTAATTGAATGTGGAATCATCTGAATGTTGCTAATAAGACTCAGGGCCCCTCTACACATTATACTTAAGCCGTTATTAACCAGGTAATTATACCTTAAGTTGTGACCCAACCACAGATTCAACCAACTAGTTGTATGATAAAACAGTCAATAAGCTATACAGTTATTACACACACAAAAAAAAGTGTAATAACAATGGGCACTGACAGACATGAACAAAAACTGGAAAATAATTCTTTACCAGAAGAGGAAGCACATTAGTTTGATCTGACTCCACAGCTTCTGTATAGATCAGGGGCTTTGGTGGGGCTTTTTGGAACTTTTATCTGAAGCGGATTCAATCAGCTATGAGATAAAAGCACCAAAAAGCTCCATTGAACCACCTGATCTATACAGCAAGCCAGGTCAAACTAATGAGATGACTTTTCTGGGCATGTGCCACACTCAGCAAGCTTCAAGAAAAGTGCTGTTTTGGGGGTTTGGGTGGGGGGGCAGGGATTGAAATCTGTAAGCAGTTTTGTGGCTTGTTATGAGTACTCTATTAATTGAATATATGACAAAGTGCTCCCTTGTGGCTGGAAGCCCCATTAACTGAAGGTCTCTCAGCCACTGGGGTGTACCACCTGCCCATCCCCACAGCTGACAAGGCTTACATTGGTGGCAGTGTTATTAGCTGTGGGGTTTGCAGCTGGGAAAACACTGCTGCGATGCAAGCCTCATTGGCTGCAGGGTTTGCAATGGGGGCAGTGGGGGCAGCACTGTCAGCTTCAGGGCTTGCAGGGGGGGAAAGTGAGGAGAACACTGCTGCCACTTTGAGGCTTGTACCTCATGAGGTTAGCAGCAGTGGCAGCCTTCTCCCCTTTATCCCCACTGTGAGCCCTGCAGCTGATGAGGGTCACAATGGGGGCAGCATGGTCTAATACTCTGAATATGAACTCAGAACACAAGGGTTCTAAGTATGGCTCTGGAAGTGATTTACAGTGTGACATGCGCAAGTTAGCTTCCCCCCTATATCTATTTTCTACATGTAAAATGAGAATCATACATACTCTAAGTGTGAGTAGTAAATAGCCAGTGACTGTATATCATACCATGGGCTTCATAAGACACATAGTCAGATGTAAGGTTGTAACAGGGCCACTACCCCATTACTAGACTGGGAAGGGGACTCAGGGGTATCTAGCTCTTTTCCCCTTTTCCACCCCCTCCTTCACCTTTTTCACTCTTACCTTTTGTGTGTTTGCCTGTGCATCCTTTGCCTGATACAGGTCCCTTCCCCCTGGTTTCCAGGTTACATAGCTCTGATTCCCCTCTTCCCTTCATCTTCTTTCCACTTCATCTCTATGTTTCTTCTGCCTGTGTTGTGGTGATGATGCCAGAGGCAAATTCACAGGCAGGGGAGCCTGATGCAAGATGGTTCCCAGGTTCAGGTGAAGGCAGAACCTGATGACCAAGGGAGGGGAAGCTGCTACCAGGCAGGGGGGCAATCTCTGCTGCCCCCCAGAGCTACATGGGGGGCTCTGCCACAAGCTCTCACCCTGCACCCACACTCCTAGTCCCTGCCCAGCCTCAGCATCCCCACTCTTTAAAAAAAAAAAAAAGCCCTGCACTCACTGACTGCTATTAGGTGGGGGGGGATGGGAGCGATCCCTGCTCCACCCCACTGCCTCATGCTGCATGGGGGCTCTGCTATGAGCCCCCAGAGGCCCCGATGGCCACTGCAGCAGCTGATGAGTGCGGGGCTTTTTTTTTTTTAAGGACCCAGGATGCTGGGGCTGGGGGAATGGATGGGGGATGGGGCCTAGTGGGGGTCCTCCATGGTTCCCTCCCTGTTCCTTCAGTCTCCCCGCCCTCCTGCCCCCTACTTACCAGCAGGGAGTCTGAGTCTAGCTCCTTGCGGCAGTGAGCCCAAATCTCTGGAACTCTCCAAACCTTTTCTGAATTGATTTGGAGAGCTTTGAATAGATTTGAATCTTTTTATTGGTCTCCCAATTTGATTTGGATTTGGAGATTTGGCTGCTGAATTGGGCTGAATCTCCTCCAAATCAAATAAGCACCTTAAGTTTTGCACAGCCCTACTGCATAAGCCCAAGCCTCAGACCAAGGGAAGCAGTCTGGCTGTGTAAGCTGTCAGGGATGGAAACTTCTCTGATAGGTGTGAGGACTGAAGCCCAGACTGCAGAGGGGACTGAGGAGGCAGCCCCAAATGAAGAGAAGCTGTGAACCTGAATAGGAAGCAAGCTAAGTACCTTGGGCACTTTCTGTTTTGCTTTTTTTTCTACCCTATCATGGGGTGTGATAAACCCCATGTGGGACATTTCTTTGAACCAGGGCTGGTGCTTGCATTTTGTGGTTTTCATTTCCCCCTTGGAGGGCCAGATTGTGATTGTAAGGGAAGCAGAGACCACTGCAAGGGGCTAACTGGGGATACCCCAAACTTGAAATTGTGTAGAGCAGACAGAGGATAAGGATCAGAGTGTGTCCTGTGGCCAAATGAGATTGAGTTTGCCAAAACTGTAAAGCCCGAGGGTTAAAGTATGGTCTATGGCCACATGAGGCTGAACTTGCTTGGACTGTAAGGCAGGAGGTGACAGGGAAAAAGAAGGACTCAAGGCCTCTATTTGCTATGTCAAGTGCTGGAACCTGAGGTCACGGAGTATGGCTGGAGCTGAGCTAGGAGCTTATGGCTCTGCACAGTGGTCCCTGAGCTAGCAGGCTCAGCAAGACAAAAATTGGGATGAGGCTGGGGGAACTTCAGACCAGACAGGGCCTGACTCTTCAAAAACATGCCTTTCCCTCTGTGCACTACTAATTTTAACATCAGGGCAAGACTACTGAATAGGGGAGAAACCATAGGGTGTAGGTACTAGTCAGCCTCTAGAGGTGGGTACCCTGTAGTAGCACTCGTAAGTGGTCTATAGAGGTCCTATGCTCCTTATTCACCAATGGTCACTACTCTAGGGAGTACAAGAAAGGATTTGGGGATATCTTGAAGGTCAGTCTGAAGAAATCCGATATTAACATCAATATTGGGAGACTTGCATACTGAAGCACCATTAGTGGTGCTCTGATGTAGAACTAGGAATAAATCATTGTGAGCAAACTCACCTCACTGAAGGCAGACAGGCAAGTAGAAAGATCTATAAGCCAACATTACCAGGTTCCACTCCTTCCTCCTGAAACTATTTGCCATGTCTGCAGTTGAACGCGCAGATCTGGAAATGGCATCCTCAGCCATCTCTGGACTCATTGATGACTCCCTTATTTACTGGAAGACTGTCCTTCTCATATTGAAGGACGGTTGACAATAATGTACTTGATCCTGAAGGTTACTGGGTTCCTTCCTAAACATTCTCAGTTCTTATTACATTCCCAGAACCCATTACCATAAGAAATGGTCACTATGCTGTAAATATGAGCCTTATGAGAAATATCTATTCTTATTATAATTCTCACTTTCAGGTCTTCCAGCTTTTAAAGCCTTCCATATTCTGCAGTACTTATCTATTTACTGCCATTCATTTGCTTCAGCTTCTTGTATGACATTAAATCAGCAATTCAAAAAGCTCTCTGGGGTCTTTGCTTCCAGAGGTGCTGCCTGAACACTGTAGAGACGTGGAATGATGGTTCAGTTGATGTAGGAAGGATTAACGCAGACATCTGTTTCACCATCAGTGCTACATTAGTGAATACAAGACATACACAAATGTCATTAACACAATAAGGAACAAAACGTATTCAAATCCTAAAAAAGGGGGATGAATAAGTTATATTTTAAATAAATTCAGGCGAGCAAGAGAATAATTCTGAAAGTCTCAGCAAGCTATAAAAGGATGCACAGATGCAGTAACAACTGTTACATGAAAATATCTTGCCATCTTATAAGCAAGTAATATAGCAATAATATATCTGCATCTCTTTATAAAAGAAATGTTAAATTCAAAATCTATTTCACAGAGAAAGAGGATAACACAAATACAAGAGATGATCTCAATTATTTTCCAAGCAGTCCTTCAATGCATTGTTAAAAATTGATAACCTTCCAAGACTAAAAATCTCAAGGCATTTATACACATGCTCTGGGACTGTATGGGGGGGGGGAGGGCGGGGAGGCTTTAATTAGAGCTTGAAGATCCACTCTAATTAAAGTGCCTGAAGCATCTTGTACATTAGCCTTCGTACAATTAAAAATGGCGGCAAGCTTTAACATGCCCCCATCGCCATTTTAAAGCACAGGGACACTGATACGCAAATGCTGGAATCTGCTGAAGCACAGTAACTACAGCACATTGGAGTAGCCTCGCTGCTCATGTATAGTTGCCTTCAGATGCCTAAATGAAAACACATGACAATGGACGATGATTCTGGATGTTTTTGTACAGTCTTTCTGACAGGAGAACTGAAAAGTAGTTGTACTGATAATGATCTGTAAAACCAGTGTAGGGACAAGCAAGTAAATTACAGACTAATTAATTTAAATTTTTATTATGGTTCAAGTCTCAAGACACTATTTTGGTAGTCAGCTAGGGATCTAGCTGGAAAAAAGCACCCTGATTTAGAATACTGCACTTTCAGTTTTGAAAGAAATGATCTCATCTTTTTAACTTATTTGAAATCTCTGAACTGATTCTGGAACCAGATTTTCTGTAGTGATATTTACTTAGAAATTAAAAACAAACTATAGTGAATGGCACTGTACAAAAATACTTTAAAGATATGGGCTATATTTTATACCAGACTACTGAAGCAGGACCAGAAAGTGGCAAGATTTGAAAGGAAACATACCTATAGTATTGTTTTTACTCATGGAGGAGATCCCTATCTTCTGACAACTTGCCTTTTGACTAGTTCTTCCAAAACGAAAAGTTCAAAGTGTTTTCTGTAAATAATTAAACTTGCTGCTGCAGTAGTGTAACTTGAGGAACAGGATGGCTAGAGGAGCACCAGTATATTATTTGCAAACAGACATATTTAACTTTAAATATGACTAGGTCCATGGGATTACATGCATTAAATTTTAAGTATGTATTTGAATTATCCAAAGTACAAGATCCTCCTCAGGTCTCCAGACTGCAAAGACTTACAATCACGATCAGTTATAAGCACTCAGGTGAGGGGTGGTTGTTCTTTGAAAAGTGTTTTCCTACAGGTGTTCATATATCTCTTTCCTTTATATTTTTTCTGTCAGAAATAGACAGGAACTATGCACCAGAATGAAAAAACAAAACACAACAAAACAAAAATGAAGTATGAACACTATTAGGAGCACACTTTTCACAGAATAACCACTCCTCTCTGACCACATAATCAAAGGGAATTTACAAAACACCACCAGAAGATGAGCATGGGAAAGCAGACATTCATAACGTTACTGGACGGTAAAAAATCTGGATTTAACACAGACAGTGGCTTTATGATTTATTACAACCTAACAAACACTAAACTCTAATCTCTCTGCACTTTGCAGGTAATAACTTGAATGATTTCCCTCTGCCACTAAGTACTTTGCCATTTCCATTGCACTTCTTTTGTCTTATAATGTTTCCTGATAACACCTCTTTACTTCTAATTCTCACCCTTCCTCTCTCTCTCTCTCTCCAAGTGACTCTTTGCATTTACAAGAAGTCTTCCATCTGCTATTTAGCTCAGTCTTCACTTGCCTCTTTCTTTTAGACTTTATGAAGGGCACTTGAAGCCCAAAAGCTTGTCCAGCATCTCTCCCAACTATATCTCAAAAAATATTGCCCCCTTTAAGTTGATAGAAATATATCAAAAGTGCCTCTGCATTTCATTTTCAAATTGTGCAATCAAAATGTGTTTCACAATTAAGTCTGCATCCATGACAATCAGAATTTGTTTCCTGGATGTTTTACTTCTTCACAAAAAATAGGAAAAAACCTAGACTTGAACATAAAACATAAAAAATGGTCCTAATAAAATATGTGGTAGGTGATGTTGGAGTGATCATATCTATACAAAACCACAGAAATTATTGTGCTCAATATAGTCATATACACAAGGAAGAGTATTTAGTGGACTAAACATTTGACATTTTGCTCATATTACTGGCACTTGTGCTAATCTTCTGGGTAAACTCCAGCAGGTCACTTTTTTCCTCTGTATTTCATTGTACACTTCTGTAAAATGGAGAAAATGTTGTTGACCTCCTTTGTAAAGTGCATGGAGATCTACTCATGAAAAATGCTATATAAGAAGTACATATTCTTATTTTTATATAAAAATGCCCTAAACTCACTAACAATTCAGTGCTAATATACTTAGTCTACGTCTTTTACTTTCTTGAAAATTGTGTGGAAAATTCAAAGTCCACACAATTAAAAAACTGTTCACTAAAAGCCAACAGCTATTATGAGGCTCGAGAATTAGTAATACTCGAGTAACATTCATTCATTAAATGTTGTAAGAACATCATCATTAATTTACACATATATATATTCACACACACACACGTATGTTTGTTTGTATGTATGTATGTATTTACCAGTGCTTATATACTTCACAGCCTACACATACGCACACACACACATACACATATATAAGTACTAGCAAAACAATAAAGCACAAAGAGCTAGTGAACCAACTGAAACAAAACACAAATGGAGACAGCGTAAGTTCAAGACTATAACACAGCTTTGAACCCTTGTTTTGTCAAAAACATTGAGAAGCCAAAGATATATTAGAGGAATATGATGGCACTATGGTGCGTCACTTGTAGGTATGAAGAATGAATGTCATTGATTATACAGTTCTATTTATGAGGGAATAGGTGATGAAGCAGAAGCCCAGTATGAAGCTCAATAGATATAAAAAGATGAGCATAGGACTTTGCATGCATCAGAGATGCAGATGGCCCCTACGTAGAGCAGAAATGTGGGTGGGACTTTGTATATCTTAGACATAAGTATACAAAGTTGTATGCATCTGAGACACAAATAAATTGAAAATAAAAGACATAGGGATATACTTCCTATGAAAGTTTGGATGTAGAACTGCCTGTGTCAGAAGTACAGAGAGAGTCTTTATAAGTAAATACAGGGATGGAGTTACATGTATTTCAAGACCAGGACAGCGTGCCAAGTATTCTAGAGATGGGAAAGGCAACTGCAAAACTAAGAGGTAGGGGTGAAATAATTGAGCATGTTAGAAATGGGGAGAAGCTCAGGGACTGAGCTTTGCCTGTATCAGAAATAAGAACCCTCGATTATCACAGGCAAAGATGGAGGCCAGGATACTAAAACCATGGGGGAAGGGAGAAGAGAAGGATAGGATCCCTGAATATGTTGGGCATGGCAGGAACCCTGCACGCCAGAGAAAACAATGTAGCCCTGTGTGTTTCAGAGATAGGAGTGACAAGTGTGGACTCTGGTTCTATCACTGATAGGGAGACAGCCCTGTGTCTGTTCATGGAGGATGAAACCATCTGTATGCCAGAGGTGGGGATGGAACCCAGGGTATATAAGAGAGAGAGAGAGAGAGAGAGAGAGCTGGAATCCTTCATATATCGGATAGAAGGAAGGGCAAGTGCTCCAGAAGTAGTCCTGCCACTCTTCATATGTTAGAGGTGGAGATGGGGGATAAAGGACTGCATATGAGGCATAAAGATGGAGCCCTTCATAAGTTCCAAATCCTTCATAGCTCAGAGATAGTAAATGGTCCATACTGTTGTCAGACATGGCAATTTAACCCTGGCTGTATTAGAGATTGATCTATCACCCGTTTGCTGCCAAGTGTAAGAATACAAACTGCCATGTATTGTAGACAGGGATGGAGACTTATGTATGTCAGAGTTTAAGACATCAAAGACAAGGTTTAGAGAATGGGGAACATATCTGTACTGTTTTATGAACACTAATAGGTGACTATTTCTCAACACACTAATATTTTAGTGTACTGGATTGGAAGTGGTTAATTTCTTTCAGCGAGCTGCATAGGAGTCACATAGGCAATAGACATGTAAGCTGGTATGAATAAACCATGAAGAACCATCAACAAGTGAATGGAGATACAATAGAAGATCGATGAGTGGACACTAATTTCTAGTCACAGCAAGGTATGGGAGGCAGAACATGTGAAAACTGTCTACAACCTGGAACAAAGAAAGAAGGGATCCAGGATGTTTCTGGCCAGCCATGCAGTTTGGGCTGCCAGCACAAACATGTCTATGGGCTTTGTTTTTCTCTTCTAAATTAAGAATAGACTGTATTCCAGTTCACTCAGAAATGGTGGCTTGTTTGGAAAAAAAAAGCTGTGTTTTGTCACTGGAAACACCTGCTGATTGCATGGCTCCTAAGAATTAGAAATTTTAAACAGTGGGTTTGTGCTCTTTTGATCCCAGCTGGAGAAGCCAAAGGGGGAGCAAGCATTGCTAAAACCAATGGCTTGTAGTGCTCACCTTTGCAAAAAAATGGAGTTTCTGGCTTAGCATTAAAAGGATACACTGAAGGGGATTTATATAGGTCAGAGGCATAGCATGGACTGTAGAACAATGACAGCTGGTGGTAAATGGTTGGATGCTGAATTCAATGGCAGTGTTTTTCAAAATGCTATCACAGCAGTAAAAAAGCATAGTCAAGGAAAACAGTAGGGGGAAAGTGGTTTACACTGAGAGAAAGGGACAGATAAGGAAAATGGGTGTATAATCAGCTCTGTAAGAAGCAAATTATAGAGCTGTGCAGAGAAAGAAGACTAAATGTTAAAAAGCTAACCAAGGTACAGATAGTTGACCTACTCCATAAGGAAAACCAGGCAAAGGATTTAAGTATAGACCCAGGCAAGATACTGAAGAGTAGTTCACCAGCACTATAAAGAGTTGGGTATTTTACAGGGGCTAGAAGGACAAGTACAGTATCAAGACTTCCTCAAAACCCAGTTCCTCATTCAAGAGATGAAGTAAATTTAGCAAATGCAGCTAAAAGCAAAGAAGATTCTTGTAGAGGAATAGGAAATGGACCATTAGAAACGGAATGGCAGAGAGATCTGTGCAAGCCAGTTCGGAAAATAAACATGAGGAATGGCAGCAACAACATGAATCCATTGAAAAGCAGTAGTTGCAAGGAGCCTGACTTCTAAATTATTGCTTCAATTTTAAAAATGTTGAAAGAGATTCTTACCTTACCCTTCTTCAGAAGGTTTATGATATGAATCAATTTTGTCTTGGAGATAGTTTCATAGATGTAGGGTTGGAAGGGACCTAAGTAGATCTTCAAGTCCAATTCCCTGCCATGGGCAGGAATGAATACTGAGCTTATATGACCCCTGGTAGGTTTGAGCTCAGAAGGAAGTATTTAGCAGAGGATGGTTCAAGATAAACTTCATCATTTTATTTGGGCCCAAAGCTCTAGATAGGCATAATCAAATGGACAAAACAAGGCTGGGAAGAGTATGAACAATTCAGAAGAACCTTCTGATCATTTCATTATTTGATGTTAAGAGAACAAAATAGAGATTTTCAAAAGAAAATGGAGCAAGATTGTTAGAGGCTACAATCCAGAATAGCGCTCTGCCTGGGTAAGTAATAAAATCAGACCTGTGTTATAGACCTGGGGAAGATCTTAGAAAAGTTTATTAAGCAGGCCATCCTTGATAGACTGGCCCAGGCTAACATTCTAAGGGACAGCCAGCACGGGTTTGTTG
>NW_017728906.1:182703460-182742185 GCF_001723895.1 Crocodylus porosus | reverse complement strand
GTAAATTGGATGCTTATCTTGCTGGGATCCTATGACCCCAGCTGACTTCCTGCCCTTTGGGCAGGGGCCTGGACTTGATGATCTCCCGAGGTCACTTCCAGCCCTAATGTCTATGAAATCTATGAAATCTATAGATGGGAATAGAGGACAGAGTATGCTGGAGATGTAGCTCTAACTCTGCCATACGTAGGGATTGATTTCTGTCAGTCAGAAATATGCTGTTTCAGAGAGTCAGTGTGCTAGAGGTACTATCTTTTATTAGACCAACTAGATACTTACCCAAAAAAATTCTTCATTTGCAAGTTGACCAGCACACATGCCCTTCCTCAAACATACGAAAATACAAAGATTGTAACATTTTTCCCATTTCTACTGGGAGTAATTTTACAATCTTTGCAACTCCAGTTGTCCTTTGGCATTCTAGATTTCCTCCATGCATGCCCAAGCAATACTCTTATACTCCTCCCTAGTCATTTGTCCAAGTTTTGACTTCGTGTAAGCTTCCTTTTTGTGTTTTAGCTCACGGAAGAGTTCCCTCAGCCTTTCCTCAGGGTTGCTAAGATAAACATTCTTCTACCATACTTGCTAGTCTTTCCGTGCATCAGGATGATTTGTTCCTGCACTCTTAAGTAAGGCTTCTTTAAAATACATCCAGCTGTCCTGGACTTCTTTCTGCCTCAGACTGGCCTCCCAGGGAATCCCACCCATCACTTCCCTGAGGGAGTTCAAGTCTGCTTTTCTGAAGTCTGTTTCATTACTCTACTGCTCTCCAGCCTTCCTTTCTTCAGGATCCTTAATTTCATTATCTTGTGGTTGCTGCTGCCCATCCACTACTACATGCCCCCCAGTTCTTCTCTATTTGTGAACATCAGGTCAAGAAGAGCATGGCCCCTAATTGGCTGCTCCAGCACTTGCACGAAGAAGTTGCCCCCAACACTCTCCAAAAACTTACCGGTTTGCCTGCACACTGCTGTATTGCCCTCCCAGCACATGCCAGGGTGATTGATGTGCCCCATAAGAACTAGGGCCTGTGAAAAGGAAACTTACACTAGCTGTTTGAAAAAAGCCTCATCCATGTCATCCTTCTGGTCTAGCGGCCTATAGAATACACCCACCACAATGTCACCCTTGTTGCTTTCCCCTCTGAAACTAACCCAGAGATTTTTAACAGGCCTATCTCCCGTTTCATGCTGGACCTCTGAGTAATCATAGAGCTCTTTTACATAAAGCACAACTCTTCCTCCTCTTCTCCTCTGCTTCTCCTTCTCAAACAGTTTATGCTTATCCATGACAGCGGTCCAGTCATGTGAGCTATCCCATTAAGTCGCTGTTATTCCAATCGTGAAATAGTTCCATGGCTGTACAAGGATTTCCAATTCTTCCTGCTCATTACCCTGGCTCCATGCATTTATGTACGGATACCTAAGGTTACTAGCCAATTGTCCTACTTTGTCAGGAAGAATGGGAAGGCCTCCCTGGTTGCTCTTTCGGGCTTGTACTTCCTTTAGGTTACCCCCCTCCCCACTTACCTCAGGGTTTGGCCTCCTTCTCCTAACAAATGTAATTTAAAGCCCTCCTCACTAGGTTAGCAAGCATGTCTGCAA
Source organism: Crocodylus porosus (assembly GCF_001723895.1). NCBI lineage: Eukaryota > Metazoa > Chordata > Crocodylia > Crocodylidae > Crocodylus > Crocodylus porosus. Next base: position 182,740,581 of record NW_017728906.1, on the reverse strand, counting down.
AGATGCTCTTCCCTCTCTTTGTCAGGTAGATCCTATCTCTTCCCAACAATCCTTTTTCATGGAACAACATCCTGTGGCCAAAGAAGCCAACACCTTTCTGGTGACACCATCTGTGCAGCCATGCATTGATCTGAAGGATGTGCCCACTCCTGCCTGGGCCCTTCCCCTTAACTGGAAGGATGGAGGTGGACACCACCTGAGCCCCTGTCCCCTTCACTCTTGCACTCTTGTAGTCATTTTTGATCTGCTTAAGGTCACCCGTGGCAGTATCACTATTACTCACATGGAGGATCAGCATGAGGTAGTAGTCAGAGGGACAGATGGGACTCAGTAATCCTTCCATGACATACATCTTGGATCTGGGCTCCAGGCAAGCAGCAAACCACTAAGACAACAGGTCAGGCTGGCACATGGATACTTCCATCCCCTACAGAAGGAAATCTCCACCCAGTACCCCCTGACCTCCAGCCAACACCCATCTGTACAGAGGGATTATAGTATAATGTAATCCCCAGCTTCTTTTCTGTGATACTTCATTCTCACCAGTCATTCTCCAGTCTGTGTTTGTGTGTGCAATTATTCTGTACCAAATCCAAGACTTTGCATTTTATTTGTTTAATCTCACCTGATTGATTATGGACCACTTGTCCACCCTATTCAGGTCATTCTGGATCCTAATCCTATTCTCCAGAGTATCTGCCAGCTAACTTGGTGTCATCCACAAATTTGCTAATCATGAACCAACCTCATCATCTAAATGATTAATGACAATGTTGAACAATACTGAACCCAGGACAGAATCTTGGGGGACTCTCCTTGGTATTTCTGCCCGCCTAGATCTGGAACCATTGTTGTATACTCAGTGAGCAGGATGATCTAATTAGTTATGTATCCATATTACAGTACTTTAATCTAATTTGTGTTTCCTTAGTTTCATGGGAGACAGTGTCAAAAGCTCTACTAAAGTCAAATTCTATCACATCCATTGTTCTCCTCCCATTCAGAGAGACTGTCACCTTTTCATAGAAGGAAATCAGGTTGGTCAGGCATGACTAACCCTTGGTTAATGCATGCCGACTGTTGTTGATCACCTTGCTACTTACATGTACCCTATCAGGCATATTAAAATAGTGAAGTATAGCCATGTGTGGACTACTCATGAGCCTTGTTATGAGGTTCTCTACCTATTTATGGGTTGTCCTAAAAAGCCTAAAGAACATGGAACTAATTGCAGGGATGGGGGGGGGGGGGGTTGTCATTTAATGGGATATAAATAATTTCCTTTAGAAAGTCTTGTGTTATGCAAAGCAGTGCCTAAATTCTGGAAGCTTTTTAGAATCCAGCATGAAAGCTATCTAAGAAGTTTTGCAACATTTAAAACTTAATCTATACCACCTAGAAATCAAAGAGTATGTTGTCCATTGATCAAAGCCGAAGAATCTCCCTGGGTTACTTAATAGTGATGCATACTAAAATCCCATTTACAAAATGCATTTATTTTTTGTGGTCCAATTGATAGTTTGGTTATTTAATACTTCAAATGTAAAGAACTAATTTCCTAAGGTTTCATTTTTATATAGCCTTGGACCTGGACATTGTTAGGTGCTTTGAAATAGATTTTGATGACCTTCTCTATGAACTTTCCTGGTACTCAGGTCAGGATGACTGGTCCATAATTCTCTTTCTTAAAGATGGGCAATATATTTCCCCTCTTCCAAGCATCTGGGACCACATCTAGATCTCAAAAGGGATAGCCAGTAGCTCTGAAATTGCCTTGGCCAGTTTATTTAGTACCTGAAGGTGTATCCCATTTGATCCTAATACCTTGAAAACATTTGGCTTCTCTAAGTTATCCCTAATCTGTTCTTTCAGTACTCTAGGCTCTTTGTCTCCTTGCCTACCTTTGCTGTCAACTGTGCTCATTATCTGGTAGTTGACCCTATGGCTGAACACTGAAGTAAAAAAAGGCATTAAATACTTCAGCCTTCTCTGTATCATCTATAGTCAGGTTTCTTTCTGCGTTCTGTACAGGACCAGTGAAGAAAGCAATCAGGAAGTTTTAATTATGGAAAAGGAGGCCTGATTATGTCACTTGTAGTCATGAAAGATTAACTTTGTTAAAGATAGGTAGTAAGCTCTTATAAGAATATCTGACAAGTTGCTTAGTGCATGTTAGCAATGGGGAAGGATCTCTGCCTGTGTCAGATGCGGACATGGAGTTCTGATTATGTCAAATACGTGAAATGTTCCATTCTTGTAAGAATAGTTGTCATGGAGCTCTATCTGTGTCAGAGCTGGAGGAGTCCTAACTAAACTGATACAAAAATCTTCATTGTGAAGCAGAAAAAAATGTTTCATACTAAAAAATAGCTGACAAAACACTACAAAGATACTCAAGATTGAACCATAGATTAAAGGACATACCCTCTTTTCTTCTACCTATATACCCACACCTCATTAGTACTACACCACAAGACATGCACTTCAAGAGATGTCTATATTTTTTTAGAAAAAGATCAACAAGACTACCCTTTCCAAACATAACTAAATGTCCCTTCTATTTTGCGTACACCCTTCCTTGTTTTACCCCATCTCCAAGCCATCAGTTATGGCTTCAGGGTAAGAGTCATAGGGGAAAAGTGATTAAAAATTTCCAATTAATGAGTGGAAAATTGAGTTTCTTTAAATAGATTGTGCCCACATTACCGAAATAAAAAGGGTTAATAACTTACAAGGAAACATTGTTGCTAAGCAACCATAAACACAACATGTCATGGGTTTTTAGCTAGTAATGAGATAAGGAATAAATAAATGATAGTTAATGCATGTTCTTCAGTATCATGTTAGATATAACAAAGTTATATCTAACAGATACATCAAGGACATGACAAAACATATAATGTGCACGTTGAAAAGCTGGCATGGACCACTGATCTTCAAAATAAACACAATCAAAGTGTGTTATAAGGAAGAGAATGGCCACAGAAGTTTGTTAATGGCTTATTAAAAGCCATGTAGAAACACAAGCGATCCATCCTTAAATGCAAAAGATAAAATAATAGCAACCACTGCTGAATCAGAGAGATTAAAGATGCTGCAATATATTTCATCTTGTTAGTATGGTGGGCAATTTAAAGATTTGTGAGAAAGATATACACTGAGTGCCTTTATATCACTGTATAATGGATTGAGTAAATGTTTTGTACAAAATCATGGAATGATGTCTGGCGATTATCTGCAGGTAAGAGGAACTTTAAAAAGGACATTTGGTAAGTTAACTGGGAATGGAATTATAACTAAATAAACTGTCAATGTGAAAGAGAAGAGAAAGGAGCAGACATTCACCTACAGTAAAAGCTACCTCACAAGTAGTTTGCATTCAGGAGCACTAAAGAAACACTGTCTATGTCTTTAAACCAACATGGCTACAACCTATACCCCTGAAGAAACAGGGCACTAACCAACGTTTAAGATTTAACATTTCAGAACTGGTGAAATTTCAGATGAAGAGTTCATGTGATATGAGGCTTTGCTGAAGATTACTCAGCTATAGTGTTAATTTCCTTTTACTTTTCTTTCACTCTTGGGAGATAGTGTGAAATAGGCTGTAAAGAGATGTCATATTTGTCCTTGGAGAAAACATTTTGGTCCCAAGCCCCTATAGACATACAGTTCCACTGTCACACTTTAGGCCTGCCAAAGTATGTTAAATAAAATGTGCCATCAGTTTTTCCTGGGACATTGCAGTGGGTGTCTGTCAAAATTATTGTGGGTCATTCTCAGGATAAACCATCTGTTTGCTCTCCACAGCCACTTACTGGGAGAGGAATAACAGTGCGATTTGCAAGTGTGGCATGTGATGCTTCTGTTTTGATCCAGAATAGCAAAAAGGTGGGACGTGATGGTGGAGAGCTCACTGTACACCCACACACACAGACGTGTAGTGGTGGAGAGCTCATCTTTGCACATGTAAAATCCTGACTCACATGTGATGATAGTTCCCACTCAGCTTCCAAAACAACACCAAACAATTTCTCAGGGTTTGCCTACATATAAAAAAAAACAGAGACTAATGTAGGGTTCATTTGAAGCAAAAGAGTTGTTTCATGTTAAATCCAAATTAAATAAAACACCTGTGTTAGTAAGAAGTGAAAAAAAAATAGAAGTCTCTTGGGCCAGACAGTGTTTTCCCATGTTGTAATAAAAATACAGATTTTCTTCTTTTCTGTCTTTCATCCTGCTGTAATTAATTTTTGACAGGGGAAAAGGGTGTAGCATTTTTAAGACAGACTGCTTTGTTTGGGGGGCCAAAGGTAATAGCTCTGGAGCCATAAAAGTCCAGCTCCTGGGCATAGCCAGGCAGTCGGGCCTAGGCAGGACTGGAGTGAGGAAATCCCTGAAGGACTGCAAGTCTGGTGATATAGGAAAACTTGGGGTATGCTTTGGGAGAGGATGCTTCAGACAAAGGTAAACTTTGGTTATTTGTTTCTAATTTTGGGGAGAAGAAGACACAAGAGATGGGATAGCTATTAAGGGAGAATAGAGACCATTGAGGGACCTCAAGGAAGAGTGAATTGTATGTTTTTGCTTGCAGGTTGCTTCCAGCCCTGTGGAGAGTAGATCAAGGACAGTGAGCCCTGAGACTCTATGATGGATGTGTCAGCCCCTCCAGGAACTGATTAGGCTGCACCAGACCACATTGACATAAGAGTGCTGTAGTAGGAGAGCACTGAGAATTGCTAGGGGATTCCCAGATAGTTACCTTGGCTGGACCAGATTGGAGAATCCCCTGTGATGAGACAGGTGGACAAAGGCATTTGAGGTGTCACTCTATTTGAGGGTTGACTCCTGGCTATCTGAGGATTATCAGGGTAAGATGAAGGCATGGCAGGTGCGGAGGGGAGGCCATTGGTATACCAGAATGGAAAGATAAGCCACCAGGATTACAATGCCCATTAGACCAATAGGCCTATTACACTAAGGCCAAATGTCCTTGTTTTCTTCAGTCCTGGGCTTGTAGGTTAACAGCTTGGCCTTAGCACACAAACTTAGGAGCCACCCTTCTAGTCTTTCCTGCCATGTCTTAATTTTATTTAAATAAGCAAAAGTTTCCATATTCTGGTTGGGACTTTGCATGTGGATGGTTTTTCTTGTGGGCCTTCTGCCTCCCTTTCAGCCCATCCATGCACCAACCAGGTGTTTAAGGTCCCCAGACGATGTCAAATAAAGAGGGAACAAAAAATACCCAGGCACTTGACACTGGGTCAAGACCACAGATACTGTCTCTCAGTCCTGATTTTCGCACCTCTCGAACTTGCATCAGTGTTCTCCTGACTAAATAACAGTCCTCCCAAAATATATAAAAAGGATCTCCTGGCCTTTGAGTCAGGCTCAATGATCCCTTTGACAGCCTGCTGGGAATCCCTTAACTCAGTCCTGCCGGGCCACTAACACTCCCTGCTGCTGGGTTAATCAAGGAACAATAAATCAATTACAGAGTTAATAAATGAATTGTGGCCCTCCCAGGCATTGACTCAAATGGCCCCACTTCTCCAAATGTCCCACTTCAGGTCTTATTAAGGAACTGTCGCTACCCCTTCACTCACAGGGCTCAGATCCCTGTTGTCCTAATTGCCATGAAGAAGTGCCAGCCAGCTCTCTGCAGCCCTGGGCACCAGGTGAGCACTGAGTCTTCAGGCTATTTTACCCCTGTGCTGCGCTGCATCCATGCTGTGCCTCCCTTCTCTTGGGCTAGCACCAGACATCCATATACCAGATGCCATAGCACACATGCCTATATGCAGCAAACACATACTTCTAAAGCATGGCTGCTGCTGCATCTTCCACTATTGCCAATCTGCTGCCTCCACCAATGTCCCTACGGATAAGTAGGGAATGCCTCCAGCCCTTACCCAGGCCACTCTTCTTCTCTCCAGTGTTTGGGGATGATTCCCTGTGGATTCCCCTATTAGGGTTCCTCAGGAAGTTGGATCTTTGACTATCACAGAGTCATTCCAATTTTATAAGCAAAAAACTTAGGAAGACTCAAAATAATTGACTTCAGGCTTACATGTTATACAAATGGAGGTGATTTCAACTAGACTCTGTTGCTGAAGAATGGAGAATTGGCTCATTCCTAAAAAGATGGGATTGTGTCAATAACGTGCTACTAGAAGGACCTAGAATTTCTTTGGCTCTCTTCCATTTTAGCATTAGTCAGGCTTAGTCCTACTTAAATCAGCCACTCATTAGCCTTCTGTCTTTCCAATCTAGCTTGTTTATCCAATTCTGCCCTGCATTATTGATGTATTTGTCACAATAATATCAACCAAGTAGAGTAATTAAAAATGTCGGCATAAATTGTCTTATATAGGTGTTATATTGATGCTATAGCTTTGAGTAGGGAATACACGATTAAGAAATAAATATGTAAATTTTCTATATTGCTAGTATGGGACTATGTTCAGAGCAGTAAAGAAAGATTTCATATCTAAGACACAAATGACCTTGTCTTAAGAATAAGACAGAATATTACATACATTTTAAGTAATTCATATTTTATTAGCAAAAGGAGTCAGAAATTGAATTTTCAGGCAAATTAAAAATAGCCTTTAGTATATGCATTTTCTTGCACTGATAGTTATCTTTTGTACAAATATAATCTCCATCTGATTAAATTATATCTACAATGGTCTAGATCAACAGCTATAAAAGATAGTTGCTAAAAAAGGCTATTTCCTTTAACACAATTCTCAATTTCAGACTTGTTAAAGGCACTATAAAAAGCAGTACTTAAGTTAATTTTCATTTATCAGTAATTTATACATGCAACCTGTTAGAAATAAAACTTTCTGATAGCTCCCATAAAAGTTGAATTAGTAACAGATAGCACTACACTAATGTCTGCAATTTAATATACCTCCTTAATTGGATACTACTACACCAGTGGACATTTTGAAATACACAGAATTCAAATTAAGTTGGCAAAACTTCAAAAACAGCTACATAAATTCACTGTTCAGACTTAACAATTTGTATACCAGATAAACCTAAGACTAAAAAATCTTCCATGCACAAGATAACTTTAATATAAATATTATATTTTACCATTTTCCTGCTTTTAATGAATACAGCCTTTTATTTTAATATTTCTATTCTAAATAGATGTCATAGGGTCAACATTTGTATTTGGATGGATTATATTCCAAATTAAAAACCATATTCAGCAAGTCATTTACTCATTCTGTGCCTCTATTTTCCCACCTTTAAAATGGGAATAATCCAATTTACCACTTTTGATGTCTTATAGAGACACTTGGGGGAAAGGACATTTATAAGTTCAAAGTCTTTATAATATCACTAACACCAATAAAACTAAAACATGTCAATGGTCTACTTGAATCTAGATGTTCCACTGAGTTAATATGATTAAAGGACATCAGTTTTTATAGCTAATGACATACAAGGGAGAGATGTGACTAGCATCCTTCCTAGCCACCTCTGACCCTTTTATAACTCAGTCAGCTGGAGGCAGACTTTGGCATGGATGTGAAGCAAGATTCACTCTTACATCTTTGGAATGGTTATAGCAGGATGCGCTAACCACTGGAGTCCAAGTGACTTCTAGTCATATTTTAAAAAATTGGTTCCTGGCAATGATTTGTGATATCACCACCAGAGGACTTTGACGTCAGTGAGTGCATAAAAGAGCTGAAGGAAGCAACTTAAACTGATGAGAATTCATGGTTAAATAAAAATATCTTAGTATTTTAATCAGTGGTGACTAAAAAGGAAATACAGAGAGTATATGACATTCAAATAAAGATTGGTAGAATACGTATTTCATTACATTTTAAAATGAGTTTCATCTCAGAATGTGTAATTTTAACATCTGCTGTGGTTAATTGATTTAAGGATAACAATCCATGTAAATGTTAGATTTTGCTGAATATTCTATGTAACAGTGAGCTATCAAATATAAAAAGCTACACTGCACTGACAACAAGATGGTTTAGACGTACTAGATAATCTAAGAAGTGTTTCCTATGTGTAACTTGTATGATGCATCCAGCAGAGACATTGGTAAGAACAAAGCAACAAAAGGTAGATAGTGAAAAAATAGCTTAGTAACAAAACCAGAAGGATCAGGAAACAAAAGCAGCTAAGGAAGGATGTTTTGCCAACACCAGAGTCAAGAAGATAGTTGGTAGAAGGTAGCTACCTAGCAATAATATTGTTGGGCAAGACTGGAACTTGTGGTAAAATTGTGGTGACCTAGTTTGGCTACTTAACTTTAAATCTGGGGGGGTGGGGAGGCATGTGCCCCCCCTCCCCCTCCCCAAGAGTGTACGAAGTGGTGGGGATCTGCCCCTCCCCTCTGCCTTAGCTGGGCCCTGTGGCTGTGCATTCCCACCCTGGCCCCAGACCCCATGCACTGGTTGGGCAAGACCCCCAGCCCCTGCCCCACTCCCTCCCTCACTGTGGGGGCCTCAATCCGCACCCCCCATGCTCTCTCCCGCCATCATTGACTTACATGCACATGCACATGCATATGCATATGCACATGGCACCCCCTTCATCCTGATCCTCCCAGCTCCAGCCCCAAGCAGCCCCTTGCAGGTTGGAACTCGGCCAGCCTGCAAGGGGAATCTGACATTTCTAATGTTTTTCTGTGGTGAATGGAAAACCCAGATCCCTGCACATGATACTGGGAACCTGGAAAAAATGCTGTCTCCAAGTTATTCAGCCTGGGACCAGTACTTGATATTTACATTTTGGGACTGTCCCAACCAACTAAGTACAGTCCCAACCAATTAGGGACAGTGGTCACCCTAGGTGGGAAGGTCACGACGTCTGATAAAAACTGGAGGTGAATAATGTCACATAAACACATTTAGTGATTGATGAAAACTAGGAGTTATATGTTACCATGTTTTGATCAATGTACAAAGGGGGTTTGGGAACCCTGAATACTTTCCACGGTATCAGGGTTATATTTATTCTGGTGCCCTGTTTCACAAATAACATTTATTGACATCGTGCCTAAGATATGATGTTCATGTTTGGCTGTTTGTAAACAATACATCCCAACAAGTCTTTATCTCTAAGAACCAGAGCTTGTGATTTCTTTATTACAACTGACAAGGTTGTTGGAAGTAGTTGTAGTATAGTATTAGCAAAGGTATCCTGACCACCCCAGCTAACAGACCCTGATTTGACCGGTACTACTGCACTCCTGACTGCACAAGATATGATAGGAGTTTGCCATTGGTAACTGATTGAAATCCAACACTGGGGACCCCCAGCAATATTGGTAACCCCTTGCAACAAAAATAACCCCCTTTGGGGAAATATTTTTTAAAAGCATCTACAGGGAAGATGATTGTGCTTAAAATTGTATTCATTAATTGAACTACTCATCTAGCTTAGACAGCAGTACATTGAACCAGCCAAATAAGAATCAGGACCTGATCCATTAATTCAGCGGGAATTGAGGGCATTCAGTACCTCATCAGGCTGGGATTCAATTCAAGAATAGAAATGTAGCATTCAAACTCTATTTATAGTAAAGTGAGTTTTAGTCCAGAGAACTGCAGGACTCCGAATCAATGAAAATGGAACGAAGCAAATTAAATACATCACTCTGGATTGCCTGATTTACCAAACAAAACCATTGATTTTGCTTGGATATTTTGGTATCTGAATTTCATTTGTAAATGTTATATTTTCTCTTAGAAAAGTGAATTTTTTTTTAATTCACCAAATTTTCACTATTTTGGAAACATTAAGGGTTAGCTTTTATTTTACCACTAAGATAGATTGATGGCTCTTGTATATTTTTTGGGTCTAACCCTAACCTACTTCCTCCCAGGAAAAAGACCAAAATTTAATAAAATGCTTAATTCCTCATGTCTCAAAATGTGCCATATCTATTTAAATCTGACTTACTATGCACTTTTACATTTGCTCTGAGAGTACTATATGCACTTTTACATGTGCTCTGAGAGTAGGAGGGGCACTTCAATTAAAGCAGCTGTAAGAGCCGCTCTAATTAAAGTAGTGCCATGCCTCGTGTATCAGCACCCCTGCACTTAAAAATGGTAGCGGGGTGCTTGAACTTAAGCTCATTCAAGAAGCTTTAGTTCAGGTGCCCCCACCGCATTTTTAAGTGTGGACACACTGATGCCTGAGATGCAGAAGGCTGACATGCTCCAACAGACTTGATTAATTGAGTCTGCTCCAAGGTGCTGGAATTCCAGCACACCAAGGCAGCCTCTGTGCTCATGTATAGGCACCCTATGTGCAGAAGAAATCAAAGATCTCCATCTAAATTTATGCTCTGTTACAATCCAATTTTGTTATGGAGGCACAAATATTTGAGAAAGTCGCCCAGAATTCCAGTTGGCCAAAAAGCAACTTACAAGCGTTTGGCACTATAAGCAGGTAGTGTGAACCTTTTGTCCAATAGCTTAGTGGTTGGGGTACCTGTCAGGACAAGAAAGAGTGCTTCTATGCACATCTCACCCAGGTAAGATTAAACCTAGTTTTCAATATTGCTGACAGAGTGTGGTAGTTCTGGGTCAGGTTAGTAACACTCTCAAACTACCTGTTTAAGCTGTTTAAGGCCAGCCAAGAAGGAAAGATTAAGGGGATCAGAAGGTAAACAAAGAATAAACAGCTTAATTCTGCGATTCAGGGGGGTGGGTACTGACCTGAGAGGGAGGGAGCTTTTAGTTACAGTGTTGTATATGTATTTTGCATGGAATAGGTATAAGATGTGTAAGCATCAATGAGAACACTTTGCTTTATATGCTTGAAAACCCTTTCTAGTAGGGCTATAAAATATACCCATATTATACTAAATGAAAAGTTTTCTAGTAGTAGACATCTTCATAGAGGAAGTGCATGTTACAGGACATCACCCAATATCCTTAACAGAAAAGATTGTGTGCTTATATTAGTGTTTTCAGATCCCCCTATGCAGCACAGGTTGGAGTTCCTGCTGAGTTTGACTCATACAACTCTTTTGGGTCAAATCCTACCATCTGGCTGCATCTACATGAGACTGTAACTGTGCAATAGCCTAATAACACTGCACAGTAATGTGCCGGACAAAACCCATGCTAATACACTACTATGCAGTAGTATTAGGCTACTGTGCAGTTAGTGTCTGTAAAAATCTGTGAACCAATGCAACTGTGCACTAGTGCCAGTTACTGTGCATTGATTTAGTACTTATTTATCCAAGTACTAAACTTAATGCAAAGTAACTATGGCACATTAATGAATGTGTAGACCAGGGGCAGGTAAAATACAGCCCATGGGCCAGATCTGGCTGGCCAAGCTATTCTATCTTGCCTGCAGGGCCCCTAAAATTTTTAGAAAATGAATATTTATCTGCCCCTGGATGCCTGTCAGAGATGACAAGGCACCAGCAGTGGCAGAACCCAGGGGGGGGACAGTGGGAAGACCCAGCAGCAGCAGCAGCAGCAAGGCCCACCAGCCCTGTCCCAAACTCAAATCCTCTGACACCCACCTGCAGCTCCCAGCTGGAAGCTTCTGCCTAGGCTGTTCCCTGCCTCCCTCCACCCAAGAGTGGAGAATCAGATAAAAGCAGGTGGGGGCTGGGGGCTTCCTGAGCCCCCCCTGCCTGCTGCTACTTCTGGCATCGGGGGCTGTGCATCATGTGGGGGAGTGTGTGGGGGTCTCTGCACCCCTCCCCGCTCACCTCACACAAACCTCACACATGCACAACCTGACCCCACAACCCCCCACATATACACACCTCAACATAGCCTATGCCCCCCACACAAAGCCACACCCCACAGACAACATGAAAGGGTGAGACTTTATTTTTGAGTTATTATGCAATCCCTTCTATATTGTTTGTAATAAAATTAAAATATGTTTTAATAGGTATTTGACTTCTAGTATATAATTTGTTTTTTTTCTGGTTCTAAGATGACAGCCCTCTCCTTCCCAAAAGGCATATTTCTGGGTGGCAAGGGGAGGAACTTCCGGCAACAAAGGCCAGGGGCTATGGGGTAGGACTACCAGTTGCAATATGGCATCCTGAGGGCAGGGCAATGGTCAAGGGGTGCAGCTACCCATGTGGCTCTCGACAGCTCACCAAAACATATTAAGTGGCCCTCCAGCCAAAATAATTGCCCACCCCTGGTGTAGATGCACCCTCTGTTACCAAAATGTAACCCAGAACAATGTCATCACTTACAAGGACATTACTTAAGATTTACATGAATCTAAGTGCATTTTGCATTAAACAGACTTTAATAAAATGCAAAGCTGCCTTGGATACAGAACCTGGGACTTCCTCCTTACCAAGTCAGTCCCAATATTACTGGTTGTAATGGGAAATCCCTAACCCCATTTCTAGAGATAGAGAGAGCATAGGAAAAGAGCACAGTGCCTTTAAGGTAGACTGCTTGGAGGCCAGAATGGATGGTCCCTGTAATGACAGAAGTTATAATTTAGAGATGATCTGCAACAAGATTTGGGACTTGTGAGATGGTTCCTTGGTGAGAGAGCTAGCAAATGAGCTAGTGAAGGGCCTGCAGAGGTTGCCTAATGATCCACAATAAGTTTCATTTGTTAGTCCTTCTCATTCATGTATGCCTGTGTTTATTGAGCCTGCTGATCACTTCATGGTGTCAAGAGTGGCAACTGAGAAAGGACTTGGAAGAATTTGAACTCAACACTGAAAAAGATGTTGGAAACTGAGAGCAAGTAGAGCAACACAACCATGTAAAAGGACAAGGGCCTCTGTAAGTGATCTGCCTGTATAGTTAGAGTCAAAGGACAGCTAGTCATGGAAGTTTTGGAAACTCTATCTGCCCTTCTGATGTTGGGCAACATGGCAAAGAACTGGTGAGCATTTAAAACAAAGGTATGAATGGTACTTAGCAGCTACAGGGGCAGGACAGAAAAATGAAGAAGTCAAATTCCTGATCTCCTTACATACTTTGAGAGAGGAAGCCTTATTTATAACAGCTTTACTTTCACTGAAGGCCAGAATATGCAGTTATGTGTAGTACTGTCCAAATTTGAGTTCTGCATGACAAAGAAGAATGACAAAGTTCTGTGGGTGAATCTAATATCTTTTATTAAACCAACTTAAATATTTGGAAAACAATTTTTAAGCAAGCTTTCAGGTTCCTTGGAGGTTTTTAAGACGAGGCTAGACAAAGCCTTGGCTGGGATGATCTTGTTGGGGATGGTCTTGTTTTGAGCAGGGGGTTGGACTATATGGCCTCCTGAGGTCCGTTCTGTGAAAGAACTCCATCCCAGCCTCCTCTCTTAGGTTTGTTTTTTCCTCTTTCCTTTTTCTTTGTCCTCGCACATGTCTTTCAACCTGGTTGCCCTGTATATGTGACCTGGCTCAGGTAAGAGGGGGGTGGATCTGACCTCTGCATTGTTCTGAGTTCTGACCTCATGACACAAGTGCTGGGCTTAAGCCAATGTCCCTCTGATAGGTAATAATGATGCTTTTCAAATTGATTGGTCAGCATCAAATAACACCTGTCCCCGACTGGCTCTAGGTGGTGAGGTCAGTAGACTATTTAAGAGGGTCCCTCCAGAAAGAAGGTAGGCAAACATTTTAAAACATATACAGAAGCATGGATCTCCACAGCTCATTCTCATACTCTGGACGTGGAAATGAGTAATTTACCAGAAACCTAACTAGGAACTTAGTTGACTGTAATCTAGTTGCATATCAAAAGATTTGCTCAAGGTCGGTTTTCTTTCTACATTTTGCTATTGGTATTCCTTCCTCCCCTATCCCTCTTTCATCAATAAATCTATCTGTTTATAGAACACCTCACTGTGTGTGCTTAAGAGGGAAGGGACCCGCTAAGGTGGACTTAGCTATTTTACTTTCCTCCCACATGGGAGTCTGCTGGTGAATGCTTCAGGCTAATAGAAGAATCCCAAAATCCCAAGGCCTACAGGGCCTGCGTATCCTGGTCAGCACAGGGCCCAGACAAAAACCAGAATCAAGGGCAGAATCTGAGTGGCAGCAGCACCCCAGGCTTGCCAGCGTGCTTCAGGAAGGGGGTCAGCCAGACGTCAGCACCCCAGGGGAGGCACTTTAAGCTTGGTTTTTGGCCAGGTGCAGTGAGACGGCTGGCTCAGCACAGGAGCAACCCCTGCTGGCCCGTCACATCTTCCAACCCTTTTTTTTATGATTCTATGATTCTAGGGAAGTGATAACTAATAATGTCTTTATGGGAATAAATGTACTTATGGACACAAATCCAAATATTATCAGGCAGAAAGAGAAAATCAGTCTCAGCAGTCTGAAGTTCAAAAACTTTGTGCTATGATCAGAAGCTCAGCTGCCAAAAATGCAAGTTAATGAGATCCCAGTATAAGGACTCAAGTCTATCAAAACTTAGAGGAAAGTCTTCTCACCAACAATCAAATCAAAAACTGGATCTGATATTTCATTGGTTTGAAAAGAAAGTAAAACCTCCTGAAAGACTCATAGAGACTTCTTGAAAGAGCTGTAGAGAAAGTGAGTGGTAGAGTGATAAAAATTCATTCCAAAGTGAAGTGCTGTTAACCTTGCCTCTGTAAATGGGTGTTAATTGATTTTTGTAGTAATTGATTTTTGTAATTACTGTTAACAGAGAAAACATACTGTTAGAATTTATAATTTAGAGATGCTCTTTCACAAGAGACTGGAGAATTTGGGAATTGGGAAAAGGTACCCCAAAAGGATTTGTCCTTGATTTTCATTTTGGATGTTTTGTAAGGTGGACTTCTGGTGGTAGAAGCCTATGCTGTGAGGCATGAGACACCTGGAAGGGAAGACAGAATGCTACTGAAGACACTCTAGGGGAGTATGTAGTCATTTTATGAGTTATTTTGGGCTAATGAACCTGGGAGAACAACTGATTGGCCCTATGGACTGCTGATTGGGCCACAGAGGCACTATGGACTGCTGGTTTAGGCAATGCTGACCCTGAGGGGTTTATTAGGGCCAAAGACATTGTAGAGCTGGTGAAGGAATGAGGCAGGGTTCCCTCATCTCAAAAAATGTATGAGGCTGAGCAGGAGCATGCCCAATGATGTGAACATAGTGGGAGAGGAACCTCAGGTTGCCCTTTTTGAATAAATTGAGGGCCTACCTCTCAATAATCATCACCATCAAAATGTAGAAGGTGAGAGACCACATTTAGAATTTCAAGAGGGCAGGCAGGCGAGGGCTGACTATCAGAGATAGTTGACCACTCCAACCTACTCAAGGCCTGCTACATTGCACTGGAGACACACGCACTTTGTTGCTTACTTGAATTCTCGGTGGAACTATTTCATTTGGAAGGCATAGGGGATGATCTTTGCCTGCCAAGGCCAAGCCCATATCTCGTTGTTTAGGGCGCTTTGATGGTATGATGAAGAAGTGGATTCAAACTTCCTCAGGCTGATCCATGATCAGGGTAAACCTTCTAGCCACTAGACAATTCATGGAAAAGGAAGAATTTACATTATAATAAAGTCAATGCTGCTATCTGTTAGGCAGATACACTTGTTCAGTTTAGATGTCTGCCTGCTTAGACATCTCCCATCTCCTTTTTACCCCATCACCAGAAAGAAATTGAAATATGTAAGAAGGATCATTTTTGATACTGTTCTAAGGTTCTCCATTGAGAAATGGAGCACTATCCTTCTGGGTAAAAAAGAAAGTGGCACTGAAGACGTTAGAAACCTACATATTAAAAGAGTTGTTGTTACCAGATTTGCCTGTCACTTAAGGGTGTGCTCATTTATTAGGGGTACATTTTTGGGGGTCTCTATAATTCTATCAGTGTGCTGCTTGTCTTACTTGTGTTTCTGCACAGAGCTGTATCTCTCCCTTCTGCAAGTCTTCACCCGCAAAGGAGCTATTTTCAATGGGCCTGGGTTCCTTCAACCACCAAATCAGTCAAACACATGTATGCACATACACACACAGATCGACAGGACATGCCTGAGCCAAGCTGGGTTATTTAGCATTGACAGGCTAACACCCTCATATGCCTTGAACTCAGTTCCTCAGGGCAACAATAACATGCAGGCAGACACAAGCACACAGATTAACAGAGCACATCTGAGTCAGGCCGGACTAGTCAGCATTGATAGGCTGACAGCCACATGTGCCTTGAACTCAGTTTATCCCTTTTTTCAGCAGGACAATAATAAATGCAGTTAGACACACAAATACACACATGCTAACAGAGTATGTCTGAGCAGGCTGGTTCAGATCAGCACTTTCAGTGGATACCCTCATGCACCTCAAAACTCGGCAGGTCACAATCTCTTGTCACAATGGTCCTAGTAGCAACACCTTTGATGAGCAGACCCCACTGTAGGTTTAGGCATTACAGGGATCTTTGGCTTAGGTACAAGATGCATTGCTGCAGAACAAATGGGGAGGTCAAGGGGAAGAAAGAGTAGGTGAGCTTCAGGAGAAAGTATAGCAACCAGCTTAACCATAAAAGTTATTTATTGCCAGGTATATGAACTTATGATGACACCAGTAATAATAGCTATACAAGAGAGAGACAGATACACAGTTACAATATTACATAGTTTCAATTAGGTTTTTGGGGAAGTCTAGCTGGAGTTTGATTAGCAAAAGTCAGGTTTAGAAAGCTGTGCCTGGAGTAAGAAAATAAAAGTCAGGTTCCTGGAGGTGGAGAGATGGGGGAAGAGGCAGTGATAAGCAAAAGCCTGGTCTAGAAGGTTGTTCCTGGAGTAAGAAAGCAAAAGTTAGGTTTAGAAAGCTGTGCCTGGAGTAAGAGAATAAAAATCAGGTTCCTGGAGTCAGAGAGAGAGAGAGAGAGAGAGTTGGGATCTCACCACCCAGGGAAGCTCAAACCAGTCGAGGTTTCCAGGTGTTGTTGAAGCTGCCAGACTTCAACAACAGAGTTGTTAGGCAGAGTTCTAAGCACAATCAGTGGAGAGATTCCAGGCAGAAAAGGAGTGGAACTGGTGGAGCTTTAGATCCAAGCACCAGGACAGAAACTTGAGCTTAGATAGGAGTTTTTGTAGAGAACTAACAATGGTTCAAGGGAGAACACTAGGTTTTTTTAGGGGTAAACCATGGCTCATATGCTGGATAATAGGAACTGATCACTTCTGGCTATGGGTGGCATTACTCTGAGGGAGCTCACAATACAGAGAGACAGATTCAGTGTTTTGAGTATAGATAAATGAGTCATTACTAGAATTGGTCTGATAAATGCTGAGTTGGGTGTGCGTAGATGTGGGATGATTAGCATGTGGAGCAGGGGTCCCCCATCATGCAGTGCTCCCCTGCTTCTCTAGTCCCAGAATTCAGTGCTGTCCTTACCTTGGAATCTCTGTTCTCCATCCTGAATGCTAATGAAGGTGCATGCCTGTCCAATTTCCCATTTAAATGAGTTGTCATCTGGTTCCATCTTGGATGCAAATGAGACATGGGGAGTTGCTTCACTCTTATAACCCTTGCGTGGAGGGCTTTAGGTGTGTCTCCCACTGCATCTTCCTTGTCTTTTGTAAGTCCTTCCTCTAATCAGTTCTTGTTCAGGCAAAGATGGGGAGGGAGAGAGTTCTTTGTGAGTCAGACAGGCTGAGTCCTGTGCCAGGGTTCCCTAACAACACAGAGCTGGAGAGATATGCATTAGGGTTGTGTGAAGCTTTGGGTGTTGATTCAATTTGGAGGAGATTCATCCTGATTTGGTGGCTAAATCTCCAACTCCAAATCAAATCAGGAAACCAATAAAAAGGTCCAAATTGATTTGAAGAGCTCCAAATAAATTCAGAAAAGATTTAGAGAGCTTCAGAGATTCAGGCAGTCCCTGTTCACTGCTGCAGGGAGCTGGACCTGGACTCTGTGCTGGTAAGTAGGATGTAGGGGGGGAGGGGGATGGAGGAAGGGAAAGGGTACCATGGGGGGACTCCCACCAGGCTTTATCCCTTGCCTGCTCCCCCAGCTTCCATGAGTCCTCCCTGACCCCCACCCACTCTTCCAGCCCTGTCAATGGCTGCTGTGCCCAGCCCCAGCACCCAGTTCTTAAAAAAAAAAAAAAAAGACCCCACTCACCCACTCCTGCCAGGTGGGGTGCAGATCCCGGCTGCACCCCACTGCCCTGCACTATGTGGGGGGCTCTGCCATGAGCCCCCACCACCATGACTGCCCCAGCTCCAGTTTCTTAAAACAAAACAAAACAAAACACTACACTCACTGGATGTGGCAGTGGGTGTCAGGACTTGTGGAGGCTTTGCCAGAGACATCCCCCACCCCCCCCCCAGTACAGAGCAGTGGCGGGCAGCAGAGATTGCCCCCCTCCACCCGGCAGCAGCCGGTGACTGGGGGTTTGTTTTTTGTTTTTTCAGAACGAGGATGCTTGGGCTGGGAGTGTGGGTGGGGGATGGGGTCTCATGACAGATCCCCCCACTTAGCATGGGACAGTGGGGGGCAGCAGGATTGTCCTCTTGCCTAGAAGCAACTGGTGAGTGCTGGGCTTTTTTTTTTAATAGAGCCAGGACACTGGGGCTGGGCGGGGCAGCCATTGATGGGGTTGGGAGAGCAGGCTGGGGATGGGGCCTGTTTGATTTGGAGATTCAGCTGATTCAGTGGTGGCTGAATCTCTGAATCAGATTTAGGTGAATCTATTTGGAACAGTGATCCAAATCACCAAATCGAATCACTGTCCCCCAAATTGGGTGAACCTGAATCAAATACTAGCTGCTTTGCACAGGCCTAATATCCATCTACACAGGTAGAAGATGATAATTCCCCTGAGTCTGGGCATGTTAGCTTGAACAAGTGGAAGCTAAGTTGGAAATGTCTTAATGACAAAATGTGGTCTGGCCCTACATTGATTATAGAAAATTGCTTAACTGCTTTTAAAATTGTTATAAAGAAAGAACTTGTAGTGTTTTCTATGAATTCAGGAGACTTTATGGTACACCTTATGTATCTATCTTTCACCAGAGAAGTAGCACCCTTTAAGGTAAATGCTACAGGAAGGAGATGAGTCGTTGAGTTGTGAACTATTTGAATATGAATGATCTAGATTTTACTGTACAATAGTTGTACTGTACCGTATCGGTATTCCAAATCTGCATTCAATTTCCTGTCTTCCTAGATCACACTAATTTTTCTTTTAAATAATAAATATTCTTCTTATATTTTCCATCTTATTTAACCAAGGATTGTGGGCTTGATTCAGTTTTTGCTGGATAAATTTTGTGGCCTGTGTTTTTATAGCCAGTTAGATTTGATGGTCATAATGGTACTTTCTGGCTTCAAAATCACTTACAAATGTCTGTCAGAGATATAATAACATAAAATGGTTGTACCTGATATAGGCAGATTTACTCAAAGTGCTCTAACCACCAGGCCATGGGCTAAGCATTGCCTAGAGCACTCACCAGCTGTTCTCTTGAAATGGGTGAAGTGGGACCAACAGGACCAACATTGAGAGGGTCCAGGGGAGGGCCACCTGAATGATCTGGGGACAACAGGGCAGACCATACAGTGAGAGACTGTGGGACCTGAACCTGTTCAGCCTTCACAAGAGAAGGCTGAGGGGGGACCTGGTGGCCGTCTATAAACTCACTAGGGGGGACCAGAAGGGTTTGGGAGAGACCTGGTTTCTCCTAGTGCCCCTGCCATCACAAGGAATAACGGCCACAAGTTGTTGGAGAGTAGGTTTAGATTAGACATCCGTAAGAACTACTTCACAGTCAGGGCGGTTAGGATCTGGAACCAACTTCCAAGGGAAGTGGTGCTGGCTCCTACCCTGGGGGTCTGTAAGAGGAGGCTTGATGCCTACCTAGCTGGGATCATTTGAGCCCAGTTTTTTTTTCTTCTGCCCTGTCAGGGGGTTGGACTTGAAGATCTATAAGGTCCCTCCTGACCCGACTTCTATGATTCTATAAGGTGAGTATTTCAGAGGGCATGCGGCTCAATGGGTGGCTCAATGGAGATTGCCTTAGAGGGACAAAGGGTCTGGGGTCTAGTGGTCCCTGACTCTGTTGGATCACTGCAGCTTACATTTAGTATTCTTTGGATAAACAGAAGTGGGGTAGTGTATCTGCCATCTAGTTCAGACTAGAAGATCACTATTCTACTATTGTCTGCTCTGACTTTATCACCTAGGCAGACCAGGTGGGATTCTAATATCTAAGTCTAGACAATAGGGGAAATGTCATGTCATTCAAAGAAAGGAAAGTACAAGCGTTAGTATCTTATATAGCTTTAGGTAGTGCATTAAATTGACATGTTACCAAGGTTTAGAAGATAAAGCTGTGAGAGAGAGACACTAGTAATAAAACTATAACAGAGATCCTCAACAGAAAATATGAGGTAAAATCCTGGCCCTTTTGAATTTAATAGGAAAATGAGAGTGTTGCCATTGACTTTGATTTCACCCTGAGAGTTTATGTTTAACACTGATCATCTTTTTAGGAATTTAACAAAGGAAGGAAAATTAAATCATTTTCCTCTTCTCATTCATTTCCCTAAACTGGCAAAGTTAGATTGCTAAATGACTCTTTCAATGAAATAAGGCAGCTACAATTTGTTAAGTAATCCCATTGCACAATATGAAGAAGAATAGTAATTCAAAAAAGTTAATTCAGTCAGATTTTTTATCTTTGATGGTGTTTCAGTAGATTAAATAATTAACATATGGAGGCATGGTTCACTGTGGGTGGCTTAGAGGATAAAGCACTAGACTTGATTTTTATCCAAGTCTTAACTCATCTGAGTCCTTCAGGGACTTTTTTTTTTTTTTTTTTTACTAATTTTCTTATTCAAACTAAGCAGTTTATGTCATAGAAAGGCAGAGAGAAAACTGAAATCAGGTACTGAAAACTGCAAACTATTAGGTTAGCAACATTATTATTGTATATTATTTGTATTGTGGTAAGGTCAGAGACCCCCCCCATCAGGGAGTGGGGCCCCATTATACTAAGCATTATGTATGACAAGAGAGTACCTGCCACAAGGGGTTTTCAATTTAAGTAATATTGCTTCTCTCCAGGTGTACCAAGTATGAAATATAAACCTTTCTCCATCCATATACAGCATACTAGTGACTGCAGTGTTAGGTTTAGGATATTGCTATCACTTTTTAAAGTTCAGGATATTGTCTGCCATATCAGTATAAGGAATATTCTAATTTTCCACTAGATTTTTAGATATATTCAATTAACAGATATATTGTGCCATGCTGAGGTTCACAATATATGGTGCTTGTGGGGTCACTCCCTCTATTTCTCATTCTCTCACACATACACAAGACTTCTATGCATCACTCCCTTGCTACATTTACAAATACAATCCTTACTGGATAAATGTGATAGAGAGTGAAATTCTTGTGCTGACACTGGCAAAAGCATCAGCAACTTACACACTCCAAATGTCATCATGATAGCCCATTTTAAAGAAAACTATCTCTTGTCTACTGTACATAGTGTTTAAGTTTCACTTAACAAGGCAACCAGGAAAAGCAAGTGGCTCATCATTTCAGCTTTAACAAGGATCCCAGGGGAAGGTTTCTAGGAATTGTGAAGCATGACAAGCCATGCTTTGCATGGCCATGATAATTAGGATCTGCTGTCATTTAGGAAAGAGGTTTAATATATATTGCAGAGCTGGGAAGAGAGAGAGTTTGTGTGATGGCTGCAGGACTAGTCCCAACAGGCAGAGACAAAGCGGATTGCTGTCAGGCCATCATCACCTCTCATAGGAAGAACTTTCCTTTTTCACCTTGGTGTAGGGGCCAAACATCAGTGTAGTTCCTTTTTGTGCCAGCTTTCAGGTATAAAATGCAGAGGGGAAAGCACATTTTTTCAATTTATTTGCCACCCTTTCCAACAAAGGAGGCTTACAACAAGAACAGAATAATGTATAAAACAGGCAAGAGAACAAAATGACTTAACAGGGAACTATTATTATTGACATAAATGAAAGGGAATATTAACATAAATAAAAGACCTCCTAAACAACTGCCCCTAGCTTTGGTTGTGAAAAGTTTTCTCAGATGGGAAAGAGTGCCTCAGGCTCTGGTTGTCCTCAAGAAGGAGGGAGATCCAAGGTTGAGGGGCAGTGGCTAAGAATAACCTCCCATGTGTTTTTGCCAAGAAGACTTGGTGTATTGATGATTCTTGAATACTGAACAGCTGAAGGGCTCTCCAATATGGTTGGTTTTTGCTCAAAGACCTAAGTATTCAAAATGGATCCTTGACCTTCAATACAACTAACAATCGTGCCATCCTTGTACACACTGAGAGAAACCTCCAGATCATGGTGGATCTCTTCACAGAAGCCTACCAAACTTTTGGCCTCTTTCTCAACATTGAGAAGACCAAAGTGTTCTGTTTGCCTGCTACAGGCCGTGAATGTGATCCCCTCTTTTTGACTTGCTATCAAAGCAAAGACCCTGGAGGTGGTCTATCACTGCCTTTACCTTGGTAACCACTTCTCTCAGAGGCTGAACATTGATGAGGAGATGCAGCTTAGTATCTGGTATGCAAGACTTCCTTGGGAAATTGCTTTGGGCATGTGTTTATTGATCACAATCTTCAAACAGACACCAAGATCCAGGTTAACAATCGGTTACTATCCCCATTCTCCTCTATGCATGTGAAACACGGCTGACTTACTGTTGTCATCACAGGTGCTTGGGGAGGTATCACAGTGCCTCTGGACAATCCTTTGCCTCAAATGAGAAGTTTGCCACACAAATATCCGCATCCTTGCTGAATGTTACCACCATTGAGTCAGTAATCCTCAAGCACCAAGCCTGCTGCTTGCAGCCTGCTTACTAGGCTCAGTGGCAGACTGCAGGAACTGCACATGGCGCTGAGGACACTATTGCATGGCTCGGCAATTGTGCACATTCTGACTGATTGACTGACCGGCTGACCAATTTCACTGGACTGGACTCTGTATGCAGATGCAGATGGGAGATGACTCACAATTGCCAAAATGAATGCTATACTCTCAGGTTAGTTGTTGCCTGAATTCTCACAGCAGCCAGAGGAAATGCTACAAAGACACATTAAAAGCATACCTCATGAAAATGAATGCTGACATCAAGATCTGGGAGGTGCTGTCTACTAACTGGGTGCATCTACATAAGACATTTATGACACACTTGACAAATTAGCTGTGAAGTAAACACCTTAGCATCTACATGTATGCCCCTATTAGGTTGAAGTAAACTACTTTATTTGTATGAAGACAGTATTTTTAAATACAAGTACTATCCTTCTTTGGAGTAAAAAACTCTGCAGCAGCATGTATATAAATACTGCCCTGGCTGTCTGGGGCATGAGGGTAATTCAGTGCATGGGCTGCCTACCAGGTAGCCCTGCAGTGAAGCACCCTAGTGCCTTAGCCAACCCCTGGGTAGCACATGGAGCAGGGGAGAGCAGCCCCAGGCTGGCAAGCTAACCCCATCAAATTCCCTCAATATGCTGTATTTGAATAAACTGCAGAGCTTATTGCTCTGGAGTTAATTGCTCCCAGGCATACATTTAAATGGCAAGCCAGGGAGCGATAAACTCCAGAGCAATATGCTCTATGGTTTATTACATACCATAATTGCATATGTAGACATACCCACTGCATCCAATGGTGCTGCAACTTCAACAAAGCAGGAACCCGCTTTGAGGTCAAGTATTTAAGCTTGAAGCAAAGAAGAGAAAGTGGAGGAGAGAAAAAGTGAGCAATCCCAGTTAGTGGCCTACCATCTGCCATGGAAAGACCTGCAACTCCTACAGATTGGACTCATAAATTACCTCAAGACCCATAGATGAGCTATGGTAGAGATTATTCTCAAATCAAGGGATTGCTGCTGCCACCACTGATCCTTGCAAAAGGTTGCTCTTGGCAGACGTTAGGGACCACGATGGGATGTAAGAGTGAAAGCTGTTTAGGGACAATTTAGGGCCTTATAGGTACCTTAATTTATGCATAGAGAGCTATCAGAAGTCAGTGCAGACTCTGAAGTGCTGGAGTTACATGCTTTTACCTGTTTCTGCCAGAAGATGGGCCACCATGTTGTGCACAAGTTGCAGCTTCCATATGGTATTCAAAAGCAGCCCTATGTAAAGTGCGCTGCAGTAGTCAATCCTGAAGTTACAAAGAATTGAATGATAGTGACCAGATCTGAATCTGAGAAAAAGGTCACAGACTGCTCAAAAGATGGAGTTGGTGAAAGGGAATCCTAGGCACTGCTGCCACCTGAAGATCCGTGTGCAACAGAGAATCCAGGTGCACCACAAGGCTGTGAACCTAAGTGACAAAAGGAGGCATCAATGATAGGCATCCCAGTAACTTCTCCCAAGTCACATGGTTTGCCCACCACCAACACCTCTGTATTGTTTAAATTAAATTTCAGTTGGTTCGTCCACAACCAATCCCCAACTACAATCATTGAGAGTGAGTGCCATTAAGATCCTGACCGGGTTCCCATTAAAATCAACGGAGTTTGGATTGGCCCCTCTGCCAATAAAGACAAAGTCCTTGTGCAGCTGGAAATACTGTGCAAAGTTGTAACTGTTTATAAATTACTGATTTCAGTGCATAAGAAGTATTTGAAGAAGCAAATCTCTCTGAGGAAAGAAGAAATCAGGACGTGGCTGGATCTCTTCAGATTTGCTTTCCTGATACTAATTGAGATGTCCTGGCCAGCACAATGGCTGAAAGGGACCTTGGGGTTATGGCTGATCACAGGATGAACATAAGCTACCAGTGTGATGCTGTAGTCAACAGAGCTAATAGTATACTGGGATGCATTAGCCGATATATTGTGAGCAGGGCTAAGGAAGTGATACTTCCTCTCTGCTTGATGCCAGTGAGACCCCAGCTGGAGTAGTGTATCCAGCTCTAGGATTTTCAAAAAAGATGTGGAGAATCTTGAAAGGGTCCAGAGAAGGGCCACAAGAATGATTACAGGCCTGGAGGACAAACCTTATGAGGAAAGACTATGGGAACTGGAATTGAAGAGAAGACTGAGGCAGGCCTTGGTGGCAGTCTATAAGTATGTAAGGGGTGAATATTGGGATCTAGGAGAAAAGCTGTTCACTAGGGTGCCCCAGGGGAGGACAAGAAGCAATGGCCATAAACTGTTAGAGGATGGTTTCAGGTTGGATGTAAGGAAAAACTTCTTTACAGTAAGGGTGACTAGAATCTGGAATAGACTTTCTAAGGAGGTGGTGCAGTCCCCAACTTTGGGAGTCTTCAGGAGGAGACTGGGCAGACATCTTGCTGGGATCATTTGATCTCAACAGTATTCCTGCTCAGAGCAGGGGGTTTGAATTCAATGATCTTTTGAGGTCCCTTCCAGCCCTTAATTTCTATGATTTCTATAACTATCTTATATTCCATTTCAGTGTGCATTGTTTCCCAGGAAAACATTTTTTTAGGATCTGTGAAAGCTGACAATGATTTCAATGAACATGATAATTAAGGAAAGAGGTTTTTATGTTTAGGAGCTGGGGTGGGGGAAAGGGAGAGTTTACATGATGACTTCAACACTTATCCAAATGTGTGGTAATGGTCCAGCCCAGGGTTTGTGAATAGTTATAGCTTTGCATTGTCAACAGAGAAAGTAAAAGAACTAGATCCAGCCTGATGCAAGACATGACATCTCCTTTGTGTTCTGTTTTCTCTCACTGTCACAAATGCAGAAGGATGTGGGCTCACTACCTTGAAGAACTTACTGTCTTAAAAAATGCACGCAGACAGTGAGACAAAGGATAAGCAAGAAGCATAAGGAACAGGCAGAGCAGTCAAGGGGAAGATTGCCCACATCAGAATAAGCAGAGGAAACTCTACAGACAGCTCTTCATTTCTGTGAGGGTAAAGCAGTTCTGTTTGCTGCCAGCCTCCCCTTTTGAGGCATTTCTGAAGTGTTTTCTCTCTTTCAATGGCTCGAAGGATTGCAGCCTGATTCCCCTTCATCTGTCCACTGTGAAAAGCTTTGAACTCTCTGCTATACCTTGGCATCAATTATTATTCAATATCATTGAGAATTTATCTCACAGCAGGTCAATTGCTTGTGATCTATGTAGGAGTATGGGTTCCCATAATGGCACCTGTTTTAGACACCTCTACATGCCAGGTGTGTTATTACCTGAATCCTTGATTCATCAGAGTGGGGTTATTCCTCTTGGGTTTCATTTCCCTCTGAAGTATGTCATTCCAGTTGTCTTAAAAGATCCCTTGACCTCTGTTACTGTAAAGATGTTACCTGTCTCAATTTTCATCATGACTGATGATGCCCTCTGTCATCTCTCAGAGCTCTCCCTGCACTCTCTCAAGTGCTGTATCACCTCTAGTAATTTCCTACGCTATCCATACTCTTCTACCTTTGCTCCTGAAACAATCTTTCTAAAATATCATAAGGGAGGAAAGATGGTTTTGTGATTAGACCAGGGCTCTGAATGAGGATTTGAAAGTTCTGAGTTCGGTGTATAGCTCTCCTACAGAACTTTTGTGGGACCTTGTCCCTACCCTGTCCAGGCTAGATGTATATGGGGGACTTAAACTCAGCATTTCAATGCCCAACTTCTAGGCCCCTGGCCTCCAGTAGAATTCAGACCCCTAAGCTATACTTCCAATGCACTGTGCAGACATGGTTATCATCGCTTCTCGGCCTCTTGAAGGCTCAGATCGAAAACATCTACTATTGAACTCAGAACAAAGGTAGGGCAGGGTGGCACCTTAAAGAGTAACTGGTTCATGGACACATAGTTGTTCATAGGCAGCAACTAGATACTAGCAGCTGATGAAGTAGATTGTTGCCTACAAAAGCAACCAGTTAGTATGTAATGTGCAACCCTACCTTCTGAAATACACTACACAGGACAAATTAGGCCTTTTAGAATGGGATTTACAAAAGCTAGCAGACTAGGTAGAGAGCCCACCTGAACCAGCCAACAGGAAATGCATAGGAGAGGATTGTGGATCAGGTCACCACCTCTAAAGGGAGTTAGGTATCCAACTCAGCCATGAATTCCTTAGAAGATAAAGGTGGATGGGGAACTGGAGGGAGAGATTGATGCAACAACTTAGTCTTTCAGGCAGGAGCATCAGATTCAAGTCCTTGCTCCAATGAGTATCTAAGTAGTTATACAAGGGGAAACAGTTTCAACAGGGAGAGGGAAAGAAGTCTACTTCATAGTATCTTCTGTCTTGACAGTTAGAAGATGCTTCCTTTGTACAGTAGGATCATCTACATGTTCTACAAACAGAAATAATGAAAAATGGTCCTCCTAGGTGCAACATGAAGCTCACCCTGTGAATATCCGGCAGTGGGAATACAGTCTTTTTTCTTATCAGCTTGGAATAAATTATCTTGTTCTAAATGGCTTAGCATTTTAATTTCTCTGTGCATTTGTGAAACGGAATAATTGATGGAAAAACAAGTCAACTTACGTCTGCTTTTTTCTATTTGCACATAATTTGTGCCATTAAAATGTTTTGGTTCACATTTTCCTACACTGATGCCAGATTCCTGATTAACATTAGTAGGAACTGACTGCTCATTCCTCTACAAATCATACACTTATTTAGGTTCCTCAGATGGCTATCTTTGTTACAAAGCTCATCTGGGAGGCAGGAGTACTAGAAAAAAACATAACGATATTTAAAGCTATACACTTCTGCACCTTCTTGCTCACATAATTGCTCACATTCCCCATTTATGGTTAGCACTCTTTGGTTTAATTTCTTCATCCCCTGCCCCTCCCGAAAAGAAATCCCAGTACCACAGAATGAATTTTTATTAACACATTCACCTTTCCTGCTTTTTCCAGCCTATATAGCATACAGAGGGAAGACAACTGGCTGCTGAAAGAAATTAAAAGTATATTGGACTACATACAATTTGGAGGACAGGAGCAGGGTACATAAAGACTGATTAATATCACATCAGCAAGGAATATCACATCAGCCATTACTAAAGAAAAATGTCCATTTATTAGCCAGCCATTTAAAAGCTCATCAACAGAAAGATGGCTTCTTATCCTCCAGAAAAACACAAACAGGCAACAGATTGTATCCTAAGGAATGTATTTTTGTTTTTCCTAAGGCAAAAATATCAGCAAAATCTTATAGTCATTTCAGGACACTGCAGATTAGGGAATATAGAGAGCTTGACCACTTCTGCTAGAAACTGCAGAATTTCTTAACACAGCTCACGGATACTGTATGCACTGCTTGAATTTCTCCCCTACTGTTACCGACTCACAAGCCATTGCCACCTCTGGGCTACCTAAGGAATCAGCTGTGTACTTGGGTTCACTAAATAAATATAATCCAAGAGGCAGTTCATGGTTTACATGCTTGATTACTGCAGCAGAAAAGTAAAGTTCCAGCAGCCAACATGGTTCTGCAGTTGCAGCTTAAGACATTTTTATCCACTCCCTTTCCAGCCCTAGGTATATAAACACCCACAAATGCACTTTTTATATTGCTTCCTGATTAATGCTGGGAATGGTGCCTAGCAAATAGTTTCCCTACTATGGGTTTCCTTGTTTTTAGATCAGTTCCATGCTGGACATGTTCATTTTACCTTGCTGTATTTTACTTTAACCTATTTTAACTTTTTTAAATGTTTTAATTGCTGCCGTTCTCAATGAGATTCAGCACATCCTGGCTCCAGCTTAAATCCCCCTGCATCACAGAATAAGCTTATAAATTGAAAGACTCTAAAGCACTTAGGACATTGTGCCTGTGCCTGACATTTTTATTTTGCTTACTGTTTTACAATGGGGTGACAGATACTCATGATCACATGCTATGTAGTGTACACGATCATATGATAAAGTGTCACGGCTATCAGTAACTGTCAGAACCCAGCATCCCTTCTTTATTGGTAAGGGACTTCACTTTGAAAGGCCTAGAAGTGCAGCATTTTTTATGAGGAACATAGTTGTGATTGCTGCTCTAAAAAGAGTTCTGACCTGTCCATCTTAGCTAGTTGAATAGTGGTTTATGACAGGGCCTCAATTATTTGTATTATTAAGTGTGTTTGTGTAGACCCTTAGGGTTATAAAAGATATGTATGACACTGGGCAAGCAGAGATATCATAATTTAAATAGCTCTGAACCATAGTTTTGGGCTATTTGCTCAATAGACCTAAGAGAACCTGAGGGCACTTTGCAATATTGGTCATTAAAAATAGTCCTTAAGTTTTAATTGTAACATACAGTGGAGATTGAAAAGGAGCAAAATCATTTGCTCAGACAGTCCATTTGCTCAGGAATCCATTTCTAAGCACTCAGAGGAGAATAAAGTGATTAGGAACAGTCAGCATAGATTCACCAAGGGCAAGTCATGCCTGAGCAGCCTGATTGCCTTCTATGATCAGGTGACTGGCTCTGTGGATGCAGAGAGATCAGTGGATGTTAGATATCTTGATTTAAGCAAGGCTTTTGATACAGTCTCCCACAACATTCTTACAGGCAAGATAAGGAAGTACAGGCTGGATGAATGGACTGTAAGGTGGATAGAAAACTGGCTGGAACTTCGGGCTGAGAGAGTAGTAATCAATGGCTCAGTGTCTAGTTGGCAGCCAGTATCAAGTGGAGTTTCCCAAGGGCTGGTACTGGGGCCAGTTTTATATAATATCTTCATCATCAACCTGGAAGATGGCACAGAGTGCATCCTCAGCAAGTTTTCAGATGACACCAAACTGGGTGGAGTAGTAGTAAGATTCAAAGTGACCTAAACAAATTAGAGGATTAGGCCAAAAAGAATCTCCTGAAGTTCAACAAGGACAAGTGCAAAGTCCTGCACTACGGATGGAACAATCCCACGTACCAGGACAGGCTGGAGGCTGACTAGGGCAGAAGCTGGGCAGAAGCTCTTCAGAAAAGGAACTGGGAGTTACACTGGACAATAAGCTGAATACGATCCAGCAGCGTGCCCTTGTTGCAAACAAACCTAATTACATACTGGGCTAAATTGTTAGGTGTGTTGGCAGCAGGTCAAGAGAAGTGATTATTCCCCTCTATTCAGCACTGAGGCGGCCACATCTGGGGTACTGAGTTCAGTTTTAGGCCCCCCACTACAGCAAGGATGTGAACAAATTGGAGAAAGTCCATGAAGGGCAACAAAAATAGTTAGGGGGCTGGGTGACATGATTTATGAGGAAAGGCTGAGGGAACTAGGCTTATTTAGAGAAGATCAGACTGAAAGGGGATTTAATAGTAAGGGGATTTAATAACTACCTGAAGGGTGGTTCAAAAGAGGACAGAGCTAGACAGTTCTCAGTGGTGGTAGATGACAGAACAAGGAGCAATGGGCTCAAGTTGCAGCATTTTCTCACTAGGAGGGTAGTGAAGCACTGAAACAGGCTCCCCAGAGAGGTTGTGGAATCTCCATCCTTGGAGGTTTTTAAGACCCGACTAGACAAAGCCTTGGCTGGGATGATCTAGTTTGGGATAGTCATGCTTTGAGCAGGGGGTTGGACTAGATGACCTCCTGAGATCCCTTCCAACCCTAATTTTCTATGACAAGCAAACCAAGGAGTATACAGATCCCACAGTCAGATGTGGGAACAATGCCTGCCCTGGCCCTTTTGTGTTTAAACCACTTTTCAGCTTCTGGATTTAGTCAACCTCTTGCATTTGAACTATGTTTGTCCATGCTAAGCAATTGATCAGTTTTGGGAGACTTTTTATTTAATAATGAACATTGTTTCCTGTTATCTTTGAACTGCTGATGAGTTCCCTCTGCTGTGGTGGTCAAGGCATAGTATATTTTTAAGTGAATGTCATTGTATCTGCATTGGACAAAGGTATTTCTTTGAATGTGTAACATGCTGATAAATTGTCAGGCATTGAATTATTTAAAGTCCCTGTTGGTTATTTAGGGCCCTGTCACAATTGGGATACTCAGCATGTGTTTTATTTAGATTGCATGCTGCGAGAGCCAGATGCGACCTGACATAGTCATCACCGACAAAGAAGCCAAAAGGTCATGATCGTGGACATCACCATCCCCTTTGAGAACCACCACCAAGCCTTCACCGATGCCCGGGCTCGCATGTGGGAGAAGTACATCCCGCTGGCCAACACCCTGAGGGGCCATGGCTACAACATGATGGTTGATGCGTTCATTGTAGGAGCGCTCGGAGCCTGGGACCCCAGCAACGAGAGCATCCTGCATGCCTGCCGCATCTCCTGCCGCTACGCCAAGCTGATGCGCTGCCTCATGGTGTCTGACACCATCTGTTGGTCCCGCGACATCTACGTGAAACACATCATGGGCCACCAGTACTCCGATCCCACCAGATGAGATGCCGCCGGACTGGACGCGGAGGGGACCGTCTGAAGCACCGCCCCCCCCCCCCCCGCACCAGATGGACCTTCACTTCACTCCGAGAGCATTCTCCGACCATGGATGACCCCACTCCACCCAAAGAGGACCTCCATGATGAGACTCTATATGGTCTGAGGCACTTCCTCCGAACCACTTCCTCCACCACTACGGACCATTGTAACAGGTTTGTGTGTATCTATCTCCTTTCTCTCTCAGTGTCGTGAACCCCCTCACTCCCCTTCCTCCTTCCCCCTATCCCCAACCCCCAGGCTTAGTTGGCTACCATTATATCTCCTATAACCTAGTTGCATTCCCCTCCTCACCCCCATCCCTCTATTGTTAATCTCTCGCCCGGGCGCTGTGTATTTCCCTATCAGCTTTGTCATCTTTTTTTCTGGATTCCCAATCCTAAGCATTACCATGTCATATTAAAAGCAGGCAAAAGGAGACATGGGGAACCAAGCCTGGGAGAAGGTGCTCCTCTTAATGCTGGATCTGCATCTGCTACTAGATCCACAGGGTGAATCAAGTTTTTGCCTCTGGCCATCATGAACCAGCTCTAGTCTGGTCAGCTGTTTGTCAGTCCCAGACCCTGCACTGCACCAGAATCCTGAACTCATATTATTTCCATGGAGCAGTCAGGCAATTGCTGAACATGTGTTACTTGATATGATCTGTGGATAGTTCTCCCTTTAAAAGTTGTAACTTTGCTGCAATATGATTGCATTTAGCGCAGATTTTACTGCTTGAATGTGGGTGCTCGCATTTTAAGTGCAGTTAACATGTCCTAAGTGTAATGTGCAACATGATGCTTAGATTCTGTTTTGATTAATGTTGGTTCTATTGGGCACTACAAGCACTATCTACCTTCAGATATTAGTACCTGGTGAAATAAGACTAGTTCCTCATTTCTGGGATTAACAATGATTTTGCATAGAGAGAAGGTTTTCAGTATAGGGAACAATAATTATTTTAAGCTTTTACACCAAATTGTTTGGTATAATATGGGTAGGTCAAGGCACACTTTTAAGCCTTCCATTAAGTATTGATAAATTTTGGGCACGTCTACACATTCATTAATGTGCCTTAGACACTGTGCATTTAGTTAAGAACTTGCTTAATAAAGTACTAACTGAATGCACAGTAACTAAAGTTACTGCAAAGTAGAGCTGGCACACAGTTATTTTGTGATATTTTACTGCACATTAACCTAATAACACTATGCAATAGGCTATTAGCATGGTTTTTAACCACCATGATACTACACAGTGTTACTAGGCTAATGCACAGTAAGCGTCTTGTGTAGATGCATCCACTGTCTAGCTAACTGTGTGTTTTAATTTGATGTGTAAATCTTCCATTTCAGAGTAAAAAGGAAATAATTCTTCATTTTCACAAATCAAAATATATATCATGCCTTTTGAGTTGAGAAACCAGCATGATAGGAACATGCCATATCACTGAGGTGAATAGATATACCTAATAAATAAGGTGTCCCATTTTTATTCATTTCTTTAAATTTTATTTTATAGTATCTTAGTCTTTTTTTAAAAATCTTAGTCCCTTGCAATACCATTGCAACAATGATATTCCTAGAGATATGTTAAAATAACAGATCTTTCCCAAGCAAAATATAGGCTTGACATTATGAGACTTTTATATGTATGGATATGTGTACTGTATATAGTATACTTTCACTGGGCTAAATTCTTGGTCTTCTCTTCCTCCTCCATGTTTTCTTCTCTGGGGAATCTCAGATATGGTTTCTTTCACTAACCCTATACTAATGACTCTCAGATTTACCTCTCTCTTCCAAATCCATGCCATGCCCCCCTGCCATGGCCCCCCTACCCATGCCCCCCTGCCATGGCAGGGGGTCAGACTAGATGATCTGCTCAGGTCCCTTCCAACCCTAGAAACTATGAAACCTATATCTCAGCTTGTCTTTCTCATGTTCCCTTATGGATTTCCAGGCATTGCCTGACATTCAATATAACTAAAACAGATCTCTTGGGGTGTGTGTTAGGGGTTCCCCTTCATGGCACTTTTTGTCCCTCTTTCTCCATCACTATAGACAACAACACTACTCTCCCCATAAATTCTTGTATCTGAACTAATGCAATTACATCCTCTCTGCCCTTAACTAAATCTATTTTCCTAATTTACAGCAATTAAAAATCATTTTTCTCTATTTCCTAAAAAATGAAAAGA
Organism: Crocodylus porosus; assembly: GCF_001723895.1. Classification (NCBI taxonomy): domain Eukaryota; kingdom Metazoa; phylum Chordata; order Crocodylia; family Crocodylidae; genus Crocodylus; species Crocodylus porosus. The sequence goes on along the minus strand of NW_017728906.1, from coordinate 182,707,036 downwards.
TCCCTCTTTGCATACTCTATTACTCTGTCTCTACTGCTCTGACTCCTTCACCATGTCAGACAAAACTATTCATCATTGCTTTTAAAAATCTCAAACCCTATCACTACCCATCCTGGCTTGGTTGCATGTGTGATATCTTCCTTTAGATCACCCATATGTTAGAATTTCAAACAAGTATCTGAGTGCTTCTGCACAGGCTGGCCCCCACAGTTGGGGACCTCTCCAGGAACATGCATAACCACACCTCATCTTCCTTGAGGTCCTTCCATCAAACTCCTTTTTCTTGATACTTAAATAAAAAACCTAGTTGGTGGTTTGCAGTGACCAATGCCAATCATTCTGAATGGATTGTCTCATCATTGCTCTGTACCTCCCCATCTTCGTAATATATCCATTAGTTGCTTCTTATTGAAGATCTGGATTAGAATCTTTTGGGAAGCCTCTTTGCACCTGTTCAGCAGTTTTCACAATGACGTGCCAGGCCATGACTGAGATTTCTGGATGCCTATTGGGTTGTATTAAATAAAGGGAATTGATTCTTAGAGTATTATGGCCAGTTTTGGGCCCCACTCTTCAAGAAAGATGTGGACAAACTGGTAAGAGTTCAGCACAAAGTGACAGAAGTTGTTAGAGGCTTGGGAAACATGACTTATGAGGAAAGGCTAAAATCTGTGATGCAGCTGACAAGGAACAAAATAGGCAATAAAAAGGGATTGCTACAATTATGTCATAAGTAAGAGGAAAAACAGAGAAACCGTCAGTCTCTTACAGACTATGAAGGCAATCTAGTTACAGACAATGCAGAAAATGCCTTTTTTACTTCAGTCTTCAAAAAAAGGGGCAACTATCAAATGTGAGTTCAGTTGGCAGCAGAAAGAGGGAAGGAAACAAACAGACTAGAATAATAACCTGAAGGCTTCCCATGGATCTGGCAATTTGGCAATGGAGGACCAGTGGCAGAATTAATTAACAATTAATGTTACCATCACAATCCCCTCACCAGATTTCCAAGCCTGTGGGGAACTCTGTGGGCTGGATGACATCCCCCACCCATGCACTGGATTTTCTACATAGGTGCATGAAATTGCTCTCATGGACCCTATGCATTGACTTCATGCTGGATCCAGCTCACACCTGTCTGCAGGATCTGACTCACAAACCAACCCCACACCACTTCTGTGACCCACAGGGCTGGAAAGTTGAGCATCATTGCTTTAGATCACTTCTCTGTATATAAAATGTAAAATTAACATGTATACATATGATAAAATGATAATATAAGGGCGTTAGTTTTGAAACGGTTCTAAAAATATTCTGACAACTGTCAAATACACAAGCAACAGCTGATCAGCTGCTATGTCTCATTCATATTTGTAATGAAACATAACTTACTAAATTAAAAATAAAAGGATGTGGCACCATGTATTGCCTCCATTGTTCATGTAATTATATCTGTTTTAAAGGAATATTAATAATCTTGTTTGTTTTAGCTTACATAATTGAAATGAATTTTTCAAGGCCCTAATTTTGCTTCAGTAAGACAAACTCTTTCTTCTGCCATCATCTTGCTTGGAGATATGCTTTGTCAGGCATAGAGTGAAAAGCATTTCGTAATCAACTAAAAGAATATATAGTTCATCTTCAGTAAGTAAGTATGTCTTTGATAAATATATAAAGTTACTACACTTTACACAGTATTTGAAGCATTTATTTGTCTAAACATAATTTTATCTTTATGTTGTCATAGAAGGGAAGGAAGCAGGACAAAACATCTTCTGACTATTTTTCAAGTGTCAAATTTGGAAGATAGTAGGGAGAGAAGGGTATCTCTAGTTTTTTTGTTTGTTTTTTTAAACATCTACAGGAAAAGCATGCTTTTTCAATAAATAAATTCTGAATTGAGATTTACTTTCTATGAGAATTCCCAAGAGAAAAATCCCGTTTTTGTACTCAACTGCAATAATAATGTATAAGTAGTCAAATAGTCAGTTATCAGCCTCCTACTCTTTATGTCAGTAGCTTGGATCATGGTAACGAAAGCAAGATTGTCCAGATTACATAAAATTTGTAGGAAAAGAATAAAAGGACTGAGGAACAATACAATTAGATACAAAGGGCTTAAATTAATTAAGCACTTGGGATAATCAATGGCAAATGTAGCCCAAACCAGATAAAAGTGAAATAAATATGTTTCAGAGCAAAGGATATAAGCACAGTTTATCTGGTCGAGGGAGAGGTACTACTGACAAGGGGAAGGGATTCCAGAGTGGCGAAAACTCCCTAAATCCCTGAGCTTCAAAGAAAGCAAACATCATGTTAAGAATGAAAAGATTGACAAAGGAATACAACAAATCAACAGAGCATATCACTACTATCCAAGGCAATATTCCTGATTTCTAAACAACAAAATCCTTTCACAGTCTCAGCGTGGCTGGTGAATCAAACTCATGAGAGTCTTTCATCAAACTCAGGGAAGAATCTGGAATTTCTTTAACACATTTAGAGGTGGCACTTGACTTTTTAGTACTAGGTTTAGACTTCACTTTATTGTTCATTGGGACCACTGGACATGCTTATTAAACAGATTGAACTCCTACTTGTAAAATGCAATTTTAAGTAGGAGTGAATTAGTTTGGTTCCCAAATGTCTGGACATATCAGGTCAAGTTGTTGAGATAGTTTTCAGAAGTGGTGGTGTTTGTGAATGAGACAGTTTCTGACTTTCTTCTCTTCTTTTCTTACTGCTCTAAATCACAGAGCATATTATGAAATACCCACAAGGTAATAAATGAGTTGAAAAATAATAAAGAAGGCAAATATGAGAAATTTGAAAATACTACATGCAAGTCAACACTTACCTACCTAGGCTGGGATTTTCAAATAGCTCCTAAGGGAAAACAATGTCTATGTCTAATTCCTATTGAAGTACATCAGAATATGGACTACTAAATACTTACCTGACCTAGAGTCTTGCGCTTGACACACTTCTGCTGTACAGTCATAAACTCATAGAAAATTAGGGTTGGATGGGACCTCAGGAGGTCATTTAGTCCAACCCCCTGCTCAAAGTAGGGCCATCCCCAAGTAGATCATTCCAGTCAGGGCTTTGTTGAGCTGGGCCTTAAAAACCTCCAAGGATGAAGATTTCACCACCTCTCAAGGTAACCTGTTCCAGTGTTGTACTACCCTCGCAGGAAAATTTTTTCCCCTAATATCTAACCTAAGCCTCCCTTGCTGCAGTTTGAGACCATTGCTCCTTGTTTTGGCATCTGCCACCACTGAGAACAATCTAGTTCCAACCACCCTTCAGGTAGTTAAAGGCTGCCATCAAACCTCCTCTCAGTCCTCTCTTCTGCAATAATAAACCCCATTCCCTCAATCACCTCTTGGCCAAACTGGCCAGTTGTGGCCTTGGCTCCACCATGATCTGCTGGCTGGGAAACTGGTCGGACCCAGAGGGTTGTAATCGATAGCAGTCACTCATTGTGGTGCCCTGTGACCAGTGGGGTCCCTCAAGGCTCTGTCCTGGGACCCATCCTGTTCAACATCTTCATTAATGATGTGGACATTGGAGTCA
>NW_017728906.1:182700301-182702800 GCF_001723895.1 Crocodylus porosus | reverse complement strand
TGCTTATCTTGCTGGGATCCTATGACCCCAGCTGACTTCCTGCCCTTTGGGCAGGGGGCTGGACTCAATGATCTCCCGAGGTCCCTTCCAGCCCTAATGTCTATGAAATCTATGAAAACATCTCATAAGCCATGTGGCCCAGCCTCCAAACCATTTTGATTGCCCTCCACTGGATTCTGTCCAACTTGTCCACATCCTTTCTGTAGTGTGGGGCCCAAAACCAGACACAGTACTCCAGATGTGACCTCACCAGTATGGAATAGAGCAGAATAATTACTTCCCTTGATCTACTGGCAATGATGCAGCCATATTATCTCCTTGGGCTTCCTTATATCACAGACTGTAACAGAAATCCCACTACTCTGAGAAAGGCTGTCTTGTGTGTTCTCTTCCATAATGACAAAGACCTTCATATGTGAACTTGTCCTTGTGGGAGTTACAGCTCAGTTACTGATCCCAGCCATTTGTACCCTTCTCAAGAAGTAGGGGGTCTGGTCCCCTGCCATATTTCTGGTAGCTGTTGTAAAGACCATAGAAATCCTTGTCCACCCTCCATGATGCAAATAGTTGTAGATGCAGGTATTGCATCTACACAAACTGTTTTGAAAAAATCACTCTTAATTTATAGAGTAAAAATCACAGCTCTGCACACAGGGATATGACCCTTAGAGCCACTGAGTAAAAAGTGAAAAACTGGAATAAAATGTTAAGCGATGCATAAGCTTTGCATTGGCCCAAATGAATAACTTTGCATAAGATATTAGTCAGCAAATAACCTGGCTGTTTCATAAACGTACCTTTGCACTAAATTTATTGCACTGATGGAGAAACCATTACTGCTGTTTCTAAACTAGATAACAAAGTGATTGACATTTTAAAGTAAATATCACAGAGCCTGAGATGGGCTAACCTTCATAGTGTGTAAGGTATCATACCTCTATAAAACTATAGTGCTTTATACCAGCTGAGCATCTGCTTCTCCAATGTTTATTTATTAATAAATTCACAGAATTTAGTGCCATAAGCGGTCATTATATCATCCAGTCTAACCTCTTCTGTAGCACTGGCCAGAAAATTCTATTCAGCTGCTCTTAGATTGAATCCAGTAACTTCTATTCAACAAAGGTATATTGTCCAGAAAGGTCCCCAGCCTTGACTTGAAGTTGTCAAAAGATAGAAAATTCAGCTTTCCTTCATAGCTTGTCCTAATGATTACTTAGTTTCATTTTTTTAAATTGCACATTCATTTGTCTGGCATTAACTTCAATTCATTGATTCCTGTTTTACCTTTTTCTGAAAACCTTCAGTGTTCCATATTTTGTCCCTATTAAAATACATAAACCTTCAGTCTGAAAAAGAGAAGGCTAAGAGGGGACTTGATAGTGGCTTACAGCTACATCAGGGGTGTACATCAAGGGCTTGGTGAACTGTCCACTAGGGAACCCTTGGGTAGGAGTATTGGCCATAAATTCCTGGATGACCATTTTGGGTTCAACATCAGGAAAAATGTCTTCATAGTCAGGGTGTCCAAACTGTGGAATAAGCTCCATCCAGAGGTGGTGCAATCACCTACCCTGGAAATCTTCAAAAGGAGACTGGATGGAAACCTTGCTGGGGTCACCTGACCCCAGTTGTCTTTCCTACCTGGTGCAGGGAGCTGGACCCAATGATCTTCCAAGGTCACTTCCAGCCTTGCGATCTATGAAACTCTCAGTCAAGTAACCTCTCAAACTCATTTTTGATAAATTAAACTGGTTTCACACATCCATATAGATCTGGCTGCTTCCCCAGCCAAAGACCATTCTACTGCACGTGCTCAGTAGCCAGGTGGACATTGCTTACAAAATAGGATTGCAAACTGTGGTGAAATGCCAAAAATGGTAGTTATGTACCTGGGTAATTGTCATTATGCTATATCATAAAATGAAATAGGTCAAAAATCTGTTTGTCAGACGTGACCTTGTTCCTGAGAAAAGGCTTGTGTCAATAAAACTTCCAATTAGAAAAAAAATGAAATTTTACAGTAGTCAATAACATAGTATGTTAGCATTTTCTAAATTAAAAGTCGTTTTCAATTTCAAACTGCTTTTCATTTCAAAATGTTATATAATTTGCATTAAAAAGATTTAAATAAAAAAATACTTCTTGAAGTAAATTATTTTAGACTTGTTTTAGCAAAAGGTTTCTATTGACCTGATGAAAACCTTTTTTTGGAATGAATTACTTCATAGTTTCATAGCTAGTAGGGTCAGAAGGGACCTGAGCAAATCATCAAGTCTGAACCCCTACCATGGCAGAAAAGAGTACTGGGGTCAAATGACCCCAGCAAGTGATTGTCTAGCCTTGTCTTAAAGACCCCCAGGGGAGGAGCTAGCACAACTTCTCTTGGAAGTTGGTTCCAGATCCTAGCTTCCCTGACTGTGAAGTAGTGCCTCCTGATGTCTAGTCTGAATCTACCCTCTGCCAGCTTGTGACCATTATTTCTAGTCACTCCTGACA
>NW_017728906.1:182642825-182699426 GCF_001723895.1 Crocodylus porosus | reverse complement strand
GGTAAGACTAACTTGCCTATAGTTTCCTGGGTCCTCCTTCCTCCCTTTTTTGAAGATGGGAACCACATTGGCCCTCTTCCAGTCCTCTGGCAGCACAGCAGAGCACCACAACTGCTTGTAAAGCTGTGCCAGGGGTCCCGCAATGACCTCAGCTAATTCCCTCAGCACTCTGGGGTGGAGATCGTCAGGACCAGCTGATTAAAATACATCCAGTTCCTCCAGAAGTTCCCTGACCAAATCCTCACTGACCCTTGGCCTAGGTGCACCTCCCCTGTTTCACATAAGACTTCAAGATTTTGATTTGCTTTAGTTCTGGAATGAAATAAAAATCAAAATCTTAGAAACTCTCAAGGGATGGAAAAAATAGTTTTTATCCCACTGTACTCCTCAACCTGAGAAAAAGTCAAAGTATCAAGTTGGGTAAGTTTTAGAGGGGAAGTGGTAAAATATGGGGAATCTCTTATTTATGCAAAAAAACTCTCATAACCAAGAAGGAAGTGACATCACCTGACCAACCAATAACATTATCTTCATATTTGTCTATGAAAACTCTACAGAATCTATCAAGTATCTGCAATAGTGAAGACGAGTGTCTGACATGTCAGTTGACATGAGGGGAGTGAAACCAGAGCTCTCTGGCTTCCAATTTTTATCCAGAGATTCAAGCTTTCAGGGTTGTTTGCCAAATCTTAGGATTTTAGTGCTACTGTCAAGGTTACAGGTGCAACACCTGCAGCAACAAAAACTATTAAATTTGCATCAGACAGATTAGAGAAAGACTGAAGAGTTCAACCAAATGTGTGTAATTGCACATGAAAGGGGAAAGGGAATTAAGCAATATAAAACCTCTCTGATGCTCCCTTTTTTACTGTTATCCCCAACTATGTCTGGGGATAACATCCCAACAAAGATGTTGCTAAATACCATTTAGTATAGTTCTGTGGTGCTGATAGTTTTGGCCAGATGAATGACATGAGGTCAGTCCTTGGATTGGATCAGGCTCTACGCTGCCCCCACACACTGGGATTGGGTCACAGAGCCCCACACTTTATCTGCCCAGCTAGGATTGGGCTTCAGGGCCCCATGACATCTTCACCCAGAAAGGATCAGCCCCTTCCTGGTTCCCACATCCTGAGATTGGGCTCTGTGGCACCCAGCGCATCTGGTCTAGTGCACAGGAGCATGGTCCATGGGGCTCCTCATAGCTCCATGGGGAGCTCAGCAGGCCACATGGCATGGCACCAAAGGCCATATTTTGTCCATGGGCCAGGAGTTGAGCACCTCTGTGGAGCACACACACAGTCCATTCAACTGTTCTTTCAAAACATTTCCTGTCAAAAATGATTTACCAATGTTCTAGAAGGGGGATTTCTAGTAGAGTCAGGGATGGAGTCCTCCCTTCAGTTCAAAGCTTAGCAGAGATTTGGGGAACACCCACAACTTTGACCTTATTTGCCATTTCAAAGAAATGTTTTAGACTGTCTCCCCAGTGCTGTTTTGCATAGGTGGCTTTGTGGACCATTTTGTGAGCCTGCATGCACACACAAAGTAACTGACTTTTGTCAATATACCATTTTTTTCATTTCAATTAGGATTGTAGTTACCCAGGCCTAGAACCAAAAAAGGGACCCAGATTGTAAATGCCTAACTTGTAGGCCAGCTGGCTCCTGGTATGCAACTTACAGACCAGAGGCAGGAATCTAGGCTTCCTACACAGTACCAGGGGAGAATACAGGGAAGAACAAACACCTTATCCAATGGGCTATCATCTACAGGGGTCAGTCTCCTATTGAAGCTTTATCACTATGCAGTAAAGAATTGAGAGTTCATTGGACAGAGAAAGAAAGCAGATGGATACATGATAAGACACTAAACCAGAAGGGGAGAGAATTGAGTTCTGGTTTCTGTCCCCAGGATGCTTTAGAGATTTTATATTAAAAGGGTATTGGATAAAATATGTTAATTGCCCTTAGAGCAGTGACCAGAGCCCAGGTCTCTATATCCTACCTAAATGTCCCCAACCTCTCAACCTCTCTCACTCTCTTTGGCCCAATAAAGGATTATTTGCAATGTGGCAGATTTACAGGAGCAGAATATAATCCATTCTATTCACTGAATATTAAATGTGAGATGCAATGGCTGAGATTCCTGGGAAATTGCCTAAATCACTCATCCATTGAGCTAAAACATGGGAGGGCCCATACTTTCCATACTTTCTAGTATGTTTCAAGCTGCAAGCCTGCCTAGCTGGAATGCAGCTGCCTGTACATGCTCAGTAGCTTTGTGGACATAAGCATCCATATTACATATGTAAACAATAAACATTACAGTTATATAGTGGGAACCTGCTGTTTGAGTGTGTCAAGTGACACTGGATGCTGCCCTTTCTCAGAATAAAAAGTTCTTCAGAAAATTCTAGATGAGATCAAAGTTATAGCACAAGCAAAAAAAATGGTCTGATAGCTGCATTCCTGATAGAGGAACTTTGACAAGACTTTCCATTTTCAGTTCCACAGATTTTAAAGGAGCCAAGATCATAGCACAACAGCTGGTCTCACATAGCAGAACTCATGAAGTCAGTTTTTCTTTTTGCATAAGCAAGAACATGGAATATATCCCTGGGAATTTACCTCTTTGTTTACTTAAATGCACGGGTGCTGCATCAGCGTGTATCCTGCAAACGCAACTAAGCAATTCCTTCAAATTTATGTTGTAAATAAATTTTAGCTATGTTTTATTTATAACAAGAATTGTGTATCCGCTTTCCATAACTGGCAACCACTTTACAGAGATTATAATAAATAGCTGTTCTAGATCAAGAAAAGAAAACACTGCCTGCTTAGTCTTTGCTGTGTCTTCTGGTACAAATTGGTGCTCCAAATGAGAAACTGATGTTGACTGTCAGCTTTATTTCTAATGCAAGTCACTTCTTCAATGCATTTTCTTCAGTGGTCTCCTGACATTGTTAATTTTGGTTTATAGATGTTCTGGCCCCTTCATTTATTTATTTCTTTTTGGTGAACATTTCAGTTCTGCATTACAATCTCCATTTCCCTCAGGCTCCTCTGAAAACATATTAGACCAGACCTTCATTTTTCCTTCTCCCCACCTTTCACATCACTTAAGATTCAAGCAAGGTTTCAGTTTGTTTGATATAAGCACAAAGGCACTGCATCAGTATGGCAAAGAGACCAAGTTTTCTTGTAAATGACAGTGTTCCTAAAGGAGGTATCTACGTGATGACTGCATAAATACTGTGTGCTGTGGAAAAAATGTGAAGAGGTGGTGGCTGAAGAGAAGGAAATGTTCCATGTGACAAACCCAACTAAGAGCTACATCCTGGTGAATCCTGAACTCATAATACTGTTTTCCCTGTACATTTTGGATGAAAAAGTGATGAAACCTGTTGTATTCGTTTGGAGTCTGAATGTTATATACAAAAGAAAAAGGGACACAATGGGTATGTATACACATGCGCTTTACTAAACTAATGTATGCACAGTAAAACATCGCTATCTACATGTGTGCAGGAACTACTGCACAGTAGATTAATGTACCCAACATGGGTTCATCAGTGGCAGGTCCTGTCAGACCAACCTGGTAGCCTTTTACGATCAGATCACCAGATCATTAGATGCAGGGGTAACGGTGGACATAGTCTTTCTGGACTTTCAGAAGCCCTTCGACACTGTCTCTCACCCCATTCTCATTAAAAAACTGGGGGCTTGTGGTGTCGACACCCACACAGTCAAATGGGTCGCCAACTGGCTGGAGGCCCGCACCCAGAGGGTGGTGGTGGATGGGTTCTTCTCGACCTGGAAGGACATGGGCAGTGGGGTTCCGCAGGGCTCGGTCCTCGGGGCCGCACTGTTCAACATCTTCATCAGTGATTCGGACGAGGGGGTAAAAAGCACCCTGTTCAAATTTGCTGATGACACTAAGATGTGGGGGGACGTGGGCACACTGATCAGACGTAGACAGGTTACAAGGGTGGGCGGATGAGAATAGGATGGGTTTCAACACAGACAAGTGCAAGGTGATGCACCTGGGGAGGAACAACCGGCACCATACCTACAGGTTGGGGAACTCCCCTCTTGTCAGCACGGAGGCGGAAAAGGATCTTGGGGTCATCATTGACTCCAAGATGAACATGGGCCGGCAGTGTGGGGATGCAGTCAGGAAGGCCAACCGCACCTTGTCATGCATCCACAGATGCATCTCGAGCAGGTCCAAAGAGGTGATCCTCCCCCTCTATGCGGCACTGGTCAGGCCACAGCTGGAGTATTGCGTCCAGTTCTGGGTGCCGCACTTCAAGAGGGATGTGGCCAGCATGGAGAGGGTCCAGAGGAGGGCCACTCGCATGATCAGGGGACAGCAGGGCAGGCCCTATGAGGACAGGCTACGGGACCTGAACCTGTTCAGCCTCCGAAAGAGAAGGCTGAGGGGGGATCTAGTGGCCTGTTATAAACTAGTCAGGGGGGATCAGCAGGCATTGGGGGAGTCACTGTTCCCCCGAGCACTGCCAGGAGTGACCAGGAATAACGGTCACAAGCTGGCAGAGAGTAGGTTTAGGTTAGATATCAGGAGGCACTACTTCACGGTCAGGGCGGCTAGGATCTGGAACCAACTTCCAAGAGAAGTGGTGCTGGCTCATACCCTGGGGGTGTTTAAGAGAAGGTTAGATGAACATCTTGCTGGGGTCGTTTGACCCCAGTACTCTTTCCTGCCATGGCAGGGGGTCGGACTAGATGATCTGCTCAGGTCCCTTCCGACCCTAGAAACTATGAAACTATGAAAACACCACTTGCTAGTACTAACAGATGCAGGTACTGGAAAATGACACTTTAAAATAATGCATCAAAGTGTATGTGTAGATGCCAACCAGGAACAAATTGCTCCCAGTCAGCCTGGGCCAACACTGCTGACTGGCTAAGCCCCAAGCTCCAGAGGGCAAGTGAGAGCTGTCTTCACCTCTGAGGGCAGCTCCCAGATACACAGACCTCAGGACTTACCTCAGGACAGTTCCCTCACCTCCTGGAACCGGAAGCTAACCCCAAAAGCTGCACAGCTGGGAGCTGCCTCCAGAGGTAGGGGCAGATCCCCCCCACCTTCCAGGGCACAGGGATAACCCCCAAACTTCATGCAGCTGGGAGTTGCCTCTGGAAGTGTGGGTAGCTCCCTCCATCCCTCAGGGCCCAGGCCTGACCCCTGTGTCCCTGCCAGCTCAAGGCTGGCACCTAGGAGTGCCCAAAGATTCCCCTGGCTGCTGCAGGCAGGCAGAGCAGGGCAGGATCAATTTTCTCCTCACCCAGGCACATGTACCAAAGTGCTTTCAAGTGCAGTTTAATGCACCTGAATTTTCTGCACAGTGGATGCATTCACATAAGACAATTTACTCCTCTGGAGTGTAGTTTAATAAGTGTGCGTGTCAACACATTCACGTGCTTACTGCACACTAAACCTCACTAATTGTGAGTAAATTTGCTACTTCCATTTGCAAGTAGCAAATTTACTTGTGATTACTTAGTATGAAGTAGTGCTTACGTAGACGCCTGACTTGGAGCAAATCTGCCCCTGGTCAGCCAGCCACCACGGGGTGTGAGATTGCTCCCTGCCCCTAGGAGCTGCCTGCAGCTGGGGCAGGATCCACCACTGGAGCCCAGGCAGGGATTATGTCCACCTGTCCCAGCAGCAGTGAACTTGAAGCACCCCACAGTGACATCATGATCATGATCAAAGAGCCAAACAGGGAACACAATTGCGGAGTGGAGCTGGGAACTGTTCTTGTCAGCAGCAGGTCCCAGGCCTATGCCCCAGTCAGGTGACTGAGGCATGATGCTTGGAAAGAGTTGCAGGGGTGGAGTGGATCCCAGCCCCCTGCCCTGATCTGCCAGTGGGGTAGCTAGAGGTGAGCTGGCTACTAGCTGCCCCACCCTCGAATTGGGGCAGAAGGCTGGGACCTGCCCCTCCCCTGCAGTTCTTCTGAAGTTCCCTGCCCCAGGGGGGGGGCACCGGCTGGTGCTCCCCACTTCCCAGCCAGCAAAGACCCCCTGCCCTCCCCCGACACATTGCCCATGCACCCAAGTGACTTGGGAGTTTGTGTTCAGTTTCAAATAAATGTTTAGTCCTAGATGTTAAGTCTAACTGAAATTATATGAGACTAAAGCCTTTAAGTCACTTAATGCTTTTAGAAAGTTTAGCCGGGATGAAGACTGTGAGAAGTATCGTGTTTCCTTTTATGTGCTGAAATCACCTAAGTGCGCAAAATGGCTATTACATAGCTCGGTAAGTCCTATTTGGCCACCTAAAATGGATAAGGATTCTACCTTATAGGTAGGTATCATCTTGCTTACCCCCATGTAAAGCAGGAGAGTCTCCTTACTGCAGTATAAATTACATATGTAACTGGAGTTATATTGGTGCACAGTCAATAGAATTGCTATTTGAATCAGCCCCGTTGTCATCACCCCAACTCTACCACCTAACTGGTTTTTTTGGCATACCTTAAGCTTTACAAAGGACATGAATTACCACATCTAATTCTGGCTCCTTTTTCTCTCCATGTAAAACCCATGGCTTGAATGCCCCCAAAAGTAGCGAGATCATTTTTGACATGTGTTAGTGAGCATACAAAAGACTAACCAAGAGCATTTACTGGTGGACAAAGTGAAATGACTGAATGAACCAGGATCCATTTCCTTTTCTGTTATATGATCATTTGAGACTTTTTTGGTCAAAATTCCGAATAAACTTCTTTGTACAATGGATTCATTGGTTGTGATTTACTTTCTCCTAGGCTCATATTTAAAACATAGGCTCAAGATAGAGTTATTTGTTAAATATTCAAAAGGAAATTTGAGCCGGGCCTTTTTGATGCTGACAGAAGATTAACACTGACATACCATGTTTTACCTGCTATTCATTACATTTCAGTAGTCTGCTTAGTTTCAAACACTTCTTTTTACGTTGAGTAAGGGTGAATGAGTCATGCTAAATTATCTTCTTGTTTGGATAACAGAGGTGCCCCAGATCTATGTTTTGATTTTGATGTGCTGTGATTTGTCTTGAAGGTACTTTTTTCTTCCAATGTGATGCTGAATCAGAGTGCCTCTAATAAAGGATTAAAGGCAATTCTGTTAGTCTTCCTGTCATTAGAAATACAATATTACAGTGTTAGAATGAATTTCAGTCAGGAGGGAAGTCACCACACAATACATATTTAAACAAAATAGTTTTGAAAAATGAAAATTTCTATAGTTTTTGTAACATTAAAGTAAAACAATACATGATGATTGATAGCAGTGACTTCTTTTTCCTATCATCATGTGAACCTAATCCTCTGCTGATGAAAGTCAATAAACATTTTGAAATCAACCTCAATGGAAACTAAGCACCTACAAAGCACATAGTACTTCAAGGATCATAAAGAGTTTCAAATATTACATACACTGGATGATTTGATTTCTGTGATAACAATGACATTGAGGTGGATAATTGTAGCACTGCACATAGCCTGACAGTGTGCCCTTAATAAAAGTATCCCTTGGTCTTCAATATAAATCTTATTGTACAGCGCCTTCCCCTTCCAGGTTATGATTAGGTCAAAACAGGATGTCCCAAAATTATATGAGAAATACCTAAGGTATTTCCAATTTTGAACACCTGTTCAGTAAAGTTTCTTAGGGGCATCCTGACTCCAGAGGTTTCCTAGCCCTAGCTTCATTATGAGCAGTGGAGTTGTGATGCTGTTGATGCCTGATACTAATGGAGGATAATAGGATGCTTCTAGTAAGCTCCGATTTCTCCTTGCTCATAAGCACTCTGCATTCCCCTCATTATATTTTATTACTCCACATTTCACTGCATGTGGATGCTAAGGGGAAACCATTTGGTCATAAATAGGAAAAATATAGAAGTCTAAAAAGATGATAACATAAGCACTAGAAAAAATTATGTGGTGTGAACAGGCCATGAACTTCATGATTGGATGCAACTTATTAATACAAACAGATGTGTTGGAAAAAAACAAACCAAACCAGTGTATAAAATGGCAAATGATCCTTTGACAGATGTTTTGTTTGGGAGAGCTCAAAAGTCTTGGAAAAGTCAAAACAAATCATATTGGAGATAAATGCTCCTTTTATCCTCCTCTTCAAACATTTTTGCACATTATCACTATGTGAAGCTGACAGAATAGGAGTTAAACCAGGGGTGGGGCAATCTGAAGGACATGTGCACAGGTAGCTTCTATGGCCACCTCCATATGAGTAGAGGAGTGCATTTGTAGCAGCACAAACAGTAGTGTAACAAATTTGTGCCTCTACGTTGTGCTGTACTGCACACACCCTGCTCATGTGATTTGCAGTTGGACACATTGTCCTGCTGCTCCACGTGCTGCAGGGGAAGATGACTGAACAGGATGCTTCAGCATGGGGCTAGCCAGCATGCAGTCCCCATGCTTTGGCACCCTATGCCCCAGCCAGCCAAGGAGTAGCTGGCTGGAGCTCAGTGTGCCTCAAGATGGAGAAGCAGGCGACCCGGGGGCTGGGTCATAGAGTGCCTTGGTGTGCACCTGGCTGGCTGGGGCACAGGGTGTCTCAGCACAGGGGCTCTGCATCATGCAGAGACAAGGAAGCAAGGAAGCCGGGAGCTGCCTGCTCCTTTATCTCCACATTTGTCCCTGGATGCAGCACTTTGGTGTGCTTTATGCCATTTTTTCGAGGGGGAGGGTGGGGTTGCTACTGGGAAATCCTGGTAGCAAATTTTGCCCCAGCCCTGCAAATTAGCAGTATGAGGCATGGTTTAACATGCCATGCACACTGTTTCTGGTGCCACAAAGAAGTTTGCACCACTACAAACCACACACACCTGCACATTTGGATCCAGGCTATGTGGCATGCAACAGACTGGAAAGGGAAGAGGCAGTAAAGTGGCAGATAGGTCAGAAAATGGAGCAGCAGACTGGGCAGCAAACACAGGGCAGGAAGCAAAGCAACATTTCAGGCAGGGATCGAAGGGCATGGAGCAAAAATGAGGGAAGCTGATCAGGCAGCAGATCAGAATGGAACTTAGGGAGGGTGTAGGAGCAATTTGTGACACACCTAGCTAAAAGGTTGAGTTAAGCTATTTCTACCAAATGTGTACGGCCCTACTGAATTCATGATGGAACTGGGTTGCATGGTAGCTTCTTTAATCTTGCAGGTTCTACTCCCCCATTCCCACTGCTGATTGGCTGAGGGGCCCCGATGGCCCTACTGCTTGCTGCTGACCAGCCAAGAGGCAAAAACATTTTTAAAACCATGCTTTTTGCCTCCCTGCTGATCAGAAGCAAGTGGTGGGGACCCTCTAGTAACTGGCCGGCGGGGACACATAAGGGGACCTGCAAGATTAAAAGAACTGCCCTTAAGCCCACTTCTGCCATGAATCTGTTAGCTCCCCACAGATGTGTTTACAAAGCACACTACATGTAGCCTGTTTAGTACAAGAACACAAAACATTCATCTTTAGGTTTTATTGCAGGGGTGGGCAATTATATGGGTTGAAGGACCACTTAAGGAGTTTCAGTGAACTGTTGTGGGTAGGGAGGTGACACCAACCCAAATGATTTTTACTGGAATCAGTACTAGTAGCAGGAATCTTCAAAATCAATCATTCAATTTGCTGTTTCTCATAAAAAATCCCCTTTTAAAGGATATTCCACCCCTGAATAATACTTCAGTATTCATTGAGCCTATAGACAGCAAATGAGGAATTCTGCTGTAGAGTTTAAAACTGCAATGTTGAAATGGATTCTGGGACCACCTGTAGACTCAATCCCCAGTGCAACTTAGAGTTACCTTATGGATGCTAAAAAGTGCTCAACTGTTCATGGCTCTAAGAGTCCATTTTAGTAGCTAAGTGAGGATTTCTGAAATGCAGTGGTACACTCTTTTTATCCATTGTGCTCCTCAGCCACTACTGGGGGACAAGTTGAAATAGATCTTCTGACTTTGTACTTCCAGGCTAGGGACAGACTGTCAAAATGCCTGAGCCTGAATTGATTCAATCTTTGCAGGTTAGTCTACCCTGCCTAGATTGAACTGATTTGCAACTGCACAAACATTCCCTCTGGACTGAAAAAAGCAGGCACATTCCTGCAGTGTCTCAGACTAGAAGCTAGGGGGCCCTAGAGCAGCCCTCTCTTCCCTTCTACAGTACTAAGCTGAGGGGAGGTATGGCCAGGCCTCAGCAGGAGGCTCTGATTAGGGAGGGATGTAAACCCCCACCCTGCCCGCACCATCTCAGTCTTTTCCCTGCTTGCTGCTCAAGGGATGGGAGTGTTGCCAGACCCCAGCTCTGGGCTAATGCTTGGAGGCAAAGGGGGTGTGTGCAGCGCATGCATCTGTTGAAGATACTGAGCTTTTTCAGTTTCCCTCTTCCTGCCTCTTCATACTGTCTGCAAACCTGACAGATGACGGAGTCAGCAAGGGCAGATAACACAGCATTTATCAGCCCATCTACAAAAAAAATCTTCTCTCATTAGTTGCAACTCTTCTTAAAAAGCTTTTTCCAAGGAAGGAACCAAAGGACATTACCAGCTGACTTGTTGATTAGCTACAAAAAGCCCTAAGCAGACACTGTCCTGTCTGCCTTTGTCCTGTCCTAGTGAAATCGGAGACACACACACAAACATCTCTCAGCACTAGCTAGTATACCACATGTCTAGGGTCCATGGGGCTAGGGTCTGTGCTGTGGGAAGGAGGGAGGGGGAAAACCCCTGCTTGAGCAGTGAGGTGGGGGTGGGGGCATAGGGGGAAGCAAGGCAGATTCTGCTGTGCCTGCAGTCTCCACCAGAGCTCTGACTAGGGAGCAGAGGAGCAGAACAAATCCTGTTTTCTGGAGCAGACAGCACAGCCAGGGCTGCAAAGCATCTGGGATGCTGGGGGACTCTGGTTTAACTTAAACCTGGAAGGGATCTGGAACAGACTTTGCATAAACTGGTTTGATTCAAATCAGTTAAGTCTGATACTACATTCCACCAGATTTACCTTAAACCAGTTTCAGCCATTCTGAAACTGGTTTATGTGCACTGAACATCTGTTCTGCTACAGGTTTAAACCAATTTCTGATCGTTTAAACCGGTTTGTGTGTAATGTCTGTCCCTAGCCTCAGAGAATCCTGTTAGGCAAGGGAAATCTCCTGGAAGCCAGTTAAGCTTGCTATAGCGGCATTGTAAGGCTACAGCAGCTTAGGGGAGAATCATACAATGTGCAGTACTGCTCTTGATTTATTTATGATCTACTACTGGAGCCCTAGAAAAGTAAATATAGTGACATGCTTTAAAGGTAAAAGGAGAAAACTTTTCATGTATGAAGACAAGCAGAGGGACTGAGAGGGAATATCGCTACCATATAAAGGCAGGAAAGGCTTACTTGTAGAATCCTATAAATGTGACATTGAAATGACAAATGTACTTGTATGCATAAGCACTATGGTGCTATTTTGAGAGGAATGACAGAAAAGTGACATAAAACAATGTACTTGTCTTGGGATTCCTTAATAAGGATATGGAGTGTGAAAAAGTGAGAAAGGAACTAGAAACAGGCAAGAAACAAATCTTCTAATGAAATAATGAAAATGATTGCAATTAATGGCATCCTGTCAAATTAGGTATTAACTAACAACTAGAGAGCACCAGATTCTCCCCTTCACTGGGCTCATCTACACAAACTATTAAATCACATTAGGCTTACTGCACAGTAAAATACTGCACAGTAAGGCTCCCCCACAAGCACATCTACATGTGCAGCAGCCAGGAGACATGTCTACACATTTATTAATGTGCAATAGGTACTGCATATTTAATTTAGTGCTTGCTTAATGAAGTATTAACTAAATGCACAGTAACTTATGCTACTCTACAGTAGTGTCAGCACGGGCTGTTTTTTATTTATTTTTTTTGTGACTCTTACTGTGCAGTAGTCCAGTAACACTGTGCAGTAGTGTATCATCATGGATTTTCACTGGCATGCTACTGTGCAGTGTTATTAGGCTACTGTGCTGTCAGCTTCTTATGTAGACACACCCAGAGGAGCTCCAGGCTTCCCTGGGTCCTAGCCCAGGGGCTGACAAGGGGTACAAGGTCAGTCTCAATGTGCACAGAGTTAGGAGAACTCTGTTGCCTGCAGCAGCAGCTGTCTCCTGGGCTCATACACATTAGGTACTTGATGTGCACCCCACCAGGAGACAGCTGCCCCTGCAGTGGGCAGAGCTCTCCTGGCCTCATGCCCTTCAGGACACACAGCTGCAGTGAGCCCCCTGCCGAGCAGGACTTCCCTTCTTGGCAGGGAGTTCACTGGGAGTTTTCCCAGGTGTAGGGCAGCTGCTGGTTAGCCTCTTGCCTGGTGGGTGGGCATGGGGCCCTCTGGCTGGTACCCTGCTTGGTGCAGAGCTGGCTGCTCCAGGAAGCAGGGAGGGGCTGGGCAGCTCCAGGACCAGGGACAGAGATCCAACCTCCCTTGCTCCACAGAGAAGACTACTTCATGCCTGCTCTCACTCTGGAGCTGCCAGATTTGTGCTGGTTCCTGGGCCTGAAGACAAGGGGCAGAGAGAGCCCCAGTTCTGGCACTGGTTGAGTCCTGGCTCCTGTGGAGACCTGGGAGCTGGGCAGCACCAGGATCAGGGACAGAGACCTCCCTGTTGCCTGTGGTCCCCCGCTGCCTCGGCTGACCAGTAACAAATTT
Organism: Crocodylus porosus; assembly: GCF_001723895.1. NCBI lineage: Eukaryota > Metazoa > Chordata > Crocodylia > Crocodylidae > Crocodylus > Crocodylus porosus. Next base: position 182,686,704 of record NW_017728906.1, on the reverse strand, counting down.
GCCCCCAGTCATCATTTACATGAATGATACTGTGCAGTAACTACTGCACAGCTAGCCTACTTTCTGTATTTACAGGTATTAGCTCACTGTGCAGTAGCCCAATTTACTGTTTTTTAAATATCCCACATGTGTAGATGGTGATGTTTTACTGCACAGTAGATTTGTCTACGGTGCAGTATACCACCTCGTGTATACATCCCTACTGAGTCTGAATTGCTACCTTTATGTAGAACTAGGCAAGTTTTTTAGCCAAATAGAAATTCTACCAAAAATGAAGTTTTTAGGAAACCAAAATTATTCCCAAATTTAGATTAAATTAAGTGAATTATTTTTGCTTTAAAATACATATTTTGAAAGTACCATTGCTTTTCATTTCAAGATTTTTCAAAATGAGTGTTTTGGTTTCAAGATAAATGCTGAGACATTTCATTTTTATCTACTCAAAACTTTTTTTTGCAGCTGAAAATGACATTTTTCCTTTAAAAAATAGATTAATGTGAAAATAAAAGAATTTAAGAAAAGGGTTCAATAATCCTAAAGGGAAACAAAACATTTCTCTTTGGGACAGGAGTCCAGGCAGGACCCAAAAAGAATGATACCTTGGATAGAGCAAAAGTTTATCAATCCCCAGGTGTTGTGAATTTAAAAAATTTGCCTCAACCAATATACATTTTCTGATGTAATGCTGGGACTGTCTCTTGGGATTAGTTGGTACCAGCAAAGGCAGCCCTTAAATTGTTCTCACTTATGACAAGGGAGCAGCTCAGCATGCTTTTTGCTTTTGGTCTAGGATCAAGGGAGTATAATTATGGCATAAAATTACACTTTTACCCCCTTCATGAGCAGCTCTGTGACTGAGTAATTGCACCACAAAGATTCAGGACATAGAAGTCTGCATCCCAAGAATCATTAGCTAATTAACTAGAGTCGTCTTTCTGACCCTAGTGGAAAACATGACTATTTTCCATTAAAAGCTAAAAGTTGTCAGTGTTCTTTATGTGCAATAAAATGGAGCCACTCCAAAAATATAATTAAACCCCTGTGGCATTTTTGTCAGCCTTTCTCTCTTTATGGCAGCATACTTATGGATACAGTATTAGAACAGGAAGGTGTTCTCAGATGAATTGCAAGGTTTTAGCCTTTTCAAACCTTAATATAGTCCCCACTGTGAGCAGTTATGTCTGTATCTAAATACATAAATACATGCATGAATAAAATATTGGAGATGTTTACCAATTCAAATTTCACCAGATGCAAGAGTTCAAGTACATTTCATCAGTTACCAGCTTAAGTTCGTGGATACTGAAAAAATATGTACTTTTCCTTCTTATAAACTCGGTATGCTTAACAACATTGCATATTTAATCAATTTCACTACTGTCATCCTCCGTTTTTTGTGTAGGTGGTGCACAGAGCATCTTTGGGGAAGCATTTAAAATTAAAAGCCAATGCATGGTTAAAAAATCGCCTAAAACTTGCAGAGTGACAAAGGGCAATAGAACTGACACAATTTTATAGAAGGAAATAATCTGTAGTTAAGGGATTACACAAGGACTCAGGAGATCTTGGATCAGTTTCTAGATGTGTCACAAAATCAGACTATAATTTAATCCCCTTGTGACTCACCTCTCCAATTAAATCCTAATTTTGTCTAATTTGTAAGCAAAATTGGACAGGAAATGATTCTTACTCTGGGTACGTACAGCATCTGCCACAGTAGCTCATCTACAAACTACCAAATATATATTTGTCTATATGCATGTACATATATTTATCTATATATATTTATCTCTGTGGGCATCAATTGTATTGTATTGTATATTTACAGTTAACTTGACTATATATTTAAATTAACTAATGTTTATGCTTTATGTTGCCACTGTCCCTTTAACTATCCATACAATTTAATATTAATGTTAGAGCTCCATGTGCAATGCTATTTTATTCTACTTCTACTTACTGAAATTCATCCTATCTTCAGTGTTATTCTGATTGCATCCTTACAGATTTTGTCTTATTCTCACTTTTCCCAGCCCTATGTGTTAAATATTTATATCTTTGTCCTCCTGTATGATTCATAATTATCACTACTTCTCCTCTCACTGAATGTAAAATGAGCCTTGTAAAATATAGCATTGGTAAAGTCTAGAGTGGTGACTTGACACCCAGTAGGAGAATGCACAAGTGGCAAATCATCACTCTAAGCCTTCATGATCTCAATCAGCCCATCTCCGAAGAAATTTTTAAAAAGTATTTCCATGTATTAATGTTAGTGCAGCTGTTCGCTAGAAATAGGATTGCCCAGAAAAATAAAAATTTAATTTTTCATAACATTTCAAGATTTTCTTTCATTTCTGTGAAGAATGGAAATGAGACCTCTAAAAAAATTCACAGAAAAATAAGTGACACACTCAGAATAGACAAGACCTTATTGGTTAAGGGCATGAAGGGAGGCACTGAAAGACTTAGATTCAAGTCCCAGCAGTACCATACCCATTGGCTGAAAAATTTCTCTCTCTCTCTCTCTCTTTCTCTCTCTCCTGTTGGAATTATTCTGTTTTTATAAATAACAAAATATTAATTAGCCCAAAAATAAAGCCTTTTCCTTCGAGGGTTGAGGCATCCTATTTAAGATGTAGAAGATCAAATTTTAACTCCATCACATAAATAAAGCAGAGCATGGATTTAAACTTAGATCTCTCACATACCATGTGAGTTAGACAGAAGATAAGACAAAGTGGTACCTTGTAGACCAAGTTGTTCAGAAAGTACTTAGCTTTTGTAAACTACCGTCTACTTCATCAGATGCTCACTCTACCAAGTCAGTGGCCTCAGTATTTGAGTATTGTAAGGAAAAGGGACTAGGGGGGGGGGGGAGAAATAATTCTGCTGCACCATAAATTACATTTGGGACCTCAGAGGATCTTTTAAAAACTATAATGAAACAAATCTGTTTCCAAAAAAAATAAATTCTAATAAACTTTGATAAATGAATCACTGTCCTCCAACAAATATAGTTCAGCCAAAAACTATTAACCAACTGCAGCTGACAGTTATGCTTACAGGAAGTTGTTAACTGTATTTTTGTCAGTTTTAAAATAAATGAATAGTTATACGAGACAGATTTTTGCTTCTGCTCTGTGTACTATATTTACAAATATGTATAGCAAAGGAGATTTTTAATTTATTTGATTTTTACATATATACTATTTTATATCTACAAAATCCAAATAAAAGTATCAAAATTCAGACTTACATGCTAATCACTCGTCTGTGGTTAATGTCAATCCTGATACTTTGGCCATGAAAGTGTCTGGTTGCAGCTCATTCTGTGTAGAAATCTCAAGAATACAAGACTAACAAGTGGGGGGAATGGACAGTTTTTACCTCTTGGACTCTACTTTTGGTCTACCAATCATTTTTATCAGCCTTGTTTTCTGCTTTGTTTTCACTCTGTCTCTCTGTCTCTCTGTCTCTCTGATCCTTCAGGAGTGAAACACCTCTAAAGGGAAAAAAAAAATAATACCCTTTTTAAAAATGTTTCAAAAATAGCATTTTATTAAAATCTGTTAAAACCATTGTCCAGTTTGTTATTTGGTTATGCTATTTTCCTTGACTCAAAACTGGGGTGTTTGGAAAATGAAGACAAATTATATTAGTCTCATATTTTTTAAAAATACATATTTGTTAAACTTTGAAGCCATTTCAACATCAGAAACAAAATATCATTACAAAAATGTCGAACTCCCATCCCCTTTCCCCTGTTCTTCATGATTTCTCAGGGTGATGAGCCAGCAAAATCATGTCCCTGGTTGACCTCTGATAATGAATGAGAAGTTGCATCCCATGGCAGAACCATTTCCTATAGATACCACTGGTTCCTATGAAGAGATTCAGGGTTCATTACAGGGAGAACTACAAATACCCAGAACAGTTTTTGTTCATCTACCTTGCATATGTCACTTCCATTGTATGTATATATTGGTTGCAGTTGAACAAATACAAGCATCTTAAATACAAGCATTCATTTAAATGCATATGTGTGTGTGTGTGTGTGTGTGTGTGTATGTGTATTAAATGAATGTCTGCATATATCAGAGATATATCATTATTAAGATGTTTGTATTTGCTCAAATGAAATCAATCAAATCAGCCTTGACATAGAAAGTTGACCCACCAGTAATGACAGCAACTTCTATGTTACCACACACAGACACACTTTTAAAACGAGTATTTTTTCTTTAATAGAACAGTCTACTTAGGAGATAAAAAAGCCCCTGCAGTGACATGGTTAGCCCCTACAATATTATAAGCCTAATTTGCATTTAAACCAAAAACCACGTCTGGCAGTACAAAGTGGTGTTGAAGTGAAAGCCAGTGTAATTTATGCCTGTCTTCACTGCTAGGGGGCATAAACTGGCCTTAGTGGCATTATGCCATGTGACACTGAAAATTAAAAGTATAGCAGTGGATGTAGGATACTGGTTTATTGACATGGGCATTCTTAACATCTTTTAAAAAATCCCAGTTGAATGAAAATTCATACTTATTTGTGGTCGCTACTTAGAAACATAAGAACAAATTATGATTTGTATAGTGTGTATCAAATGATATATGCCTACATTGTCTTATTTTGGGGCTTCAGACAGATTTATGTGCATGCATCTGTGTATTTGTACTTTCTTTCTTCCTTCTGTTTACAACAAAAACACTTTGGTGGAATTAGGAGACTCCAATACTAAACCCTTGAGCCAGAGCTGACTGAAAAATTCCCAGTGGAGTATTTTTTCATAGAAAATCCTAGGTCTTCAAGATGAAAACTTTTTATAGGAACATGTCATTTTGAAATATCATTCTGAAAAAAAATTGAGGAAAAAGCATTTTATAAAGTAAGAAATTTACTTTTTTACAGAACATTTGCTTTGTTTTTGGTGGTGGTATTGTAGGGTCTCAGTACTGTGATAGCCATAATGGTCCAGAAAGTGTACAAGTGGCAAATTTTGGGGTATCTGTTATTGGACATAGCCTAGTCCGGAGAGTTGGTGGACAAGCTGTGGGGTATCAAGTGACCTTCCTCGGGTCTTTGTTCTCCATTCTTTTTGTTCCAAATAGTTTTGTTCCAAAAACGAATTTTGCAAAAAGGAGAATTACTTACGCTGTGGAAAATATGAACTTCAGTCATCTCTTTCTCAAATATTTGCACAGCTTCCTGGTTAGGATTTACATCTAGTTGTACAGCTTAAAAATACAACTGACTAATAAGTATGAAGAAGAGTTGGTCTGAACAAACTATGTATGCTGTTAACACAATAGATAGGAAGGAGGGAGTATTATTTGTATGGTCTCTCCTGAATGTGCCATGTCAGTGGATTCTGGTGCAGATAACTCTTAAGCATGTATGATCATGACTTCTTTTTGTGGCTGCCCAATATTAAGGAAAATAACATGATATGACCACAAGTTATAGGAATGGCATAGACTTGAGTTTGTTGCTACCAGTCTTAGGTTCTGAAAAAAGTCATGGTGTGAGACAAATACATATAACTTGCTGGGTGCAGGGATTGTGGTGGAACATGTATTGCATGTGCTCCACAAGGTAGTAGGATCAATACTTCAGTATGCAGTGTCTACCAGCTTCTGTGTGATGAATGCATTCACTCCCTCCTCAGACATACCCTACCCGCTTTCCCCAGCATATTCTTCTGATATATGATGTGCACCTATCCTATGCTATGGCTAAATGTACAAATGGCTTTTGTACAAAGGACCCTATATTAATTATTATATTATTACAGTTGGGAGGGAGGCTGGGGATCAAAACACCAGTCAGAGTTGGAAGGGTGTAGCCCCTGGGGTTGATGCGAGTGGCTGGGCTTTCCCAGCCTTGGGGCTGTGCTGTAAAATCATTCAGGCATTCATGAGATTGGGTTAACTCTTTCCTAGATAAAGTTGCCCTTTCTCAATCTAAGTTAGCACACCTCCTGACTTAGATGGGGCCACCATTTTTGGTCAATTTAAATCCTCTGAATGCCTGTATCTGGCATTTAGAGTGACCTAACATACCCTCAGTGTCTGTCACATTGCCCACCGTCACTGCTATTTCACTCGTGATGTCCCCCTCAATAATCATCAGACATCTTCATTTTCTCTTCCATATCTGACCTTCCATAAGATGCTCCCTCTGCAAGCTGGTTCATAAGGTATCCATACCCTCTAACATTTCAGATACTTGTTCAAAAAATTAATCTAAAAAATTATAACTAAATACAATTAAGGGTAGCTGAAGTGGGCTTAGATTGATATGATATTCATTTTTCCTCTTTGGTTTTGTTTTAGTCATATATTTAATGACCTTAAACCATTAGCAATGCTCATATATTTAATGACCTGCGTAAGAATACAAATAGTTAGCTACGAGAGCAAGTGATGAAATATACATTTGTCTAACCCACTGGCAAAAATTTCCTTTAGCAATAGGGATATCAGATACAATAGAATAGGGACAGCATCACCAAATAAAAATCTTCTATGAGCTGTGCAATACAGGGGAGAAAGATTTGCCAGAAACTACTCAGTCATATGGAACTCTAAAGACATTGATAAATGCAGCAAAGATTTGGCTAAGCCAATAGAAAAAACAATTCAGTGTAAACCTTCCTACTGCAGGGACTTCAGGATCATTGAACCACAAGTGAGGTTGATGGTTATAATAATATTGTGTCATGATCAGTCATTTATGATGTTTATCATAATTCTAGTATTGGGTGGTGTTCAAATTTGCTATCTAATAATATTTATGGTCCAAAAGTTTTTTGTTACTTTTTGATGCTACCTAATGAAAAAATCCACATTTCATTTTGCAGAATACTTTCATACTGATGCATACTTTCACCTAATTGGAAGTTAATAATAGAATCATAATAAGTTAGGGTTGGAAGGGACCTCAGAAGGTCATCTAGTCCAACCCCCTGCTCACAACAGGACCAGGCCCAAGTACATCATAGTTTTGTCCCCAGCCATAATTTTGTCTAGCCAGGTCTTGGAAACTTCCAAGCATGGAGACTCCACCATCTCTCTGGGTGACCTGTTGCAGTGTTTTACTGCCCTCCTAGTGAGAAAATTCTCCATAATATAAAACCTAAACTTCCGTTGCTGCAGCTTGTTCTGTCATCTGCCACCACTGAGAACAGTCTAGCTCCATCCTCTTTCAAACCCACCTTCAGCTAGTTGAAGACTGCTATTAAGTCCCCTGTCAGTCTCCTCTACTCCAGATTAAATAAGACCAGTTAACTCAGTCTTTCCTCATAAGTCATGTCCCTCAGCTCCCTCTTTATTTTTGTTCCCGTCCACTGGACTCTCTCCAATTTGTCTGCATGCTTTCTGTGGTGCGGGGGCCCCCCAAAACTAAACACAGTACACAGGATGTGGCATTACTAGTGTTGACTAGAGGGGAATAAACACTTCCCTTGACCTACTGTCAACACACCTACCAATGCAGCCCAACATGCCTTAGCCTTCTTTGGAACAAGGGCACACTACTGATGCATATTTGGCTTATTGTCCACTGTAATCCCCAGGTCCTTTTCTGCAGAGCTGCTGCCCAGCTAGTCAGATCCCAGTCTGAACTGGTGCATGGGATTGTTCTGTCCTAAGTGCAGGGATTTGCACTTGTCCTTGTTGAACCTCATGAGATTCCTTTTGGCCCAATCCTCCAATTTGTCTAGGTCACTTTTGAATCCTTGCCCTACCCTCCAGCATATCTACTGCTCCATTCCGTTTGGTGTCATCTGCAAACTTGCTGAGGATGCACCTTGTGCCATCTTCCAGGTCATTGATTAAGAAATTGAACAAAATTGGCCCTGGGACTGCCCCCTGGAGCTGTGGGAGACCATATCAAAACATATCAAAAGCCTTGCTAAAATAAAGGTGCACCACATCTGCCATTCTCCCTGCATCCACAGAGCTAGTCACCTCATCATAGAAGGCAATCAGGTTAGTGTGGCATGACTTGCCTTGGTGAATCCATGCTAACTGTTCCTAATGACCTTTTTCTCTTCCAAGGGCTTAGAAAAGGTTTCCTTGAGGATCTCCTCCCTGATTTTTCCAGGGACTGAGGTGAAGCTGATTGGTCTGTAGTTCCCTGGGTCCCCCCTTTTCCCTTTCTTAATTAAGGACACTATTTTTTCTCTTTTCCAATTATCCAGGACCTTTCTGGATCACCATGAGTTTTCAAAGATGATACAGGTAAGTTATGTGTCTTGAGGTTCTTCCTTCTAGATTTGAAAACCTGGTCACGATCTTCATTTGTCAACTTTCCTGCCATGCCTTGGTGGGGGGAATATGTAAATAATCGAACAAAAGAAGATTGCTGATCATATAGTCAACACTATATTTTGTTTCCTCGTTGTCTCTTGAGGAAAATATCCAATGTGATCACATGCATGGAATCATAGTCAACCTGGTCAATTTCGATTACATCCAGTGAACTGGTATCAACCTAGTTCACTCTCACAGTTCATTTGTCTTTGTGCATTTCCCCTTTAAGGCCTGAGTCAGACAGCCAGCAGGTGCCTGATGGTGGCAGCCATTTTGAGAACTAGGTATATAAAGCCTGCAGTTTGCTGCTACCAGCCCAAGTAGAAACATTGCCTGGCAGAACTGTAGCAGGATCACTAGGAGGTAAGGAAAAGATGTCTTATGGAGATGTCTAGGAGGCTCTTGGTCCTGGGCATGACCAAAAACTGCACTCTGCTGGGGATGGGTGGTCTAGTAGGGCTCCTAGTGGTGTGGAAATGCCAGGCCAGTTACCTCCCCAGTGAAAGGTAGGTTGGGGCACTTTAATAACTCCTAGCCCCCATCTTTAGGTGAGTTATGAATGGGGTCAGGCATGGCTGAGGCCACATGAGCCACAGTGAATTGAGATGCTGGAGATCCCAGGAGGGGATAGAAGTGTAGCTCCAGAGAAGGGGGCGGTAGCATGTTTCCAGGGAAGGAACAGGTGTATAGCCTTAGAAAAGAGGCAGAGTTGTGTTGCTGCACAAAGAGTAGGGTTGAATGGGAGTAGGCCCAAAGAGCTTTGTATGAATGGGGCTGAGTTGGGCTAAACATGAGTAGAGCTGAAGGGCAGTTCCAGGGGTGCATTGAGTAGGGCTGAACTGGGAGTAAGCCTGAAGGACAGCACAAGGGCCAGCCCTGTGAGTAGTTGATTGTGAGGATGATGAGAAGACCCCAGGGTGTGGCGTGACATAGATGCCCTAGAGTGGGCATAGTAGGAACCCCATGTGTAGGGAAGAGGCCAACGTATGTTCATGGATGATTGAAGCCATAATTGGGGCTGGAGGATGAGTGGGGGTGGGATTATCCAGAGAGTTAGGGGCCACTCCTGACCCCAGTAAGTCCTCCACCACAAGGAGGCTGAGTGTGGGTCAAAAGAAAGACCTAAAGGTTGAGCACTATGATTCTATGATTCTGTAAGAAAAATGCAAAATACTTCAAACATCTTTCAAACTGGAAATTCTGAAACTTTCCATTTAGATAGTTCTGTGCTTCTTGGCTTTGTATATAGTGTAATAATTTTTACATTCTGCTTCTGTAACAATTGCTTTAATTGATTTTTATCTCTCTTTTTAAAAGACAAATATTTTTTCTTTTTGCTATTTACCATATATATATATAGATATAAACCCTGTTCATTTTGTTAGCAGCAGGCAGCTTATTTACATTTCATTAGTTTTATTTATTGGTATATTTTATTGGGAACTCGCACTGGGGGAGGAAGAAAGCAAGGAGGCTGAAAGCGGATAGACCGTATCACAGATCTTACTTGCATATGGAATTTGGATTATTTTTGTCTCTGAGACATGGACTGGAACTCAAGAATTTCAGTTGCAATACTGGTTTCTGCCACCTGGTTAGGATTGGGTCACAGACTCAGTTGCCAAATTCAGAAGTCATGAGGTGGCCTTTTTTTAAAGACTATATTGTATATTTTGGCCAGGTATGATTTTCTTGTACCATCAGTGTGAGTAAAACAGTAATAGTGTTACCTACTCACATAAATCAATCGATTTCTAACAATTGAAGGGAAGCTGGGAGACAGCAACCATGAACTGATATCCACCGTAAAGCAGTCAAGTCAGTCAGGAAAGCAGAAGTCCTTGGCTTCAGGAAAGCTGACTTTGACAAGCTCAGGAGGCTTGTTGGTGTGGCCCTAAGGGACCATGACCCAAAATGTAGGGGAGTTCAGGATGACTGGTTGCTTCTCAAGGAGGCGATCCTGAAAGCACAAGCACTGTCTATCCCGTCTCAGAGAAAAGGCAGCCAAAGGGCACAGTAGCCCCTTGGCTCTGCAGGGAACTAGTGAACCTCCTGCAACTAAAAATAAAGGCCTGTAAAGGATGAAAGTCTGTATCCACCCCAAAGGAGGAGTACTCTGCACTGGTCCAGGCCTGTAGGGAGCAAACCAGGAAAGCCAAGGCTACAACTGAACTCCAGCTGGATGCACGTATCAAGGACAATAAAAGGTCCTTTTTCAGATATGTGGGGAGCTGGAGGAAAAGCAAGGGTAACATTGGACCCCCCACCAATCTCATCTCCTTCTTCAACCAGGTGACATATCACCTGGACAAGGGAGAGAAGACAGATGTCTTGACTTTAAAAAAGTTTTTGACCTGGTATCCCATGATCGTCTTATAGAGAAACTGGCTAATTGCGGCCTCAGCTACATCACAGTCCACTGGGTGGGGAATTGGCTTTGAGGTCGGACCCGAAGAGTGATAGTTGATGGAAGTCAATCATTGTAGTGCACTGTAACCAGTGGGGTCCCCTAAGGCTCTGTCCTTGGGCCTATCCTTTTCCTCATCTTCATTAATGATGTGGGCATTGCTGTCAGAAGCGGACCGGCCAAGTTCGCTGATGACACCAAACTTTGGGGAAAAGTGTCCACACCCAAGGACAGGATGGTAATCCAGGCCGACTTTGATAGGCTCAGAAAATGGGCAGATGAAAACCTGATGGCCTTCAACTCCTAAAAATGCAAGGTACTCCACCATGGGAAGAAAAACCCACAGGATGCTCATAGGCTCAGCAATGCTATGTGTACTAACACCATGGCCGAAAGGGACTTGGGGTTCATGATTCACCACAAGATGAATATGAGCCACCAATGTGATGTTTCAGCTGGTAAAGTGAGCAAAACCCTGGCTTGCATCCATAGATGCTTCTCTAGCAGATCCCAGGATGTCATCCTCCCACTGTACTCGGCCTTGGTGAGGCTGCAGCTGGAGTACTGCATCCAATTCTGGGCTCCACAATTTAAAAAGTAAGTGGAGAAGCTTGAGAGAGTACAGAAGAGAGCCATGTGTCTGATCAGAGGGCAGAAAAACAGGACTTATGATGAGAGACTGAGAAATATGGCACTCTTCAGTCTGGAAAAGCACAGGCTTGGGGGGACCTGGTGGCTGCCTATAAGTATATAAGGTGTGTTCATCAGGATTTGGGGGAACACCTGCTCACCAGAGTACCCCATAGGATGACAAGGTCAAACAGTCACAAACTTCTCCCAGACTGTTTCAGCCTGCGCATAAGGAAGAACTTCTTTACAGTCTGAGACCCCAAGGCCTGGAACAAACTGCCACCAGAGGTGGTGCAAGCATCTACTCTGGACTCCTTTAAGATTCATTTGGATGTTTATCTTGCTGGGATCCTGTGACCACAGCTGACTTCCTGTCCCTGGGGCAGGGGGCTGGACTCAATGCTCTTCTGAGGTTCCTTCCAGCCTTATGAAATCGATGAAATTCAGAGTGTATAGTGAGCAGTGGTGTCAAGGTCACCTGGGTGGGCTGCTAACAGGCAGGTGCTGCCCGGGGGCTGCCACCACCATGAAGGGAAGGTCCAGGTCCCCCCCACCCCCTCTCAACTCAGGGTCTGCCAGCAGCTTGTCCCTTGGCTGCAGGAGAGGTGGGCTGGCTCTGTCGGGGGGAAAAAAAGGATCAGGACACTCACCACTTTTTTTTCCCCCCCTCAGTGGAGCCTCATAAATGGGGTGCTAGCTGTGTGGGTACTGCTCCAGCTCACAGGCAGCACCCATCAGGTCCAACTGTGGAGCCTTCCTGCCTTTCCTATGGCCAGGGGGTGAGATGCCAGTAGGTCTTGAGATGCAAAGGGTCCCTGACCTTCCCTCCACAGCGGCAGTACCCCCCAGGGCCACGCAAGTGGGTGCTGCCCCAGCTCTCAGACAGCACCCAGCCTCATCCAACTGTTACCTGAGCCCAAGCTAGGATAGCACCTGCCTGTAAGCAGCCTACCTGGGAAGCCCCAGGGGATGCTGCCACCATGGAAGCACCGTGGATTGGGGTCTCCACAGCTCAGGGGCCGTTCACCCTACAGGAGGTTCACCCCTGGCCACAGGAGATACAGGCAGACTCCATGAAAAAAAATGCAAGGAGTGTACTATGGAAGCATATATATCCACCAAAATATGTTCTATCGTGGGTAAAAATCAAGGCATTAGTGTCTATAAAGTTGTAAATAATTTAGGACACCATTATTTCAGAAATGGTTTGTTCCCTGTGTCCCATCACATTAGATGGAGCCAGCAGGAGCTTTCTACATCTTGGACTGCAGGATAGCACTTATGCTGTCCACTAGTAAGGCCTTCTCCATATGTGACCTTCAGCTCTGGAATGCACACCTGCTGGCACTCTGTTGGATGCCTACATTTCGGTACTTGTTCGAGCACAAAGAAAGCCATATCTGTGATCAGTTTATCCCCTTCTGATGGGTGCTGATATGCTGTTGGTCATGAGTCTCTGTCAGTAAATATTACTTTTTTTGGGAAAGCACAGAAGTACTGTTTGGATAGCATAGCGTGGTGGCTTAATATATTCTTAAGATACAATATCATATTATTCTGTTAAATGGCAACCAGCTCTCATATTAAGGTGATGGAAACCTTTTGTTTGTGAAATCAGTTGCATAAAATATCAATTTCTTTGATGCAGCCCATTACTTTGGTGTGCGCCCTGTGCTTAAGTTATTATTAATGGGGGTCCTAGCACTCCTGAGCCTTTTGTGAGGAGATCTTGGCTAAAAAGAAAATTATATCAAGTGAAATGAATGAAAAATAAGAAATCTTGTTATGAAATAAGTGGAGGGAATAAATGGCTTGATCAAAACAGTTCACCTGTAAGTCTTCTTATTGCTCCTAGTTTCCCTGCAATAAAAAACTGCTCATTAGAGATTTAATCAGCAGAGAAAAGCCATACATGTGGATAACTGACTTTTGTACTTTAATAATCGTGTCTAACAATTTTGCCTAAAATTAACTACAAAAGTAATATGGACTAGGAAGGGAAAAATGATGCAGGAGACTTTAAGTTTGATCTTGTCTTATTTCTATGCAAGGCACATCACAGAAAGAGTACTTAGCCTCTGATTTAGAGACGAATTGCTGCAAGGATTGAATTGGACTTACTATTGGCTTTTCTGAGTGACACTGAAATAAAATACTGAACAAAATACAGACTTTCTACCATTTTGCAACAATTGTGGCATCTCTATACTGAGACAGAAATAATTTTAAAAAATTTAGAAATGTCTGAATATTTTGTAGCATCCTTTTTAATGAGAAAAAATAAATCCTAAAATGGAAATGATTAATTCTTGTTTGTTGAAATGACCCCACATCTTTTTTCTTTTTTTTTTTTCCAGTCCTTACACACAGCATTAAAATTCATTTTCCCATTATAGCGCATTGCCTCGTTGGAGTTTTGGTTTGGGACCCCAATGTCATCATTCTTCCCATGACCTAGGTTTCCTTGACAATATTCCAAGAATAATTCCACCTAAAATAATGGGCACTTTCAATGCATCACACAGACCTTGGTCAGGGAAATATGTAGGGCATTCTGGGATGTGCAGTTCTCTATAGAGCTTGTTGTGTAAGGAAAAATAGAAACCTAAGTTTAGGGTGACCGTATGTCCCATTTTCACTGGGACAGTCCTGTTTTAAACACTTGTCCTGGGTGTCCTGTCATCTTGGGCAAGTGAGTACTTTTGTCCAGTTTTCAGCAGGATGCTTAGAACAGGTGTTTGGATTAGGACTGCCCTCCTCTTCCGCATCCCTGCTTCCTTCTCCCCCGCATCCCTGCTTCCTTCTCCCTTTCCTCCCCCACTCTCGCTTTGCAGCACACTGAGCTGAGACTAGAGCTCAGACACAACAGGGGTGTTGAAGAGCACCATATGGGTGGAAGAAGTAAGGAAGGGGAGAAGAGTGTCCTAATCTCAAACCAGGGAAACCTGAGACCGGGACTCTACCCAAGCTACAGTTCCCATAAGGCAGTACATGGTTTTTCATCTAAAAAAAGTGGTTTGTTACTTAATTTAACTGAATCAAAATGAAAAGTTTGTGCTAAATTAACAAAAAGGAAATATTCTCTTTGGGCAGATTTGACCTGTAATAAAATACTTATTTTGATTATTTTACAGCAGGGATTTTTTTTCCAGAAACAGTCATGCTTTTCCCATGAACCCATGTATTCTGAAGACTCATGTCACTCATGAATTCAAAACCTCATTTGATACTTCCAATCTCTGCACCTCTTCTGAAAGAGAGTTCAGGCTATCTGAGAACTGTTCTCTGTGCATTCCTATTTCAATTGGACAATTTCTTAACTTGCAGAATATGGGTCAGAAAATAAGGGGTATGTCTAAACTATCTCCTGAGTGAGCCTTGGCAGATTTCCCAAAATTAAGCCTTCCCACTCATGCCTGCTCTGTGCATGCCCAAAGCTGCAAATTAATTGAGGAACTGGCTCAGAGAAGCCATGTCTAACCAGGTCTTATTTCTCACTGACATGCCCAGGCTCACTCAGGAAATGGTGTAGAGTTATCAAAGTGGCCAATACTAGGTATCCCCAACTCACTGGTATATTCCAGTCTTTCCAAAGAGACTCCAATATATACTTTGCCTTTCTGCCTCTTTTTGAGATGATTACATCATATTTTTCCTATCTCCATGGCCTTTAATAGGCAGGTTTATGTTTCTTACTCATTCCTAAGACTTCTGGGGCAGGCTAGGAAGGCTGCAGTCCCTGTCAGGTTATTTGGTGTCAAGAAATGTTTACTGCAAGCTGGGCACTTCTACACAAGACACTATATTGCCTTAGTGACAAACAGTATTGTAGTAGTTCATTCCTATGGTGACATAGCATCAGCGGGCACAAACTGTGACACTGATGTTACTGTGTAGCAGCATGGGAAAAAACCTGTGCAGTGTTCAGGCTGTGCAGTAATGCCAGTTACTGTGCAGTCATTTAGTACTTAAGTACTAAATGATTCCACAGTCCAGCACACATGCAGATGTGCCCACTATCTAGGGTAAGACAATATACTTTAAGCTGCCTAGAGCTAAAGCTAGAACAAGCACATGCTGTAGTTTGCTGCTCCTGGAAGCAGCATGTACAAACATTTGCCACTTCTGGGAGATATTCGGAGAAACCACTGTAAGTAACCTGTGGTGGGAGGAGAGGTGGACACTACTGGGGGAGTCTGATGGGTCCATAGGAGTGGTTGGCAGGTCTGGGGGCGACTGGTAGAATTGGGGGGACTGGAGATTCCACAGAGGGGGGAAGTGTTGCTTTAAAGGAGTGGGTCAGGAGGCTAAAACTGGCCAGTCAGGGTCGGGGTGGGGGATTTAGCACAGGCTCAGGGCTGGAACGAAGAGCATGCTCAAGACCAGGTTAAACGTTTCCTGCATCTAGTCAGGTGAACTTACTTAGATCAGGTACACCATTTTTTACCTGCTTTAATCCCTCTGAATGCCTTCATAATTGGACCCCAGATAGGTTGATCTAAATGTGGCTGTATGTACCTTAGGAGTAAGATTATAGGTCTATTACTCGCTGGTCATATCTACATATGCAAATGCTGCTGGATGGTTTTACTCCATAGTAATTTAAAGAAGAGTAAACCCACCCTGGGCAGGTGTCTACATGAGTGGGGATTTGGGATCAGATTCCCACCCTGCTCTGCTCCCCTACACCAGCCAGGGGGAACTTGGAGCTAGCCCAGAAGCTGGCAGGGAGTGGGAACTGGGAGATTGCTCCCTGCCCCGGGAGCTGCTGCTACTGGGGTGGGCTCCAGTGGCAGAGCCTGGGCTGCAACAGCACCTTCCTACCCCAGCAGCAGGGAGCTCCCAGCCCTGTCTCCCCATTTGGGGCAGGGGGTTGGAAAGAGCTGCAGGGCATGGGCAGGTCCAAGCCCCCTGCCCTGACCCACTGGTGGGGCAGCTAGCAGTTAGTCTCCAGCTGCGCAGGGATTCCCTACCCAGCTACGGGCTTGTTGCTAGCTGTCCCATTGCAGATTGGACTGGGGGCTGGGACCTGTCTCTCCTATGAAGCTTTTTCCAAGCCTTATGCCTCAATCACCCTACTGGTGCACAGGGCTGGAAAAGAGCTGCAGGGTTGGGACCTGTCCCACACCGGGACAGTTTCCTGATTAGAGAAGTCCTCATGTGCAGTCTAAAGCTGACTGGGAACTGCCCAAATCAGGAAACTCTGGGCTGCATGCACAGTCCAGGGCTCACTGGGAACTGTCGCAGCCTGGGGCAGGACTCAGCCAGTTCCAGGCTGGTCGAGGAACTCTCCCCGTGCAAGGAGCTCCCAGCCTCAGCTCCACAATAGGAGCGGGGGCTGGAGATTTCTCCTTGCCCTGGGGAGCTGCCTGCTGCCAGGGCAGGCTCTGGTGGTGGAGCCTGAACTGTGATTATGCCCCTCTGCCACAGCAACAGGCAGCTCCCAGGGGCGGGGAGCAAGCTCCCAGCCCCCACTCTGATCATGGAGCTGGGGCCAGGAGCTCTTTGCTGCTGAAGCAGGGAGACATCCCAGGCTCCTCCACCGGAGCCCACCCCAGCAACAGGCAGCTCCCGGGGCAGGAAGCAATCTCCCAGCCCCCACTCTGTGGAGCTGGGGCCAGGAGCTTTCTGTTGCTGAAGCAAGGGGGCTTGTCCCAGGTGAGGTTCCACCATGGGAGCCTGCCTCAGCAGCAAGCAGCTCCCCAGGGCAGGGAGCAATCTCCTGCCCCCTGCTGCCTGGCTAAGGGGAAGCAATTTGCTCCTGTCTACATGCACCTTATTGTGCAGTAACTACTATACAGTCAATTTGCTACCTGTATTTGCAGGTAGCATATTAACTGTGGAGTACAGTAAATTAGTGAGCAGTAAGCGTCTGCAGGTGGTGATACTACTATGCAGTACTTACTTATTGTGCAGTAAAACATCTACTGTAGATGCACCCAGTGAGACAAAGAACTCCATTATTTTTTAACTTTTTAAATGTTTGAAGTGTTATACACACCAGCTTACAAGGGGCTAGTATCATATCTTTGACCTTATTCAGAATACCATTATGTATACATTACTAACATGTAAATAAACTTGTGCTTTGGCATGCTGACAATGCCCTTAACTGTCTGGCAAAGATTGCTTCATCAGTATAAACTAATGCTACTTCTTTGTCCTAGTCAAATGCAAAATTTGACTCATCTTATTTAATATTTTAATTAAAGACTGTGGCACAAAGCATAGCAGTGTGCTAATGAAAGCTATTGTTGACATAAATCTGGGCAGCAATGTCAATATAAAAGAGGATTGGAGTGCTATACAGGTTCATATAGACAGAATTGGATGACCTTGGAGTAAAAAAAAAAGAAATTTAGTTCTACAGAGTGCAAGATCATGCACTGAGGACTAACAGTAAGGATTTCTGCTCTAACTGGGAATTAGTAAGTTAGCAATAATGATGAAGAAAGGTCTGTCTGTTTTAATCGATCAAAGATAGATATTGTCATCAATGTGATGTGGACATGAAATGTATAAATCCAAGCCTAGAATACATGATTTTCAGTAGAACAAAGGAAGTGTATAAGTCACTGGTAACATCTCATCTGGGTTATTGGGCACTATCATATAAACCATGGGGTGCATCTACATGTACAATTATGGCACCTGAGTAAACTATGGAGCTTATTGCTCTAGAGTTAATTGAACATGCATCCAGGACCAATTCACTCTGGAGCAATAAGCTCAGCAGTTTATATAGGTTCAGCACATGGAGCCAGGGTAGATTAGACTTAGCTGGCAGGGGGCCCAAGGGCCAGCCTGCCAGTCTGGGGCTGCTCCCCCTGGCTTACCATGCTGCAGGGGAGATGACTGGGGCATGAGGGAGCTTAAGTTCAGGGCTAGCCAGCAGGCATCCCCCATACTGAAGCACACTCATGCCCCAGCCAGCCAGGCAGCATCTACACATGCACTGATGCAGAGCTTTTTACTCCGCAGCAGGATAGGGCTTGTATTGACAAACACTATCCTGCTGCAGAGTAAATTAGTTTACTCCAGCCTAATTTGGATGCATGTTTAAACAGTGAGATGTTTACTGTACAGTGAATTAATCAACTGCACAGTAAATGTCTTGTGCCCGTGTTCAACAACAATTAATTCAGACTGACATAGACACAAAGAAAGTCTTCTAGGATGATCAGGGAAATGTTTAGCTTATTTCACAAGAGAAGATGAAAGAATTTGGCTTGTTTAGCCTAGCAAAATGAAGACTGAGAGGATAGACAAGTGCTCTCTATCAATGTAACAGAGTGGGGGGTGAACACCAGGGAAGGAAAAGAACTATTTAAGGTTAATGATAATTTCCTCATAGGAGTAAAAGGCAATAAATAAATTTAGGGTGGAAATTAGAAGAAAGCTTAAACCATGAGAGAAGTGAGGTTCTGAAACAGCCTGCCAGTAGAAATAATGGGGACAAAACCTAATTACTTTTAAGCTGGAGCTTGATAGTTTATATGATTCCATCATATAACATGGTGGTCTATGATAACAGGCACTGGCCTTAATGACCCTGGAGATCCTTTCCATTTCTAATAATTTTCTAACCTAACTTTTTTATGCTCAGACAGAAATAAGCACCCAGTGCCTCCCCTTCTTAAAAATAGCTTGATCTTTTGAAACTTTAGGCTTTTACATAAACTGTGTGCAGACCACATACTGCATCATATAATTAGTTTAAGTTGCTCTATGTGAATGTTGCTATTTAAGACAAGAACTACAAGGAACTAGAATGGAAAAGAGTCATGAGACAGCTGAGGGGCATATAATGCAGAGCTAAAAACAAAAGAACAGCAGTTTCTTTACTAAAAGTGATATTGTTTAAGTTCAATACACTCCATTATTTAAATAAGATTGCTTAAAGTTAACATGTGCTGGTGGTTTCTGTGGAAACAGGGTCAGAAAGCTATAGGTAGTCAGCATGCAGCCATCAGCTGAGAGGGAGAGCTCTCACTTGCAAATTCAGTTGCCGACTGCCTGCTGAGGTACATGTACAAATGTCAGCTTCCAAAAAGCAGTCAAAAGTTTTTTAAGACTGGAGTGGGGGAAGTGCGAGGGAGATGGATGGGAAATGAGTTAATAATCTTCACTTACGCCTGGACATAATAAAAGTAATGTACTACTAGTAATCATAATAATAACCTTACACTTTATGAACCCCCTTGAAATAAATCTTGCAAAAGCAACAACACATCAACTATATTATTTATATATCATATGGATTTTTTTTCCCCAGCACTTCTTCCAACAGATTCCTATATCAAAAATACATTGTGCTTTGAGAAGAGTCTATACAGCATTCAAATATATAATTACTCTTTTTTTACAAAATTTCTACATCTTAACGTCTAGTGGGTTGGGGTATCTCCATTTTTGTGCAGCAGAGAATAAGTCTACGCTGTGGTTAGCTAAGAAGAAAGGTAAATTAGCCTGTGCCAAACTTTGTGCCACCGGCTAATTGGTTTAAAGCGTATTGTGGTATCTCTACACTACACTGCAGTCACTTCAGTGACTGTGTGGTAGTTGGATCCTTACTTAAAGCACTCGGAGCTTTCTGAAATTTAGGGCTCACGTTGGAGGCAACCAGAATCACTATCTTCTTTTGAGGGTATGGAAAGACACAAAAAAATCAGGATACAGTCATTTCAAGCAGTCCAATCTGTTCCCGACAACCAGCTCATCTTTCATCATTCTCCCTGACCCTCTTTTGTACCCTCCATATTTCCCACCTTCTCCTACTACCTCTCCATGAAGAGTGAGTAGCAGATCCGTGTATAATTATAAGTATCAAAGCTTGTTTTGAAGACTACAGTGCGCCAGTGCGAAAACAGGTCTTTTTGGTTCTCATTTGAAACACAGGCACAGCTAGCATAAAAGAAGGTAAGCAGAATAAAAAGCAAAAAATGGATACTATGCCTTGCCCTTTTAAAGCACATACATCTAAACAGAACATTTCTTCATCATGGCTGAATGGACAGGGAGTCAAAAACAGAGCTTTCCTCAACCCCATCTGATAAGGACAGAGTTCGGTAGCAAGCAAAAACTGTCACAAGCATGGGCAGCGTGTCCCGACCTCTTTCTGTTCTAGTCACCATCTCCAGCTATTTTTAACTAGGATTGATTAATAAATAAATAAGAAAGAAATAAAACCATTTCTTTTTTATTTTGAGATAACATTTCATTTATATTTTGTTTAAATTGTTCTCTCTCTCTTCAGATCTCCTAATCATAAGCAACAATTGTAGAAATGGGGGGGGGGAATCCTATTGTAAAGTACACTATAAAGTCATCTATTTGGCTTTTTTTTATTTCCTGCCTGCATTTTACTATTCAAAAGACCACCTTCATGCAGAAGCTTGTCTTCCCGTTTGCTCAGAATCACTCTTATTTAATCTCTGTCTTTTTGTCTCTGACCTTTACTCTCAAAGGGATGTTACAATACTGGTCTTTTCCAAGTCTCTCCCTCCTTTAAATTCATCATGAGCATCGTCTGTGCCTGCTGCTTTTTTTGTTTTGTTTTGTTTTCCCCTGTTGCTTTTCTCTTCAGCACTTACTTAGTGAAAGGATGAACAGCTCACAAGAGGCATAAGATAGATAAGACAGATAAGACACTACAAAGTATGACAAGAGTTCAGCGAGCCCTATTTTGCTTTCTCAGACTTATTTATGTATTACTTCTGTTCATTACAGGTCTTATACAGGTAGCTCTGGGCCTTACATGATTTTCAGACTTTCTAAGGTATAAAAGAGGCAGTGCTACTGCATAGGTGGTTGCACAAAAATAGAAATCTCATATCTGGGCAAAAATTTAGGTGGGTAGGAAAAATTTCCTACTTGTTGACCATCTTTGAGATACCAAAAACTGTTCATATCCTAAATAACAAGGCAAAAACTCAAAATCTCAGTCTTTTATCACCTGGAATATCTTTAAAATGGTTTGGGCCAATTGACTGCTTCTTCAAACTGTTGATTTTGTACATTTATTGTTGATTTTTGTAGTTTATATTTTTAGATTTTTTTCTTACCATAACATCAATTATAAAATGAAATCATTTTGAGCCAGGGGGAAAAAATCTTTTTGCAAGTGTAAAATGAAATGTATTAAAAATTCTGATTTTATTTTTCAAAACCTACTTGAGTCTATTTGACAAGACTTGACAAAATCAACCACAAAATGGTTTCCTTTTTAATGAATCTGAGGTTTCAGTTAAAAAAACAAACAACCCCCTCCACCCCACCCCTCAAAAAACCACGTCACTTAAAATGACCAAGCTCTCTTCTTGTCATTCCAATTTGACAGGTAAGTGGGACAACTTGTATTTATCCTTTATAGCTCAAATTTCTGGAGTTAGATGTTTTCCTGACAATCCAAGATCATTTAAACAAAGTTTTTTATTCCCATGGTTTCAGGGAAGAATGTAGAAATGTGACCTGGTAGTGCTGTAGAGACATACATTTATAGCGTTTAAAAGTTTCATGATTTTAAGCCATGCTTTTGTTTTGGGAGGCATGAATTTAAATTTTTGAATACTTGGAAGTGAAAATAAAAACTGTTTGATTTTATAGATACATAGGATCTGAAAGCAGCGATAGTTAGCTTTTAGAATCATAGAAAGTTAGGGTTGGAGGGAACCTCAGGAGGTCGGATAGTCCAACCCCTTGCTCAAAGCAGGACCCGCCCCAACTAGATCATCTCAGTCAAAGATATGTCTAGCCAGGTTTTGAAAACCTCCAAGGATGGAGCTTCCAACACCTCTCTGGGTAACCCGTTCCAGTGTTGTACTGCCCTCCTAGTGAGAGAGTTCTTCCTAATATGTAACCTAAACATCCCTTGCTGCAACTTGATCCCATTGCTCCTTGCTCTGTCATCTGCCACCACTGAGAACAGTCCAGCTCCATCCACTTTTGAATTCCCTTCACGTAGTTGAAGGCTGCTGTTAAGTTTCCTCTCAGTCTTCTCTTCTCTAGACCACATAAGCCCAATTCCCCCAGTCTTTCCCCATAAGTCCTCCAGCCCCCTCACCATTTTTGTCACCCTCCTCTGGACTCTCTTCAATTTTTCCACACCCTTTTTATAGTGGGGGGGAGGGGACAAAACTGACAGTTAAAAAGCCCGAGTCTGAATGGATTCAATCTTTGCAGGTTGTTCTAAGCTACAGAGATTGAACCAATAATGAAATGAACTGATGATCACTTTTGAATCTGGAAAGGCAGCCAGATGCCTGCAGTGGCCCAGGTCAAAAGCCGGAGGGCATTAGAGGATGTCTCTGAGACTTCCGGCCACTGCTGAAGGTACCCAAATGCAGCTGAACAAGGTTCATCCCTGGATGGCTGCCCAGCACATTCCCCAACCCTCTACTATCCCCCTGCAGGGAGAAAATAGTTCCTCCAGCCTGGGGCCCAGCCAGCCCCAAGCATCAGCTGATGTCAGGGGATCCCTGTGCCTTAGCGGAGGCTTCCCTAAGTCCTGCTGCTGGTGCAAAGGTGGAATTTCCCCCTCCCCTCCTCATAACTGTCCAGTGCCAGCTTAGCCCCACCCCACAGGTGCAGGGGGAAAGGAGCCAGGCATCAGCCCACATGGGGGGATACCCGTACCTCAACAAGGGGTTCTCCTACTCCGGGCAAGATCCTCTGAGACTTGCCATCAGGGCAGAGTGGGAAGTGCTCCTTCCCACCCTTCTGCCCCACCAGGCTGCTCTACTTGGCTAGCAAACAATGTGGGTCAAGGTTAGCCTGCCCACCCTGCTAAGGGAGTTTTGCGTGGTGGGTGCAAAGCATCCTGGAATGCCGGTGTTGCCGGCACAAGGTGCCTGAGGGAGGCAACAATTGGGCTCATTGCCCGGTGTGTGTCACGCCAAATAAACACACTGGGGGGAGAAGCAGACAGAGTTTATTTGAGCTCAAGTAAAAGGCACAGGGAGACTGTATGGTCTCAAATCCTGCGCGCTTAACCCTGCAACAGTGGAATTTTATACCCTGGTCAGTTTCCCAATGATTTTCCATCAGCTGGCCCCCCTCTTCCTCCCCTTTCCCTCCTCCCTTCTCTCTCCGAGCAGTGCCCTTGCATTCCACAGATAACAGTTTTAGCTCGCCTGCTTTCCAGAAGGACAGGAGATTACAGGTGCCATAGAAAGGGTTACAAAGGTTGGGCAAGGTGGGGTCCTGGCTCGTCTGAGCCCAGAGCAGAAGGACTTCCTCGACGCTTGTGGTCTTCCATCCCTCTGAGTTACCCAGGGTTATGCCCAGTGACACCAACACCGGGGGCTGTGAGTTAGTCTGAGTTAAGAGGGGATCTGGGACAGAAGTTCAATAGACCAGTTTAACTTAAATCAGCTAACTTCGATACTGTGGTCCTCCAGGTCTATCTTAAATCAAATTTGGCCTTTTTGAAACTGGTTTAGGTACACTGAACTTCTGTTCTGTTACATGTTTAAACTGGTTTCTGATCACTTAAATCAGTTTGTGTAACGTCTGCCCCAGCCCAAAAATACAATTAAATTAAAACCGCTTGAGAATTTTACAGCAAAACATTTTTTCTGTCAGAAAAGGCCAACATGTCAAAACCCACATTTTTCATAGAAATGGTTACAAGAACCTTTCATTGGAAAGGTTTCTCAGGTCCAGGAAGGAAATGTGGAGGTAAAGCAAGACCAATCTCAGAGAATCCAATAGCTAATAGTTATCTCCCTCACCATCAGATCAGACAGTGCATAAATTTGATTATGTCTCCCCCCTTACAGGTGATTAACATAATGATAAGATTGTTAGCTAGACTGCAGTGGTCTCCTCCTCCACCACTACCTCTCATCATTTTGAGTAAGCATTTTGAAAGACCTTAATTTTGTTCTGTTGAAGTATGAAAAAACAAATGTTTAAATCTCAGAAACCTGTTTCCAGCTGGCCCTATTAAAAAGACAGTTGATGATGGAATTGAACGAGCGCTTGGGGCAGCTTGGTTCCTTTGTCTACCACAAAATTCTATGGCAATTAACTTTGACTCTGATTCTGCAAACACTTAAGTAAGTTCTTTGGTGATGTGCTTCAGTGGGCCTACTCACACAAATAAAGTTAAACACACGTCACATTTTATATGACCAGGATTTTGAGCTATTTTTTGCCTGTTTCCTTTCAAAATGGGGATAACGTCCTGTTTCCCAGAGGTGTTGTGTAGACACATTTATTACTGTTGGAGATATCTTTCAGTATGAAGACAATGGGATCCATGTAACTATCTGGGAAGATCGGATCAGATACGGTTTGAATTAATGACTGTGTCTAAAGACAGCACTCTGCCTGCTTTATCATGCTGAGTGTGATCACACAAAGTTTAGGGATTCCCGTTTATTTTGGAGGAGCTAGACACACAAGCATCTTGATATTTGGCAAAGTGAAAGAAGTACATATCAAAGCAAGTATGGCATTTCAATGAACTTTTGGAAAAACAAATATACTTGAAAAGCTGTGCTACACGGTGATAACAGCTAATTACATAGATTTTGTTTTTAGAGCTCAGACTAGAAAAAATGTGATTTGATCAATTGAGTAGTATGGTAGACATTCAAGATTGTCGTATGAGTATATTTCAATGGTGCTAGGCTGGAAGTGGTCCCCTGACTTGTCTTTGATAAAAGGCAAATTTTGTTGAAATTTTTGGATGTGATGCCACCTCCCATTCGGGCTAAATTTAAGGGGTAATTAAGTGTCATTTGTTTAGAAATTGTTGAAACAATTGAAACCATCTCATAGGGACATGGTTGTATATAAAAGCAGAGGTCTGGGGTTTAACTAGATTACAGCTGGGTTTTTTTGTGTGTGTGTGTTTGTCAGAAGCAGCCAGAGAGGAGCAGAAAGCCAAGGACATAGCAGGATAATCACTTTTAGTGTGACCTTGAGAAAAAAGCCAAGGTAGAGATTTTTGGACAGAATTCTGGCAAGCTAGGTACTGTGAAGAAGGAAAATGTCTCCTGTTATTTGATTCCTACTGTGTTAAAAGAAATAACGCTGTGTGTATGACATTTGTAAATACACAGCATTGCAGCAAAACAGTATCTGACTTTTGTTTTCTACTTCTTTAAACAAAAATATCCCACAAAGCCCCAAATACTGACTAACATCTCTTGAAAAGAAAGAGGTAACAATATTTTAATTGAACCTGAGGGTAAAAAGAAGAATTCGGTATTAGAGATGGTGAATTTGTTTTATTTCTCATTAGCCAAATCTGAGGGGAGGGAGAAAGGGTAACCAAGTTACTGATCTTGCAACAAGCTCTATAGAGACAGAGCTTGGTATCCATCAGACCAGTTGCCCAAAAAACCCAGGATTCTGAGATGTTGTAGTCTTATCCTGTGAAGAGCCTGTTGATTTTGAGTTGAATATTCATATTGAGCAATGGTATGTATGAAAGTCTATATGGAGAAGCTGAATCAGAATGGAACAGATTTTCAGCTGGAGTAAATTGTTAACTACAGTGTTTATGTCTACTGATGATCTGTCCCAATCTGGTATTAAATTCTTAAGACAAATTTATACCATCAAAGGTTTATGCTAGGAAGTGCTGGGCTAGAGTATGGCATGCACATGCCATGCTCGCAAATGAATGGTGTGACTAATCTGAATGCAGTGATGGAACCAAATCATCAACTTTCTGTTCTGGGCATGCTTATAGGCACATGGGTGGCTAAATTTCATTCTGTAGGACTATATGATAGAATGCCATGCTTGGCTGGTGCTGCCTAGTGCAGTTCTCTAATAGTCTAACCATGTCCACAATGAATTTTGGACAGAAGAAAGGTGTTCTGAGAAGAATTAGGAAGTTTCTTAAATTCTAATGGCTTCAGTCCATATGAGACATCTCAAAGCTAGCTATTCTTAAGAGTATTTTAATAACTGATACTTACACTCTTCAATCAGAGTCTGTCAAAGGACTTCAGAGAAGTTGCTAACTTCCTTTTCAAAATGACAGTGAACGTGAGGTAGGAACTTTTGCTACCTCCCCATTACAAATGAAAAAGCCAAGCCAGAAGAGATGAAGTCACAAATCTAAGAGCACATCCAGATGAGCCTGCATGTGCCTCTTGCAGCATCTCAAATCCCTTTGAGACATTGCAAGAGGCACATGCAAGAAAAGGACAGGGTTCCCCCTGCTGCAAGTTTGCAGGTGGGGGAAAAATTAGAGGGAGTTGGCTCCGTGGTCAGACCCGGAGAGTGGTGGTTGACGGAAGTCAATCGTTGTGGTGCCCTGTGACCAGTGGTGTCCCTCAAGGCTCTGTCCTTGGGCCAACACTATTCAACATCTTCATTAATGATGTGGACATTGGTGTCAGAAGTGGACTGGCCAAGTTCACCAACGACACCAAACTCTGGGGTAAAGTGTCCAAACCTGAGGACAGGAGGGCAATCCAGGCTGACCTTGACAAGCTCATGAAAAGGGCAGATGAAAACGTGGTGGTGTTTAACACAGAAAAATGCAAGGTTCTCCACCTTGGAAACAAAAACCCACAGTGCGCTTATAGGCTCGGCAGTGTTACGCTGGCTAGCACTACAGACGAAAAGGACTTGGGGGTCATGATTGACCACGAGATGAACATGTGCCTTCAATGTGATGTTGCAGCTAGTAAAGCTAGCAAAACACTGGCTTGCATCCATAGATGCTTCTCAAACAAATCCCAGGACGTCATTCTCCCATTGTACTCAGCTTTGGTGGGGCCGCAGCTGGAGTGCTCCGCAATTCAAAAAGGATGTGGAGAAGCTTGAGCGAGTCCAGAGGACAGTCATGCACGATCTGGTTTTTCAGGGGTGCTCACCAGGATCTGAGGGAACATCTGTTCACCACAGAGTCCCAGGGGATGACAAGACCAATCAGTCACAAACTCCTTCAGAACCATTTCAGGCTGAACATAAGGAAGAACTTCTTTACAGTCCGAGCCCCCAAGGTCTAGAATAGACTGCCATGGGAGGTGGTTCAAGCACCTACTTTGAACACCTTCAAGATAAATTTGGATATTGATCTTGCTGGGATCCTATGACCCCTGCTGACTTCCTGCCCCTGGGGAATGGGGCTCCAGCCCTCTTGTCTATGAAATCTATGGTTACAGTGGAATGAATAAATTCTTTTCCCTATTAAATTGTAACTAATTTTTTCAATATATTTTGCATTCTTCAAACAGCATTATACATGTCTGACTATTTAAGCTATTTTTTTTTGTGGGGAGGTGCAGTGGGTTTTACAGCTGCACAGTGCATACTCTTCTACCTTATACTCAATAGAGATTCAAGCATTAATGGAAGTTAATATCCTCCAAAATGCAAAAGCAAGAAGGATTTTACAAAAATAAGTTCCAAACCTTAAACAACTTGCCATGTTTGTAGTTATGGGCTCTGAAGAAAAGAAATACAGATAGATAACATACCATAGTAAGTAAAAATAAATTCCATAAAAAGCCATAGGGATGTCCAAAAGCTCTAGACAGATCTTTTATGCTAATACCAGTGCACTTGCTTGTCTACATTTTCTCTTTCTCTTTCAATATTATACTTCCCCTAAGCACTCAAATACCTGCACCCCTGAGCTCCTTCTAACTTTCAAGTTGTGGCAACTATCCAGGCTGTTCTTTTTTTGCTCGAGGACTTGGCTCATTTTTAATGTATTACCATATCAGCGTGATAAACTTTGGCTTAGCTGCATTCCAGAACACACACAGCAAACAGCCATGCTGGGCCTTAATGAAACTGTCCTGAACTTGGAGGGTTAGTTTCTCCTCAGAGCAAACTCCCACTAAGATGAAAAGCTATCCAAGTCTTATCCTAGAGCTCTGCAATAGTACTGGCTTTCAAACTCACCTTCTACTCTAGCCCAGCACTAAAAAACCTACCTGAAATTCTAAGCAGGGATAATAACAGGGGAAATAGAATTATAACTTAAATATGCTACTTATGTGTCATGAAACCACCATGAAAGAGAAACGTAATACACACAGCTCTTCTTGTTTACAGGGAAAGAAACACAGAGGATAATAAACTACATGTTTGCATGGAATGATGCAGTGCTGTGCAGAGATACTACAGCCACTCCAACCAAGTCTTCCTCAAGTACTGAAAGCAGCAGGACAGAGTAAATTAGCCCCAACTGAAAAAGCATGTTAGCATATCTCTATTGCTTCAGTACCTGAGCTAGCTCATTTACACCTGGTTCAAGTATCTCTGCATGTCACTACATTGTGCCACATGGACATACACCAGGTGCTAAGAAGAGATTGCAGATTTTAGCATCAAAAAGCGAATGCAAGGTGTGAGTCCAGTGGATTTGAAGCTGCCAGTCTGGCTTTTTAACATGTTTCGTGTTCATAATGAGTACGAGCAGCAAAATGTAGCAAAATTCATAGTCACACCTTATCATAGATTTTTCTCTCTGTGTGTGTGTTTTGCCTGAAACACAGCAGCTGTCTACTTTTTGCTGACCATATGTTGTAAGCCCAAATGTAGCTTCTATAACTAGTGAACGATTCTTAAAAATGTGAACAGCCAAGAGTCCTAGAAGTTTCCAACTGACAACTGGGCCTGAACAAGGTCAGTTCTTTGTATTATTAATAGCTCAGTATTTAGGAATCATGTGACTGAATCTTCCTCTCTTCATAAACATAGCTATAAAATCTGGCCAGATTGATTGAAATAATGACTTTTGTGGACACTTTAAAATGTGGCTGCCATACACTTGGCCTCCATCTTGCTTCCAACTCTCTTTCTGTACTATCTTACTTGCCTTAATACTGCTGCCGGCTTCCTGAGATCACTTTCCTCCTCCTCCCACACAAAACAACTTATTTCTGCTTCCTTCTCAGGAGGTCCTTTTGATTCACTTGAGTGCCCCAGCTTCCTACACTGATGAAAAAAGTAATGTATAGAAATGGTTTTGTTTGAATGCCTTTATGATTTATTATTAGTAATTATAATGTATTATCTTATTTATAAATTGTATGTCTACTGTTCACGTGGCCATTTGGTGACCTATTATATTACTTGTTATTTCTCTTTTATCAAATGTCCCACTGTCCACTGTGATGTCTCCTTAAACTGAACACTGAGGTGAAAATGCACCAATCAAAGTTTCCAGAGGTTGCCAAGTACATATGCAACAGTGGGTTGATGGGAAATGGACATACCTTTTCATAGTTGATAGCCTAAACTTCATACTTCAGCAAGGCAGGTGGGTCATAGGGGCTGCCCAGGGCATTAGAAGTGGATAGTGGGTTGTGGACAATTTAGCAGGGGAAGAGTGCTCTGGTCAAATTGGATGAGTGCTTAAATATTTGATTAATAGATTGCTAATTGTGGCTGATATTTGTGCTGTTCAGCAGAACAGTTATATCACTTGCTTTTCCAGGAGGTCACTAAGATTTTCTTGTAACACAAGTATATCCTTTCCTATGGCACCTTCTTATGATGTACTTATGACCATCCATAACACATACTACACGCAGCTGTAACATGTTTATCATATGTGCTTAATTATTTATTAACTATTATAAAGAGAAGCTCAGAATAAGGCACAAACTTGGCTAAAAGCACTTGCTAAAGTGCTGCTTATTGGTTTCATAAAAGACATTGCTAAACAATTCCTGCTTTTCACTTGCTTTACTGTTGGTCCTCTGAAGCAAAGACAAAGCATTGGAATGGAGATGTCATCCCAGCAAAGTTGCTCTCTTCAGTAGCCTTCAGCTCTGATGCTGTAACCTGCTCCGCATGCATGGAACCTGATTAACTGTGGCACAATGTAGTGACATGCAGGGGCTCTGCAAGGTTGCTAGTATGAATCCATAAGAACATACATGCAGGGATATACAAGTTTACATTATGACTGGCTCTCTCTCTTTGTCATGTTTGGAAATAAGACTTGGTTGTTTTTTAATGAAGGAAATATGAAATATTAAACCAGCCCTTCTCTGCCCTTGTGAATACATTTGTACATGCATTAATTCATTGTGTAAAAGTTTTGAACAGACAGATATAGACCTGACAATCCAGCTAAGAGCGGACTTTTTCAAATATTAAAATTACTGACCTTAGTAAGTTGGAAAGAAGAACAATGGAATAGCGACAGAAATTAGAAAACATCTTCCTATTGGTTATTATAACTTCTTTACATATAACTTGAAACCCCTCACCTCTTCCTTTGTATTTTATGTGCTATACTCTGAAATTATAAACAGAATACAAAATAGAATATTTCAATATTTCATCTGCTAAACATCCAACTAAATATTGTGCTTATAGAAAAGCCTGACAGCACAATAGCAATTGAAAAAAATTGATTGAATCTTCTTATTTCTTTGGAAAGGGGAAAAAGAGGAAAGATTGCAGTACTGATATCACTGTTCCTCCAAGCAATTGGTAAATAGCCAAAGATTCTAGTTTCTAAGTAATAGAGACCAACGGAACATAATTAGGGGATTTGTACTATAACAAATCTGGGAATGATTCATTCCAGCATTTGAGAATGAAAGTCAATGAAAAAAAAAGTGATTTTAGGATTGGCTTGGAGGACCAGAATTAAGATAGAGTTTATAGAGTGTTTTAGGTTGTAATTCTCTTATACCTTAAGCACTAAAGCACCTATTTATATTTGAACACTTTTTTATGATATTACATCAAGCATAGTGACTTTTGGGGTTCTTTTAAACAATCATAACACACCAAGTTATAGTGACCCTCTCTTCAGCACAGTACTGACAGCCATTTCATGCTACATGCCTTGAGGCCAGTTCAGATGTTGTGAATGCTGCTGAGCCTCTGGTGAGTCCTCCCAGACTTTCAGTACCAGAACTTTGACTGGTGTTAATCAACAAACATGCCTGAAATTGATTTGCCCCAGACGATGATTAAGGGGAGGTTAGATCATGTTAAAAATGGCCACCCAAACCAACTTAATTTGCCCAGATGTGCACCTTACACTTAGATCCCTAGTTAGGTTGATCTAAGTGCAAACTCTACAGAAGTTCAGGAAGGTATGATAAGTCTAAAAATGGCTCAGCTAATCAAAGTTTACTGTATCTTGGAGGTAGTCTGCCTTAGATCTGGTCTGTCAAGACCAATCAAATTGAACTTCTGTATAGTTCCCAGCTGCTGTTCTGAACCCCAGGGCTGTGCCACTCCTACCCCCACTCTTGGAAAAGAGCTATTTTTAGCACCACTCCGGTCCTTTGCCCCACCCCTAGAAAAACAACTCCCCTGCCCCAACCAACAGCCTTCCCTGAACCCACCAAACTCCCCATCCCAGAAGCTGCTACATGTACTGCTTTTACTGGTTCTTGGAGCTAAGAAAGTGAGTCAGGCTGCGGGGAGGAGCAGGAGGAATTGGGGCGGGGGAGGGGTTATCTTGAGGGTGGGGGCTAGGGAGCTAAAAATAGCTTCTGGTCCTAGTGGGGAGAGAGCTGCTCCATCTCCCAAGCTCCACCCATCCTGACTTACCTTAAATTGGGTGGCCATTTTTCACTCAATCTAACTTCCCCTTAACCTCCCTGAATGTCTGTTCGTAGTCTCAATGTGTAACATGGCTTTCACTGGGTTTTGGCTAAATGAGCCAAAACCATTCCATGATTGTAATAATGCATCTACTATTTTTCCATTTTTTCTGCTGTATACTCCTGGATTTTACCTTTTTGGAAACTGTTTACTTTCCCTTTTTATTGTTATTCTTTGCAAAGTATTCTGCAGTATTTGTTCTTAGTTTGAATTGCTTGTGCTTTGAGATTAATTTTCATGGGTTATAATAGGGCCAAATTGAACAAATATACAAACAGAACAAATGGATAAATAAAATGAATAAAGAGGATGGTTTTTAGAGAGACTTAGCAGATGCTTTACTTTGTACTACACAGAGATCTGAAGTTAATTAAAATGTGGGTTGATGTGATTAAAAATTATAATTAAAAATATTGTTCATGGATGCCCAGAAAGGAAAATTTACCAAAAGAGTTTTCTTTTGCTTTTATTTTAAATGTCATTGTAGCATGAATGCTTCCTGCACTGAAGCAGCTGTCTTACACATTGAATGACAACTGGCCAGATAATAGGGTCTTGCAATTGAGTTTATCATGTCACTTTTCAAAAGCCATAGAAAGTTAAAGAAGTCACTGACAATCCAGACTGTTCCCTGAGACACAATGTAAAACATGTAGTTGTTTCCAGTGACCACAGTAAATGGATATTTATCGTCTGTGTTTTACCCAGAGGGTCACTTTTGCATTTACCTATATCTCCTGAAACTGGCCAATTTAAGTAGCTGAATAAATTTTATTGTGGCTGTGGATTAAACATTTTAGAAGGCAGGGTAAATATGGACCTTTATGGACTAACTAAATAAGTATAAGGAGAGAGAAATTAGAACACAAAAGACAAGGAGGGGGGAGAGAAAGAGAGATATAGGGAGAAGGAGGAAGTGGGGGCAGTGTTAGGGGTGATGAACAAACAAACATTAAATCCAGAGGAACAAAGGAATCACAAATGCTAATCCAGGCAATGAGAGAAGAATCTGCAGTCTTTGTTTCAACCATACTTAACACAGTCCAGTTTGTGAATGATTTCTTGTTACTCAATTTCCTGTTCAAACTGTTTTTTTAATTTTTTTCTACCCGACAACAACAATCCTGAGGTCAGTGATGAAACATACAATGAGATTGATGTGTACCATGGCTAACTACCACTTTTTCAAAGTTTTAAACAAAGCTGTTTTGTTCACAAAATGGATAGTTTATTGCAGCACTAACCACATACTCCAAACAGTTCCAGATGTAGACTTCCTTTGGGGAGGTCATCTTGAACCATGTCCTAATTTGTTCCCAATTTGGGACCAGAATCTAGTTCCTTCTCAGATGCTGTCAAATGTCTCAGACTCCTGGGTATCACATGGATTATTACCAAAGGGAAGGCAGTATCCCTGCAAAGGCTGCTCTATCACATGCTTCACCTTAGTTTTCACTTCATTTCTCTCCCAGCTGATGTCTGGTAAACACTTGGCCAGGGCTTCACACCTACATGTTCACTGTCTGCTGTATAATCTTCCTACTTAAGTAAGCTGATACATTATTAGTGATGGGTATCACAATGGCATGCATTTTTGCTACCATCTTTTCCCATTTAAAGAGGGGCTTAGACCCAATTTCAGGACTCACTGGGTATGTCTGCATGTGCATTTATAACGGTTTAAATTTACTACGCAAAAAGTGGGACTAGGTCGGCATCCACACTTGCAGGCATTAAAGAGCATTAATGTTGTGTATGGACTGACTTAAGACCAAAGTTATTCCCAAATCAGTTCACACACACAATGTTACTGCACAGTAAGGTATCTACACGTGCGTAACTGCGCAGTAACTACTCACTTGAAAATTTGATACCTGTATAATGCAGGTATCAAATTTATGTTTATATCAGCATAAGTCACCATATTTACTGCACAGTAAACAGTTAACCTTCACAGTTAACCTTCCGTGCATATGCCTGCATCATGTTTACACCATGTAATTGTAAAAGAACAATTTAACAAAATTAGTTTTTTGCTGCATAGTTGGAATTGTGAAGGTTTATATTTTTTAACAGGTAGACGAATGAACAGAGATGCCCCTGAACACAAACTCCATATCTGGGTATCGTTGGAACTTGGGGAGATTTAGAGTCTAAACTGGATCTGCATCCCAATAGTTTATCTGTGCTAATTAAACATGCTGATGTATATCTCCATGCAATTCCAGTTTTTAAGAGCACAAAGACTCTGGAGACATGTATTTTTCAGCCAGCCTGCTTCCACTGATGTATGTATGACATGTTTCTTAAATGCCTGCCTTTTCACCTGCCCTGGAGCCAAGGAACATTATCAAATGTAATTCTTACAGGATTTACTATGATGAGATAGTCCCCATGACCGCCCTTTTGGAAAATATAAAGCTCCCCAACGTAAATCAGTCTTACTGCAGGTAATATGCTCATCCTAGTAATCCTGTTCTGGTCGAATGGAATTCTTGACATAATTCATTTCTTCAGTAATTGTACAAGCATGAATGAGACACAGGTTCTGAAGAGTCTAAAGCAAAATGTAACTCTGACCTTGCATGCTTTTGCTTAAGGAACGGGAAGATTACAATATTAAGATCCGTATTGAACATTTTGTTTTCTTCCATTTTTTTCCTAAGGCTTGACAAAATGACACTTGTACTAACAAGCTGTCCAAGATCATTTGTTTGGAGATAATTTACAAAGGAACAATAGCATTGGTGTGTTGTTACTTTATTGCGTAGGAGTTAATTTGTTATTAAAACAATACAATGAAGGCTTCTATTTAGCTGGAATATAAATGCAGGATTTTAAAGGACTAAAGCATTCACTAAGTGCCATACTTATTCAAAGGCATTAATTTGCTTGGGTAATTGTCGCAGTATATAAGCAATCATTCATTGAACAAAAAATGTTTGGGCATAAGAATAATGTGATTTACAAATATGCTTATAACACAATATTTAAATGGGTGAAGAAAAATTGAACTGATAGGAGAGTAATTAAAATGGGGCCATTAGAAGCAGGTTTCAAAATATGCTCAGTAAGTATCTTAAAGAGAACATGAGGAGATGATATTAAAGGGCATTTCTGTCCTGCAACCTCATCAAGTATCAGGTTGTTAGTTCATAGGACAACAGAGCTATCCTACTTCTATGTCTTTATCCAACAGGCAGATCAGTTGCTTCACTGAAGTGAAAAACCCAAGTGAAAAAAAAAAATCTGAACTCATTTTAGAAAGAACATCTGATCTCTCACTCCATGCCATGCTGTCATAGCTAACATGAACACACTACTGATTTAGCAACACTCCATATTATGCTGAAGCGGCCAGTGGGAGATGGGTCAGACTTAAAAGTACTGAAGGGCAGTGGTTTCTACACATTTTGCACCAATACTCTACTATCAACCCGCAATATTTCTTGTGGGCCATAATGCATCCTTACCATAAAACTTTTAATTTAAAAGGGGGCAGTTCAATCTGTGGACTAAATGCACACCATTTAAACATGGTCACATGAGCCATTTGTAGCCCACAGACCATGATTTAGAAATAAAATCTTGTAATATATTATTTCTTAATATTATAGGGAATCCCTGAGAATATTCTGGCAATACAAATGCATACTACGTGGCCAAATGTTTGCTTCTGATTCTGTAAGTTCATGCTTAAAATTATGTCATTGTTGGCACTGCTTTCAGAAATAAACTCAAATCCACATTGGGGGATCAGTGTTGTCTAGAACTAACATGAATTAAGGTTGGATATATGACCAGTGGGATTTCAGCTGTCAATACCCTCTTTCATGTATTGACATGCAGCATTTAATTTCTTTGGTATAAATCATGAAAAGGAATTGGTTAGGACTTTTACATATGTTAGTTCACAAATATCAGCTCTGTGTTCTTTTTACTAGAGGGCATTTTGTAGAACTTGTGGGATTATGACCCTCACATGAGATTGAAAACTGAGAAATTACAAGGAGAATGAATGATTAATCCAGCTGCTTTAAAAACAGTTTCATCTTTTTTTTTTTGGTTGTATTTGAAGATGCATTTAATCCATAGAATTGACAAACTCTAGGGAGAAATATTATCTTTATTTAAGATTCACGGTCCCCCCATCCTGTCAACTGAGGATTGAGGAAGATTTCACACCAGTTTTCTGAAAAGTCCTACAGCAAAAACAGAAGCCTGGACTTGATATTCCTGTTACTGCTAAAGTAAAATAGCACAGAATCAATCTCGTTTTAATCAAGCAACCATTTATCTCAAAAGCCTTTGAGTCCTTCTTTAAAAAATATGCAGGAACAGCAATAGGCACACAACTCCTCCCCCCCTAAGATATATATACATGTTCCCAAATATGTGTACTTGAGTCTAGTCTAGTTTTTAGCTTGAAGAAAAACTCATGGGTGAACACTGTTCATCAAACAGATGTTACCTATGTTAATGAATGAACAAGTGTAAAATGCTCAGTTATGACTGTGATGCAGGTGATGATAAGGGAAGCTACAATCTTAGTTATTTTTTCATTATGTTCAATGGTTAATGAAAAAATCCTACTCACAACTGCTTAGTCAGGGAATTTATTTGACGAGCTGATTAGTTTAGGCTCACAGGATATGTTTACATGGCACGATACTGTGCCATCCTGAGCTAGTTCTAAATGAGCAAGCTGAGAAGTCGTGTAAATGAGACCAGGCAGAGGTTTTATATTGCTGAGAACCCATGTCACTTCTCTTAGAATGGTTTATTAATCATTGTGTGCATTCCAAAACTTTTTGGTTCTTATGCTCTTATTTGAGCATTAAAATCCATTTGGCTATGTTAATTATCTCCTTGGTAAGAGACAAATTCACCACAAATCTCATCATGGTGTAAAAATGTAACTTGCTGAATGCACTATTGCTATAGTGACCAGAATGTTTTTTTTTTCTTTGAGAAGATGCTGACTGATCTTTTACAGTAATTCTCTAATCATGCTTTTAGTCGCAGATCCCTTAGTCTTTCCTCATAAGGTATGTCCTACAGGTCATGGCTATTTCATGAACCAGAGATGTGTCATCACAATCCACAAGCTGTTGTCTCTTTCTGTCAGGACTCACACATCCTGCAAAAGAAGAAAAGAAAGTGTTATGATGGCAGTGAATTGAGTAAATATACCTGAAAATAGAATGGACACTTTGATTCACATAGGTGGAGTGATGGAAATCTCAATCAGAATCCTGAATAAGTGACCAGTTAGGTAGTTGTGGCCCAACACAATCAATTTTAATCTAAAATATAGCCTGTATTCAAAAGTATTAATCTCTGAATGATTTTAACTAAAGCTAGACAAATACTGTTATTAAGGGATATTTCAAAAATGCTTAAAATCACCTGGCTCAAGGTAACATATTGAACTCAAATATTCACAGGGTTATTTTCATATTTAGTCTTTGCTTTAAGTCTATCTTGGTGTTATTACTCTGTCTTAGTTTTGTTATTTTTTTATTCCTACTGCTGATTCCCCTCTAAACTGTGTAACCTTGTCTTGCCTTCAAAAGCTTTATAACTGTTTTCGGTAGCTTCTGAAATATTAGTCTGGATTATGTGAATTTTTTCGACTATGTACCATATAATTAAACCATATTATCATATTCTTCATCTAGAACTTAATCTTTCTATTTCAAATGTTTATTTGCTAAATTAAAATGAAATCTTTAATAAAGAAGAGAAGTTTGGGAAGTACAGTTTCTCAGAAACATCGCTCCAGTGGCTTCCAGCATCATCTGTATAAGGGACCTTGGCTTCTCTTCTGCAGCTGGATCTGTGTGGTGGATGATAGCTCTCATGCATATCTATTTACATATGTCAGGCTCTGATTAACAACATAGCTGGGTAGAACAGATATGCAAAGTTCAATTGTGGAAGCCCTCCCTTTCGGATGAGTAGAGTCCACATTACACAAATGCTGGCACTAAGATTCATTGCGATTTACAATCTTAGCAAAGAGGCTAAGAATTTCAGGGGTCAAGGGAGATTAAGCTATTGAAAATGGCTATAAGGAATCAGTCACAGGCAAAGTCTAGATCCATGGGTAGAACAGTGCGAGGGATCTTATACTGCTGTTCATGCAAGTAAAAATGTAGCCTCTAGAACTATCTAGTTATTACCTTCACTAGTGTGAAAGTTGTGAAAATACAGCCTATGATCCCATGGCTTCAATTAATACATACACTGTAGCCACTGCCAGTTTTAGAATCTACTTGCAATTCATTATGAAATAAAAGGATTTAAATTGTTTGATTTTGTTCTAACCATGGACTGTAACTTAGATTTAAAACATTATAATACTGGCTATTCGTTATGCTTTCATTTACTGTGAAGAAATCTTAAAACATTTTCATGCATTTATTTTATTACTTTCGGATACCACACTACTAACAAAGCATTTTGTCAACACTCTGCTGACATAAGATTGCTCATAAAATGTTGAAATGCATTAACAGGCTTAGTTAATAAAAATGAATAATGAAACTGTACCTGTAGGTTTTAATCAATTATTTTTATTCTAATGCTTAGATGAGGCAGCTAGTTCCTATGTGTTCTTAAGTAAATCAGAATTCATGTTCTATCATTGGCCCTTGCAAGTAACTAGATGATCCATTAGATAGCTGTTTCCACTAGGAGAAGCAGCATCCTTAAAATTTTTACTTTAAATAAAAGCTGAGGCATAAGAAACTATGGACATAATCCAGAAATCCTTATTCACTTCTTTTACTCAAGCAAAACTTCCAATGACTTTGATGTCTCTCATGAACTTCAGTTATCATTGATTTCAAATCAGTTCAGTAGAAGTGTTGCCTGAAGAAAGGATTTAAGCATTGCTTGGTCATAATCAGTAGGCAAATTCAAGACCTGGCTCTTCTTTGAAAGAGAAATTGACATCACAAAATTAGGGTGACATCTGTTCAGTTACAGAAATACAGAGCAAGTCCAGTGTTTCTAATGAACTTTGGTTATCATTGATTTCAACTGACTTTGATAGAAGTGTTGCCTGGAGCAAGCATTTAACCACTGTTTTAAGGGTTGAAGGATTTAAGTATTGCATGATTTTATGTTTGCTACTGTGTCTGATCTCAGCTATAAACTTTGTCTACTAAAATGCTAATAAATTACATATTTAATAATTTTATAATATTTATATTATTATAAATAAAATGTCACCATGGGGTCTCTTAAGAGCCTTTGAAGAGTGCCATGGGATGCTGCAAAATGTTAACATTGTCAGGTGTACAAACATATTTCACAAGATAAACCCAGAATTTTCACATAAGAATTCATAGTGTTAAAAACCTCACATGGTCTCTGTTTTGCAACAGAAGAATTGCTCTATTACTTTTCTTTACTCAAAAAACAAGTATAAACTAAAAAGTGGCATTTTCCAATAGGTGCCTTGATTCTATTGAGAGGTGTATCAAATCTGAAAAGGTTGAGAACTACTGGCATAAGTGCATATAGCAGCACTGTTGCATGTACAAACACTTAATTTACATGATTAATCATGAATATTGTGCACACAAGTAAACCACACAACTACAAGCATGCATGTAAAAAAAAAATCAAGCAGCTTTACCTCTTTCCTTGTCAACTCACCTATCAGTTTAACTCTGTGAGGTGATACTTTTCTGTATCTCCTACAAATACTTCTATATATTTGTTTTATAGGATGCCGAATTTATATTGTTTAATGTTTTATGTGATTATGCAAAAAACAGATAGCTAGGTCTCTGAATGTTTAAAGTACTTTACTTTTTAAACAATAGATTAAAATGAATTGTGTTCTCACTAGCAAAATATGATAAAGTGAATATAGTTTCCCTGCCAACAAAACAGTGTTTACCTCTGTGAA
Source organism: Crocodylus porosus (assembly GCF_001723895.1). Taxonomy (NCBI): domain Eukaryota; kingdom Metazoa; phylum Chordata; order Crocodylia; family Crocodylidae; genus Crocodylus; species Crocodylus porosus. Next base: position 182,646,871 of record NW_017728906.1, on the reverse strand, counting down.
TTTATGACCTGAGTGGGAGAGAAATCACATTACTATGACCTCTTCTTGAGACCTATTTGAAAGGTGGACATTACATTCCTGAATGCACACTTTGTACTTTGCAGTCCTAATTACATCCTATTTCCCTAACAAGATCTCTTCTGATTAAGTGTTCTGTGGCAAAGGCCTTTACTCCTACACAACTGATCTTTCAGATTTAGCATAATGTCCTTGTTGTCAGAAGCTAAAAATAAGCAACTTGAACATCTTGACACCTGGATAGGATGGTTGTACTTTAACTTGCTCTGTAAAACTCATTAGGAACGTGAGTTAGAAACATTTTGTTTATTTATTTAAAATTATTTAATAAATTATTACCTATAAACTCAGGAAAAGAATTTATTAACAAAGGGCTTAAAACCAACAGACCAAAAAGGGATGACTTTATACACACTGTTATTCTTTCTTCAGCCAAAATAATTTGAATTCACCACTTTGCTTATGCAGAATAAAACATTTAACCAGCATAGGAAACCTATGCAGAGGTTCCTGTTACCTGAATATTCTTTGAAAGAAACCAATGCAAAACCTATAACAACAAAACCAGGGGAAAGAAGGTTTGGAGAAATGGGGCCAAATACTCCTGAAGTGAGGAAGAACATGCAGAAATTTCAGCTTAGACACAGATGCTATATCACAAATGTGATGACATGATTTACACAAATGTGTAACATGAAAGAAAGGCTTAATGAATGTGATAGAACAGTAAAGCTCCTGCCCGGGGCACTGCATAGGATGTTCAAAACTATGGTTCTTCACCTGTCTTTCCCCTTTGGCACGTTTGGGGTTAGGTGAAGATTGTGTAGCTTGCTGTTTCAGATTCAGGTGCCCACATTTACTGTGGGGTGGTCACATCATCATGTAGACTTGAGACAACCTGTGGTAGCTCTGGAAGGTCTTCATGAGAGAGCAGGCAACACAACAGCTAAATGAGGAACTTGCCGCAACACTGCATTGCCAAAGCCTTCCATTGAGGGGCCACATACGGGAACAAAATCAAGTTGCTTCCACTTCCTGGAAGATGGCTGCCTCACACAGCTGCATATCTTTTGTAAATCAGTTGTGGGTTTAAAAATCACTTTCAAGATAGTGCTAGTGGAGGCCTGGGGGGCAATTAATGCAATGGTTTACCCAGGAATAATGAGCAATGAAAATTCCTGAAATAAAAGCTTTCACAAAATAGGCTGTGCTTGGTTTTTCATCACACTGTAGCCTACCATTTACATGCCCGTGTGGCTGCTGCCATCCATATGATTATGGCCCACTGCACTGAATGCTACATCAGCAATGCTAAAGTAGTTGTGCATGAAGTAGTCAAGGAGGATAATGCTGTTTTGCACACCTGGTACGGGAAACCTGAAAGTCATAGAATAAAAACAGGAGCTTGCAGCAGTCCAGCATTTTGTCTTTTTTTAAAGAGGGGAACTATGTTGGCCTTTTTCCAGTTCTCTGATACCTTGCCTATCTCCCACAACTTCATAAATATTATTGCTAAGGGCTCCGAGATCTCCTGCCATTTCCTTCAGTCTCCTGGCATGAAGTTCATAAGCACCTGATAACTTCAGTGCATTCAGAACCATCAAAAGCTCTCTGACTGCTTCTTTTGTTAACTTGTCCCTCAGCTTGTCCCCTTCCTTATCCAAATAATCCTTGTTGGCTCTCTGGTTGCAGTCTAATTTTTTTTATGAAGAGTGAGACAAAGTAGTTGTTGAGCAGCTCCACCTTCTTTGCTTCTTCTGCTAAAAGTTCTCCCCATGCAGGTCTTATCTGTTTTCATATATGTTCACAGATCCTAGAATAATGGGGAGTCCATATCCTTTATAAATGGCCTCTGGGTTCTACCAAAATACAAATAATAATTATCCTCGTATCTGAAATTGGCAACAAATGTGCCAGTTAATGCTAATTAGAACAGCAGCATCACCACAACTCAGTGTTTATATCACAGTAATATTCTATTACTGATTGCTAAACACTCCAAAACATTGTGATGAGTGCAGGCAAAATCTGCTCATGGGGATTTCAAAACTGTGTGCTGTTATTTTGTTGAAAATAGTAATTATGCAGATAGTAGAGTTTCTGTATATGCATTGGGTAAGAAACAAAGCCGATGCTCAGCATCTGTGAAAGTAGCTCAGCATCTATCCATGCTCATCATTTATCAAAGTAGCCATCTAACCCTGAATTATTCTTGAAAGAGCATTTATCACATAAGCACCTTTAAAATAAATACAAGCAATGCTGCTTCAGGAATGGCAGAGCCATTCTGGTTAAGATAGTGGAGAAACCTGCCCTGCTCATAACTGCCTTCAAATTATGTAAGGCTCATATTTAAACTGCAGCAGTGCTGTATCAGGATGCTGTAGAAGGCTCTGCTTTGGGTTAGATGCAACTCCCCATTTCCCAGCACTATTAGCAGCCATACCTACATTTCCTCTAACATTCTGCACCATAAGGAATGAGATGAAGAAACAGCTGGCTAAAAGCAAGTGCCCCTACTTAGCCTTCTCCTTCCTGAAAGCTTGAGTGACTCAAGATCATTTTCACCCAATCACTTCTACTTCCAATGCCTTGAACTGAAAAGGTGCCCATTCTGTAAAGGAAACAAACCCTTGCTCCACAGCAGAATATGAAGAAAAAAAAATCTTTTTAAAAAGTCTGTTATTTTTCTTTGCTTGGCTTGTGTCTTGGCAGATGGTGATGTAGCTGCATAAATAATAACCAAATTAGGATCTGTTTCAGTAGTCACACAGAGCAGGGTTTTTTTTTTTTAATATGCTTTATTTTAACTGGTTTCAAACCATTTAAAGCATACACCTAGTTCAGCACACTTGCAATTACAAGGTGAAAGTGTTGTGTTACACATTCCACTTGATATCTATTTAAATGTGCATAAAAGATTGGCTTTGTAAATTTTTCCCCATTGAGGTGCAGTACCTGTAACAATATTAAAAAAGAAAAATAAGTTCTTCATGGGCAATAGGAAAAAAAAGCCCACTGTGACTGTTTTCTATGGCCCCCTTTGTTAGCAGTTATAGCTGGGAAGCTAAGTATCAAATGAACCAACAACAGATACCTGCCTCTTTGTGGAGCGTCTCTCCTGTATGTCAAAAATATATACATTTCTTCCCTGGTTCAGGAGGAAGTATGAAGCATATCAGAATGTGTTTGGGTGAAGATAAAACGTAAAAGATGCATCACTGATATAATGGTAAACATATATTATAGACCTCAAAGTCAGGAAGAAGAGGTACTTAAGATGAGTCACTCTTCTTAAGTTCTATGGATGACAAGTTTTTGTTTCCCGTAACATTTATGATACAACTAGGGGGTCATTTGTCTTGGATCTTTTACTAACCAGAAGAGAAGAGTTGAAGGAGGATGTGAACATAATGGGAAACTTGGGAGGAAGTGATCATGATAAGATAGAATTTATTAACCTGACACTGGAAAAGCACAATGTCAGCACAACTAAGACACTGGACTTGAAATAAGGCAGATTTCAACTGACTTAAGGAGATAGTGGGGATGGTGTCATGGGATGACAGACTAAAGGATGAAAGGCACCCAGGATGTCTGGAAGCTTCTATGGGCACAGTATTGGAAGCCCAATAAGAAGCTATCCTCATACAAAGGAAGAACAAGAATGACAAGAGGCCAACGTGGCTGCACAATCTGCTCCTAGGATACATAGAATAGGATAGTTTTTAAGCATACTTAGAGTAGAAAGATGGTCACCAAGGAAACATACAAGGAAATAGCAAGAACCTACAGGGCCAAAATCAGAAAGGCAAAGGTAAATATTGAATTTTACTCAGTGAGGCAAGTTAAAAACAACAAGAAGAGGTTTTATGAATATGTCAGCCAGAAAATAAAGACCAAGGAAGCTGTGTGTCCACTACTGAATAACCAGGGAGAACTTTTAGCAGAAGAAGCAAAGAAGGTGGAGCTGCTCAACAACTACTTTGTCTCACTCTTCATAAAAAAAATTAGACTGCAACCAGAGA
>NW_017728906.1:182545924-182642675 GCF_001723895.1 Crocodylus porosus | reverse complement strand
GTTCTGAATGCACTGAAGTTATCAGGTGCTTATGAACTTCATGCCAGGAGACTGAAGGAAATGGCAGGAGATCTCGGAGCCCTTAGCAATAATATTTATGAAGTTGTGGGAGATAGGCAAGGTATCAGAGAACTGGAAAAAGGCCAACATAGTTCCCCTCTTTAAAAAAAGACAAAAAGATGAACCCAGGGAACTATAAACCATTAGCCTCACCTCAATACTTAGAAAATTATCATAAGGAAGTCTATGGCAGGCATCTGGAGAAAGAAAGATGATCAGAAGGAGCCAGCATAGATTTACTCTGAACAAATTGTGCTAAACCAACTTGATCTCCTTGTTCAACAAGGTAACTAGCAGGGTGGAAGAAGGGAATGCTGTGGATATCATATATCTGGACTTCAGCAAGGTTATTGACAAAGTCCCATTTGACCTCCTTGTAAACAAATTAGAGAAAGGTAGACTAGACAAAGAGAAGTTGGACAGACAATTGGCTTGATAGCCTCAAGCAAAGGGTAGCAATAAATGGACCCATTAATAATAAATGGAATGGCAGGAGGCTTCAAGTAGTGTCCCACAAGGGCCTGTCCTAGGCCCAGTGCTGTTCAACATGCTTATTGATTAGTTGGATGTTGGAATAGAGAGCTTCTTGAGAAAATTTGCAGATGCCATGAAATTGGGAAGGACTGAGTGCACATTGGAGGAAAGAAGTGCAATTCAGAGGGATCTTCACAGATTGGAAAGGTGGCTGGGGCTCACAGGATGAAGTTCAAGCCTGAGAAATGCCAAGTGCTACACTAATCAAAAAATAAAAGTACAAAAATGTGCAACATGCCTGGATGGCAGCAGTACAGAGATGCATCCAGCAGTCTTGATGGATCACAGACTCAATATGAGTCTGCAGCATGATGCAGGTATACGACCTATGAATGTAGTTTTGAGCTGCATTAATAGCAGCAGTAGGTACAAGACATGAGAGGTGATAGCACCACTTTACGCAACACTGATTAGACCTCACCTGGAGTATTGTGTGTAGTATTCAGCTCCACATTTTAAAAACAATGTGGAGAAGTTAGAGAGGGTCCAGACATAGGTGACAATATTCTAAAGGGCTTGGAAGGCAAACCAGATGAAAGGAGTTTAAAGGAAATAGACATGTTAAGCTTATGGAAAAGGCATTTAAGAGGGGATGTAATAGGAATCTATAAATATCTAAATGGATTCCATAAAGATGAGGAAGAATGCTTTTTCTCTCCAACTGCAGAGAGAAAGATGTAGATCAATGGCTTGAAGCTGCAGCAAAGTAAGTTTAGACTGGATATCAGGAAACACCTCTTCACTGTTAGATCAGTAAGGCAGTGGAACAGACTACCTAGGGAAGCTGTGGCCTCTCCATTACTAGAGGTGTTCAAGAAGCAGTTGGAGAGCTACTGGTCAGGGATGATCTAGGCATAACTATACGTATGTTCTACTGTGGGTATTTATCATGCATTTGGGCTTTGCCAGTTGCTGCCTGGGTCCAGGAAGGATTTCCCACCCCCACTTCCTGTTGCAAAATGTACCAGGAGGTTTCCTCCACACACTTTCTCAGAAGTATTGAGTATAGTGGGGGCATGGCCATCTTCCTTGGATCTCTGGAGCATATTTTAACAACCCTGGCAGCAACAGGACATTGGTCACCATTGTCCCCCTGAGTTACCTGTGGCAAAGGTAGGGATTCTGTTTCTGCACGTGTGGCCCTATGCACCTGGACAGTTATACCCAACTACATAGCTGTGACAACTGAACATGTGCAGTAAAATCTGGGCCCCAGATGCATACCTCTTAACAATGCCTTAGTAGCCTTAGAGGTCCAGAAATGAAGCTGGTTCTCACTACTGGGCTTAGGCTGGGCTCAGGATAGACCGAAGCTGTGTGTGTTCATTCTTTGCCTCATGGCTCAGGAGTAGGACACTCACATAGGATCCCAGAGATCTTAAATTTTAACCCAGATGAGGAACAAATCGGTTCTGATTTCTTGAATAACACTCTAATAAGCATACCACAGGTAAGGTGTTATCCAGCCTCTTCTCCGGGACTCCTCTTGAAATGGAACCACTAATGACGTCATTAGAAAAGATGGATGAAGGACAGTGCAGAGGCACAGATTCTTCCTCAGTACAAGCAAGAGCCCCAGCTAGAACTAAGGCTCATTCAGGACAGCGGTCATCTCACTGAATCATACATCCTCTGTCTCACTCCTTTCCTCCAGGCCCCTACAGTCTTTCCTTTAATGGCTGTTCAGGGGGGCAGCGTCAAAAAGAGTACCAGAGAAACTACGGAACAATGGTTGACCTAAGGCATTATGGTTAGCATACTAAACTAGAAAGCTAGTAAGGGTCAAGTTCAAACGCTGTCTGGGTGAGGTATGCCCAAAACCCATGGCTTCTAGTTCTCTAGGTGAGTGTTTGAACCACTCAGTTATTTGGGGGAAAAGATAGGAGTCTGCTGTATGTCACTATATATTTTGTTGCAAGGTTGTATGACCAGTCTAGGCATGTATGTAACTATAGTCACCCAGGTGTGTAGGGTCACATATGCAACATATAAAGACAATTCGTATGTAAATTGCTTTTTTGGGACTCGCATGACCAAAAAGCATCATGTAGATGACCAAATCTGTATTTCCAGGTGTGAAGAAAACAAGAGTGCCACCCTTTGTAATTAAAATACAGATTCTAATTAGTGCAACACTACTTTATATTATTGTTGTTGTTGTTGTTGCTGCTGCTGCTGCTGTTGCTTTTGTTATTATATTTTGTGGATAAAGAGTAAAATAATCTCCGCCTAACAGAAAATATAAGACATTTTAAATGTCTCCACACATCTAATGTTCCTTTGGGAGTTCGGGGAAAGCATATAAACAAATGAATCTACGGCTGTCTGAATTTTATAAAAATAGGTTTCAGTAGCTGAGAGAAGCAACCGTTTATGAAACATTCTTATGCTATTTTTCAGCAAAAATATTGAAGCTGCATATTTATGTATACATTATTTGGATTGAAAAAGCTTTTTCCTTCAATCTATTTGAATTCCTTCAATAATCAGCCTAGATATGCTTCCTTTTAGATCACACTTGTGTTGAAATTTGCCATTTGAGTGATGCTTTGAAAGTCCTCATATTTTTCCCCCAACGCAAAGCAATCAAATAAAAAGTAAAAAAAAATACCAGAATGCATTCTGGTGAAATATTCAGTGAAATGTAGCCAAAAATCATTTACTTTTTCTCCATTTTCCTCTTGTAGCTTTGCCTTACATGTCTGAAAGTGTCATTTAAAATATATCCACACAAAACAAATGCACAATCTCTGTCTCCATTTTAAAATGCTTACTTAAAAATGAATTTATGGGTATATACATGGCCTTTGTAGCTTACTGGAGAGAAAGCTAATCAAATAAAGCAATATTAAAGTCAGGCACTAGTTATAAAATAAGCATCTTACTATGTCTGTCTGAATAGTAAGACAATGGACTCTAGGGAAGCAGGACAATAGAAAAATCAGATGATTACTATAATTCTTTTAACTTTGTCTATTTTAAGATGAATAAAGCATAATGAAGGCATATATTCCAAAGAAAAGTTCAATCTGATGTTATATATGTTTATATTCTTCAATTTGTGGTTAATTTACTGTTTTCCATTGAGCTGATCTTTTATCCTTGACCATTAGTTAAGAAGCTAAGAAACTTGCTGTTTTGGCATCATATAATTATTTAGAAGTAAGTTGTGTCAAATGTAGTGACATGGAAAATGGCTATTGTTCTGGTAGGGGATCACATGCCAAAACAAACCAATTTCAATCATTGGTTCATTCAAATCATACATCTTGGCTCTCCTGGAGAAGAGGGATGGTTTAATTGGTCCCTGTGATGAATTGCAGCAGAAAGTAAGGAGACTAACTGGTCCAAAGAGTCATGAACTTTCATAAGTGACATCCTAGTTTATCAGATGCTGTGAATGGATTTGCAGAAAAGAGGGTTTTAAAAGCAAATTTAGAAGAAAATTAAAATACGAATTTGTGGGGAGGAGGGGATACTGCTGAGAGAGGGAAAAGTGGGTTGAATAAGTAAATAGGGATAAATAGGACCATTAACCCATTGAGAAACATAGGGACTAGTCCAGATAATGGGATTAAAATGTGTAGTCTCTGTTTAGACCATACCTAGCATAAAATAGTCTGTGGATAATTTCTTGTTCCTCAATTTCATGTTCAAGTTGGTCCTTCAATTGGTTGATTGCCTCACTCATCACTGTTGACCAACCTTTGTTTCTTTCAGCATTGCTCCCTCCCTCTCTCACTTGTATTTAAATTCCCTTCTAAGTTTCCTTTAGCATCCTTGCTTTCTGCAAATCCATTCAGAGAAGCTGAAGAACTAGGTTGTTGCCTATAGAAGTTTTTGCCTCTGAACAAGTTAATCTCCAAGGCCATGTGTAGACAAAATGAGGGGCATGAGTGCATGACACTTTTAAAAAATGCCTTTGCACTGCTTTAATGGTGTTTGGTGTTTGTATGCATTGGTGACGTATTATGCAATAATTCTGCTGTAGCACTAATTTTCCACTGTAGGAAATTCAGCAGCCTAATGCGCCTTAAATGACTTGGGGCGCAGCAAATTAAAATTCCTCTGAGGAGTTTTAGTTTGCTGCCCTACAGCTGCAGAGTGAAGCACCAGGCTCTGTGCAGCTCAGGGGCTCTGCAGGAAGCCCACGCAGGCAGCCTGGCAGCAGCCTGGGAAGGCAGGCTCCGGCCAAGAAAATTAAAAAAAGCAGTGAGCCTGAATATTTTTTTCCCGCTGGAACCTGCCTGCTTGTCTGAGCTGCACAGGGGCCTGGTGCTTCCCTGTGCAACTGCAGTGCCCTCCAGGACTGCCTGAGCTGGGTGCCTGCGGGTGGGTGCTGCCAGGGGGGAGGGGCAGTTGCTGTGGAGGGAAACACCAGTCCCCCTCCACAGCCCAGGGACTGGTCCACCCGCCGGCAGCTCACTCTCCCCTCTCCACCACCAGAGAGGAAGGTCAGTTTGGGTGTGTGCACGACACAGGGGTTTAAAGGGCTTTCAATTGAAATGGTGTTTTAAAAAACCACTACTTGAATTTAGGGCCCCTGTTTCATCTATAAACACCACAAAGTGCCACCTTGCCCTGCTTTCTGCTTGACTTGAGCCAAGCATGGCTAACTACCTCTCTCTAATCATCAGCTAAAAGAACACATCTCTATGCAACTTATACATTTCAGTTTGGCTTTATTAACTGTCTGCATTTTTATATCTTATGTCTGTCTTTTACTGTGTAGCGTCTTGTGCATCTTGTGCCAAAGGGAAGGTGAGTAGCACCTACCAATCTGTCTTTGAAAGGAGCGCTCATTAAGGGCTATTAACTAATGAAGAGATCTGGCCTAGTATGAACAATGGAATGCCTGAGGTTGGAGAGAAGCCAGCTTTATTTTATTTCTCAGCAGGAGACTTGAGGTAAATCTGAGGCAGAAGGAAATTGGAAATAGATGAGAGAAAAAAGAGTGCTTTGGAGTAGAAGCCACATGCAGGAGGAAGAGAGCCCCTGAGCCCCTTAGAGGACTCAGATCTAAACCCAAAGAATAGGTATGAATGCTTATGAAAAGGAGGCAGGGAAGTACATATAGAGATGTTTATTATTTTGTCTTGGTGAATATATTTAGTTTGCTAACTTAAGTAAAAAGTAATTGGATTTGACAACCTTTACGAAGTTTGTGTGATTATTGTATTTCAACCACAAATCCTTGAAAAGTGAAAGTAGACCCAGAGCACCCATAACAGGTCAGCATGGGTTGTGAGGCCTGCATGAGGGAACTCACATAATTTCTGTGAAGGGTAAAAGAAAGTTTATGCCCTGGAGCCATGTCAGGGAACCCAAAGGAAGAGAGAATGTTTTAACTTGCCCACATGAAGTAAAACTTTAAGACAAATAGGTTTATGGTATTAGGAACCAAACAGAGCAGCTTCAGGAGCATCCATACTGCCTCTACCAGGACTATGACACATCCCCAAGAGCTGTGCACAGTCTCACATATTTTAGATGTCATGAATAGGATTTCCCTAGTCTTTCATGATCTAACACTCCTTGCCGCATAGAATTTTCTGCCGATAAAATCCTTCTGATCTGAGCTGAGCTATGTGCTTATGAGAAAATAGCATGGGTTCCTTGAGGCTAGGTCTCCTCAATTTGTAATTCAGTAAGAATCATTGTGAAGAGTATATCGCTTTTACAAACAGCACGTATAGCTCTATTAGACAAGCGTATTGTGGTATGGCTTCTCCTACAGAACACTAAAAATTAATCCCTCCAGGAGCTCACCACACATTTACAGGAATCAGGCAATGACTAAAACAATTGTTGCTATGACAGTGCATAAAATCCATGGCTGTAAATCTGTTTCTGAACCACTTGGTAAGAGACATAAACCAAATGATTGAGTTCAAGGGTCTATGAACTAAGAGAAAAAAATTCTGGCTAAGAGTTAGAATGAGGCAAAGCCTGTTAGTGTATAGGCTTTCCTATCCATCTCAACTACAAGAGAAGGGTGCCAGAGATAAACCTGTTAGAAAAGCTTAGCAAGGATAATATGAACACAGATTTATACTATTCTTTTCATATCTCCTTTTTTATGTTATTTTGGGTAATTAATAAATACTTGTTTTAAAGAGGTTATATGTAGCACAGCTTTTCTATTATTGATCATGGACTATTGAAGGAAGTCTCTGATTGACACTAAAATCCAAAGCAAAGCACTGATGAAATGCACTGGGCACTGTGCCCTAGAAATTCAGTGAGAGAATGGAGGTGAAATGAGAGACAAAGGCCTTCTATAGACCTTATATAGATTTCTGTTCTCCTGGAAGAGTCACTGCATGTGTGTACATGAGTGTATAGATCAGAGCCAGGAGCAGGGAGGAAAGGAGGGATCCAGGTACAGGTGTGTCCCCTGTGCATGTGTGCCCCCTTACCTGACCCGAATCGAAGGTGGATGCAGCAGCAGTGGAGCCAGCAGCGGGGACAGCATCAGCTGATTCTCCTAAGGTAAGTGGGCAGAGGGACTGGACACAGCTGAGCAGGATCCAGAGGGGAAGCTCCCCGGGTCCCTCTTGGCTGAGCTGGTAGGGAGCTGCGCTCCCAAGCCGCACTGCGCGAACAGAATGTGGAAACAGGCACACTCTGTAAGAGCGCACCAGCATTTGCATTGACGTTTGCACCAGTGGGCGAGCAGGAAGGGCCAGGAGGCAGACTCCTGCTAGGGCAGGGCAAAGGCACTGCACTAAGCCATAAACAAGCACCTAACTCCTATGATGGTGTCAACACGGATTGCTGCCAGGGCCCCTGCCCAGGGGGTGCAGCCTACCCGGGGCTTGTCTGAGGCCTTGACCCAGACAGAGCCGATGTGGGGGCTGGTGTCCCCTCACCCCCTAGCCTGCAGGGATTGTCCAGAAAGACCCCAGGGAGTAGAGATTGGGGACCCCCACACCTGTCCTGCAGGCGCCCACCTTAGGGCTCTGGAGGCGCAAGTGAGGGAGCTCCAGGAGGAGGCTAAGGAGAATCAGGGAGGCGGAGGATGAAATTGATGGCTATTTCCTTTCCCTGCAGGGCCACACACCCAAGGAAGAAGCACCTTGGGAAACGCCCTCCACTGCAGAGTGGCAGATGGTCACCTCCAGAACCAGGGCTGCTTGCAACACAACAGTCCCACTTCCTCCAGTCCGGCTGGATAACAGGTATGAGGCCCTAGCAACTCTGAAGGAGAAGGAAGGAGAGGAGGCAACTGGAGAGGAGGCAACTCCACACTCTCCACACTCCGAGCAGGCCAAAGGAGCTAAGGAGTCCCAGAGGAAAAAGTGTCGAGTGATCATCATAGGCAACTCCATCCTGAGAGGTACAGAGGGCCCCATCTGTCACCAGGACCCTCAACAAGCGAGGTCTACTGCCTACCCAGAGCAAAGATTCAGGACATGAAGGGGATGATCCAGGCCGTGATCCAGCCCACCGATTACTACCCCATGGTCCTAATCCATGGGGGAACTAATGATGCAGCCAGGAGAAGCCCTGATCACCTGATGGCATACTACCATGCTCTGGGGGGCATGCTGAAGGAGGTAGGTGCACAGGTGGTTTTCTCTTCTGTCCTACCAGTGAGCAGATGTGGAAGATGGCATGAGACATGGATCGCAGAGACCAACTGGCAGCTTCAGGAACTTCTTGAGGTGGGCTTTGGCTTCCTTGACAATGACCCACACATCATGACAAGAGACATGCTCAGATGGGATGGGCTTCACCTTTCCCCTAAAGATAAGTGTGTGTGCCCTTCTAGGTTGGCAGATCTCCTCCAGCAGGCTTTAAACTAGGCTCGTTGGGGGAAAGGGAAGACTAGGGCGGAGGAAGCCTTGGACTGCCAAACCAAGCAACACCCACAAGTACAGCCCAACCTAGACCGATGAGCGGAACATATACACAGGCAAGCAACAGAGGCCAGAATGCTGAGAGTAGGGGGCCAGTGCACACATCCTCAGGAGGCCTCAAATGCCTCTACACAAACGCTCGTAGTATGGGAAACAAGCAAAAGGAACTTACCGTCCTGCTGACTGACACCAACCCAGACATAGCGGGGCTCACTGGAACGTGTTGGGACCCAATGCATGACTGGGCGGTGAATATCAAGGGATATAGGCTGTACAGGAGGGATAGGACAGGGAGGAAAGGTGGGGGCATGGCACTCTACATTAAGGAGAAATACACATCCTCATCAATTAGCAAAGGGTCAAAGGAAGGGCACTTTGAAGTGCTCTGGGTTAGAAGACAAGGCAGTCGAGGGGAAAGAGACTTAATGGTGGTTGTCTACTACAGACCTCCCAACCAAGGGGAAGAGCTAGACCAGGAATTTTTAAGTCAGCTCATGAACTTAGTTAGGTCAAAGGATGTGGTCATCATCGGTGACCTGAACTTTCCAGACATCTGCTGGGAGGAGCCATCAGCCAGGTCTGACCGCTCACGTAAGTTCCTAACCAGAATGCAGGACCTCCATCTAACCCAGGAGGTGCACAGCCCCACCAAGGGAGATGCCTTGGTGGAGCTGGTGCTGGCCACCAGCAACGACCTGGTGAGGGGGCTGCGGGTGCTTAACCACCTGGGCGACAGCGATCATCACCTGCTGGAATTCACCATCCAGCGCAAGTTGGCAAAGGCATACAGCAAGGCAGCAGCCCTAGATTTCAGGAGGGTGGACTTCAATGAGCTAAGGAGAATAGTCAGGGAAGCACTGAGGTCCCAGAGGGGAGGGGAGACAGGTGTCCAAGAAAAGTGGTTGCTCCTTAAGGAGACGATCCTCCAAGCCTAAAGGGAAGTAATCCCAACATGGATCAAAGGGGGTAGGAGGGCGCAAAAGCCCCCCATGGCTCACCAAAAGCATCTGGGAATGTCTCCTAGCTAAAAGGGAGGCACACACACAATGGAAGGGAGGGGTCATCACCAGGGAGGACTATACTGCAGTTGCTCAGGGATGCAGGGGAGCAGTCAGGAAGGCCAAGGTGCAGATGGAACTGGGGCTAGCTTCCTGGATCAAGGACAACAGCAAGTCCTTTTTTAAATACATACGGGGCAAAGAGAAGGTTCCGGGTAACGTGGGGCCCCTGCAGAACATGCTAGGAAATGTGGTCATCACACCAGATGACAAAGCTAACTATTTAATGATTTCTTTGCCTCCATTTTCCTGAGCAGGGACCGGAACAGCCACCCCGCCTCTGGGCCCCACTCAGACCCCAGGGGAGGTGCACCTAGGCCAGTGGTTAGTGGGGAACTAGTTAGTGAACTTCTGGAGGGACTGGATGTATTCAAATCAGCTGGTCCAGACTATCTCCACCCTAGAGTACTGAGGGAATTAGCTGAGGTCATTGCAGGACCCCTGGCACAGCTGTATGAGCACTTGTGGTGCTGTGGTGTGGTGCCAGCAAAATGGAAGCGGGCCAGTGTTGTTCCCATCTTCAAAAAGGGGAAGAAGGAGGATCTGGGAAACTATAGGCCAGTTAGTCTTACCTCAATTCTGGATAAGCTTTTTGAGAGAATTATTCTGGCACATGTCCACGAGGGGCCAGCAGGGGAGATTATGCTTAGGGGCAACCAACACGGGTTCATTAGTGGCAGGTCCTGTCAGACCAACTTGGTGGCCTTCTACAACCAGGTCACCAAATCCTTAGATGCAGGGGTAGCAGTGGACATAGTCTTTCTGGACTTTTGGAAGGCCTTCGACACTGTCTTTCACCCCATTCTCATTAAAAAACTGGGGGACTGTGGTATCGACACCTACACAGTCAAATGGGTCGCTAACTGGCTGGAGGGCCGCATCCAGAGAGTGGTGGTGGATGGGTCATTTTTGACCTGGAGGGATGTGGGCAGTGGGGTTCTGTAGGGCTTGGTCCTCAGGCCCGCACTGTTCAACATCTTCATCAGTGACTTGGATGAGGGGGTAAAAAGCACCCTGTTCAAATTTGCTGATGACACTAAGATGTGGGGGGATGTGGGCATGCTAGAAGGAAGGAATAGGCTACAATTGGACCTAGACAGATTACAGGGGTAGGCAGATGGTGGTCTTTAAGAGGAACCTAGATGAACATCTTGCTGGGGTCGTTTGACCCCAGTACTCTTTCCTGCCGTGGCAGGGGGTCGGACTTGATGATCTGCTTGGGTCCCTTCCAACCGTACTAACTATGAAAATATGAAGATGCTCAGGTTTTTTCCACCAGAGTAAACATGGCCACTACAGAAGAAAAATAACCAGGGTTATTAAATCACGCCCAGGAGAGTTTGTCCTGGGAGATGAAGTAGCTGTAAATTCTGTGTCTGCTCTTAGAAGAGAATATAGTCCTCTAGCATCCCCCAAAGAGACGGTGTGTTGCTTGCTGAACTTTGCTGCTTGTCACAGCAGTAAGCCCTTGTCACAACTCCCACATTGCTGCAGGGGAATATGACCATGGACAGTTTGGGTGGGCAATCAGGGCTGCCCTATGTGCTGCTTCCATCTGTCACCAGGCAGCCTAAGGGACTCTGCAGAACATGCTGAGATGGGTACAGCCTCCACCCCTCGCTCTCCCTCCCCCTACCAGTTACACAGCATCAGCACTACAAGCTCTCCATTCTTCAGGGCCTCAGCATTTGACTGATGGTACTGAGTAAGTTTCTGAGTAAGGCTCTGAGTAAGTTACCAGGAGAACAAACCTGAGAGAATTCTCTCAGATTATTTAAAATGTGTGTATGCATTCTTATTCTTTAGAGAAATGCTGGTGTGTGACCTTTCCTTTGGAAGAGGTGCACCATATAGACACTAAGGATAGTGTCACCCTGCACTGTAACAGAATGAAATTCTGCAGAAGTTAAAACAGGTACATTATGCAGCAACCTCTAAGTTATACGTATGTTCTTCTTGGCTTGTGTTGATCAATACATGGTTCTCACTTCCACTTGGTTTTACAGGAGTAATTGTAAAGTAGCTGTTTAAAAATCTTGCTCACATCATCAACTAGCTCATCAATTCTTGCCCTTTAACTATTAGAGGTTCATGCCTTTTGCTTTTGTAGGCTGATCTCAAAGCATGCCTCAGAGGCCCCTTACATGTCTCTCTTCTTCTATACAAATTTATGTATGCCATCCTAAACCCTTCTATTTTAGGGATTCCCTGACCACCTACCTCTTCTCTCCTGCTATGCACTACCCCACTACCTATTTCCCCTTCTCTGCCATGTACCAGAAGGGCTTGTGAGGATGTAAGAGTTGGTGGGTTTGGGGAATATTGATTCCTCATCTATGTCTCATTCTACCCTGTAACCCAATGAATAAAGCAACAAATATTTATAAAATAAAATAATCCTGGTTCATTCACTGTTTTTATAAAAATAGCTAAAGGACAGAATTTCTATATTTATGATTAATATCAAATGTATCTGCCAATAAAGCAAAAACTCTTCCTGAATTTATAAATCCCTAGGCACTTCCCACTGCTTGCTTATGCTTACACAAGCCTCTTGTGAAATATAGTTATACAACACTTATCACTCAAGATGATATTCCCAGGTGAGCACATCTCAATAACTCATCTGCTTTTTGAGATAAACTAAGAGAAAACTTTTCTTAACACTCCAGAAAAGCAGGATAGCTGAGTGAGCAGCACATTCTGATTAACAGTGAGACAAAGTCTCTGCAGAGAAATTAAAATGATGAGGTGGCAAAAGCTATGTTTAATGGTGAAAGAGATCCTCCCTAGCTCTGATATGGCCTTGTGTTGCAGAAATGTTCTGGCATGGCTATGTAGCAGGTCAAGGGCACAGGCTTTCATTTTAATTATCTAGCAATTATTAGGTGTTCTCTCTCCCAATCTAAATATGGATTTCTATTATACCTATCTTCATAATAGGCCCCTCTTTTTTTGTTATTTGTTATGTATATAGTTTTATAAGCATGGACTCTAAAACACTGGATATAGGGTTACCCTTTCAGGGATTTGACTTCATTCTTCCATTCTCCATACAAATAACAGCAACACCTATGGAAACAATCAGTCAATCAAACAAATAAAATATCCATACAAATTATACAAATACTGACCTAAGCTTTAGGCTCAAGTTTGGATCTTCTTAATTGTTTTTCCATGCATATTTCCTCTGCCTCAAAAAATATTCCACCATATCCTATAGCCTGGTTAGAATTAATATAAGAGCTCAGCAGAACTATTTCTGTATCTCTGTAGAATTCTAGCACTTGACACCAGGCTGATGCAATAGAAGTGCTCTGCATCCTAAAGTAGTGTCATACAATCTGTCACCCTATTAAAAGGAGTCGGTAACTTGGTGAAAGGAAAGCTGGAACAACCATATTAAAGTCTTTTAAAGTGAAGGAATACCTTTATACAAAGCCTGTCTCATGATGCACACTCTACAGTCCTGAAAAGTAGGAAACATGAGCAAATTTTTATTCTAAAGTAGGAGGGCATTCCACAAGAGTGGGGCTTCACTGAGGAGTTCACTGCCTCCTATGGCCTGATTAAATAAAAGGAAGCCCTTCCTCATACTAACTTAGTGAGCTTTAATTCCTGGGGACAAATGGACAAACTTTTACCACAACATTTTGAGTCACTTATATAAAACTTCTTTTTTTCTAACAACTCTAGAAGAAGGTATCTGGTAGGGCTGTGCAAAACAACACCATTCTGTTTCGACTTCTATTTTCCCATTTTGAAGGGACAGTGTTTCATTTTCCTGTTTCAAAGCACTGTTCTATTTCATTTCATTGCAACTGTTTTGCTGTTTTGATTCTGTTTCAGTGTGTTTCAACATTGTGGCCATAGGCTATAATGGGGAATCACAAAAATGCCTAAAACTTTGTCATTGTTTTCCTGATTTGAATGAAAACAGTAGGGGTGGCAAATAACAATGGGAAACTGAACCCCAAGATGCTGACAAGCAAAATCATGTAATGTGTGTGTGTTAAGGTGGAGCAGGGTGAAAGCAGCCTGCATGGTAGTCCCTGCTGAGGCCATGAAGCCTGCCAAATTTCAAGGAGATAGGTGCAGGGGTTTCTGGGAAGCTGCACCTCAAGCTGATGACAAGCAAAATTCATGATGTGTGACTGTGTGTGTGTATTAAAGTGTGCCCTCACTGGCGCTGGGGCCTCTGCACAACATGGCAGTGTGCCCCAATGAGGCCTCCTCCCCCCCTACAGACTCAGCCTGGTCCACCACTTTAAATAACAACAAGTAAGCAGCACAGTAGCACTAGCATCTCAGGCAGCCAAACTGCTACAGAGCCTTTCTTTCCTTTCCTATAGGACCTTCTTTTCCAGCAGCTGCCAGAGAACTGTCCATGCAAACCCCAGCCCTGGAACTTAGATGTGCCCAGGGTCCTGCCTCCTTCCAATCAGCTGACCAGGGACAGGTGCTAGATATATTTTCAACCCAAAAGGTAGCATCCCAGGGAGCTAAGTTAGCTCACCTGGAGCCTCACAACTGCACTTCAACCAGCAAGCCTCAGGCCTGTCAAAGATGTGATGGGTCTGGGCCTTCCCCAGCCAGGACTGTGCATGCATGTGGTGGCTGGAGGTTATCAGGTGCCTCCTACCTACCCAGGACCAGGGGGATCCTTGGTCCTGGCATTTCCTGGGTCTGCCATACCATTGCCAAGCCCACAAGGCCTCCCAACCCTGGCAGGGTGCAGTTTTTGCGGTCATGCCCAGGACTTGGGCCCTCCTCTTTCCCCATAGCTCCTGCTCATACCTCCAAGTTCATCCTGGCATGGGAGCTCATCAGAGACATGTTCTTCCCCTGCTGGCCAGTGATACAGTGAGTGTCCCCTCCAGCTTTGAGAGCAGGGCACTAAATGGTTGTGAAACCCAAGGATAAAAAAAAAAAGAAGGAAATGCAGATGGAGTGAGGAAGGTGGCACTCACTCCATCTGAATGTGGAGTTCAGGGGAACCCAGGAGTGGAACACTCACCTTGAGGAACACCAGCTGCTCCACCAACCCAGGAGCCAAGGATGTGTCATGGGATGTCACTACATCCCCAGCAATGCTGAACACCCTCTCACTTGAGACACTTGTTGGTGGACAGGACAGGTGTTCCCGGGTAACCACTGCCAGATCTGGCCACATCTGGCTGCGGCTTGCCCAGTAGTCCAAGGGGTCACATAGCAGCAGTTCCACATCCTCGATGAGATGGGCAGCCACCAGGGCCTGAGCGCTACTTGCCTTATGGTGGGGTCTGGTGCCTCTAGACCTCACTATGGAAGCCATGCCCTTGGCCTACATTGGCAGTGCCTGTGGTGGAGGAGGAGACTGGCCAGGGAACAGTGTGTTGGCACGGGACAGTGGATCCACTTCTTCCACATCCCCGTGCCTCCTCCCTTCTGCCACCCTGACTCACTTCACCAGCATCTCTGTCCACTAATCAATGGTTTTGCTGCCACATATGCTGACTTCCCTTTCACCCTCAGGTCACACATGGTGGTCAACACATGGATCATACTGGACCACAAGGGATCAAGCCCTTTTTTGATGCCCTTCTTCAGCTGCCTCACCAGTGCCTGCAAATCTGGTGACAGCGGCTTGCCCCAGCCAGGAACATCAGTCCCCTGGAACTTCTCCATTTGGTTCTGAAGTTCCCTCACTACAGGGATCACCTGGCTAAGGAGAGCATCACCAGTGCTGAGGCTTTGGTGGTCTTGGGGAAGGGCTTGAGGTCCACCAAGATCTGGGAATTGGTATCCCACTCAGCTCTGTTCAGGGGGCCTCTGATCCCAATCTCCCTGAGCAGGGCCACCTCATGGATGTTCATCTGTTGCTTCACCAGTGTCTCAAGCATTAGGAATGTGGAGTTCCACTGAGTCCCCACATCCTGCATGATTTTGTCGTGTGGGATGTTTAGCTCTGCCTGTTTGTCCTGCAGCATCTTGCCCTCCCTTGAGGTGGAAGTATCCTTCCACCTTCCTAAATTTGGAAATGAGCTTTCTGGTGGTGCTGGTGCCATCACTGACAGCCCTGCTCCCCTCCAAGGTGTCCCTAACAATGAGGTGACACTTGTGTGCCACACTGCCATGACCATATTGGCCCCATTGTCAGTGACCATGAACCCACAGGTGAGCTCACCCTGCACAAAGAGCCATCCCTGCACCAAGCAGTTCCATGAGCTCCATGATCTCCATGATCTCAGGTGCCTTGTGGGACTCATCCATCACCTTGCCTTGAAGGAGAGCCTACTGATGGCCTGAATGCTTGCACCAGTGCCCTGTAAGGGAGAGGTAGGCATGATCTCCATCCCGGCTGCTCCAGATGTCTGAGGTGAAGTGTAAGGCCACCTGTGGACCTGCCTTGCACAGCTCCTTCCTCAAGTACTCCCTGAATGCCTCATACAGGGAGGAAACGACCATCCTGATGAAGGTGGTGCATGCAGATACTTGGTATTGCAGCATGAACTGAACTAATTTAGCTGATGTTTACATAGAGTGTAATAGTAGTGAAATATAACCATGTTAATTTTGTCCTGGAAACAACTTGAAAACTCCATTTTTGTACTATTTTCCTTGACGTAAGTGAATGAACTTTGTATGCCCTTTTTGAATGAGTGGATGTGAAAGAGTGAATGGTGAGGGAATGGCATAGTGATGGGAGAAGATTTAACTGTTTATGTAAGCAAGAAGATGTCAAATGTAAGTTAACAGTCAGTAAATTAATTAATGGATGGCTGAAGAATCCCTTTGAGACCTAAGACACAACAGGAGATAACAAGGAGGAGAGAGGCACACATTCTGCCATGTGGACAGCAAGAACACTTCAGGGCTGAGATAAAAAGGGGTAAAATGAGAAACAGCTGCAACAACAGAAGAATGGTATGGAAAAAACCCAAAGCACTGAAACAAATGATGCCAATCCCTATAAAAGAAGACTTTGAAAATGCTAAGTTGGGTGAATCTTTCTCTCTCCATTGCTGTCCTCTCAGAGCACAGGTGCATCTGTTCATCCCACTGCAAGCTGCTATCTCCAACTTGTGATCTCTAAGATCTCTTTCTCTCAATAAGGCCTGGGCTGGCCACCTAGTACCATTATTAAACAACTGCTGCTGGTAAGTATAATGTCTGAATAGAATGGTTGTATTGTATGTGTATGATATGTATGATGATTTGTGCATGTTTATAGGAGTGATGTGTCCAAACCTCTAAGTCTAATTCATGTAATCAGTAAACATGGAATTTTGCCTTATTCCCCTTTATAAGGTCTTGCTTGTAATTTGAACAATTGGTATTTGTGTAACTGTATGATGGGGCCACATGTGCCATGAGCCCTGGCTGCTCAACTAAGGAGAAGGGCTAGCCATCCACAGCAAACATCTCCCCAGTGCTCTGGGTGACTTCACTCACCTTGGAAACATGCCCCGCTCACCTTTCCCCCATGGTTCCAGGCTGGCCTGCCTCTGCTTTGGGGGGACAGGGGCTTTCAAGCGAGGGGGGGACTTCTTTTGGGCACATTCCCACTGGTGCCAGGCTGAGGAGGAGCAAGGGCAAGGGGATAGTGCCTGCAGAGATGCATCAGCATCCCCATGGTGAACATGTGTTTCATTCCCTTCCCGGGCTGGTTTTGGCTTGGTAGTACAGGCAGATAGCATATGTGGGATCCTCTGCCAGCTCAATATTATCCCAGACCACACTACCCCCTCAGTTCTGGGGTGCGGGTGCATGTGTGGATGCTGCCTTTTCCCCCTCCTCAGTAAGCCAAGACACAGAAACAGGGAAAAGGAAAAGATATTGGAGGCTCCCATTTGCTAGTAACAGGCTAGCAAATAAGAAGTGATATCCTTTCTCTGATGCTGCTGAGCTGCTGGAAGACACAGCTTAGTAAGCTGACCCCAAGGCACAGAGAAAGCTCAGGTCAAACAATTCTTTTTATGCTGTTTTTCCATCCCTCCCCCAGAGTACCAGGATTGGAAGGGACCTTAGGGAAGGATCACAGTCACTGGTCAGCTACCTATGTCAATATCAGAGCAGTCCTTCCCCTGTCTTCTCCCTCCCTCTCCCTAGTTTCTCTTTAGCTGCAAGCAAGCCCAGCTTCAAAATGCAAAATGTTTTCAAACTTACAAAATGTTTCAAGTGCCCTCATTTTGTTTCAAACCTGTTTCAAAGCCTTTTGTTTCATTTGCTTTCAGTGTTTCGAGCTCAAAATGAGTCAAAACAGAGTTGAAATGAAACACACTATGTGGGCACACTACACAGGAGGAATAGGCTGCAACAGACCTAGACAGGTTACGGGGTGGACGGATAAGAACAGGATGGGTTTTAACACTGACAAGTGCAAGGTGATGCACCTGGGAAGGAAGAACCAGGAGCAGAACTACAGGCTGGGGAGCTCCCTTATCATCAGCAGAGAGGCAGAAATGGATCTTGGAGTCATCATTGATGCCAAGATAAACATGGGCTGGCAGTGTTGGGATGCAGTCAGGAAGGCCAACCATACTTGTCATGCATCCACAGATGCATCTCAAGCAGGTCCAAGGAGGTGATACTCCCCCTCTATGCAGCACTGGTCAGGCCACACCTGGAGCACTGTGTCCAGTTCTGGGCACCGCACTTTAAGAGGGACAACATGGAGAGGGTCCAGAGGAGGCCACTCGCATGATCAGGGGGCAGCAAGGCAGGCCCTATGAGGAGAGGCTACGGGACCTGAACCTGTTCAGCTTCCAAAAGAGAAGGCTGAGGGGGGATCTAGCATCCTGTTACAAACTAGTTAGAGGGGACCAGCAGGCATTGGGGGAGTCCCTGTTCCCCCGAGCACCTCCAGGAGTGACTAGAAATATCAGTCACAAGCTGGCAGAGGGTAGATTCAGGCTAGACATCAGGAGACGCTACTTCATGGTTGGGGCGGCTAGGATCTGGAACCAACTTCCAAGTGAAGTGGTGCTGGCTCCTACCCTGGGGGTCTTTAAGAGGAAGCTAGACAAATACCTTGCTGGAGTCGTTTGACCCATTACTTTTTCCTGTCATGGCAGGGGGCCGGACTTGATGATCTGCTCAGGTCCCTTCTGACCCTACCAACTATGAAACCCATTGAAATTTCAGACCATCCTAGTATCTGGTTTAACCATGAAATATGTTCAGAGGACTGCCTCCAACAGCTATGGCAAGGTAACCATATACCAAAACTAGGCAGACCCAGATTCTTCATGTTGGTTATGTAGAAGCAGGGTGTGTCAAAGTAGCAATGTTTTGGTTATTTGCTTCGTGTAGCAAACTCAACTTTCTAAAGGCAATGCATTCATTAGAACCACAATCTCTGCTATAAATACTTTAGAACCTAAAAAGTAAAACAAAATAAATAAATACAGACAGAGAGAAGTGAATGGTACAGAAGAAGGGGAACAGCTGAAACAATATGATACATTACAGTAAAAGGTTCCATTCATCAGCTTGGCCACAGCCTGGGTGTGTCTACGTGTGCACAGTTACTACAGAATAATTTAGGTTACTATGCGTTAAGCAAAATTTACTACATCATACAGGTGTATGCCTACATGTGCATGCCCATACTTCATAGTAACTATGGCAACTTACGCCTACTTGGACACCTTACTGCACAGTAACCCTGTGTGTGTAAGGACTGACTTGGGACTAAAATTATATGATGTTGCTGCATCATATAATTTATGATGTTGCTGCACTGTAATGCCTGCACATGCAGACTGGCGGAAAAACCACTTACTGCACAGTAAACTACTTCACAGTAAATGCACATGTAGACATACCCCTTGTCAACATTCAGCACAAAGATTTATTTGGTTTCTAACAAACTGCATATAAAATATCCTAGAGTTCCAACATCCCCTGGTGTTCTAGTTCACATAATCAATATTATTACCTGATTATTTTAATTATTCTTTAGGAGTCCTCATAATGCCAGATAACTGCTTTTAGGCATATTGGAGAGTGCTAAAGAGGTATTACAATGAGAATTAATAGCAGTCTTGTGCACAAGTTCAAGGAAACACTTTATTTATAGAGTGGCATGAAAGAATTAATAGACCATGGAACTGGTGGATAGCAGTGGTGCCGGGGAGGGTCTGGGGAAGCTAGAGCTACCCCAAAATTTGCCTTAGGCCCCCCCATAACTCCCACTCCCAACACCGCCACTACCCACCTCATGCAGGTGAGCCCACACAGGCACAGAGATCCCCCTAGAGGCAGTGCCAGCCTCTTCCCAGTTGGGGGGGGCATGTCTGAGCCAGGGCTGGCCTTGGAGCAGGCAGCAGTGGGTCAGACTCAGCTGTGTGGGGCAAGTGGATGGAGGTGTTGGGAGGGGTGAAGTCTCCTGGTTCAGCCCAGCCCGGCCCAGCCCTGGCCCAGACCCCCACCAGTAAGAGTCTGGCACCAACCCTGCTGGTGGATAATACACTGAGAATTTTTGTGTCACAGATTAGTGTGTGACCTTGAGTTAACATTAAATCATTTAGCCAAAACTTTTTAAATGAGCTCTCATTTGGGGGTATCAATAATGAGACTTAGGACTTCTTTGGTGAATCTTTTCTTTTTTTTAATTCAAAAATGCAATTTGATGAAAGTGAAATTATTCACAAAACAAGATTGGTTGTCAATAAATCAAAAAAATTAAATTAGTAAGGCAGGGGGGAGGTTGAGGCCTTATTCAAATTAAAAGTTTATTTCATATTTTACTACATTTAGACCCAAAAAGCATTAATAGAATTATCAAAAAATAGGGTGGGAAGACATCTTAGGAGATCCTCCACTCTACCCCTTTCTCAAGGCAGGACCACCCCTGTTTAAGCTATTCCAGACAAGTGCTTTTTATAACCTGCTCTTAAAAACTTCAAAAGCTGGAGACTCCACAACCTCTCTAGGTAATCTGTTACAATGTTTAATGACCCTCATAGTGAGAAATTTCTTACTAATATCCAGCCTAAATTTAATTTGTTGCAATTTAAGATCATTATGTCTTTCCTTGTTCCCTGAGGCTACAAAGAATAGTCTATCACCATCCTTTTTATAATGACCCCTCAAGTATTTGAAAAACTGTTATCAAATCCTATCTTAGTCTTCTCTGCTCCAGACTAAATAACACCAGTTCTCTGAAACTTTTCTCGTAAATCATGTTTCTTAAACCACCATCCATTTTAGTTGTTCTCTGATGGAATCTTTCCAATTTGTCTACATTTGCCTTGAAGTCTGGTACTCAAAGCTGAACACAATATTTGAAGTGAGGCTGCATCAATGAGGAATAAAGTGAAAGAATCAATGCTCTTTACTTACAGGTTACATTTCTATTAATACAACTCAGTAATCTGTTGGGGGGCAGGAGGGGTTGTCTAGTTGTTTATTTTGCAATAAGAGCATGCTGTTGACTTATATTCAGCTTGTGGACCATTTGAATCCCCTGGTCCTGCAGTACTGGAGCCTAGCCAGTCATTTTACAGTTTGTATTTGTGAAAATTATTTTTTTCAACCATCAGGCAGGACTTTACACCTGTCCTTGATAAATTTCATTTTTCCAGTTTACTATCATTATTCTGCTTCCTTATTCTATCCACCCGAACCTTAAAATTCTACCCAGATTGGTGCTATCTGCACATTTGCTAATGTTGTTTTCAAACCCAGGCTCAAAGTCGTTAAAGCGGGTAGTGAACATTACTGGACCCAGGATGGACCCATGAGGAACTTCACTTGAAATATCCTGTCAATTAGATATTAAGAAGGTGACTATCATTTTAGCTATGTATCCATCTTATGCATTTAGATTTTCATTTAGATTGATAGTTACCATTTTATTTTTTGTCTTGCAAAAATTTGAGGTTTGAACTTTGCATACCAGTTCAGAATAGAAATATGTTTCGATAGTTTGAAATTGTAGGTGACAATACAGTGTTCCACACTTACTCTGTTTCCGAACATTTGCCCTTCAATGTTTTTTCTTCCTGTACCCTCCATAAAAAATGGATAATTTTCATAGATAGTGTCTCATCAGCTTATTGTAAGAATTAATCAGTTAGCACTTTTAGCAAACTTTTAAAAGTCCTGACACTTCTGCAAAAGTTGTGTTTTAATTAATCAAATGAAGAACATAATACCTGAACACTTAAACAAGTAACTCAGAAGTTCCAACTCAACCAAACTTACAGGGATAAAATAATTTGATTCTATTTTCTTTCATGATCAAATGGTTCTTAAATTCCTTGAATTTGCTAGTATGGTTCAAAGGACTATTCTAATGTTTATTCCTGAGTAATAATGTTTTTATATTAAAAAAACCCATTTTAATATTTTCATTTAATGTTTTTATATTAAATATTACTGTTTGAGATAAGTCAGTCTCTAACTTTCATAGTTCCAAGCCAAGCAGCTAATCAGGAATTATACTCAGAGTAGACAATTAGCCAAGAACCCATCAGCTGAAACAGTCAAACTATTATGGTGCTACTTATGTTTAATAAATGTTTGCATAAATCAAAGTCAGCTCACAAGCTGACCCTTGTGAAAAAAAGGGCTACATCTATAGCTAATTTGTTTGTGCTGAATAATTTAACTAGGTACCTTTCCAGCATCAAAATAGTTTTTCAGTGTTTTAAATCCAACTAGAACCCAAAATATCACAAGAACAATCTTGTTGCAAATTTTATATCCTGATCAAAAATATATCGGACAGTATCAATAACCATGCAAAGTGCTGTGCCTTACATTACAATATATTTCATGAGGTTTGTGTGTCACACTTAGGCATATACCACATACAGCATATTTAGCTGCTGCTTCTTTTTGAGAGTGCCAAGTTTTATTTTTGTAGCAGTTTAAAAGGAATTCTGTAGGCAGAAGATAAAAAAGACTTGCCAAGCTGATATGCTTCAGATCAGGGTATTTATTGCCACTGCCATTAATGCAGAAAGTAGAGTACAAACTAAAAGCAAAACACTAAAAAGCAAAGTTGTATGGTTATACTAAGTCAGATAAAAATATCACATAATTAATAATTATCTAAATGTACAACTTGTTTTGCTACTTATGCAAAGTGGTTCTGTCTGGCACTTCATTGTATTGCTACAGGCTCTAAGTTGCTGTGCTGAAATCTGTGATGGCAGATTTCTATGGTAACCCTGAAGGAGGGAATGGAAATGTGCCATAGGGAAAAGGGAAGGAAGGCTATTGCAAGAAGGGAAACATGGAACAACTAATGAAGGAAAAAGGGAATGGCTAATGGCCTTTAGGGAACACTAGACCTGGGTGAATACTTACAAATCACACTTCACTCCCCTCAAAAAGCCAAGACCATTTTTTTACTTAAATCTGCACTTTAATAGCATTTGTCACCCCTTTTCTTATCCAGGAACACTGAAGTGACTGAAAATTACGTTAGTCATGGTCAGGGAGAGGAGGCAAACTGCCAATATTCTCCTGAGCATATTCACAAGGGGTAGACAGCTAGATATTTAGTACGCACCTGAAAAATCCAGCCTCATCTTTGAATACTATAGTAAGAAAGTAGTCCTCAGTAGACACTCAGTAATGATACTCAGCTATAAATAGGTCTCCAGATCTGATTATGGTAGTTACACCATGATTAGCATAGGTACATCAAGCCCTTTCACAGGCTGGAGGATCTATGCACTAGTTATACTCCATTTGTTTCTTAGATATTGCCAGGCATGGAGCTTCTATGGTTGGTGAATACTTAACAGAAGGAGATGGGAGAGGTCATTTTCTTGTGCAGTCCTCTCCCGCGTTGCACATCAGTCACCCAATTTCTGTTCCAAAAGGGGCCCTAGAACTATTGATGCAGGTATGAGGTATGGTTCTTGGTATGCAAGCAATGTGTTTGTTAGCATCCAACTGGAGAGCAGCTCTTTAGAGCCAGTAAAGTATTGTACATATAACCTATATTGTGCCTTGTATTTGTTAGTGTTTCCTTTTTCTTCCCATGGATGCATTAATTATTGTATGTCGACTTTGATTCTCTTTTATTGTGCTTTTAGTCCTGAAGAGAATCAGGTAGTGAAACAGATTTTCCACAGACAATTCTTTATGAAAGAACATTCTCAAACAAGACAGATTTTAACACTAGTGCCAACTGTCCAAAGTATCAAATTTCCCTCTTAGGTGCTCTATCTTTTCAGTTGTATGCTCCAATTAGTATCTTTAAATCAAATATATTTTCCTTTATTTTAAACTGTTAATTAACTCCACTTTTACTGTTCAGCTGCTCAGACAACTTATTGTTTCCAAAGCAAAGAACACTGTAACCGAGCCTGTCTTCCTCCTAAAAGAAATGATATTGCTCCTTGAAATTAGTCCTATATATTAAAATGAATGAGAGAGAAGAATTAGGCCAATGCCACTCCATAAACAACACTACCTAATTATAGGAAAGGTAACTTTTTCATTAACTATCAGGTAAAAGCAAAATAAGAGAGTATCGTACAGTCCACAGTTTGCCCTATGTCATTAGACAGTAGCTAAGGGAAATACCTACTTAAGTGTATTGAGCAGCTGCAAATTTATTACATCACTAAGGCAGATATCTATATCCCACTAGAAATTTTATATATTCTTTAGCCTTAGTGGTGAAGCCTTCTTGGATTTTCTTTTGACCCACGTTTCCAGTTGAAATACATGTTTTGCATTACGGAAGGAAACATAAAATAAGGTCCTCCATGAAAAGCTGCAGTAAGCAATAGTGTCTGCTTTCAGGAGATGACTCAAGATTATAAAACCTGACTGCTGAAGACCAAGGTGTGGACTTTCTTTATGGGTCATCGCCATAACGAAAAGGGAGATTCAGGAAGCCAGGTTCAGTAGTCTAAAGACAAGGCAAGATCACACGTGGGAACTAGGCATGGAATCAGGATCCAAGGGTCAAAGAACAAGAATCAAAAACTTAGTTCAGGGACTGCAGCAGAAATTGCAGGCTATGCAGTGCAGCAACCAGGAATGGAGCTGAGAAGTAAGAGAATAAAGCAGAAGTAAAAGGACAAACTTAGGAAGAATTCATAAACCAGAAAAGATCTGTAAGCTATGAAACACTGGGCACATCTACATGAGGTGCTAAATGTGCAGTAGCCTAATAAGTTATTAGTAATAGCACTGTGCAGTAGCGTCCAGGGCAAAACCCATGCTAATATGCTACTGCGCAGTAGAATTAGGATACTGTACAGTTAGTGTATGTAAAAATCCATGTGCTGGCACTACTGCGCAGTAGCACCAGTTATTGTACATTGATTTAATACTTGGTTATCCAAGTACTAAACTTAATGCACAGTAGCTATGTCACATTAATGAATGTGTAGGTGCACCAACTGAGTGGCCAACATTTTCTTGAAAGTTCTGGGTTTTTTCCTGGAACTCAATTTTCTGAAGCCAATGGTATAATTGGGCACAGATAGATCCAATCAGGTAGCTCCTGGCCAGATACAAGCCCTTAACCCTAACACTGAGTGAACATATGTAGGTGCTTCTCTGAACCCACAAGTGAAGTGGAGATAAGGATTTAAGAATCACTACTATTCTAAATGTTTCTTAGGGTGAAGTTACATGTTATACTTTGACCTACCAAATTGGAGGCATGTTAAGAAGTGTTAAAGTTAGAATGTGCTGTGAGCAGTTGAACATTAAGGCTAGGGACAGAAATTACACATAGGTCGGTATAAGTGATTGGAAACGTTCAAGTCTGTAACACAACAGAAGTTCAGTGCATAGCAACCACTTTTAAAACGGCCAAAGCTGGTTTAAGATAAACCTGGATGTATGTAGTATCAGGCTTAACTGCTTTAGGTTAAATTGGTTTATTGAACTTCTATCTTAGATCCTCTCCAGATTCAAGTTAAATCACAGCCCCACAGCATCCCAAGATGCTTTGCACCTCTGCCGTTAATCCCCCCTTTTGTAGGGTGGATGGGCCAGCCCTGGGCCAAACTGTCTGCTCCAGTACAGTAGGGAGGCATGCTCTAGCACCCTCCAGCTTCTGGCCTGGGCCACTGCAAGCAGGTGGCTGCATTTCCAGAATTAAAAGTGAATGTGTGTTCATGTGCATATTGATTCAATCTATGCATTTTAGACTAACCTGTCTATGCAGTTTAGACAGAATCAATTCAGCCTCAGGTTTTTTGACTGTCTGTACTTAGCCTTATGGTTAATACAGTTTCTTGCCTGCCCAGCTCTGACTTGCCATTAGAGGGCTGTAAGCAGTGGCATGGGTAGGAGCCAGAAAACTTAGGCAGTACCCCTGCTCTGGATGATGGATGAAAGAACCTGTGAGCAATTTATCCTGAGATACTGTAGTACAGCAAATTGTTCATTTTATCTCCATGGAGCATACTGAAGTTAACCTAACATAAACCAGGTAGCATTGCTCAGCATTAACCTTTGGCTGAAATGGCATAACTTTGAGATGCTCAGAGAGCACTTAGCACAAACGAGCAAGCTTTAACATGTAGATGCTCTCATTTTAAGTGCCCTTAGCATAGTTTAAGTGTAATGTCACCCTTATTGGTGAATGCTAGGCAGCTGCATGCTGATTTTAGGTGGCTCTCTCCTAAGGGTGCCCATTCCATTCTGAGCCACCTAAGGCCCCATCTACACGTTACACATATTGCACAATTAACTGATTAATTTCACAATTAACTAAGACCAGCTACATGTTTAAAGTACCTATCATGCCATAAAAGAGCCAACCAGCAGTAAAGTTAGACCCTGAAAATGTGTATTGACTTTTTAGCTCTTTCCTATCCAGCTTTATTTTGAACACATAGGAGAATCTCCCCTGTGGCTGGGGGCCTCATTAGCTGACCAGGCTCCTAGTCTCAGGGGTACACCATGCTCAGCTGGGCCTGGAAGTCCCACAGCTGAAGGGACTCTCAGCCCTGAAAGCACGGTGCTGGGACCCCACATCTGCAGCTTCCATGGGGCATAGCTGCAATCTCCCTGTCCCACACTGGGGAGATCATAGCAGCTCCAAACACCCCCACAATGAGGAGAGTGCAGCAATGGTGATTTTCCAGCCACAGGGATGTTCCATGCCCCCTTGCTGTGGACAGGGTTGCCCTGGCACAATGCTACTGTGGCTGAGAGTCCCTTCAGCTGTGGGACAATGTGTCACTGGCACTATGTTGTGCTGGGACCCAGTCTATAGAGCGGCAGGTCTCTGAGTCCCAGCATTGGGGTTACTGTTGTGATCTCCCAGCCCTAGGGGGGTGGTGGAGGGGGGGTAGTGCTTCATGGCTGGGAGATCACAGTAGCTGAGGGAGCTCCCAGCCATGGGAGCTTGTTTCTTGCTGGTGCAGGGGGAGCCCAGGATTGCCCCCCCACCGCACCACAATAAGCCACAATGGGATCTAATGTGTGAACCCACAATTGCACATCCTGCCATGAATATGGGGCATGGTATGAGGTGCAATTGTGTGGATAATGCATCAGATCGCATAATACCTTTAGCTGCACATATAGAGGGGCCATAACACTCACAATGCAGGATGTAGGAATCCAAGATGCCTCACATGCAGGGTTCTGAATTCTACTCCTAGTCAGGGCACAGATTCAGAAAGTCTAGCTGCTTTTTAGTCAGAGTTTGTGATTCTTTTCTAACATGTATGATTCAGTCAACTTCAGCCTAATTTATTAGATCTAACCTTTAAAATTCAGTTATTTTTTCACATTTTTCTTCCTTAATAATAACAGAGTTGAATCAAAAGCACTTTTCTGTATATATTGTTTAAACAAAGAAACAAACAAAAACCTCCTAACTGCTTTGGTAAACTAGTTAAGTGAGACACGTTCCCCTTACAAAATATCTTCTGATTAAGTAAGAGAATACAAATTGCTGTGTGGAAGTTGACTACCAACAGATTTGGGTAACTGCACAAACAAGGTGTTGAATGTCACAGCTGTTGTGCAACAGATGGCATACCTTGCTACACAAACCATTAATGCAACAGAACATGTCACCTTCAACAAGAGAATATACCACCTATTTGGGAAGTAAATAATGTTACTTAACCATTGTAATTTCTTTTCAACCCCACATGTATAGTGGTTTGCCAGTGATGGGGAGTAGATCATTTTATTTTCTTACATGCCCTGCATATATGCCTTAATCTTTTGATTTCATAATAATTAAATATATTTAATACTGTTGCCACAAGGGGCATTTATACACATGCTCCAGGAGTGGGGAGAGGGGTACTTATGTAATGAGCTTTAGTTAAGGCACCCTCACCACTGTTTTTCAGTGTAGAGATGCTAATATACATGATGCCAGATATCTGCGGTAGTGTGGTAATTACCTCATTCCAGGAGACGATTAATTGAGTCTGCTCTGACACATTGTACTTACAGCACTCTGGAGCTACCTCTCTGCATGTCTATAGGTGGCCAAGAATTATAAATAGATATAATTAAAATATATTCCTAACAAGCACCCACAGGAGAGAGGAATTTGGGAAATATATAAATATATAGGTACTAAATTATATTTTTATTTGATTAATGGAATAGTGATAATACAGACTGAGAAATATATGAGTATGTTGCTCTGAAACAGTGAAGACATAAAATAGATTATTCATATATTTTGATTGTTTTTCTTGGTTATTTGTTTTTTTATATGCCTGTCATGGAAGATGAAATAAATTTGCTTCCAAAACTATCATGCAGGATGGCTTTTATGCAGTTTATAATAAAATCCCTTTCTTTTTGGTAATCATTTCTTGGATTTCCTTTTTATAGAAGTATTCATTTATTTTCAGCCAGACTAAGAGGTTGGGATTAGATTTTACAGCAATCATGAAATATTGTGAGTTTCCTGCTATTTAGAAGAAGTGCAACAAAATTAGAGCTGTGCTAAGCTTTATAAAATTAACCTATTTTTCAGAAATTCATAAAGCCTGTAAAGACCTTGAAGCTAGTAAGCCACAATAGATATGTAGACTTTGTATTTAGTGCTGCTCAATCAGTAATACAAAATCATAATACGTGATGCTGCAAGCATTTGTCATAAACTACTTGTAAATGAGTCACCAGCAGAACCTTAATTAAAGTTCAGCGACAAAAAGCCATCATACCAACTTCCTACTAGAAGAAGCACTGTATGCTATACTAGGACTCATTCTTTTTATTATTTATTCTTTTCTCCCTATTAACCTATGTTTGCTGTTTTGGAGAATGCTCAGTGTCATTAACATATCTGCAGTTCTTTAATCTAATATAATCTGTGCATTTAAAATGTACAGACTTTATTAACAGAAGATTACTGTGTCTACTGAACTGCACAAATCTTCATAGTGAAGTATAAGTATCATTCACTACTGCACAGCAATAGTACTCAAAATGTAAGACAGCACATAAAAGGATAAAAGTATTGTTGTGTTAATTTCAGGGGAAAATGGATCCAAAGAAGCCCATATACATTCAGCTCAACAGTGATTTATCCAACTGAACCTGCAGTGGGAATTTGGGGAGGCAGAAGGTAATTATCCATGTTGGAATTTTACCAAGAGGCAAGATCTTTACTGCATAGCCCTGCCCAAGGTCTGGAAGGCCTTTAAAAGTGATGTGAGTTATAAAAGGGAACAATACCCCTCCACATTTTCTGTTAGTGGGATGGAGATGTAATTAGCAACCTGCTGCATTTTTAAGTGGGAGGAATTAAAAGGTTTGCCTAGTAGCAGGATGGAAAAACCTGGTGAGAAGAAAGGCACCATTCAGTATAGATCTGAACAGGTAAGTTAATGTTACGTCCTACCAATAGTAGATTGGGGTCAGGGCGGGGCAGCTAAGCCAATGAAAACCCTAAAAACCCTATCAGAATATTTTGGATTACTTCACACTCATGGCTAAAAGAAACTGCAAGATTTATTACCGAGCTTTCTAGGAAAATATCCCTCAACAAAAATCAAAATAAATAGAGATAATCCCCAAATATGAAATTTGTCTAAAAGGGAGTGTGTTCACATGTTAAATTAATGTGCCTGATTTTTTTGTGCAGAAAACTCAGGTTTATTAAAGCACTTCCCAGTGCATATCTACAGGAGCAAAGCATGGGGGCTTAGCCCTGAGCTCCAGAGGCAGGGAGAAGCTGTACCAGCTTAGCAGGCAGCTTCATCCCAGCTAGGGGAAGATTGTGCTGGCCTTCCCACAGGGGGTGAGGAGAGCTGTTGTGACTGCTAGGCAGTTGCCTTCTAGTCACATGGAGATCAGGATGGATCTTGATCTGCACATGCCTGAGGGGCAGCATCCTGCTGAGCCAGGACAGCTCTCCCCAGCCTCTGTGGCCCTCTGCTGCCTAGCCTGATGGGCTGATGGGCAGCAATTTACTCAACCACTGACATTTCATTGTGAGTGTGATTGCCTCTGACTGCAGTTTGCAGATCCACCTTTGAGCTTGATGATAATTAAAAGGGGGAAAATGTTACACACGCTTAGATTCAATACAAAAATGGGGTTTGGAGCTGTTTTTAAGCCAAAAGAAATCTGTATTAAAAGCAAAACAATTCTGGAAACATGCTTTCTTTCCAAAAAATATTTGATTTCTGTTTAGGCAAATAAAATTCAATGCTTCAAAGACATATGACCAGATTCCTGCAAGGTGTAGGACACTGTTGTGCTGTTGCAGGCCTTTTCCTTAAAGAAAGGGTAGTTGGCCCAAAGAAACACAGCCACTGCTAAAGTAAGTCTCTAGTAGTACAGTGCTTCTCAAGGGTCTCATACACAAACCCCCACTTTACTAACAGCATAACAGGGAAAAGAGAAAATGGGTAAAGGAAAGGGAGTCTGAACAAGCTTGTATAACACCTGTCCTAATCTACCTTATTACTCATGGTGGATCTTTATAGCTGGTGTTGGGCACAGTTCCAGGTTGGCACAAGAAAGCCAGCTCTACATAGATTTCATAGATGTTAGGGCTGGAAGGGACCTCAAAGATCATCAAGTCTGTCTAGACCCCACTCCCAGGGGTAGGAAGTCAGCTTGGGTCAAAGGATCCCAGAAAGATAAGCATCCAAACATTTCTTGAATGAGTCCAGAGTAGGTGCCTACACCACTTCTGGAGGGAGTCTCTTCCAGGTCTTGCAGGTTTGGACAGTAAAGAAATTTTTCTTTATGTCCAGCCTAAAATGGTCTTGGAGGAGTTTATGACCATTGATAATTGTTTTTCCTTGGGGTGCTCTGGTGAATAGATGTTCTCCCAGATCCTGAAGTACACCCCTTGTGTATACAGCCACCAAATCCCCCCTGGAGCCTATGCTTTTCCAGGCTGAAGAGTTCCATGGCTCTCAGCCTCTCTTCATAAGGCCTAGTCTCTTGCCCTCTGATCATGCATGTGTCTCTCCTCTGGACTCTTTCAAGCTTCTTGACATCCTTCTTGAATTGTGGAGCCCAGAATTGGATGCGGTACTCCAGGTGTGGCCTCACCAAGGCAGCGTACAGGAGGATGACATCCTGAGATTTACTTGAGAAGCATCTATGGATGAAAGCCAGAATTTTGTTTGCTTTACCAGCTGTGACATTGCATTGGTAGCTCATGTTCATCTTGTGGTCAGTCATGGCCCCCAAGTCTCTTTCAGCCATGGTGCTAGCAAGCATAGCACTGCCAAGCCTATAAGTATGGTGTGTTTTTTTTTCCTGAGGTGGAGTATGGTATTGAACATCATCAGGTTTGTATCTGCCCACTTACTAAGTTTATCCAAGTCAGCCTGGATCACTAGCCTGTCCTCAGGTATGGATGCTATGCCCCAAAGTTTAATATCATTGGCGAACTTGGCCAGTGCACTTCTGACACTAATGTCCACATTATTGCTAAAGATGTTAAAGAAAACTGGTCCAAGGACAGAGCCTTGAGCAACACTACTGGTCACTGAGCACCATAATATTTTGCTACCATCAACTGCTACTCTCTGGGTCCAACCTTGCAGCCAATTTCCCAGCTATCAGACTGTGGTGTAGCTGAGGCCACAGTTGGCCAATTTTTCCACGAGGAGGTCATGGGACACCAGATCAAAGGCTTTTTTGAAGTCCAGATATATGACATCAATCTCTTCTCCCTTGTCCAACTGATATGTCACCTGGTCATAGAAGGAGATGAGATTGGTCAAGCAAGACCTACCCACAACAAACCCATGCTGCCTGTCCCTCAGGATGTTGCTATCAGCCAGCTTATCAAGAGGAGTCTCTTTGATAATTTTCTCCAGAATCTGACCGGGGATTGAGGTCAAGCTGATTGACCTGTTATTCCTGGGATCTACTTTCCACCCTTTCTTGAAGATGGATACCACATTGGCCTTCTTCCAGTCTTCAGGTACTTCACCTGAGCACCATGAGTTTTCAAATATTTTTGCCAGTGGTTGAGCTATGACACCTGCCAGCTTCATGAGCACTCTTGGGTGTAATCTGTCAGGACCAGCTGACTTGAAGGTGTCCAGCCTCTCAAGTTGATCCTTTACTAGATCAACACCAATGCTGGGTATAAATATACCCTCACCCTAGCTGTCTCACATCTTGGTAGGCAGGGTGATCCCCTAGTTCCGATGAAAGACTGACACGAAGTACCAATTAAAAAGACTGGCCTTTTCCTAGGTGCCAGTTATCAGCTGTCCCGTTTGGTTCATCAGGGGTCCAATGTTACTCTTGCTTTTTTTTCTGATTCCCTACATATCTGAAAAAAGGTTTTTTGTTATCTTTGATATGTAAAGCCAGATCGAGCACAGTTGCAGCCTTGGCTTTCCTGATCTGCTCCCTGCAGGTACGGACCAGTGCTGAGTACTCCTCCTTGGTGGTAATTCCAGCCTTCCAGCATTTATAAGTCTCTCTTTTGAGGTGTAGGAGGTCCTCAAGTTCTCTGCTGAGCCAAGGGGGTTGCTGTGCCCTTTTGCTACCCTTTCTTCAAGATGGGATGGCCATCCCTTGTGCTGTCAGGATTGCTCCTTTGAGTAGCGACCACTCCTCTTGGACTACTTTTCCTGTTGAGTTGTGGTTCCTTAGGCCTTGACAATGAGCCTCCTGAGCTTGTTAAAGTCAGATTTCCTGAAGTCAAGGACTTCTGTATTGCTGACTGACTTGCTAGCTTTGTGATGGATAGCAAAGGTGGATAGATCATGGTCACTATCACCCACCTTTCCATCGATTCTTAGGTCACTGAATAGGTTATCCCCTTTGGCCAGTACCAGGTCCAGCAATGCTTTACCTCTTGTTGGCCCATAGACTTCTTGAGTCAGGTACAGCTCGTCCATGCACATGAGGAAACTTTGCAACCAATCAGATTTGGCTGAGTGCTCTTCCCATGAGATGTCCAGGTAGTTAAAGTCTCCCATGACAACCATGCACATGGAAGGCAACATGAGAATCAGAGTGCTGATATGACTTTTAAGATGCCTTTGCCCCCACATCCCTGACCAGTGTGCTGCACAAATATGTCATAAGCCATAAACGGGTCCATAATACACATGTGCTCTATCTTTCACCCATATGCTGAGTCCCCTCAGTGCCACTCACTTGCAATTTTCTCTCTGAGTGGCAGAACGCAAGGGCAGATGGCACAGCAGCATCCCTCTAAAACTATGTGGCACATGCACAATGAGATCTCTGCAGATAGCCTGAGGTCTGAGCTCATCAGCTGACCGGTGCAGGCTCTGGCCACAGCCCCTACTTTCACTCAGCTGCAAAGCTTAGGGAGTAAATGCTGCTGCTTGCCCCCTCTTCTGGCCCCTGATGTTGAATTGGAAAAGGGAGAAGGGAAGAAAATGGAGGGTGAAAAGTAGGGATGACTACCCCTTGGGCTCCAGTGGTGTGAAATCAGGGCCTTCAACCAGAGCTCACACTGATCATCTGCTTAGCTCAGAATGCTCATGGAACACATGGAGCTCTGGCAAGAGCTTTGCTGACATGCAAGTGAGCTCAGAGAGCTCTCCGCACATGTGCCACAGAGCAAAAAAGGGTTGCAGCTGTACATACCACTGAAGAAGGTATGGCCACAACCCCTCACCCCAGTCCCTGATGTATAACTTAATTCTCAGAATCAGAGAGTGATTTGTCTTTTCAGAGTTACACAGAGGAAGCAGGGCGTAAGAATTGGTCATAATGTAGCCAGTTACCCTTGTGGTTACTATATTCAGGAAAATGCAAAAAAAAGCCTAACTTTGTATTATCATAATATTCTCTTTCCTCATCAGAAAGGATTCAGAATGGCTGAGCACAACCATCCATAAACTCCATACAGGCCAGGCTTTTAGAATATGTTTAAGACATGATGGACATAAGGATACTGGTCTGCTATAGCAGCGAATGCTCCTTAGTATGGAGGTAGGCAATGGCATACTAGCAAAGCTCTACTTTGTATGGGTACCATGACCAAAACCAGATATGCTCATAACAGTGCAGTTCAACTACATCTACACCAGCACAGTTCTACCGGACAGTGACCACACTCTTTAAACCTGTGATTAACAGTTATGCTGGTAACAATCAGGTGTGGACCTGACCTTGGAGGCACATTTGGACTGAATGTATCTCAGCTTACCCATCTATAAATTATAATACATTAACACATAGGAGCACAGTAACGTGTGAAGTATATTGAGATCCTCAGTACTATATTAGAGTGAAAAAATATAATCTTCTTATCAATTACAGATCTAAGTCATGTATTCAAAACCCTGCACAGAGTCCTGGGACATAATTTAAAAGTAAATTAAGTCAGTTTATTTTCATTTTTTTTTAAAGCAAAAATAATAATGGCCTGTGTTTTTCTCTCCAGAAAACCCTGTCTTGTTATATTTTGTGGCCTAGTATTTCATTGCTGTGTCTGGTTATTTCAGTCATGTTTCATTACTTTATTGACATAGCAGAACACAATATTACTGGTAAAACTGAATGTGTCAGATCAAAAATATGGTGCACCAGCCTGGGAAATTAAACACAGATTTTTTTTCCTGTCAAGAAAAAAAAGAGAAGAAACTATTTTGAAGAAAGGAAGAAACACAATAAAACCCAACTATACACATTTTAAAAATTATATTTAAAGCTTGATTTTTACAATCTCTTTTATAGGCCATGTGCACAGAGCCCATCTCTATCCAAATACATAGAAAAGGTGCAGTTTCTGCTTTGTTGGTAATGAGGGAAATACCTATGCAGCGGGTTGGCAGACTGCCCATGTTTGGAAGTACATGACTTAACTCTGATCCATTCAGCAGGTCCCTGTTCAACATCTATTAAATTCATGCTGCTCTGTGCAACCACAAAAGAAAAGAATTGCCATTTCATACGAAAATCTAGCTCAGCTGTGCTCTCTTCCTTTCAGCAGAGCTGCCTCATGCAAAATTAAAGTAACTTTAAACTTGACACTCTAGAGAGAGTGAGCAATTTAATAATTAGGGCTGGTCCCCAAATGCAGTAAGTCTTTTGTGTTTGTGAAAGAGATATTTGTCCTGAAGATGATGTTTGACACATTGGCCCACTAGAAGTGAAATAGTCAGGGAACTAAGAGGGGAGACAGATTTGTTTTCTTGATGTAAGCACAGGTAGTTGATCTGGATAAAGATTGAACGGACAGATCTGCTCTATACGTGGATGTTTTGCACCCAAAAGGTTTCAGCTTGCCTTCATCCAGAAAAGAAGAAGGGAATATGTAGAATATGTAGAAATTATCATTCTTCAAAGCTGTACCATTTCACAAAGGTGCTAACTGTTACCAGTGGCTAATATTCTTATGATTTGTACTTAGAGTACAATTTATATTATATCACCTCCCCTGTAAAATTATTTGGTATATTCATAGATTCATAGATTCACAGAAGTAGGATCAGAAGGGACCTTGTAGATAATCAAGTCTGACCCCCTGCCCTGGGCAGGAAAAAAAACCAGTTTCAAATAACTCCAGCCAGGTAGACGTCAAGCCTCCTCTTAAAGACCCCCAGGGTAGGAGCCAGCACCACTTCCCTTGGAAGTTGGTTCTAGATCCTAGCTGCCCTGACTTTGAAGCTACCCTGACTGTGAAGTCTTTAGATATCTAGTCTAAACCTACTCTCTAACAACTTGTGGCCATTATTCCTTGTTACGCCGGGGCGGGGGGCGCTGGGAGAGCAAGGTCTCTCTCAAAACCTGCTGGTCCCCCCTAGTGAGTTTATAGACATGGTGGAAGGGTGTGGGGGGGTCATGGGGAGAGGGACTTAATAGTGGGGGTCTACTACAGACCCCCCAAGCAAGGGGAAGAACTGGACCACAAATTCTTGGGTCAGCTTGCAGAGGCACTTAAGGCAAGGAATGTAGTTGTCATGGGTGATATAAATTACCCCGACATCTGGGGAGGAACAGTCAGCCAGGTCAGACCACTCACAGAGCTTCCTGGCTGAGATACAAGATCTCCACTTAACCCACGAGGTACACAGTCCTACCAAGGGGAATGCCCTGCTGGACCTGGTCCTGGCCGTAGGCGATGACCTGGTAAGATGGCTTCAGGTTCTTGATCACCTGGGCGATAGTGATCATCACTTGCTGGAATTCACCATCCAGTGCTGGATGTCAAGGGCTTGCAGCAAGGCAGTAGACCTAGACTTTAAGAGGGCCAACTTCAATGAGTTGAGGTGGTTAGTGGGAGACATACTGGGGTCCTTGAGAGTAGGCGAACTCAGTGCCTATACAATAGTTTGTTTGTAAGTGACTGAAGCATACAGCAGTCCTAGTGCGGCCCCAGACTCATGAGTTAAAGCCTCACTTCAGTCTTATGCTGAGGGAGGCCTCTAGTTGATACAACTGCAAATAAGTAGGAACCTACCCAAATGGAGGCACTGGCTGCCATTTTCATGGGGTTATTTCAGCAAGACCCCTCCACCGACCACTGATTGGCCAAGAGGCCCTGATGACCTCATCCCTTGCCACTGATTGGCTGAGAGACCTGCCCTTTATGTGGCCCTGCCCCTGACTGATGATTGGCAGAGAGGGGTAAGACCACATGAAAGTTAGCCCTTTCTACCAATTAGCAGTGGAGGGAGTGGCCATCTTGGCTGCTCCCCTTCATGCTTACAGCTTCCCCCCACCCTCTCTGTGTGCTCTAAAGCTGGGCATCAGTGGCTGCTGGCTCCCAGTAGAGAGCTAGCGCTTTATTTTTAGTTAGTTTTTTTCCCCATTTATTCCATGCAGAATCATTAAAACTGCTATTTCACATTTTTTGCATTAACCATTTTTTCCCCAGTTTCCATGAAAATTGTAAAATTGTATTTTAAGTAGGTTCCTAGATATGAGTACCTGATCCTTCAAACTGGGGAGTTAGTGAAGAGAAGATGCACTGAGAAGTGAAATTTACTCGCATCATACAGGAAGAACTGAAAGTTACTCACAGCACTCTCTTGCATGCTGTTGGCTACAGATGTTGGAGTGCTGTAACCATACTCCTAGACCCATGAATGACTATGTGTAAGATGCTAAAAATAATGGCATTCTTTTGACTTATTCCTTGAATACATCTGTAAGCTAAATGGTAGTGTTAAACTTAAGAATAAGGCTAGCAGTCTTTGAAAACAGGTGATACAAAGGGGAAACAGAGCCATTCTTAGCACCTTAGAACATTTTGTCTTTCCTTTTTCCCTTGCCCCACTTCCTCAGAGGTTAGTCTTTAACATATTAAGGCAGGTCTAATTTAATTCCTTAAAGATATAACATTCTGGGTGCATCTACACATGCTATTAATATAATGCAATTAACTCTAGTGAAGTTCATGCCAGAGTAAGCAGCTCCTGGGTGCAAAATCTATATGTACACCCAAGACTGCAGCAATTAGAGTCAGGGTGGAGCAGTGCCTGGCTGGCAGTGGGCATAGGGGTGTCTTCGTTGGGCTCCTGGGTCACAGTGTTCAGTTGCAGAGTGGCTGCAAGGAGTCAGGGGTCTGGACCATGGCTGGCTGAGATGACCAGGCACAATTTGCACCCAAAGATCACCATCTACATAAGCGTTGGATTGTAGTTAAGTACTCCTCCAGATAGTCCTTGACAGTACTATCTTATGGCGGAGTTAATTAATTTACTGTGCCCCAATACCAGCACACATGTAGACAGTGACACTTTACTATGGAGCTAATTAGTCAACTCTACAGTAAAGCACATGGGTAAATGCACCCTTTCTGCACAAATTTGTCTCACTTGTCACTTTTTTTCAAATCATAACAGAACAAGGCCACTTAATGTTGTTTCAAATGAAACATCAACAAAATGCAAATTGCAGGACATCAAGGGTAGAATTTTCAAAATATTCCAATGATTCCAATGAGGAGCACAGCATTCATGGATTATAAATGTGATATGTTCCTAAATCACTATATATATATATATAGTTATATATATATATAACATTTGGAAATTCTAGCCATCGTCTCTTTTGGTCTGAACTATGGCTGTGTTCGCACACCTCAATTAAAGTGATGAAATCAGGAATAAGCAACACAGTTATTTTACAAAATATGAATAATAACGTTTTTGAACATTCCTATTACACATCGAACATCTGACCAGTGCTCTCACCTTCTGGAGCACATGGAAAACCCAATCGGCTGATGGAGTTCGTAGCCATGATTTAGCACCATGCACCCTCACCTCTGGGTGTCCCAGTAGTGGTTGTAGCTCCTAGTGGAGGGGAAGTGGGGATACACACTGTGCCCCCGTGACTGAGATCCTGGCAATAATCAGAGCTCCCAGATGTGGAAGTGCCCCAATGGCTGGAAGTCCTATCAGTGATTGCAGCTCTTAGCTGTTTTGGTGCACCATGAGCTCCTGCCACTGGCAGGTCTATCAGCTGACAGAGTTACCAGCCACAGAAGTGAAGATTGCTAGTGCAGGGGGAGCCCAGGATCATGATGCACATTTGGTATGGCAGGAGAAGCAATTGCTAGGATTGCACATCACATCCCATTGCACCTGGTTTTTAATGTCTTTCTGTAGCCTAAGATTTTGTCACTGTCACTGCTGAATTTTCTTATCCTCTTAATTTTAGAAAATGACCTACTGTTAGTTTATAGAGCAGGAACTGCCCATAGGTTTTTATAAGGAAGAATCTAATTTAATCAATTGTCCACACTGTACTATTTTATTTTATTTTTTGCTTTCTAGTTGTAATAAAATAAGATATATAAATAGAAAAAAAGAGAGTAAGGTAAATAAATAGATAAAAGATCCTAAAAATTAGATAATAAGGCTGGCTAATCCTCTGTTTTTGCAAAAGGTCATTCAGAACACATGTAATCAAGAATTCAGTCAAATTATATGTCATCTCCATGATTAATTTATCTATAACATTCTGGCAGGTACAGCTTTATTATTTGAATTAATTTAGTTAAATATTAATTAACTGAAGATTGAATGCAAATCAAGTTGGTCTAATAAAATACTTAGCCAAAAATAATAATAGATAGTTTATTAGGCTGCATTAAAAAACACACCTATTAGTTGTCCTGTTCGTGAAGGTTGAGAAGGAATGGGTAAACTAGATTGAATGCAGCATGGCCACCTTATTCACCCTAGAGCTTTCTTGTGTATAAAACAGTGGTTCTACTATTTACCATGTATTGTGGGGAATAGTTAGGTAATGGCTGCTTAGTGTTATAAATATGCAAGCTATTATATAAATACTAAAAGGTGTTAGTATTATTTACTGCTTTGAGTAGCTCTTCTAAATTTCTTCAAGTTTCATGGGCCTGAAAACTGTGGAAGATCTCATGAGAAATGCTTTTTCTCTCAAGGTTTCAAATGTTTCAGAAATGTTGTGGGAATATCATCTTATACTGGATTCTGGTGTAT
This sequence comes from Crocodylus porosus, assembly GCF_001723895.1. Lineage (NCBI taxonomy): Eukaryota > Metazoa > Chordata > Crocodylia > Crocodylidae > Crocodylus > Crocodylus porosus. The sequence continues at coordinate 182,603,330 of NW_017728906.1, read as the reverse complement.
CAACCTATGAGACAACTTAGAATTTTGCACACTTCTCCTGCTCAAAGATGACACAATCAAATACTTAGTGTGACACCCCCAGCTGACACTGTGAGTATAGTCCCACCCTGTGGTTGGGGTCCCCCAACTCGCCAGCCACAACTTGATGAAAAATATAAAGAAAAGGGGGTTCAGTAGTGTTCCTTCCCCCTTTACCCAAAGACAGGGTACTCACGGGTTTGTTGTGGTGGTCCTTGGGGCTTCACCTCCCCTACTCCCCATCTACTCACCAGCCACTTGGGTCTTCATGGTCCTGCCCCAGCTCAGGGTTGAGGCACATGTGTTAGCCCCAAAGGGTGTCTGCCCCACAATTGGGGGTACAGTGCTGGCACTGACAGTTCACCTGGCTGCCCTGGTCTCTAAGTCAACTCTGAGGCTCAAGATGCTGGCTTCAGGATCCAAGCCAATAGAGTCGGGCAATTCTCTTAGGGAGAATCGCTGCCTGGGAGCTCTAATGCTCTGGGGCTGGGATCTGCTCATTCCCAGTTGGATGCCAGTTACTGCCCGCACTCCTCTGCTGTGGGGCAGTGTCGATGGGATGACTGTTGCACCCAGTCTTGGTGTGCCCAGTGTGCTCACAGCTGGCTTCCCCCCCGGACCCCCACCACCTGTCTTTCAGCAGGGTTTTTAAATCTCCTGTTGTGGCAGCCTCAGCTGATGTCATCAGCTGGCCACCGCCCAGCTTCATTGACAGCCACTTTAGGAACTGTCAGCTCATGTGGCTCCTTCTGCACCTTGACCTGCCTCAGAGATAAGTTCTCTGTGGCATGGGCATCCCTGTTTCCTTCTTTGGAAGCATCAGGGTCTGTCCCCTGTGCTTCCAACCCCCATGGATGTCTCCTACACCACACTTAGGAAAAAGGGCAAAATTAATTAAACTATTTCTGAACTATAGAATGCTGTAGGCTTGAGCCAGACTAAGATTTGAATGAAGATTAATTTTTCTCCTCTCTTTTTCCAATATAAAGTAGTTTGCCTAAACCTGATAAGTAATATACTGTTTTGACCTAATACCCAATATGGCGATCCCTCTTTGCTAAGCCAATGTTTTCACTACTTCCATTTTCTTAATAGCCAGACTGAATTTGCCATTTTGACAACACCAAATGCAGACTCTTTAGAAACTTTTAAGTTAACTTAAGTTACTACGGTAGTTTTGGGCTCCTGTAAGACATTTTACTGTAAGGGATTTTAAGTGAATTGCTAAAGTTTTGAAATATTTTAAGTTATATATCCTGGATTCACTCCAAGACACCATATAATTGAACTTGGATCCTCTTCTGGAAGTAATTAGGCTTAATTTGCATAAATAAGGTCATTTTAACAACTTTCAAAGGGGAAATAAAACAAATTAAGATTAATGAGTCATAATATTGCCTTTCTTCTACTTAATGCACCCAATGTAATATTTCCTCCAAGCTAGTAGACTGTTAGTGAGAAAACAGATTCTTACTCTTCATAGCTTTCATTATATAAAGGTTAGCCATTTCCAAGCTTCCCATTATACTACTAACTCTCTAGTTTGGAGTATGCTATAGGTCTGTAGCAATATCAGAGGAAATGCTAGCTTAAATACGTGTCAGTGGAGAACTTATACATCCCGTAAGTCCCATAAAACAGTGTTTGTGGTGTCATGGACATCACAGATGCTATATAATGAAAGCGAAGTGGAAGAACAGGGGTCTGAATCAGTATGGTTTAGGTGTAGTGACCAGTAAAGACAAATGTGACTATTGTTTTGGTTTGAGAGAACCTAAAAGTGACAAATACTGGGTGTGTCTACATGTGCTCCCAACTACATAGTTGTTACTGTACAGTTGGGAACATATGTTAATGTGACCAGTATTTACTGCACAGTCCTGGCAGTGCATGGGGCTGCAGTGCCACTCAGAGTGCAGCCCAGTGGTGGGAGATGGGCAGAGCTGGGACTGCACTCCACTTCCCACCACCGGGCTGAACTCTGTGGAGCCTGAAGTGGGCTGTGCCCAGTGCCAGTCCCAGGTGGCAGAAGCAGCCGCCTGTCATCCAACATAGATCCAGGGGCCTGTACCTCCCGGAGGAGTCTGGCACAACTCTGCAGCCCTCCCAGGGGTGCAGGCCCCTGGAGCCATGCCAAGATAACAGGAGGCTGATGCTGCTGGCAAATTTTGCTTTCAAAATTTTGAGGTGATTTTTCCAAGAAACCCCTACACCTATCTCTGTGAAACTTCATACCCTCAGAAGGGACTACCATCCCTGCAATTTGTATCTGAATCAGGCAAGAAATGACAATGTTTTAGGCATTTTCATGATTCCCCATTATAGCCTTTGGGCGAAACATTGAAACAAGTTGAAACAGTGAAGCAGTTTCAACTAAATGAAATGGTACAGTGCTTCAAAATGAAACAAAATGATGAAACAAAGCAGTGTCCCTTCAAAATGCCAAAATGGATGTTGAAATGCAACAATGTTGTTTCACACAGCCCTAATAAGTACATGGGAGAGGAACTGAAGGAACTTTAGGAAGCTAGGGCTTTGCCTTTACTGCAGAAAAGTGTAGTTAGCATTCTAGTAAGCAAGCTAGTTTACATTTTTTCAATGAGACATATTAAAATAAATGTGGAGTTTAACTTACAAGTGTTAGGAACACATGGTGGTTTTGTTTTTATAAAAGGACAAAGGCTAAGACAGTTTATTTAATCTTACCTTATTTGTACATGACAGCATGACAGTATATGGCAGTATATATCAAGTACTTCTGAAACAGAGCTCTGGTAAAACCCTTCTTTTGAGTATTTTTTCCACTAATGTTTGTGCTGCAGTTGAGAGAACTGATGTAAAAAAAAAAATTCCCCTTTAGTAACATAGAGATAGAAAGAAAAGAATTAGTAAAGGTCTACATTTTACTAATTTAGCCCTGGATGGAATACTTTCTGAAGCTCCTTGTTTATACTGTTGTAAAACAAGAAGCATCAGACACAAGTACACACACATACATACATAAAACCAAGCTTAAAAGTGACCTTTGTCAGGGATGGTTTTAGTAATACCTGGAGAGTGGTAGGTAAACTCCTTGAAACTAATTTACAGCCTAATTATTAGATTTAATCAGCAAAGGACATTTGCTGAGACTTTTCCACCTGAATTTCTAAATGGGGTTCATTTTAGTTTGGAATGTGGAGAAAGGGCAGTTCTCTTTGGCCCCATTCTCCAGTTGGAAAGTTTAAACACACAAAAACGTGCACACATACATACCACTCAGCCCTGTTCTAAAACCTTTGAAGGCAAGAGGAATATTTTCCTTTAATTTCAGGAATTCCATGACATGGAGGGGATATGTTCAAGAGTGCAGGCACAATTGCATTACAAGTCACTGGGTGCATCTACATGTTCATTAATGTGCCATAGTTACTTTTCATTAAGTTTGGTACTTGCATAACCAAGTACTAAGTCAATGCACAGTAACTGACATTACTGTGCAGTAGCACTGGCCCACAACTTTTTGCTGATGCTAACCGTGCAGTAGCCTAATTCTATTGTGCAGTAGAATATTATGACAGGCTGTGCCTGGCATGCTACTACGCAGTGTTATTAGATTACTGCATAGTTAGTACCTCATGTAGATGCATCCAGTATATACTAGCTTTTGGAATAATGTTGAGCAGTTTTGACTGCATCCACTACAAAGCTTTAGTTCCTGTATGAACTAGCTAGTTCATTATAATAATGCAGACAAACTTTCTTTAGCCACTCATTTCCCTACCATAAAACACGCAAAATGTTGCTGACAGTATGCTGAATGGTTCATGCAATGAAACTTGTAGAACATTGTTCGCTGAAGTATATGGCCTAAATCTAATGAAGTATTCAGACATCCCACATGTGATTCTAATCTCATCTCAAAGTATAAGCCATAGTTTATAAACTGCACTTGCAGCTTTGAGCTATATATATACATGACTCTTTTATGAACAAGTATTTCATTTATAACATCTAGGAAATAAGTGTAAAGGCTGTCAATTCTTATCCTTCAGGTTAGCAAACTAGAGGCTGTCAGTTCTTATGCTTCAAGACAATAAACTGGTCAGCATTTGGGGGCTGTAAATTTCTTTTCTCCATGATATTGTATTGCTCAATTAGGTGCTTTATGGAGGATTTCACATGTTCATATTAAGAAATACCCAGATACAAGCTAGTGGACTAGAAAGATCACTGGTCTGCTCTGGTAAGATAATAGAAATGTATATGCTACTACTAGCTACAGATGAAGTTCGTTTGGTAAATCTGATATCTTTTATTAGACTAACTCAGATAGTTAGACAAAATTCTTCTATGCAAGGTTTCAGGCACAAACACCCTTCATCAGGCTGAGGAAGGATCTGCAGTTGCTCTTCCTGGATTAAGTAGTAAAGCAGCCAGAGGCTGGTATGCATGCCAAAAAGCCAGTCAGTGAAAATGTAAATTGAGGAGTCAATGAGCCTTTTTGAGATTTGTGAGGTGATGATCACGGGTGTTCCCCTTAGTGTACATTCAGTGGTATCAGAGGGCTTGGCTGTATATTACAGCTTTCTTGGTGTGTTTAGAGTGATTGGTGGTTCTGTGCAGATCTGGATGTTGGTCCATGGGTTTCTTGTATACCATGCTCTGTATATTACCATTTTGGAGAGTGATCATTGTGTCTAAAAAGGAGCTGTGGGTCCTGGAGTATTCAAGAGAGTCTAATGGAGGGGTGATGATTGTTGAGTTTCTGATGGAAATCAGTCAGAGATTGCAGGTTGTCCATCCACATGATATATCAATATATCTTAAGTATAGCATGGTTTGATGGTGCAGTCCTTGTGGAATTCTTCTTCCAGGTGGCTCATAAAAAGGTTGGCATACTGTGGGACCATTTTGGTGTCCATAGCTGTGCCCATGGTCTGGAAGAAGTGTTGGTTATTGAAAGTGAAGTTGTTGTGTGTGAGGATGAAGTATGTAAGTCAGTAATATCTTTTGGTCTCTACTCTGAGTTGTCATTTTGCTCTTGTAGGTATCTAAGTCAGGCTTGGATGCCGTCCTGGTATAAGATGTTGGTATATAATCTGATAAAATCTATGTTGGCTAGGAGGGTGTTGCTGGGAAGGTGGTCTACGTTTTTTAGTTTTCACAGAAAGTCTGTTGTGTCTTGGACAAAACTCGCTCTTTTAGTGAAAAGAGGTTTAAGGATTGATTTGATGAAACCTGATATTTCCTCAAACAATTGCAACCCATACTAGAAGAAGACCCAATTCTTAACGAGATCTTCCCATAACTACCATTCCAAGCCTTTAAGCAAGCAACTAAGTCCACTAACCTCACCACCAGAAGCAAACTTCCTCCCAAAACACACCAAGTTGATCTGGACCATGCTATGGCAAGAAATGTAAAACCTACCAACACATCTCCACCACCCCCCACAATTAGTACCCGCCACAACTGAACCATCAGCATTCCTGGATCTTTCAGCTGCACCTCCAGAAATGTAATATATCTCATCCAATGCACCAAATGCCCTGATGGAAAATACGTTGGAAAGACCAGACAAGAACTGTGCACCAGAATGAACGCACACCGGAAATCTATCAAAGACAAGAATACCCAACTACCTGTGGGGGCACATTTCTCACAAGAAAACCATTCTCTCTCCACTCTCTCAGTTCTAATCCTTAAAGGGAATTCACAAAACACTTTTCACCAACGAGCCAATGACTTTCACCTCATCAACCTCCTGGATACAAAAAATCATGGACTAAATATAAACATTGGATCCATGACACATTTTAACAGGTCTAACTTTTGACTCCCCAGGTACCTCTCCACTATGTACAAGCTACATTCATCCCCCTCCCCCACAACCTGTCTCTTACCCATTGACTCCTCAATTTACATTTTCACTGACTGGCTTTCTTGCTGGCATACCAGCCTCTGGGTTCCTTACTATTCATTCCATCTAGAAAGACCACAGTTCAACTACAGATGCTTCCTTAGCTTGATGAAGGGTGTCTGTGGGCAGAAGCTTGCAAAGAAGAATTTTTCCAACTATTTTAGTTGGTCTAATAATATCTGTCAGCTTTATCCAAAGAACCTTGCCTGCCTATGTCCTCAGACCAACATGGCTACAATCTATACTACTATCTACACACATTTTATCATTTTTCCCTTTGTGGCATCAATAAGAACAAGATTTTCTCCAATCATGGCAATTCATATATTTCTATTCCTGGTATAATCTGTCTTTCAATATACATTACTACATTGTAAGACTCAAAATAGCCAGAAATGTTAACTAAATCAGTGATTCTCAACCCAGGCACCAGGCCACCCAGGGGTATTGCACCTTTGAACAGTGAAGAAAGAAGTGCGGATAAAAGCCGGGTGTGAAAAGAAAAGCCAAGTGTAAGGACATAAGCAAATCAGCACAGGCTCAGGCTCTGCCCTGCCTGGCAGTTTCACCTCCTCCACTGGCCAGCCAGTCTGCAAGGAGTTAAGCACTGTCATTGGGGTTACTGTATGTCCTGGTTTTTCTGGACATGTCCTCCTTTTCAGCCCTCTGGTCTCCATCTCAGTGAGTCTTTTAAAATCTGACCAAATGTCCAGGATTTTGCTTTGCTTCACTGGTGGGAGCAGGGGGAGGGTGATCACAGCAGCAGGGAGCACAAATATAACTGCCTGTGTCAGGTAAAACTGTACTTGTGGAGGCTCATGCAGAACCATGTAGTGCTCCCTGCTGCCTCCAATCATTGCCCCCCTCCCCATTCCCAGCCCCAGAGCAAAGCCAAATATCAGATATTTGGTCAGGGCAGGGAGAGGCAGGGACTGGGGCTGCAACAGGGCAGGGGGAGCAGTGGGGGATTGCCCGCCCCTCCAGTGGCAGAAAGGGGTGGGCCCTCTGAGGGCAGCAGGAAACTGTGGCTGACCGGTAGCATAGGGGCTGGTGCCTGTCCTCACAGGGGCTGAATGGCCAGGTGACGCTGAAGGGGGAGTAAAGGGAAAAAGGAGTGGGAAGGGGGGCCATGGTCAGGCTGCCTGGCACAGTGCAGCAGCCCCATCCCAGGGTGGGAGGGATGTGCCACAAGCCTCCCCTCCTCCCTCCAGCCTGCCCTGGGGCTGGACACACTCCACCACCACCAGCATGGGCTGGAGAGGCTGTGGCTTGGGAATGAAGGGCACCAGGGGGGAGGACTGTGGGTTGGGAGTGCGGAGCACTGCCAGTGCCAGGAAGCTGTAGGTCAGGAGTGAGGGACACCAGCAGGGATGGGTGGGGATGGAGTTGTGGGTCAGGAGTGAAGGGTACCATCATGGCCCAGGGCAGCAGGGTACTGTGATTTGGGAGTAAGGGGAACTGCAGGGCTAGGGGCAGTGGGTCGGGAGTGAGGGGCAGCATCAGGGCTGTGGGCGGCTGTGGTTTGGCAGTGAGGGGGAACAGCAGGGGCAGGGGCAGGGCACTGGCATGTCACTGTCCCCCCACCATCATACCTTCCCTTTCCCCTCCCCCCCCAAAAGGTGTCCCCCTTTTGGACCTGGATATATCGTAATCTTGTCATAAATAAGTTGTTTTTTTTTAATGGGGTGCTTCTCAATTCACAAAAGTTACAGGTGGGTGCTTCAAGCCTAATGAAGGGTTCCTAGAGTCTAAAATGTTTGAGAACCACTGATCTAAATATTGATAAGTAAATGATTTTCAGAAAAAGATGTTAAGGAACAGTAAAAATGTGATGATAAACGAATTGTCAGAAATATAAACGTACATTCTCATGAATGCTCTTCAAGTCAAACAGATCAACTTTTGAGAGCTTCTGATTTGTTTGTGCCATTCTTATCCATGAAAGTATATTTTTTATAGACAATGGCCTGGCCATTTCCCAGTTACCCAGGGATAACTTCACTGGAAGCTACATCTATACAATGAAGATGAGAATTGAGCTTAAAATTTATACCCACTTTTCTTGCTGTTAAAATTGTACCTTTCTCCCCCACACACAAAGTCAATTATTTTTTGTAATTGTTTATCTTAAGGGAATACCAGGATAATTGTATAGTATGAGATACTTCGATAACAGAAAAAAATTCAATAACACTCTTCATTTGGCAATCATAAGTATTTTGTGAACATCTAAGTCTCTCACTATGGCTCTGTGAGCAAATAAAGGATATGCAGATATTATTTCATATTGAAGAAATGCAACCAGCTTTGTCTGGAACATAGCAGTAGTTTAACACAGCCCAACAGAGCAACTCAACAGGAATAACCTTTTCCCATGAAACTTTGAGTGGAATATAGGGAATGTTCAGGACACAAAAATCAAGACCCCCTGTTCATTTAAAAATACTATAGCAACTAAAATGAACAGAATGGTTCAGAAATTTGATCTCAGACAGGGGTTCCCAAACTGGGGTACACAAAACATCCTTAGGGGATATGCGTGACAAACTGTATAACAGCATATTTAATTTTCATTATAATAATAATTGGCATTTAAGAGGTTAAAATATAAAACATAAGCTGGTAGGGGTACACAGGCAGCTGGTAAATCTGGACAAGGGTATGCAATAAGATAATGTTTGGGAACCACTCTCTTAGGGTATATCTCAAGTGAAAATGGCATTATAGCATGCTATGAAATGGCAGCAGTAGAAATTTGGAGGCTGTACAAATCCTTAGATTGCACTATACAAGATTATCATACATTTATTAATTCCTGCTCTGCCCCTTGTATATACCAGGATTTGCATAGTTCCTCTTTGTATTCCAAAAGCTTACTAGGGAGCACTCCACTTCCCCCACAGAAAGCCTCCTTTTAATTTTCTTCCATCAGCAGTCATTCTGCCTTCATCAGGAACCAAGATCTGTATATCCTCATTGGGTACTGCAGCTTCCATTTAGTCCTTATATGTGCACATAGAGTTGTCCCGTTCCAGCCAGCATCTCCCTTCTGAGCTCCCCATTGCTTCAGAATCTTTCTCCCACATTGGATGAACAATTTCTTCCATATTGTTCCTTGGTTCAGCTTGTCCTGGCTTCCACATTTTAGCATCAGCCTTACTACTGCTGCTTTCTTTCTTTCATATAAACTATAGGTCTTTTGTATTTCCTAAGTCTAATCTCCCTTCTGAGCTGCTCTCCCTCTCTTACTACTACCCATTGAATTAGTCTCTGATCTTCATTCTTTTTTTTCTCCCAGTTGCAGCTTATTAAAACACCTTCCTCATTTTCCATGCCTCCATTCTTCAGAACACTAAATCAGAAACAAGGAGTTAAATCCAAACACACTTTGATGAATATTAGAATACTTCTCCCCTACCTCTTTTAAAGATCATTCTTGTATAAAGCATAAAATCCTTGGTAAATTCCTAGCGGAGTTATTAACATAGCAAATTCCTTAAGAATTTGACCTCACTTGATTGTTTTTACAAATGAATGAAAGGAAAACACTAATTACTGAGAAAAAAATGCAAGTTTATCACATATTGTAGAATACATTTACCATGACCCCTTTGTTGCAGAAATATATGCCTGCCATTAGTTCATCTAAATTTTATCAGTCTATACGTGTTTTCCAGTTATTATAAATCTCTGTGAGATGCTAAAGTACTTTTGCAAAATGCACTAAAACTATTGACCCATATGAGGTTTATGCATTTGGCAATCATACACTAGTCACAAACCTTTGCTTACACCATAAAAATATCCAAATATATAACTCTTATAATGAACTTAAAATTAATACTGAATATTTTAATAGCAATGTTGAAAGGACACATTCTAGGAGAAGTAATAGTTCTGATCTTAATAATAGATTTAAAGATGATTACAGAACTCATCGACATTATAGAAAATACACATATATATTCATATAAGCCAGTGACTCCCAATCTTTTTCTGTGGTGATCTCAGTTTCATTTGGTTCTCAGCTCTACTTCTGGTTTGGGCTTAACTGTTATAGTTGCATTTCTATTTTGCTTAGGACCCTGATCTTAAAGTATCATGACCCAAGTTGGAGTTCTCCATCAGGGAAGAGATGATTCAAAGTCAGATTCTGACCTTTTTTTCTGCTGTACAAGGCCTCTTCCACTAGACAAGTAGAGTTCTGTCTAAGCCATACCAAGGATTTAGATAACCATGTTGCAGGTATGCACCCTTCTCATGACACAAATTATTAATGTGGCAAATGATTATGACCTAAGCCATAGAGAAAGACACTAGAGGATCAGTTCCTATGTATATCGTTCCAGTTTACATCCCTGGGAGTGCATTATGGTTATGATGGACGTTGCAGGCCCTGTAGTGATTATAGTACTAATTTTGTAACTTGGAGAAAAGTGAGCTTGTAGGGATGACTCCTTGCCTAAGTAGTTCAGACAATTATCTGTGTATGAAGATTTGTACAATAACACTCACAGGAACATAAGAAAGTAGAACTGAAAGAGACCTCACAAAGTTATCTAGTCCAGCTCCCTACTCAAGGTAGTAGCATCCTAGCAGAAGCTTTAGGCCATTGCTTCCAGTCTTGTCCCATAGCCACAGAAAAAAAAACGTATTTCCATTCTCTCTGTGATTGCCCTTCAGATATTCTACACTGTTATCAAATTCTATAGTTACCTCAGTCATCTTTTCTCCGGACAGAATAATCCTATTTCTTTTAGCTTTTCCTCACAAGTCTTGCTTCCCAGGCTCCTAATTATTGTTATTTCTCTGCACTGGACCATTTCCAATCTGTCCACATCCTTCACACTCCATGTGAGGTTTCACAAGCGCTGATGAGAACAGAAGAATCACTACCCTTGATTTGCAACCTGGTGATTGTGGCAAATGAAAAAGCTGACCTCTTGAACGAATTCTTTGCCTCCATATTCCTGAGCGGGGACTGGGACATCTCCCCCCACTAGAATTGCAGACGGACCCAGGGGAGGCACTGCCATGTCTAGGGTCAGGGATGACCTAGTTAGAGAACTTTTGGAGGGGCTAGACATGTTTAAGTCAGTAGGTCCAGATGCTCTTCACCCGAGGATGCTGAGGGAATTGGCAGGAGTCACTGGCAGGAGTGCTATGAGCACTCATGGGACACTGGCCAGGTACCAAAGGAATCAAAAAGGGCCAATGTGGTCCCCATTTACAAGAAGGGGAGAAAAGAGGGCCCCAGCAATTATAGGCTAGTCAGGCTTATCTTGGTTCTTGGAAAGACCTTTGAGAAAAGTATCAAGGGGCACATCAGCAAGGCCCCAGCAAAGGAGGTAGTGCTCAGAGGCAACCAACAGGGTCTCAGTGAGGGAAGGTCCTGCCTGATTAACCTGGCTTCTTTTTATGATCAGGTCACAAAGTCCCTGGATGAGGGTGTCGGGATGGATGTCATCTTCCTGGATTTTAAGAAGGCCTTTGACATGGTTTCACACCACATTTTCTTTAAAAAACTTGGTGACTGTGGCACTGATGCCTACACAGTCAGATGGGTGGCAAATATGGTCACACCCAGAGAGTGGTGGTGGATGGGTCATTTTCAGTCTGGAGGTATGTGGGCAGTGGAGTCCCCCAGGGCTCAGTCCTGGGGCCCGTACTGTTCAACATCTTTATCAGCGATCTATATGTGGGTGTGGAATGCACGCTGTCCAAATTTAGTGATGACACCAAGTTGTGGGGTGAGGTGGGCATGCTGGAGGGGAGGGACAGGATCCAGGTAGATCTAGATAAATTATAGATGTGGATGGATGAGAATAGGATGGAATTCAATGCAAGCAAGTGCAGGGTACTGTATCCAGGGAGAAGGAACCAGAAGCACACCTCTAGGCTGGGGAATGCCCTTCTTGTCAACACAGTGGCAGAAAGGGATCTTGGAATCATTGTTGACTCCAGGATGAACATGAGCTGTTAATGTGAGGAAGCGGTCAGTAAGGCTAAATGCATCTTGTCGTGCATCTACAGATGCATCACAAGCAAGTGCAGGGAGGTGATCCTTCCCCTCTATGCAGCATTGCTCAGGCCGCAGTTAGAGTACTGCATCCAGTTCTGGGCACTACACTTCAAGATGGATGTGGCTAGCATTGAGAGGGTCCAGAGGAGGGCCACTCACATGGTCAAGAGAGGCTAAAGGGCCCGAACCTATTTAGCCTTCACAAGAGAAGGCTGAGAGGGGATCTGGTGGCCATTTACAAACTCACCGGTGGGGACCAGCAGGAATTGAGAGAGGCTCTGTTCCCCCGGGCTCCCCCAAGGGTTACTAGGAATAATGGCCACAAATTGTTATAGAGAAGGTTCATGCTGGACATCAGGAGGCATTACTTTACAGCTAGGGCTGCCAGGCTGTGGAATAGTCTCCCAAGTAAGGTAGTACTCTCCTACCTTGGGGGTCTTCAAGAGGAGGCTGGACAGATATTTGGCTGGGTTGATATGATCCCAGCACCCATTCTGGCCTAGGGCAGGGGGTCGGACCTGATGATCTGTTTAGGTCCCTTCTGACCCTAAGTAATATGATACTATGATACTACAAGTTCCCTAAGGCACGCTAAACAGAGCACCTTCATCAGTTACCTCATAGATTTCAGAGATTTCTAGGGTTGGAAGGGAGCTATTAGGTCATTGAATCTGACCCCCTGCTCTGGGCAGGAAAGAGCACTTACCCCAGCCAGGTGCTTGTCTAATCTCCTTTTAAACACCTCCAAGGTAGAGGAAAGCACCACCTCCCATTCCATATTTTGGCAACCCTTATTGTAAAGATTTTCCTCCTGATGTCCAATCTAAATCTGCTCTCCTTCAGTTTATGGCTGTTGTTTCCAGTAACTATGAGGGGTGCCCTAGTAAACAGGATATCCCCTATTTCCTGCTGATCCACCCTGATGAGTTTGTAGACAGCCACCTCTCAGCCTTCTCTTACAGAGGCTGAAGAGATTCAGGTCCCTCAATCTGTCTGCATAGGATCTGACCTGCAGGCCTTCAACCACATGAGTGGCCCTCCTCTGAACCCTTTCCAGATTGTCCACATCCCTTTTGCAGTGCAGCACGCAGGACTGGATGCAGTAGTCCGGTTGTGGCCTCACAATGCCATATAGAGGGGAAGTTAAACTTCCCTAGACCTGCTCGTGATACACCTACTAATGCAAGAAAGAGTGAGGTTAACTTTACTTATTATCTCATCCTATTGGCAACTCATGTTTATTTTTGCATCAACTATAACTTCAAGTTCCTTTTCCACTGCTGTGCTACTTAGAATAATACTTCCCAGTCTATAGGTATATTGGAGAGTCTTTCTCCCCAGGTGCAGCACTTTGTACTTATCTTTGTTAAATTGCAACCTATTTTGATCTGCCCACTTCCCCAGTCTATTGAAATCCACCTGATTTTACTTCCTACCCTCTAGTGTGGTTACTATACCCCATAGTTTGGTGTTGTCTGAGAATTTGGACAAAGTGCTTTCTACACCGTCATCCAAATCACCGATGAAGATATTGGATAGTAACTCATTTGAGGATGGTTAATTTTTTTGCACAACTGGCCACTTTAAAGGCCTTTGCAGATATGCATGTGTGTTATGGCACAGCTGTAGAGTACTTCCAAGGGCCTTATCACATAAAAACTGTAATTTCTGTTTGTGCTCTTTGTTTACCTAAGTCACACTTAGGCAGCCAAGTAAAGGTGGTATTTCTGTCACTTGCATTCAATCTGAAATTTTCTTATCCCTGAACTGTACATGAAATAACTGTCCATCTGGCTACTGATCATGCTCAGTTGCCTACACACTGGATGGATGGCTATGCAGCTATATATAGTCATATTTAGGTGTAAGTTCTAGAAAGAGGAGGCAGGTCATCCCATAGTTTAGCTTCAGTGGTTGAGTGGATAGGGAACCTACCCAGGTAGGTAGACCCAGGTGGTAGGTTTCGCACTCCCAGAAGATATTTGTATACATGTCTTTCTGATTTCCCTTATACTACACCACAGGTTAGGTATTAACACCAATGCTCATCTGTCGGTGAGCATTAACAAGTGCCCACGGAAGACCTCTTTTTGAAGGTCATTCCTTGGACAGTAAAGAGAAGGATATATGGGGAAACAGGAGGAGGAAGCGAGCAAGTAGAGGGTGTTTGACTTAGTAGGATGGCTGTTGCTGCTCTGGAACAGGGTTCTTGGGTTATAGTTTCGACCCTTGCTTCCAATGGGAAAGAAATTGCACTGCTTTTCCTCCATTTTATGAAATGGCTATTGAACAGGAGGGGAGGTGGCTCAGCTTCAAAAGGAGCCCTGGACAAAGTGCCAGATAATGCCTAACCAGTGGATTGTTGATTAGTGCACTATACTAAGAAGTCAGAGAGATTCAAGTGCAAACCTCATCTGAGCGAAGGGCACACTTGCTTCCTTCTAGCTAATCAGTCTTTATCTAATATGTGCCAGTCATGGGTTTTTGTCCAGCTACAAATTTGTGACTTATGTATGTGACCTGGGTGTACACATGTGCCACCTACTTGCCTGGATAATGTGTGGCCTCTTGAGTTTGTTTCATATATGTACATACACTTCATCTACACTACATGGGTAATAGAGGGGTAGTATAATTAAAAACTGCAAATACATTTCCAAACACCACTTATGTAGTTGGAAAATTGCCTTGTACACAACAGGCAATAGCGCCCCCCGCCCCCGCCTCCCAGGAATCCAGTGCCCTGCTTTGTTTATTTTGGTCCAATGAGAGCAGAAGGCAAAGGAAAATGTAACAAGTAAGCATGGGTCTTCAAAACAGATGCTTGTCGCACAGTATACTTCTCCTTTATACATAACCATAAAGGTTCTCCAAAGAGCTGTTATATGATTGATGTTTTCGAGTTTTGTAGAGACTATGTTAGGGTGGATTGCCATTTTCCTGCTTGGCGTGTATCTGTTCCAAACCAACTGAAATACTGCCAAGAGAGAAAGGATAGCAAAGAGCATTAAATGGGGAAAAGGAAATGAAGCCCTCAGGGGCCACTGCTACAAGGGCAATTAGTGCTTATATGGGTTTACTGAGTTGTAATTTACTGTGCAGTAATGCCTGCCCTGGGCAGGAGCCTATACATACAGCCATTTGGAAGCAGATTTTTTCCTTATGGCACTAGCCTGCTCTTGGCCTACCCTGGCCCTGCATTCCCTCTGTAGCAGTCAGGAGAGCTGGAGGCTCGGGCCACAGCTGCCTGCAACAAAGGGTCCTCGTTAAAAGCCAGCCCCATACTGTGCTCCTTGGCCACCTGCATTTTTGCCCCAGGGCAGTCTGCAGCATGCAGACTCTTGCCAAAGCTTATGCCTATCATGTGATAGCTACTCCACCTCTAGGCCCCAGGACTGATGACCCAAGTCCCAGGCTCCTGATTACCACCATGCCAATGAACAGTGACTGGCGCCTTTTCAGATGATCCATGCCACCTTCCAGGAGCTCCTCAATCAGCTCTGCCCACACCTGAAGTGGCAGGCTACCACAATGCGGCTGCCCCTCCCTGTGGACACCCAACTGGCCATTGCCCTGCTAAAGCGGGCCAAGCCCACCAGCCTGCACTACATCAGCCACCTCTCTGGCATGGGCAAAGCAACTGCTGGGCCAGCTTTGGCCCACAATTTTGGGGTGGCCCCTGCAAGATATAGTTTTGGGCCCCCTGATCTATCAGTAGAGATGACCATAGCAGGGGGTGCAGCCCAGGGCAAATCAGCCTGTGCGGGGCCCCCTTTCCCATCCCATGGCACACTTACACCAGTAAATGAATGTCCTAGCACACTGGATGCAGGGGGAAGGGTGGCAGTCAGCATTTCAGAAGACAACAGTTAAACAAACATCCAACACACCAGGTAGGTGGGCGGGCTACATTGCAAATGTGGCAGCCACTGCCAAATGTGGGAGAGGCCACAGCCTCTCTATCTGTGGGGCCCCTTGGCTGCGGGGCCCCCTGAAGCTTCAAATTCTTCAGGGTAGGACAGAATGGCCCTGTGCTGGGCAGGCTGAGCTGGAGATGTGTGGCACCCTGAAGAACATGTTGGGGCACACTGTGGTCTGTTTGCACAGTCCCCTGGAGATGGTGGAAGGGTTTCACACCCTGGGCTTCTCCTAGTGCATTGAGGCACTGGGCAGGACTCACATCCCCATGTCCTGTCTGACCCATAGCAATCTATCCTACTGCAGCCAGTGGGGCTTTCACTCTGTCATGTTCCAGGCATGTTCCAATATGAGAGCTGGTTGGACAGGCAGTGTGTACTGGAACTCTGCCCTGATAACTTAACTCTAGCGGAGAGCAGGTGCTTCATACCAAGGGTGCTGGGCCTCCAGCTGGATGAGGTGACAATCCCACCCTTCCTCATCACCCCCTGCCCCCGCAAAACCACAGGCTGGGAAGTGGGGGTGGCAAGAGAAGTGCCTCTGGCACTTCTGAGCACACCCCTGGCCCTTTTGAGCATGCCACTGGTGCGACCAGACATGGGGGAACTCCCCCTCTCTCCCAGTTGGTGTGATCAGTCCTCAGGTCACTTACTGGCCACTGAGAGGGCAAGTACCTACCCTGACTCAGGAGGTACCAGTCGCTCATGGCGGTGAGGGTGCGCCAGTGTCCCTTCAGGCAGCCAAAAGTGCACTCCACCAGCACATGGGTCTGACCCAGGCACCTGTTGACATGTGCATGGTGGGGGTCCATTTGACTGGTGTAGGCTGTTTGTGAGAGTTTTCAACATTTCTGAGACAACATGCACAAAACCAGAGGGCTGTGTGCTGCCCAGCCTCAGATTGAGGGTTTTGAATGCACAGGTGCCAGGGACCATGATAAGTCAGCCAAGCAGACCCTGGCACAGGTGGCCATCAGCCAAACCCCATGTCCCTGCTTACTCCGCAGGGGCAGGTGGACCACTGGGTATTTGCTGCAGGCAGACTGCCTTCCCCACCCGCTTCCCAGGTTTGCACAGGCCTAGTTCCTAGTGACACTTGCTGCTGCTGCTCCACACCCACTCTCCCTTTCTCTTCCTGCAGACCTGGCCATCTCCGCCCTTGCAGCTGAGCTTACAGCACCCAGGCTCAGGGGACAAGGTGCTCCCAGCCAACTGGGATGTGGCGCTAATTGTGCCCCCACCCTCCCCACAGGGGGCCTCTCTAGAGAGGTACCTCTGTGGATAGTTTCCCTGGGCACCAGAGAGGTACCTCCCACATATACCTACATCCAGAGCTCACCCTTGGTGAGTGTCTCCAAAGCATACCTTGAGGAACTGTTTGCATGAACTGAGGTGTGCCCAACCCACTATGCCATGCTGCTGCTGATTGCCATGGAGCCTCAGGCACACCTGAGAACATGGTGTGGGATCCTGAGCATCAATGATGTGGTGAGCAAGCCCGGGCTTCCCCACAATGTTTCCCACTGCCTGGAAGGGTACCTGTGCTTATGCTACGTGTCCCGGAACCTCACAGATGAGGAGGAAATCACTGTCAACATCAACACATTTCTCTGTGTATGAAAGGCCCATGCCTGCCTAACTGAGAGGGTACTGGCTGTTCAATAAAGTTTTGCATGGCCTTCCATCTCTCTGCATGCTGTGGGGTGATAACTCCAGGCACCAGGGTGGATCTTGGTCAGGCTAGGTGGGGAGGGGAGGCAGGGGCAGAGGCAAAGAGGGGAGAGGCAGACCCCTTCCCCCAGTGTGGGAATTACCAGGTGGCCATTGCAGGTATTCCCAGTGGCCCAAGTCTATCCCCATTAGCTATGACAAAGTGCAGCTCCTGGTGGTGCCCTGCAGTGCAGGGAAGAGCTGGAGCTTGTGAGGGAAGGTGGTGCCATCCCCAGACTGGCTTCCTGGGTGGGACTGTGCACCCAGAGCTAGTGGAACAGGTACCAGCCTGGGCTGCTGGAGATGCTGGATGATGCCAGGGGCAAGGACCATGGTGAGATGGGCTCCTCATGCCCTGAGGGGCCCTTCCCTGCTGACAGCTTGTTGCCACTACCAAGCCATAGTGG
This sequence comes from Crocodylus porosus, assembly GCF_001723895.1. Lineage (NCBI taxonomy): Eukaryota > Metazoa > Chordata > Crocodylia > Crocodylidae > Crocodylus > Crocodylus porosus. The sequence continues at coordinate 182,585,354 of NW_017728906.1, read as the reverse complement.
AGGCTCCAGCAAGCTGCCCGTGCTAGAATACACAGCACAGCTGCGGTCAGGGTCCTGGGGCATGAAGATGCCTTTCAGCTACCATATAAATGGCATGGTCCTGCAGGCTGCCCTGACTGGTGGTTGTGGTGAGTGACACTGTACCGCTGTGCCTGAAGGACCTTGACTTTTATGTGGCACATGTACACCAACTGGTCATGCCTGTGCTCCTTCATGTGGCTCATGAGGCCCTTATAGACGTGGCCATTGGAACACCTGCTCCACACAAACTGGCTGACGACCTCAGGCTCACCCCACAGTGCTACAAGGTCTTCAGTCTCCTCCTATGACCAGTTTTGCCCCTAGGATGTGGTGTGTGGCATTGGGTATGACCCCAGTATGACTCCCTCAATGGCCCTCAGTGGCTGTGGATAAGAGTCTGGGCCTGCTGGGCCTGGGCAGGTGCTTATCGCACACAGCACAAGGACATCATTTGGGACAGGCAGACAGGTGGTGAGGCTGAACTGGGCACCAGTGCCAAGTTCTAGGCAATAGCCAGAGGCTGGCAGCAAGTGACACAAGCCCCTGGGGTCACCACAGCATTTTAAAGGGCAAACTGATGCAGGTGCAGCTCTGAGCCCTATGGCCCTGGGGCTAGGCCAAGGGTGGCCTCCAGGTGGAGAGATTGACCGGGACCAAATTTGCTTCTGGTTAGCATGTGCTACTGCACAGTAACTATGACACAGGTAATTTGCTACCTGAATTTACATTTTCAGGTAGTAAATTAATCATGCAGTAGACTAATTTACTGTGCAGTAAGTGCCTACACGTGTAGATGGTGATGCTTCACTATGCAGCCAATTAGTCAACTGCATGGTGAAGCGTCTTATGTAAATTCACTCAGGGAGTCTTAGCTGAGTCTCCAAAAATGAGGAATACCAGAAAGCAGTGAAAAGAAACATTCGTTCTTCATAATAGGCCCTCTAATAGCATACTGTCTTCACAAACCTTCCTCTGCATATAACTGTGGTTTCACTTGCCTTCTTCAGAGAATCAATGCAGTGACAGGAGGACCTCATTCAGTGTTCTGAAAATTCTGATACATGCATGTTTTACGTGGCCAGATGTGGTTGTATTTAGTAATTAGTTTCTATTTTCCTTCAGAAAAGATAATTCCAGCATATCTAAATATTCTAAATATTCTTTTTACTTTTTCTGTTGTTCCTACTCACTGTTGGGCATTATAAAAGTATACAGTCTTTGTTATTAAATATATTTGGATAAAATGTTTCTAGGTCCTGATTACTTCCTCTTTCCCCCTCATTACAATATTTAAGTTAGTGAAAATTCTCCAGTGATCCATTATTTTCATATGGAAATAGGTACATCTCAGCAATACACTTCATTCTGGTTCAGCTCTTTGCTCAAGTGCTTCTTCAGATACCAATGTGTATTTGCTAAGATTTCCTGCACTTTGAAACCTGGCACTTACGATCTGGGCTTTTGAGATCTTCATTAAAATAATAATGTTTTATTGATCCCATGATTACTTTATTTACTTTCGTGCTTCCTGTTTTTAATTACAACAATTGAGAAACTGTCTGAAGTGTTTCATTTGTCAGACTAAATAGCGCCAGCTGTTTGGAGTGAAATCATTCAAGAAGATACATGGGTAACACTTCATTTAGATGAAGAGTGTAGTCCAATATTTTCCTACCAAATATTTCAATGTTTGTATATTAGCAGTTACTTAAAAAAATTCAAAGCATTAGTGAGCCGGTGTCATCAAACATAATTGCAGAACCATCTTTTGTTGCTCTCTTTCTCATATCCATTTCTTTTTATTTCTTTCTTCTTCATTTCAAAATGAGAGCTGACAAAATGAAGAGAAAACTAGTGTAAGTCCTGTGTTCGGCTGTTTGAAACAAAGAGTAAGTGTTCCCTGGCCCAATTTAAAGGGGTAAATAATGTAGTTACCAAAAATAGTTTCAGATCAAATGAATTATTTGCAAATTTGACAGGAAAACAAATTAAAAAATCTAAAATGTGAAAATGTTTAATTACAGCACATGCATACATATGCACACGCACATGTGTGTGTCTATAAAGCAAAATTAGGCAAATTTTACACACACACACACACACACACAATATAGGTGCCTGAGGTATAATACACACATATATGAATATATACATATGTCTGTGTGTATGCATGTATGTATATATAATATATATGTATAGATAACATATTGTTGCCTAGATTTGACTTTTTAAATGGGTAAAAAACACAGAAATTGATTTTTTTCCAAACACAAATGATACTTTAAATTTTTTTGTTTAGCTAAAAAATGGAGGAAAATTACTTTGAGTTGACCCAACATGTTTCTCCCCCCCCCTTATATTTTGCTTCATTCAGTGAACCAAAAAATCACAATTCATGAACTACAGCAACAGTTTAGTATTTAACTGTGACCCATGAACTAGAGGCATGTACAAGACAGCCAAGAGATGTTGCTAATAGGTTGAGCAGTTGGGAAGGCAGAGATGGAGAGGAAGTGAATCTTTGCAGCCAACAAATAAGCGTAAGAAGATTGTTCAAGTGGCTAAAGTGCTTGCCTGGTGTGGATGCATGCCTCTTCAGCACCATAAACTTCTAGGCTAGAGACAGAAGTTACACATAAACTGGTTTAAGAGAGCAGAAACTGGTTTAAACCCATAACAGAATAGATGTTCAGTGCACATAAACCAGTTTGAAAATGGCTGAAACTAGTTTGAGATAAACCTGGTTGAATGTAGTATCAAACTTAACTGATTTGGGTCAAACCCGTTTATGCAATATCTGTCCCAGACCCCTTGCTAATTTAAGATAAACCAGACTCTCCCAGCATTCCAGCATGCTCTCTGGGCTGGGCAGAGCTCTCTGCTCCACAGCAGGGCTGGCCCCTCCTCTCTGCTCCCTGGTTGCAGCTCCAGCAGAGACTTGTAGGCACAGAGCCTGGCTTCTCCATGCTAAGCAAGGATTGTTCCCTCCTCCCCTCTGCCTTACGCAAACACCTCAGCATTAGCTAGCAGACCATGATCTGGACAAAGGCACACAGGCTTTTGGAGCTAATCAACAGGTAGCTTAATGTCCTTCTTTAGAAGAGCTGTTTAAGAAGAGCTGCATGGGTGCTTGTCCACGTAATCAGCATTTGCGTGCTAAAAATGTTCCTGGTTTAATTTTTGTTTCTTAGTTTATGATGACTAATTCAGTAACGTGGACATGATTTACCATGTAGTGACTTAGTGTGCTGTAACTACTAAAATGTGCTAGAGGGCACATCAGAACTATTTTACACTCCTGCCCTTTCAGTACTACTTTATTGCCAGGCAGTGTTTTAGGACAAGATTTGCTATTTTGGTTGGTTTATTTTCTTGAGTTGTGCTGGGTTGCTTTTTTGGGGGGAATTGTTGGTGGCTTTGCTTAAGAGCCGTGGGTTTTGGGGGGTAGTTTTGAGTTGAATAAGCAGTGCTGCCTGCCTCTCTTGCAAAGCCTCCCAATTTTTTTCTGGGTGCTTGTTGCTTGTTGCACAGGGAGCTACTGGTTGGGGTGGGAAATCCTTTTATGCAAAGGTCTGCAACAGTGAGCCTGCCGCCTCCCCCTCACAAGTCTAGATTGGCATCAGGGGTCTGTACCATAGGCCTCCAAAAGGGGATGCCCCCTGACCAAGCCTGGTCCTGAAGCAGTTCTGCCCCCCACTTTTTCTCCATGCTTGTTGCACCAGGTGCTGGGTGCAGGGTATACTTAGGGCTACACAAGTTACACAAGGGTCTGGCCTGCCTCCCTCCCCCCACCTCCCTGTGTGTTGGCATCTGGGTATTGTGTACCCAGGCTACCCAGGCTAAAGCCTGAACAGAAACACTACTACGGGAATTTTTATATAAAACAGAAAGAATTCTGTATCTCCTGTCATTTATATCTTTGTGACAAAAAGCAGGACTTTTTCCAAAGCTGAGAACCAACATGGGGGTGGCCTGGGGTTCTTATCAAGGTTGATTAAGATTCTTTGTGGACCAAGGATCCCCAGGCCCAGGACAGCTTCCCCCAGAAGTGGAGTTTGGGGTGGAGGGTCTACTCCTCCAACTCCTCCTCCCCCTGTGATTATCACAGTGGTGAGCATGAGCTAACACCCCCTCTGCACAGCACGGGCATGGTGTGGATTGAGGTGAAAAAAGAAACAGTCCAGGATCAATGAAAGGAATTTTCTTATCACTTAGTCTATTTGCCTGTCAATTTTTAACTGCTGCTTTGGCAGATCATCATTGCCTGCATTCATACCACCCCACCTCCCCCCAGACTACAACCAAATCCCTTTAATACTTGTTCCCCCTCCTGTCCTCTACCTGCCAAGCTTTCCCCTCTTATCTGGTACTCCTGTTCCTTCTAAGCCTATTTTTATCACCAGCAAATGTTCCTGTCCCCCTTTGACCACTCTCTGCTTGCCATTGCTTTGCCTGAAAGTCATATTTCTGCCTCTTTCTGGGAGTGCAGGGTGCTGTGGGTCAGGAGTGAGGGGCACCAGAAGGGGCAGAGGGCTCCAGGTAGGAAGTGAGGTGCACCAGCAGGGTTAGTGGGGGAGGGAGCTGGAAGGGCAGAGGGCTGTGAGTCAGGAGTGAGGGACACAGGCAGGGCTGGAGGGGCAGTGGGTTGGCTGTAAAGCATGATCATGTTTTTCTGTGTGATTGTTGTATACTGTGCCTCCTGTAGAACTGGAGAGGACCATTTCTCATCTCCCCTCAGAACACTACCTTAAGATTCGACAATGGAGTCTGTAAAACCAGTTGAGTGACTCTGGCCAAATCCTGGCGTGATGACCCCCTTTGAATTGCTTTGTCTGCATTAACAGTGTTCCAATGAAGCTGCATTTTGGCTGGGGCCCTTGATGAAGGCACTGGCAGGGCTGAGGGACAGCAACTATGGATTGGTAGTGAAGGGAAGAGGCAGTGCTGGTGGGGCAGGGGTTGTTGGTTGGGACTGAGAGGCACCCCAAAGCATGTCAAATCAGTGACCACACTTTTTTGATTGAGCAATTTTTTTTATTATTATTATTTTTCTACAGAGTCAGACATGGTTTCATCATGTTATGCCACAGAGTCCAAGGACCCCAGGTCTGCTTTCTGAGGGGAGTCTTGAAATCTGACAGTGCATTGTCCTCACTGTCTACAGGAGACTAGATAGTCACCTTCCTGGGGTCACCTGACTCCCAGTTATCTTTCCTGCTGGACCTGATGATTTTCCAAGGTCCCTTCCAGCCTTACAATCTATGAATCTATGAATCAGCATTTCAGAGTAACCCTATTTGCATTTCAATTCTGGTTTCCCTGCAGCTGAGGTTACAGCTATCTCATCAGTTTGTACCTTGAGGCAGACCTCTAAACTTGACTTTCCAGGAATTTGAGCAGACACCAGCCCAGTTCAATAAACCATTCCGTGATGTGACTGTTCTGGGGCCAGCAATATTATTGTTTTCTTGTCACTTATCCTGCTAGGAATAGAGAAAGTCATGCCCTAGCAAGCAGTCCATAGAGACAAATCCCCATTCCTGCATTACTTTCTGGTATGCCAAAGGCCTATTCCATGATTAATTACACAGTCCCCCTCACTTCTGATCTGCCCTGCCCCCCAGCCCTGCCAAACCAAGACCCTAAGAACCCAATCCAACAAAAAGTAATTTTAATTAACCTGAGTCTTGAACTGCCTGACCCATAACAATTTCATCTTTGCCACGAAGTGCATGAAAATACAGGGAATGATTCTTTTTGAAATCCAAAAAGGTATATTTTTTATTAATCTGAACCTTGAACTAAATTACCATTAAAAATTTGCAAGATTAGCACCTGGAATTTTGTGGAAGTATTGCAAAAGAAATTCAATGTATTTCTATGGATTACGGAGTAAACCCAAGCAGCATCTGGTGGTGTAACAGTTGCAAGACAGGGAAAATCACTTTTTTGGGTGTTAGTCAGAGCCATGTTGAAAATTTAAAACAATTAAAAGAACCTTCATGGAAGAAATTCAGGAGCTAAAAATAAAACATGTCGGGGGTGTTTTAAATTATCGTGATAACCCCCCCAAAACAATAAATTCAGCTAGCAAGGTAGAAACACAGATGTTATTTAACTAGCTTAACGGCAATTTTTGTCATGTGGATACAGGAAAAGTGTAACATGGTAACAGGAGATGTGTAACATGGACAAGAGCCCCATTAGTTAATGGAGAGTGGCTTTTTTTTGTTAATGGGTTGATAAACACTGAGTTAGGGGTTGTAGTCTCCTGTGCCGTTCACCTGTGCATCAAGTCCGTAGGGTCTTTTCTGGTTTTGCCAATGCTTAAGGAACAGACAGGCTTGTTATTGGGCTAGATCTTACTAGGTCTCCCATGGGGGTCTCTCCTGCCATGTCTTGCTGGAAATTGTTTTAATTGGCAGGAAGATGATCTGTCCTGCCCTTCCTGGTACCTTCTTTCAATCATCCTGATTGCACTTCCTGCTTAGGGCTCTGCCAACCAAATGCCAACCACCTAATGCCAACCAAAGATGTCATTTCTGGACCAGTAGAGTTATTATCATATACACTTCGGTGTTTCCACACTCTGAACTTATGATGGTCGAATCAGGATGTTGTCTCTTCTGACTTGTTCCCTACAGTACTTTATGCATCTTCCATACACCAGGTTACCTTGCCTTCCAGCATCTCCCTCTCTCTCCCAGTTCTATACTTGCCACATCTCAAATGTATGTCTATCCTCATCCTTTCTTGTCCTTTCTGGATCCAGTCTGAGTTGAAGATGTCGGACATCCATGGTGCTTCTTTAGGTAAGTTATCGACCTTGTCTGGCTCTGCTTATTTGAGAAAGACCCTTCCTGGGGCAGCCACCATGTCCCTGAAGTAAGACCCTGCTCTTCTTCTGGCCACTCTGGGTCAGTCAGTAATCTTGCTTCTGGTTCCCCCTGCTGTTCTTCTTCCAGGCTTTTTATCCCAGCCTCAGGGGGCCAGCCAGCAAATTGGCCCCAGCACACTGCCATAAAGTCTGCCCACGCTGACATCGGAACCAGTTCCAGCTCCTCCCAGCTCTGCTTTTTTTATTTCTTTTTTTTCTTTTACCATGGCATCTCTTCCCACTGCAGTTTCACTTTTGCCGCGTTCTGGTTCCAGTGTGGCGTCCTACCAGCTCTGCTCCTCGCCCAGCTAAGGCCAGTCTTTCTTTTCACAGGTGTGATAAACATTCTCTGCTGGGCAGCTCGGGGGGTCGCAGGGGGAATAATGGGCCTGGCCACACTCCCCACCCACCTTAGCTCAGCCCTGTAGAAGCAAATGGAGGGCTGCTCTAGCACCCCCAAGCTTCTAGCCTGAGCCACTGCAGGCATGTGCCTGCATTTCTGGAATGAGAAGGGAATGTCTATCTACCTCCAAATCAGTTCAAACTTTGCAGGTTACACTAACCTGCAAATATTGAATCAGTTCAGGCTCAGGCTTTTTGAATATCTGTCCCTAGCCTTAGTGTGCTGTGTAGAGATACTCTGAAATACCACCACACTAGTTCAAGAACTGGACACATGATAGCATAGGTTACCTGAGGGGCTGCACTGAACTTGTGCAGTTATGTTGCTTCCAGTCATGGGTGTATCGTATGTACTTCCGAAACTGTAAACAGATTATACCATACAGGCATGTACTCTGTACAAAATTTAGATCCTCAAAACTATGCTCAGTTTTGATCTAAGTTAGGAACTGCTCGTATATATGGCAAGAGAGAGAGGCTTCTTAGGGCGATCTCTTTTTTGGAGCAACTACGTAGATGGGATAAAATTAGACAAGCTTTCAAAAACACAATATTAATCAGGTCTGATTAGAACAAACCATTTACAACATAAAAACAGCTGTTAGAGGGGTAAGAGAAATTCCCAGGTGTAGCAGACACACACTTAGCAGAACAAAAGAATCTGATTACTTAGATCAAGACATATGAATGATGTTGAGGATCACTCTCACCTTCCATGTGTTGAAAGAAATCAGGAAATAAGTAAAATATAATGTGTCCCAAAAAACCCAATATCAATGTTTAGTTCTTGGTTCCTAGTGTCGAGTCTGCTACAATAGAAAAAGAACCCCCTCTGATACTGCACACCCTTCGTGGCCACCTGTCACCTCACACTAGAACTCATCAGAAGGCTCATCAGACAGCTACAGCTTATACTAAAGAAAAGACCTGGAGAGAAATATTGCCAGCCCCTCTACTCCCAGATTTCAAACAACACCCTAACCTTGCCCAACTCATTATCAGAAGTAAATTCTTCACTGCCCAACAGACATCAAGTGAGACACAGCCTTGCCTTCATGTGAAATGCTAAAGCTGTTGGCACACCTCCACTCTCACTGCTATCAACACACCCTATAACAAAACAATCAGAATCCATTCTTCCTACCCATGCCTTTCTCAAAATGCGATATACTTGATCCAAAGCACCAAGTGCCCTCATGGAAACTATGTGGGTAAAACTAAACAGCATCATAAACTCTCACAGAAAAAAAATATAAATGACAGAGACGCACACCATTAGGAGCACATTTCTCACAGAACAACCACTGTCTCTGACCTCACGGGCAGGAAGAGGAAATACTCAAAGAAAATCTACCTAACACCATTTAAAGTTGAATTTGAGAACAGCAGATTATAACCTGGCTTGGATTTGAAAGCTTGTCTAACTTTATCCCAACTACACAGTTAGTCCAATAAAAGATATCACTATAAGAAATCCTTTCCTCTCACATAATTGCCCCATGATGGCTACAGCATCACTTTTAGACTACCATATATGTACTGTAAATGTTCTTCTGTTGGGCATGCCCAGAAGCATCTCAGTGTTGACAGAGCTAGGCACCTTGGTGACTATCATGTTTACAAATTAGGTATTCCTTCATATGTCTCCTCTGCAGCGCTCAGTCTGGTAGGACATCTCATACCTGCCTAATGAATAAGGATCCACAAAGAGTACAGCTGTGCCTCCTGCTGTCCTTCCAAAAGAAGCCTGAGGTGGAGGTGGTGGACCGCCTTTATTTGGAGTATTTACCTAGCCGGAGTTATCATGCCTGTTCCAAGGTCTGTTATATCATTTTACATTACCAGTCATTAGTTAACAATGATAATAAACAATCTTTAGAAGAGGGACTAGAGCACAGTCCTTCTTCCAGTATAAAAGATAAAATTGTAAAATATACCCCTGTACCCAGCATTTCCTATTGGTGCATTTAGATGGTTTCATGCTCAGTGTCCTGCACTTGTGAATCCCATTCCCAGGCAATTCACTCTCCATAGGGACTGTTCCAGGAAGTACTTTGTCAACAGTGAACAGTTTTTTAAAAACGTGTAGCTACAACGATCAATGCTCTAGGATTAAGTGGTCCCGCATACAACCAAGGCTATATCACTTAACCAAATATTTGGTTAACTTAATATATCACTTAACCAAATCAATCTGCATATATGGGGCAGAAGCACATCTTCCTAATAGTTACAGTCCATGTAAGTATACATAGTAGCAGATCCAGCCTCTGGTTGTTCTTTTTTGCTCCCAAAAAACAAAAATAGCCAGTCTACAAGGTAGCAGAGAGCAATAATATATTCAAATTTCCACTATACTTAATTCCTACCCCTATCCTTAGCTTTAAAAATACAAGGCATAGCAAATATAGAGGTTATTACATCAATGCAGTCCATATTCCTGATACTGGTCATTTGCAAATTAGCTTTCACTTCTGAAAAAAACATGTATTGGACATAACATCTTAAAAATCATTAGAAATATTTTGATTACCATGATTTCATTTTTTTTCTCTTGCCAATATGCCTGGCCCTATCAACACTTAGATGCTTCTGGGCCTGCCCAAAGGAAGAATTTTTACTCTATATTTTTTTCCTCAGTTTTTTCTTTCATCATTTATTTTTACTCAACAAAATAATCCAATTCAAACAAAAATCTCCATGCAAATATTCTCCCCTAAATATAGTCTTCTAATTTTCACAATAAGGTATATGTGCCTTGAGATATTTTATATTTTTGAAAGCCCCAGATCCTGATATGAGGTACTCATGCAAGAATCCCCTTTTAGTTTTATAAGCAAATATTTTTAAACTCCAAATCCAGAGAATATTTTAAGGAGGTAATCTTTAATGATTCAAAAACCAGGAATAACATTTTTTAAATGTCCTTTTTTGTGATTTTTAATACAGTCATGGTTTTCAAGGAAGGAGGTGCTCCTGATTTTCTGAATACTTGGGGTTCATAATATGAGACTGTTAGTGAAAGAATTAGCCTACACATAGAGAGTCTCAATGGGGCTCTCTGCATGGGTGCTGGTAGGTGCCATATACAGTGTCTTGCAGGACTGTGGTACAATATAACACTGTTTAGATTTCTTTGGTTTCAGTGTTCCTGTTTCCCCTTACCTCTGCTCATAGACCAACTCTGCAACTCAGTCTTAAACCAGGAGCTGGCTACATCTATCCATCTCCCAGATTTAGGCCACGTGCTGTCCTCAGCATTTCCATTTGTCTTAGATTGCTCCCATTCCTTGTGCTGTCTGTTGTTAATCACATTCCGAAACATTTAACTTTACCCATGCCTTGTATAAGGCTAGAGCGGCCTACTACCTAATGGATATGGCTCACATGTTCTTCAAGCTACCATATTAAAAAAGGGAGATGTGAGGATGATTTTCTTTTGTTTTTCCTGAAATTAATATATAGTTTGGCTATATTGCAGAAAACATTAAATAAGCAAAGAAATCAGATTTTCACTGATTTATGCCTGGATGCAACCATGCATAGATGCTGGAATGTCTAAAGTATATGGAAACCTTTCCTATATTGAAAATATGAATAATATCCACAACAAACCTTGATGGTTTAAGTCACAATGTATCAGCATTATGATGGCTTGGAGTCTGCCATGCGCCTTCATATCAGCCTTTGTTATTTTTTATGAAAGGTAGACTCCCTAGACTCAAACCATTAAAGAAAAATTATGCATGAATCGCCTCCATCCCTTTCAATCAGCGAACTATGTTCACATCAATGTTGAAATAGGAAATTAGTTTTATAGAACAAGGTAATGATATGATAATTGTTTCTTATGAACATATAACCTTGAAAAGATAATAATAGAGGAGAACTGTATGTTCTTAAAACCAATATTGTGTCATCTTTTTTCCTGACAAACACTGATGTTGTCTAATACAACATGATATTCTCTTTGCTAAAGAAAACCCTATCATGCCATTTTGCATATACTCCCCAATATTCATAAATATTTTCAGTTTGTTTCAATGGAAAATCTGATTGCTTTTACTACTGGCTTTTCCTTTGTATGACATTGGCACATTATGTATCAAGTAATAATTGTCTGCTTTCTTTTGTAAATTAAACATTTCATTTCCATTTAATAATTATATTTGTTAATGAAACCTCTATATTGTATAAATAGAAAATAAACTAAATTCAAGTTAAATAACAATTTAAAAAGTAAAAACTGGACCATACAATGATCCGTATATGTAAATATATTTCTAATTACTTCAAATTTTACGGATGGGGTAAGGGCATCACATAGCTCAATGCTTGCTTTGAATTTTTTATAGATATGTTATTAAATCCATGGTAAATTAGTACACAGATATTGCAAGTGGCTTATACAGTCCTCTGGTACAGTGATTTTTGTTTATAGAAGATAGGATTTCAAGGAACTCTATGACAGTTAAGCATCCAATTCTGTTTGGATACTAAAAAATAAAAGTACTGTATTTATTTTCCCCATAATCGATCAAATGGTTGCGTACTTGCCTTTGAGGTAAGAGTGCTAAATCAACTATAAAAAGTTTGTAATATTCATAAGAGCAAGTTTTCTATTTTCCAATAACTGAAATATATTTACTTTAGGACTCGGTAGGAGTGTGTACATGAAATGCTGACTGTGCAGCAGCTGAATAATATTGTGAAGTAGCACATCGCAGCACTAACAGTGCTAATACACTGCTGCACAGTATTTATTAGGCTAGTGCACAGTAGCATCACTTAAAAGACACTTGCTGGTGTTACTGTGCAATACTGATTATTGTTGTGTACGTGCGCCCACTAACAACAATAATCACTACCATACTGAGGGTCTCCAGTGCCCAGGGGCCAATGCCTACATTTGCACACACCCCCATCACAGAGCGGGGGCAGTGAGGAGTCCTCCAGTGCCCAATCACAGACCCGGGGGTGGGGGGAGCAGGAGGAACTGAAAATTGGAAGAGCTTCTCCAAGCCACTGCTCCCTCTTCTGGTTTTGCATCCAACTTGTGCTCCCCCCGCCCCCCAGCCCTATACCTTGGGGCCATGGCCCCCTACTGCCCCCCCCATTGGTACATCACTGACGATAATGAAAGGTAAAATAGTGCCACAATTACATTTGTCTAGTCTTAAAATTTTTCCAATTGCCTTAGATAATTAAAGTATTTCATTTGTTTGTCACAGGTATGCTCAATACCAAGTTTAGGGAAGATTAGGCAAATACCGAGGCACCCTTATCTGTTAGGGTCCTTTTCCAACTGAATTCCAGCACCACTTGCGTACAAAAAGACTTTGCAGCATCTTCATGAAATGGACTTTATGAATTCAAACAGTGTATAATGTTGCAGTGAGACATACTAGGTTATTAACATGACAGAAATTAGTTTTATTCATATGGTCTGCTCTTTCAAATAATTCTGTTGCAGCTGAATGAAATTCAGCTTACTGTCAATTTCAAATGTAATTGTGGAAGATATTGAAATGAGCTGGAATTAAAAGGTTCACTGTCAGTTTCTTTTAAGGTAAGAATAAATTAATCCTTTCTGTCAAAGACAAACCATGCGATATAGTTCTCAGTTCACAGTTCAATGTATTTAACTTTCTGGGATTCATAAAGGGTTAATTACTTTGAACTCAAAATATGAAATAGGTAAAGAAAGATGGGGGAATAAAAGATACAAGAATGACGGGTAAACAGATTTTAAGAAACAGTAGCATTGTCATTGAATTTTGAATTAAGGTGTGAAGAATTCTTACCCTGCAGCTGATGCAACCAGAGAACTCACTGTGGTTTCTATTGCAACCTCCTTTGTTCCATGCTATTTAATCCATGTGCTATCAAAGAATAGAATTTTTTATATAGGGAGATCCTAGAATTTTGTACTGCATTATGTATAGGATCTATGATATAATTCTCCCTGATACAAATTCATAGTGGAATACTGGATCAGACTGTTAAGAACTATCTTGATATCCTTCTGCTACCAGGTTAATTACTCCCCTTCTATCTCTCTCTCTCTCTCTCTCTCTCTCTCTCTCTCTCTCTCTCTCACACACACACACACACACACACACACACACACACACACACACACACACACACACACACCCCTCTTCCCTATTTACCATAATTCACTGGATAATTTTTTGACTGGATTATAAATTAGCTGGTGAGTGGGTTTGTTCTTGGTCTCCACATATTGTAATCTTCAGAGTGAAGCAAGAAATGTGAATATATTCTTATCTTGATTTGCAAAATCAGCAAATATTTTTATTTTCAGTGACATTATTCTACTAGCATTCAGAGCAGTCCATTTAGGATTGCCAGTTGCCAGGTTACAGATAGATGCAAAACGTGGTTTTGAAGGAAAAAAACAGCAGAATCTTCACTAATCTACTCTTTGAATAGAAGAAAGCCAGATGTCTGTACCCAGTATCTTGCTCAGAAAATGACCAAGCTTGAGTATATGCTAGGTAGGTCTAGGAAAAAGGAAATTTTGGTGGAACTTCCACTGAGAATACCCTGCCCCACCTTCAGCGTACATACCTGTCATCTTAAGGACTCCTAGTTGATACCAGCTGCCAAATTAGGGCCCAAGGATACAGACAAGCCATTTTTAAGGCTCCAATTTCCTTTTGCATTTTACCAGTCTGGCACTGACACACTCAGATCTTGCAATAGTCTTTAGCTGGCCTAATATAATGAAAAGCAAAAGCGTAGGAGTTAAGAATTTTTTTTTCACATTTATATCAACAAACACTTTTTATGTTATGATAGGAAAATCTGTTTGACTGGAGAACAATCTTTCTAGCCATCACACAAAATTCAGATTGACTTGGTAGGGAGATTTCAGGGGATGGTTAACATATTCTTAATTTTTATTTTTAGAGCATGTTGCTGACCTCCAATAGCACTGACTAAGATTCAAAGTAGAGAAAATGTTGCACAAAGACCATTCTTGGAATGCATTCATTCTTACTTCTAGAGAATATTGATTTTGCATGTATTGATTATTATTCCTTCTTCAGGTGCTAATGTGAACTTCTCTAAGCATTTCAATTTTTAAGAGTATGTCCATCCTTAAAGCAACATAAAAACACTTAAATACCTCTTCACTGCTCAGAGCTGAGAAGTATTATTCCAAATAATATCGTTTATTTTTTGAGAAAAAAGGAAGATAAGGTTTAAGTTGAGATTTGTCAAAAGTACTTATTCTGTAGGCCAAATCTCCTAAGCAGCTTTCCTTTCCCCCTTCCTCCCTCCACCTTCCCACCCCTACCCAAACCAATTACCTCCAGGGGTTGTTAAAATATTGTTTTAGTGATTATATATTAATACAAAGTGTGTAGTTATTTTTATCCATGAATCTCTAAATCCATTATTTTTCATTTTACACACATGTGAAACCTGAAGTACTGATCAAATTCACCATCCGATTTTGCTAGAGTATTATCAAATGCTTGATTTTTACTATTAGCTATCCACTTAATATGCTCTGATAATTTGTCACTGTAACTTTTCTTCTACTATTTCAATATGTCCCATCTGTTGCCTTGTCCGTGGTGTATCTTCTTAAAGGCAATATCTTTTGACTTGGGATCAGTGGGAGTTTGCATAGTGCTAAACTAGTCAAACTGTTATGTTACAAATGCAGAGGTATAAGTCTGAAACTTACTTTTAACTTGTGCTTAATTAGTATTCAATAATTTAGGCTCCAGAGTCAAAGACAGCATGATGTGATTCTAGCCACATACTCTCTGGCGTTCTGTTGACTACAGAATCTAGTTTTTTAATCACATTAAACTAATGAATCCCTGTGCCAGTACTGTCTCCTATCTACTTCCCTCTGTGAATACTTACCAGCTAGGTCCATCTATAAACAGATTACCTACTAGCTAAAACAGACTTCCATACACATTCAGTCAAAACGTATCTGCCTTATTAAAGAGGGTTTTCAGGAAAGGATGGATTAATTTTTTGTCCTGGTAAACATGGTCATTTTGCAAAGCATGTTTAGGAAGCAATTTCTAGTAAGACAGTAATTTTGTGCTTCCAATGAGTTTCATGGCTTAAGGAGCTCTGAGACAAAATCTCCCTATTTCTTGCAGATTCACTCACAAGTCCCCCAGAACTTCTAAAAAAATATTGTGCTATTTTTGCTATGTGCAGAAGTTTTCTGTCAAACAGTATGAAAAAGCTAAATACCTTTTACTGTCCAGAGCTCAGAATCATTATTCTAAATAACATTGTCTACAGTTTTGAGAAAAAGGAAGATTTCAGTAGATATTGTTCTCTATTATCCTATCAAAATGACAATTCCCTCCCCCTCCCCTTTTTTTTTAGCCTAGTACACATTTATCCTAGTGCAATTTAACTGAAATCAGTGAGGTCAACGTACAGATATCTTCCACTGGGGGTAACACAAGTTTTATATTCTGGTCTATAATTAATCAAGCCCTACATGTTTAACGCTTTCATATCTTAGCAAGGAAAAGTACTGTGTCAGAAACTGAGGGTAAACTTCCTGATTTACTGAGATAAAAGAAAGTCCAGAATAAGCCATTTATTAATGTGGCAATGAAAGTAATATTTTATGAGAAGTATAATCTCACAGGATGCATATAATTTTATAGGGATGAAGACTTCAAGGTTTGGTTTTGTTTTGTCTTGTCTTGTTTTAAGTAACCACCTTACTGTTTTTGAATGTTAAACCAGGAAAACAGACAATGCTATTTTTCCAGAACACCGTCAGCCATTTTTTAGTGTAAGGACAAGGCTCAGATCATTTTGAGATACGGATAGGGTATAATTAGGAAGGTGACATTGTGCAAATAGCTAGTATACCCACAGAAATCTTACTTTGCACTGTTTGAATTATATTGTATAAAAACTGAGTTCAGTGTTGTTCTTGGGTCTTCTGTTGATAATGACAACTGTCACACATGTTTGAATGGCTGCCATTCTGTGCATACAGAACCAGAAAAATGACAGGAATACTCATGCTAAAATAACTTATAGCACTGCCATTTTGTATAGCGATATTCCCCTGAAAATGTGAATGGAATCTTTCACATGCCACAATTTGTATAACTTTACCCAGCATTTGGATTTCCTAACACCATGAATTCTCTCCTATTACTATCTCCCTTTTTTATCTGCAGTAGTTAGACTTTTTTAACAAAAGGATTTGGTTATGAAAATTATACTAATTGAAGAAATGAACATCAACATAGGAGAATCTTTTAGAAACTACTGATGCTTACCAAAACTGAAGTTTCTCACATATTGTATACACATGTATTTTATATGGTGCCTCCACCTAAAGACACACCATAGACTAACTGGTTTGGTCAAACAGAGACTTCTGCTGTTTTATATAAAATATTTCTTGTATATAGTGTAGAACTTTTACAAAAAGACTATCTTCAATGCTATTCGAATATCACCACAGAAGCAGTTTAGACCTGAGCAAAGAATTTAAGGCAAAGAAAATTAGTTCTCGCTCACTCAGACGCAAAGCACAATGATATTCTGATAGCAGGATACAGGAGCAGCTGCAGCACAGTCCCATATTACCAAGTACTGATATAGTATATGGAATAAGTTATTCAAAAGCTTGGAAGTCTTTAAGAGTAAAGAGCAGAACTAAACAATTTCAATGATCCTGTCCCTGAAGTGCCTCTGTGCCCAAGTCTATGGAAATGAAACAGTTTGTAATGTTGAATATCTGAGTAGCCAAGAGCTATAATTTGCATATGGATCTCTACACTCCTAGAAGGCAATTTGCTGAGGATGATGAATCATGTCATTATAATAGCAATAATAATAAAAAAAAAAGTCTGCCCTGTGATAGCCTCCTGTTTTTCAGATATGGAGTTGCAATCCAGGAAGGTAGAAATTACTGCAAGTATCAATGGGAATTCAGATGAAAAGGAGATGTCTATGTGGAAACCAGTTGTAGCTTCAAAACCTAAGGCAGCAATTATCTTTATCAATAACTTCCATTTACAAGGCATTGTAATTTCCAAGATCCTGTATTTTCCATCTACCTCGTTCACCCGACTTGAGTTCCTGAACATTCTCTTATTACAGTCTTCCCTCTATCTACAACGATAACCCTTTTTAAAAAATAGGGTGATTATTCTACTACAATTCGTGTTCTCTACTTCTTTTCCTCATCAATAGCATTTTTTTTCCCCATTGGTGGTATTTGTATTAAACATGCAAGCGAAAAAGGACAGATTTATTTTCTATCCATAATGATAGGAATATATAAGAACAGAATAAGTGGTATACTGGGCCTGATTGTTGGCACTGGATTTATGACCCAGATACCTTGTTCCAGGTGAATGTAAAACTTCAGACTGACCACAGCCTCTCCATTCAATAACAGAGAAATTTTATTGACACATAGTGGTAGCAAATAAGAATAGTACAAGCAATTCTATAGCTACCAGTCCTAGAGCTGTAACATGGCCAAGGTACAACTGTCCAGTACACAAGCTTCAACCCAAGGCTCTTTCTGGAATGTCAGTTGTCAGCAGCTTGGAGGTAGGAGGCTGAGTTTCACCCCCCATGGGGAAGGCAGGCTAGTGGTATGCCCTCTGTCCATGGTGACCTCAGGTTCCCCTTTCAGGGACTCTTTGCTGCTCTGAAATCCCACTTCTTATATCCTTTGCCTCCTCTGATGACACTTCATCTTTGGGCATCAATGATTCGTCTACCTGTAGTCATTATACTGTCCATATTCTGTCATGTCAGCATATTCCATTGTTTCACAAACCCATCACATACAGACATCCTAATTTAGGCTTTACTAGTCTTCTCTTAACTTGGTCTCTACCCCAAAACCAGAAAACCCAAGGGTTCTGCAGCTGGGCATTGTGACCTGGCCAATGTGGCAGTGTCCCTTATCTCATTGTGAGGGGTGTCAGACTATTTAACAAAGGTATAGCTGACCAAAGCCTTCCCAATAGCTAAGAGGTGATCCCAACTCTTGACTACAACATCTTGTTGTTAGAAGATCTTTATTAGGAGGAGTTAATTTTAAACACCACTAAACACCGGGACCTACGGTCAATTTCCCCTGTGGCTCCAAACTCTTGTATAACCCAATTTAGTGACACTCAGAAATTCAGTAGTATGTATTGAACTTAAACTCACTTACTTTTCTTTGTGTTCTAGGGTCTCTCATGTCTCCCCAACAGGAGCCATGGACTTCCATATCGAAAGGTTGCCAAACAGCCTCATCTAACCCAGGTAAGTCTAACGTCCAGTCTCTCATAAAATCAGAAAAGTAAAGAATGTTAATCAACAAAATGGGACAAAGTCCTTCTGGGCAGTAGTCTCTAAATTACTCTTTCTCTCTGGGATATACAAATAAAGTAAAGAGTGTACTTCACCTTTAAGCCTGACAAACTGCGTTGGGTGATCTGTCACTTGAGTCTGCTGTTCTGTGTAGACGCTGGCTCAGCTTGTCCTTTAAACAATAGGAAATGAAAGAGAAAGTTTTACTTGTTTCCATAGGAGTTCAGGTACCTTCTCCCAGCTAACCTTCCCTCTCCTTGATGTTTTTCTGTCTTGTGCACAGCGTTCCTTGTGATGCTTCTTCAGCTGGTGTCTCCTGGCTCAGTATAGCTCCTCCGACCTCCTTAGCCAGCTGGCTGCTGGCTTGCCACTGCTGCAGCCATCCCACCCATCCTCCCAGATTTCTGAATGCGTAGCCTCCCTCTACCTGTTTTCATCTGGGTCTTTTTCCATCTTTCTCTCTTTCTGGGGCCGCCCTAGTGTTATGGAACAGCTACTCCAGAACCACAGCTCCCAGGGAGTTCTTGTTTCCTTTCCCGGCTCCTGCTGGCTCTTGGTAAGTATCATCACCGTCTTCTCTTCTTCTCTACACTCATGCTATGGAACAGTGTGGTACATGTCTTGAATTTCCCAGACCGTGTGTTTGCTTCCTGCTTGCCTGTGTCAGAAAGAGTGGGCTTTAAAGAAAACAGTCACAAACAGGCTTTTAGAACTCAATTAACCCTTGCCATTGCCCTGGACCATTATTATAATGTATTTCTATTTATCTGAAAGGCAATTCCCAACAGCAAACACCTTAACACAATTTTCCAGCCATCACAGACCAATGGTACATCTAAGCCAATAGTATCTTACCATGGCAGGAGCTGACACTATAGAAAAAAATCCTTTCAAAAATCTTTTTTATTTTCAGCAGGATAATTAATTCATATATAATTTTTTTCTGCCTATGTTTAGAGAGCATACATTAATTCTTCAACACATTTTGCACTATACCTGATAAACAACATGGACTCAAGTTGACAATATGAATGCCTTCTTGAAATTGTTGTGCTATGGAGATATGGGGAAGGAATGCAGAGAGCCTGTTTTATGTCCAAATAACTTACCCTGAAGTAAAACTGGAGCACTATCTTGATGAGTTAAGACTTATGGATCTAACCCCATTCTGTGAAAATGCAAGATTTTAAGGGGTTTTTTTCCATTTTGAAAAAAGTTTAAAACTCAAAATTTTTGTGTATCAAGAATCAGTTTTAAAAACTCTATTTAGGCTTCAAGATTAACAATTATATCATTACTGAAATTAATAACATAAAAAAAGCTCTTGTACTCAAGAAAAGGGAATGAATGGCATTTTGGAAAACCATGATTCTGAAAACTATATTTTATAGCAATACAGACAAAATTGTCTTGTATGCCAAATTTCAGCATACTTTTAATATTCAAAATGAGCTTTTCATTAAGAAGCAGAAATTACCACAATAGACAAGAACAATAGTCCCTGCAAACTAATAATATCATATATTAGAACTAATACAGCAATGAAGTATCTTTCTTTTTCACATACATATAATGTCGATTTTAGAACAGAATTATTAAAAGATGACATTTCCCATTTAATTCCATGTGCTGAGCTGCATTAATGCCATGCAAAAAGGATTTAATGGCTGTTGGGGTCCTAATCAACCCATTGTTCAAGAGTATAGGTAAAAGACCGTTATCTAGGGGACAGCTGAAAAAGGCAAATCATCTGGTGGTTAAGAGCTGAGGAAGACACCCTCCACAAGGAAGGTTAGATCCAGCAGGAAATGATTGCCTTGTTTGCTTGACAGTGGGCACATCGACATGAGATGCTGACTGTGCATTATCTTTAAAATACTGTTCTGTAACATGTCACAGCATAGACAGTGCTAATATGCTATTGCACAGTATTATTAAGCTACGCTGGCACTACTGCACTGTAACTCCACTAACTGTATATTTATTTTGTACTAAATAAATGTGCAATAATGACTGTGCAGTACCATCTTGTGTAGATGTGCCCAGTAATCAGTTTTGGCTTATTTTAGTTCATGTGGGATAGAGTTTTTTTGGTACTTTATAGAACCTGGAAGGGGTGAAGAGTCTGCTGAGGACAGAGGGCAAAAAAGGCAGATTTTGGGGGTTTTTTTGTTTAATTTGAACTTTGGATATCCAGGAAGGGATGGATAATACTTTCTTGTGACCTAGCTGGAGAGCTAAGTGACTTCAGCCTGAAAGGTGTTGAAGGCTATGTTGAGCAGTTGAGAGGCTATGAGGGAATGAGGCAGTGGTGACACATAGCGGGTGCATGGGGCTGTATGTGCACCCCCTGAGAGCACTGGTGCACTCCCTGACAGGCCACAATCCCCACTTAGGTGACAGGCAGGGGGGCAGGTGGCAGTGCCAGTGCCCTTCCTGCAAGCACCGGCTGGGGAGAGGGAGTGCTGGATGAAGCAGTGTGTCCACTTCCAGGAATGCTGTGTGGTCACTTTCTGGTCAGAGCAATTGGCTGCAGAGGATCCCCCCCGCCCAGTCGCTGACTGGTTGCTGGGGGGTGCGCGTGCCCCCCTAACTAAGGTGGCACCAGTTGTCCATGGGAAGAGGGACAGAGGCATTGCCATAGTGTTTCAGAAAAAAACTGTGGACTTGTCTGTCTGAAGATACAAAAAGATATCCACATCCACAATCACTGGATGTTGTCCAACATAAAATAAAAACAAGGAAATCATAATTTTGCATGTGTGTGGGCTGTGCTTTCTAATGTCTACTTACTTCTAATAAAGAAAAAAGTGAAGAAACTAAGCTTCACCACTGACTTCCTGGGTTAGATACACTTGAGCTAGCAAACTGTAGCAATTATTACCTTACTGACTGTGTCCTATGCCCTGATTGGTGGAAATTATCATTAATCACTGGGGAACAATTGATTTTCCAATGTAGGCACTCAACTGTGGTATATCTTCCAAGTTAAAAAATACATTATTGCTGCTATAAATCACAGGATATGGTTCATAATAGCAATAACCTCAAAATCAGTCATTACAACAGTTAACAACTAGATTGTTACAATATCTCTCTTCCTTGACTTCAAGCTGCCAGTTAAAAAAAATTACATATAGCGGTAATCAAAAGAAGATATAGAGAAATCTAAATTAATAAAATTGTATTGTCTTATATATAATGTAGCTGACATAATACTGAAGACACAATTACTGTGTACAACGTTTCTGAGAGATTATTTTTCCTGTCAAATGTGTTTGTCTCATATGTTTATTTTTCATTATTAGTGATGCTCAAGGTGGAGAGCAGGGAAAATAAATCCATGCCATAAAAATATCACATGGATTTGGATTTTTTCACCCCATTAGCTGATATGTGTTTAGTTATGTATAATTTTTAAAACCATAGGTCATATTTTAAATTAACTTAGAGGAATAAAGATGCAGCTCATCACCTAAAGGATTTAGGAGCCTAAGTCTCATGGAAATCAATGTGACTTAAAGTTCTAAATGATTCTGAAATGTCACTTCATACCTATTTCCATCTTTAGGTATCTGTGGGTATGTTTACACAAGACCCATTACTACATAGTTGCCTAGATTACTACACAATAATTGTGCATTTACATGTGCACGTGGTTACTGCACAGAAAAAAACCCTTTAATCATGTTTAAATTTGCTGCCTGCAGGGCCCCTGCCTGACTGTCAATGACAAATGCAGGGAGAAAATTTAAGTGTGATTAGTAACTCCAGTAACACGTGTGTAGATGTGACCCTGCAGCAAATTTGCTGCCAGCTGTGCCCAGCCACTAGGGTCTGACCTGAGGTCAGCCATAGGGCTACAGCTTAGGAGCCTCTTGTGCCCCAGGTCTGGGCTGCCTCTGTGGCAGCCACTGTCTGCGGGCTATAAAAGCCTGTGGACATTTTGTGCCCTGGGACACAACACAGCGAGCCCAAGGGCACTGCAGGCCCTTGTGTCCTCCTGCTGCTAGGCACTGAGCTGCCACACAGCTGCCGAAGCACTGCCATCAGGCCAGCTCAGTGCTGCAGGCTGCTGCAGCTCCTGGTCACCCTGTCAGCTCCCCAGGGCTGCCTGCAGGCTGTCTCTGCTAGCAGGACCAGCACCACCTCCCTAATACACATCCCGAGTAGTCTTCTCTGCATCTGCAGGTGCTGTGGAGTATCGCCTCTGCAGCATGGCTTCCAGTCTCCTGCCATGGTGCTGGGAGCTGCTGAAAGCTGCCCAGGGCTAGCAACAAAGGGACAGTTATGCAGGGGCTCAGAGACCTGGTGTGGGAACCAGCACACCATCCTCTTCCCTGCTCAGGTGGGGCATTGCCCACGTGTGTACTCCCGGGGCCCCAACTGGAGCCAGGAGCAGGTTGACAACCTTGTGGTACTATGGGATTGATGCAGAGGTGCTACACCAGATTGAGCAGGACAGGTGCTCAAACACCCACATTTATGAGGCCCTGTCAGATGGGATGCAAGAGCAAGGGCACAACTGGTCAGTGTGGCAGTGCCACATAAACGCAAAGGCCTTGCAGGCACAGTGGGTGGCTGTGACTGTCCACAATCATTAGTCTGGCCATGCCTGCAAAACCATGTCCTTTATGTGGCAGCTTACCTTGATTCTGGCACCCCAGGATGCAGGCCACAACTGTGCGTTCTAAAGTAGCACAGGCAGCCTGCTCAGGACCCCACCCTGCCCACTAAGGTGGTTTCCCTAATCACTGGGGATAACCGCTTTTCTGGCACTGGATAATACCTATGGAGGTAATGTATAGCTAACCTCCCATATTCATTTCCCATGGGAAGATCTTGGCTTTACACCCATTTTATGGAAATAAGAGACTTCTCTATAGCTTGCTTCTGTGGCCATAGGGATGAGGGTGAGTGAAACTCAGGGGCATCTGAACCCCTATCCTCTAAGCTAGGGGATGCCTGCCAAATTATTTGGAAACATCTGAAGCACCAGGTGGGGGTTAAGGATGTTTGCCGGTAGTATGGTGCCATATAGTTCATGAATGACTCATGGATTTGGAAATGAGTTGTCTGATTTGGCCTGGAACACAAAAAAATTTTACATAAAAGAAAAAATCCCGTCCTACCCCGACACTCCATTGACACGTCATTGGAGGAGGGACCCTCAGGAGTTCAGTGTCCTCCCTCCACCAGCAGCTTGGGGAGCCCTGGCCAGCACCTACTTCTGCAGCTGTTATTCACCAGGGCCAGCCATGAGGAATGGCTGACCATGTCATTGGTGACTGCCAGCAGTGCCAGCTCCTCCCTGGTCAGGCCCTAGCACACTGGACCTAGCACACTGCACCATGGCCCTAGCACACCAGGCCCTAACACACCAGGCCCTAGCACACTGCACCATGCAGGCCAAAGACACAAGGCCAAAGACACCAGGCACAGCCTTTGCCACTGGGAGGACCCTGTGAGCCAGCAGCTATGCCAGCCCCAGACACGTGGTAAGCCCCACACTGGGGATAGGGTCCTCCCCACCCTAACCCTCAACCCTGCTCCTAGCCCCAGCCCCTACCACACCTCCCTGCCTGGTCTGCCTGCATTCCCCCAGCCCAGGTTTCCACCATAGCATGCAGAAAGGCAGAACACAGTACAAAACTTTACATAGCAGCCCATGCCCCCACAGCTAGGTAGGTATGGATCTCTCACACCCTGAGGAAGTTATTGATGCCTGCAGCAATGTCCTCCTCAGCAGCAGGGGTCAGGGACATGTAGCACTGCCACAGGTAGCCCTCCAGGCAGCAACAGGGGTTGCAGGGCCCACATGGTCATAGCTCACAGTCTGATACCAGGAGTGTAGATGCACCCAGGGCACCATGGGAATCAGCAGCAGCAGAATGTAGTGGGTTTGGCAACCTTGGCCTGCAAAAAAGCACAGAGTGCACCACCTGGGAAACACACAGCAGGGGTACACTAAGGGTGCAGGGCAGGTGTGAGGGGGTGGGCTGGCCCTGGGTTGTTTCCCAGAAAGGCCCCCAGTGGGGAGGGCAGAGGCATGGCCACCTCCTCATCTCAGTTGTCATGGAGCCCGGGCTCTGCCTAGGTGCCATGGGCTAGGCAGCAGCACTGCAGAGTGGTTGGCCTGCAAGGGGAGGGAGGGAGTGGGGTCTGGAGAGACAGCATCAGGCCACAGGGAATGCATGCATGAGGGACTTGGGCAACAGCTGCCTGGGGCCCAGGCCTGCCCAGCTGACTTACCATGGTCCCTGGTCATGCATGGTGCAGTGGAAAACCCCCAAGCCAGGGAGCACACGGCCCCTCGTGCAGAGCATCTTATCTCTGAAATGTTTCAAACTCTCACAAAAGGCTTCTGTCTCATAGCTCTGCAGCTCCAGCATCTGGACCCAGGGAAGAGGTATCAGGAGCCAGTAGGGATGCTGGCTCAGAGGCACCACTGCTCACTGCTGGAGCCCTCAGGATGTCAGCTGCACCAGAGGCACAACATCACCAGAACTCTTCTCCTGCAGTGGCTGGTGGTGGTGGCCAAAGAGCAGAAGAAAACCACGCAGGCCTGGCAGGATAAGACCCAGGAGGAGAGGTGGTGGGAGGAGGACTTGGCCTACCAAAATAGATGGCAATGGGAGAACATCACTAATCTGAAGGCATTCTGGACTGATCTCCTGGCCCTGGAGCAGGAGCCTGTACTTGAGCTCTGCCCCCTAACTGCTCCTATACCATGGCCCCCACTCTGGGACTCCACAAAAAAAAAAAACCTTAGAATCATAGAACCTTAGAAAGTTAGTGTTGGAAGGGACCTTATGAGGTCACCTAGTCCCTCCCCCTGCTCAAAGCAGAACCATCCCCAACTAGATCTTCTCAGCCAGAGCTTTGAATCATAGAAGTAGGGTCAGAAGGGACCTTGTAGATCTTCAAGTCCGACCCACTTTGCTAGCCAGGTTTTGAAAACCTCCAAAGATGGAGCTTCCACCACCTGTCACCTTGCACCACTGGTTACTTTTCACCATTGGTAACCAGATCCAGTGTTTTACTACTCTCCTAGTGAGAAAAATCTTCCTAATATCTAACCTAAACTTCCCTTGCTGTATCTTGAGATGATTGCGACTTGTTCTGTCATCTGCCAACACTGAGAACTATCTAGCTCCATCCTCTTTCGAACCCTGCTTCAAGTAGTTGAAGGCTGCTATTAAATCCCCCTTTAGTCTTCTCATCTCCAGACTAAATTAGCCCAGTTCTCTTTCCTCATAAGCCATTAGCCCAGTTCTCTTTCCTCATAAGTTATGCCCCCCAGCCTCCTCACCATTTTTATTGCCCTCTGCTGGACTGTCTCCAATTTCTCCACATCCTTTCTGTAGTGGGGCCCCCAAAACTGGACACAGTTGTGGCCCCACCAGTGCTGAATAGAAGGAAATAATAATTTCCTTTGACCTACTGGCAGCATACCTACCAAAGCAGCCCAATATGCTGTTAGCTTTCTTGGCAACAAGGGCAATTAAGATTATTGTCCATTGTAACTCCCAGGTCCTTTTCTGCAGAGCTGCTGCCCAGCAAGTCAGCTCCCAGCCTGTACTAGTCAACGGGATTGTTCCACCCTAAGTACGGGATTTTGCTCTTGTCCTTGTTGAACCTCATGAGATTTCTTTTACTCAATCCTCCAATTTATCTAAATCACTCTGAATCCTAGCCCTACCATCCAGCATATCTTCTACTCTCCCCAGCTTGATGTCATCTGCAAACTTGCTGAGGGTGCAGTCTATGCCATCTTCCAGGTCATTGATGAAGGTATTGAACAAAACTGGCCCTGGGACATTCCACTTGATACTGGCTGCCACCTAGATATCAAGCCATTGATTACTACTCTCGGAGCCTGATTCTCCAGCCAGTTTTCTATTCGCCTTACAGTCTATTCATCCAGCCCATTCTTCCTTAGCTTGCTTGCAAGAATGCTGTGGGAGATTATATGAAAAGCCTTGCTAAAATCGGGATGCACTTTGTGCATAGTTTCCACGGGAAAGGGTATTTTTTATATTTTGGAGTGTGGGGTGGGTGGTGGAGCAGGTTTGTATCTTATGGAGGGAAGGGGGAGGGAAGAGGGAGGAGAGGAATAAAGAGTGAGATGTGAGGGGAATAGAGAATTGTTGTTCAGATACATGGCTGCCATGAGAGTGGTGCTGGGAGTGGGCAGGAGGTTGGAGGTCTGGGAACAGTGAGTCAGTGGAGCGGCAGCTTGGAGTAGTGCTGGAGGAGATGTTCAACTAAAGCCTCCCACACCCAGTGGCCTGGCCCCCAGTGGTAGGTGCACTGCTCTTCTGTTGTCTCAGTGGCGTGGGGGGGGGGGTGTGGGGACACCCACCACTGCAATGGCAGGTGGTGCTCCTGCTGTCAGACTGCCTTTGCCTGCCATGACTCCTCCTCCCAGGCCTCATGGAACAGCTCTCCCTAGGCCTCAAAGATATTATGCAACACATAGGCTGCAATGATGACACAGGAGATTCCTCTCAATGAACTTGAGGCAGGCAGCATGGAAGTGCAAGTGGCTTTTGAGTCAGCTGAAGGTGCATTCTGCCAAGATGTAGGTCCATCCCAGGCCACGATTAAAGTGGGCCTGATCGGGGTCCAGGTGCCCATTGTAGGGCTGCACCAGCCAGGGCAGGAGTGGGCATGCAGGGTCCCCGATGAGCAGGGGGGACTACTATGGCATCCACCTGTAGGTCCAGGACCCCCAGCACAAAGCACCCACTCTCTACCAGTCCCATCAGGCCAAAGTTCTGGAATAGGTGGGCATCATGTGCACTGCCTGCTCAGTTGGTGCTCACATGGGTGAATGTGTCCTGGTGGTCCATGATGGCTTGCACAACCATGGATTGAAATCCCCTTTGGCTGTAATAAAGGTTGTCTCCAAGGAGTGGGCAAGTGATCAAGGTTTTGGGTCACATCCAGGGCCCCAATGCAGTGGGGAAAATCCCCAATGCAGTGGGGAAAATCCCAGTGCATGGAACCCTGCCACCACTGCCAGGGGATTGTGGACATGGAGTCCCATGTCCCCCAGTGTGTCATGGATGGCCCCGCACACCTGCAGGACAGCCTCCCCAGTGGTGGCATTGCCCACACTGAACAGGTGTCCCACATACTGGAGGCTGGTGGGTATGGCTAGCTTCAGCAGCATGAGAGCCAGGCAAGTGTCAGTGAGGAGGGCTGGGCACATGTCAGTGTCCTCCCTCTCCAGGTGGGACTGGAGCATTCTGTACTTGGACCAGGGCTTTTCAATATGCTCATCAATGATTTGGACTTGGGTATAAAAAGCAAACTGTCAAAGTTCACTGTTGACACCAAATTATGGGGGAGCATGATTGTGGCAGGCCACTGTTGGTGACTCCCACTTCAAGAGCTGGAGCAGCAGCCAGGTGCTTGTGTATGGTGGCCATTTTAGGACTCAGGATACATATAGGGTGAAGTAGCAGTTTGCTGCTGGCAGTCACGTGGGAGATATCAGTCAGCAGAGCTGAGGCTCAGAAACAGCTTGGAGGTTTATGGGCAGGGGTTATGGGGATGGAGGAGGCTCCTGGTGCTAGGCGTAACCTAAAATTACACCCTGCCAGAGATGGGTGGCCTGATGGGGCTCCTAGTGGCATGGGAGCCCCCAGGCAATGCCAGGCCAGATACCAACCCAGTGAAAGGTGGGTTGGGGTGCCTTAATAACTCTAGCTCCCACAACTGGGTGGGTAACTCCAGAGTAGGGCCCAAGAAGGCAGATCCATATAAGGGAGTTTAGGCTAGTTGCTCGGAAACGTGACTTGAGGCACCCTCGACTGGTCAATACTGGAGCCAGGACCACAAGGGTCAAAATGGTCAGGGGCTTACTGCGAGGGACTCCCAGAGCCAAGGGCTTGGAGTTCCAACTGGCCATGGAGGTGAGGTCAGGGCCTGTGTGGCTAAAGGTCCCGGGGGGCCACAGCCAAGAAGAAGAATAGTGTAGGGAGCTTGGTATCCCAGAATGAGGGTGGAATAGGCCACCTGATTGGTAGGGATCTAGTTGGGGCCCAGCATGGAGGGTTATGGGGCCCAGTGTGGGGCCAGAGATGTTAAGAGCTTAGATGCCATCTGCAAGGCATGGGCTGCGGGTTCAGGCGAGGTTTTGGACTTGCAGATAATGCCCCCTGGAAATGGGCAGGTTCCCACCTGGGTAATATCTTAATGATTTTCCATCAAGGTATGGCAGGTGAGAGAAGTGGGACGCTTTCTGGGTCAGCCAGAAGGCATTGACTCACTGCTCATCATCCCAGGTCTTTTGAATGGGGTGCTGCCACCAATGCTGGCTGACACACTGGACCCAGAAGCGGCAGGGCTGCAGTCCCAGGATGGCAATGGTGACCCTGGCAGTGGCATCATGGAGCCCCCTATTGGCCTCACTTGTGGTGGCAGCTGTGTGGCATTGGCAGTAGCTGCATAGCAGCGGCAGCCCTGGGATGGTGCATTGTGGGTGGGTAGGTGGTCTCTGGTCATGGGGGAGCCAGGCAGGGTGAGACAGCCCTGGGCTAGGCGACAGTCAGTGTGGTGAGCTAACAAGGCGATTGCAATGGCCAGCAGGAGCCCACAATGCTGGTCGTTGCTGCCAGGGCCACAGGCTGAGGCAGCTATAGCATGGGGAGGCAGAGTGGGCATAGACAAAGCTGCCGTGTCTGTGCTTGCCATGCTACTCCTGACCAAAGCAAGAGGCTTCCCAGAGAGCAGAGAGCAGGGCTAGCTTTAAAAGAAGGCTGCTAGGTGCTGGCAACTGCAGCTGGAACCTAGAGCTCCTTCTGGTGGCAGCAGGGTCACATTGCAGCTCTGCAGGGAATTGGTTGTGAATTTTCTCCCTAATCACTGCATGTGTACATATCTACCCAAAAACCCTTACTGGTTGCATCTACACAAGAGGCTACATCACTGTAGCAACACAGTATGGTGACTGAGCATCAGCAGGCACAAACTTTGATGCCACAGCTATATCGCACTAGCAATGCACTCCCTTGCTACAGCATGTTGCTACAGTGACGTAGTGACTAAAAATAACCATGTGTCACTGGCACGGCACGGTACAGGCTGTTACTCTGGCACCATTTAGTACTTCTGGAAGTACTAAATCATGCTGCAGTAACAACGGTGCCATAGGGGCACACGTAGATCTGCCCACTTTGTAGTAGCTTAATGCACAGTAAATTTATGCTGGGGTAAATGCATGCGTAGATACACCCTGTATAAATTTAAAAATCTGTTCCCTTCTTTTCTTCTCAGGTAGAACTATAAAGTGATTTACATTCACTCCATTGTAGTTTTGTGAGATCTTTGGTTATGAAGTATATTACTGATCAATGATCTCAAACAGCGTCCAATCAGTGCCAAACATTTAGGGGATAGTTTGAGTGATTAGATTGAGCTCAGATAAAGGCACAATGAGGAAGCTAAAATTTCTCAGAGGAATTCAGAGAAGCATGGATTTTAAGTGACTAACTATACTGTGGCAAAAAGGAGAGTTAGGATTAATCAGAACAGCTACATCCCCTCTGCACATTCCTGCCCAAATTGCTTCTCCCATTCACCATTCTTCCCTACCCTACCCTCTTGCTATGACGAGCATCAAGTGCTCCTCTATACTCATGATTCAGAATGAACATATACAGTCATGCAGTTATGGAGGCACCATTACTGTCCTTTGCAGGCATGCAGCACAACTACTGTCCTTTGCAGGCATGCTCTAAAAGACCATTCCTTTCACAGAACTTTTAAAAGTCTTTGGCAATATCACATCAAGCCCTTTGTTTGTTTTTTGTGTTTTTTATTCAATGTCTCCTGTAGCAAAACAGAGTGGCAAAGAATTTGAAACTGGGCTTCCTAAAATTATGGTTCTCTCATAAATCCAATGTACTATTTTTGTCTACAGCTAAGTACTCCAAAGCTACAATGAAAACGTATTCTCTGTATTCTTGCAGCATTTTGTTTTTACTGTCTGCGTGTGGTAATGCAATGGAAATCAAGGCATATATTGCAAAGAGAAATAACCCAGGCTATTTATTTCCTAGCTAATATTTGCACCAAACCATTGTAAAAATTATTAATAAATAGCTCCATTTTCATATACAATATTCTTATAATATAGTCCATTTGCTTTTGTAAACATACTCAGAAAGCCTTGGATGACAAGTAATTCACAGCTTCAATATCCTTCACTAATTGAACCAGGATGAAATGGGGAGAGCACTAATCAGAACCGATTTCAAATTCTGCTCACTTGAGGGAGTGAAAATGGTATCTTCTCCCAAGAGGAAATATTGAAACTGCATTAAATAGACAAGCCCTGTGATATCCCATGTCTCTCAGGAGAGACAGGAGTCTAATAAACTGCAAAGCATTTCCCTGTTGAGTTAGAACACCAGGAGAAAGGCACAAATTTTAATGAAATGACTCGACTGCAAATGGGCAAGATAATGGTTACCTTTCCACAACACTTCAACTCCATTTTTCAGTCCTTTTTCTGTTGTCAATAGAGGACTAGGTTGGTTATTTGCCTACCCTTATACATTTAGATTGAGACAGAACCAGGTTCTTTGAAAAAAGGACTATTTTCTCCTTTCTTTCTTTAGAGCAATCTTGTTCTGTTTGAAACAGACCCTTATTATTTGACCTAAGTATTCTATTGTGGTGTAGTCAGAATGGTTTCTTTGTACAAAGGTTTAAGAACTACTCAGAGTGGTTTTTATACAAAAATCCTACAGAAAACTCCTGCTTTGATAATGGTAAATAAATGGGCTTGTCTTGAAATGTTTTATGAAGCAGCCACCTTTAAAAAGTGACTGCTGAAGAGGCCTGAAAAAGGAACATTTATTAAGCACATGAAGAGCAGCTTTTCATTACTGGAACACTGTTCCGAGAGGTGACTTATTTGAAGGAGGTATTTTCAACTTAAGCTATTAAGATAACAACCTAATAGGTTTTTAACATGGTGTTGTTAATTAGGGAAGTAAAAGTAATGTATTTTATTTAGCACAAATATTCTGACAAGTAACTTTCAGCAGTCAAAGGTGGATAAGCTTGTATCTATCTAAAATGCAAAGACTGAAAGGAGATTCCACACTAAATGGCATATTAATCAGTGATGGATGTGTGGTTCATCAAGTGTAACTAAAATGCCACCCTTTCCTCATTGTACTTTTACTCAGTTCTGTTGCACTCTATCAAGGCACTTTCTCATATTCTTCCAAAAACCCAATCCCTAGGGTTTTGATATGAAAGACTTAACAACAGACCTTTTCTCCTCCTCTTCAGGGACTTTACTATATTGTGCAAACAGATGCTATACATAGTGTTTTTTTCTTTCTGGCATTCTCTGCTACAGCAATCACAGCTCATTATTTGTGTTGTCATAACACTTAGGGGTGTCTGTACACATAATCCAGGGTGGGGGGTGGAGGTGCTTTAATTAGAGTGGCTCCTGGACAGCCGCTCTAATTAAAATGCCACGATGTCATGTATGTTGAGTGTCCTGCATTTCAAAATGGCCACAGGGGTGCTTTAACACTCATTTGACAAATTTTAGTTAAACCACCCCTATGGCCATTTTGAAATGCAGGATGCTTAATACACATGATGATGAGGCACTCTGAAGCATTCTAATTAATCAAGTCTGCTCCAACTCATTCTAATTAGAATGCGTCGGAGCGCCTGCATAGGCACCCTTGGTGACTTAGTCATAGGGCAGGATGCCAATGTTGAGGCATTTGTTGAGGCACTCTGACCTTGGGGCTACAAGTCCTCAAATGCTTAGATCTTGAATTTAAAGAGTATAGTGGATTAGGGTATAGAAAAAGCGGGGTATAGATAGACCTGAAACTTTTTTAAAGGGCCAGCATATCCTTTGGTATATAATCTCATACCCAGGAGAAGTTTTACAATCTTTTCTCCAATGCCTGATGAAGGGTGTTTGTGGCCAAAAGCTTGCAATTAAAGAATATTTTTTGCAAAAATCTCATTGGTCTAATAAAAGATATCATCTCTACTATGAGTCCTGATTGCTTTTCCCTCTAGACCGACACAGCTTCAACCTGGGTACCTGATGGCATATCTTTTCACATTCGCAAACCATTTAATGAAGTAGACTGTAACATTTTCCAGTGGTGAGCTTGAATGACCCAGCATGTGTCATCAAAGGGGCAATGCTAAGACCCAGCTGCCACGGCTACTGCTTCTTTCCACTGCCACTTCTTCACACTACTAGGCCGCAGCCCACCAGAGCACAATGATGGCAGCACCTCCAGTGATGAACACGACCAGTCTCCCATCACAGAACTCTGCAGCTCCACAGGCTCCAGCGACTCCACAGGCCAGAGGCTCCCAACACCAGATTTAATGCATTTCCCCAACCTTCTTCTTTTTGAACTTTCCTTCCTGCCTCGTTTAAGTGCAACTTGCAGTGCAGGATAATGAACCACCTGCCACCTGTACATGATTTCTAAATGGATTAATCTTTTCACAGTTGTTTCATGGATGGAATTATTTTAAGAGCTAAAACAAAATTGGTAGAAGTAATGCACAAGGTGCACTAAGACAACTGCTGTTTTGCTCATATTAATCCTTCAGACTAAAGCTAATTTGTCACATTGTTGTTTAGTACTTGCAGCTAAATAAGAAACCAGGTCATAATTATCTATACTAGAGACTGCTCTACTTTCTTTATGAGAACAGAGCTGCTATGAAATTCCTGTGGTGCAAGAAGGTAAAATGTGAGCTATGATTTTTGCTTTGATTGCCTCCCTTTTAATTTTATTCATAGTTAGATTCAATACCTTTTCTTTTTGGCACTGGATTCACATTTGGAAGCCAATTCTTCACCACATTAGGGTGGTTTCTCCCGTGGAGCACTCAGTGTCTCTTAGGAGAAAAGGGACATTGTGAGAAGTTTTGTTTATTAGAGACTTTTGTTGTGATGTGGCAGAAAAGTGTTAACATTTAACAAATTCTAAGGGAGGTTTGCTATCTGTGGAAAAGC
The DNA here is from genome assembly GCF_001723895.1 of Crocodylus porosus. Classification (NCBI taxonomy): domain Eukaryota; kingdom Metazoa; phylum Chordata; order Crocodylia; family Crocodylidae; genus Crocodylus; species Crocodylus porosus. The sequence goes on along the minus strand of NW_017728906.1, from coordinate 182,551,665 downwards.
CATTTTGTAAATCTGAGGAGTTTTTAAAGGGTATTAAAATGCACAGTCCTGTAACTGTCTTCCAGATGCTTTATGATTTACACATTTTCTATAAATTCATGTGCTGAGTACAGAAAGTTCTGCTGATTCACAAAGGAGATGTTTAGAGGGGAAATTTTCAAAGCTTTACTCATGCAGCTCTCGCCAGCGTCAGCACTAGTCACGTGGCTAAACACCAGCACACCACAAAAATGCTGTACAACAGCTTTGAAAATTTAACCCCTTTTGATACCTAATGTACTGTGAAATAAACCATATAAAAGTTAGGTGCTGCCCTTCAGAATGTAAACCAACTATGTAGCATTGCTAAGTGATAGCCAGTCAGCCACCCTGTCTTGTGTTGGCTCCTTAATACTATATGCTTAATGCATGGCATCTGGTAATTGCTTGTCAGATGATGAAGTGTGATTATTGCTGATAACAGCTCTCCCTGACAAATCTTTAGGGTGAAGTTACGCATTACATGTAGATCTCTGGAATGCTAGTGCTATTAAAGTTAGGAAGTGCTGTGAGCAGCCACATGTAAAGGGTTAATACCATTTCTTGCCTGCACAGCTCTGACTTGCCACTAGAGAGCTGGTAAGCAGAGGTGTGGCTAGAAGCCAGGACACCTAGGGCACATCCAGATGCAGGGTGTGCGTTTCCCATGGCACAGATAGCAGCCTGCTTTCGTTGTGCTTCTGCTTTTTGTCCAAGGGCATACACCTGCAAGTGTGCTCTGGCGTGCAGCAAGTTGACCCTGGTGGGGTAGGGGGGGGCAGGGGCCAGCACTTTATAAGCCTTACCTGGGGTCCAGGGGGCATCCCAGGGCATGAATAGCACCAATCCAGCCACTGGGAGCCTGGCCAGCAGCCAGACTGGGGTTTCAGCTGGCCAGGCTCCAGTTTCTGGCGGTGCATGCTGCTCCCATGTGCACCATGCTGCTTTCTTTAGTGGCAGGGGTTTTTTTACACTGGGATTGCCTTCAGAGAAAGGGTGCACATGTACCACATGTGGTTCATGGTGCCTCAAACAGATCTGAGGTGCCACAAAGCACACATTCATGTTCATCTGGATGTGCTGTTAGCAGGGGCAACATGTAGGGGGTGCACACGGGTACATGTGCAGCCCTAAGCATGGCAGTGCACCCCCTACAAAAAGGTGGCTGCTTGCCACCTCCCCTCCCCACTGCCATAGACAATGCCAGTGGCATCTGCAGGAGCTCCTGCTTACCGCTGGTGCATTCCCACTGCCACACTCCTGCCACTGCCATGCTCCACCAGCTGCTGGGGGCATGCGTTGTTCATGGCTGATAGGATCTATCCTTGCTTGAGGTAGAAGAGGGTGAAAAAGTGTGGTTGCAGTGGCAAAAGCATAGACCTGGGAGGTGGAGAGGCATGGGGACTGTGGCTTCCCTCTGCAGGCCTCCTGCATTTCCATCCTGGGGCAGGAAATAGTGAGATGGCTGTGCAACAGGGAGCCCTTCACTGACGCTGATTGATCCGATCCCAGCCCCCACAACCTGATCTCAGCCCCTACCAGCCTTTCTGAGAGAGGACTAAGCATTTTGCCTACAGCCGGGCAAAAGCCATGGGAAAAAATTAATTAAGATTGAATACACAAAGTTAATTGCAATTTTCTCACGCTGACTAGCCTTTGTCCCCAAAGTGCCACCATCTCTCCTGTGGCCAGGCAGGTTAATGGGGGTGAAGCTTCCCCCCACACCCCCAGTTTCTGTTCTGGGGTTTGTGGGGGTAGGGAGCTGTGCTACCATTACAGTGCCCTCAGGGTTTAGTGCAGTGGAGCAAGAAGCTGTGGGGAGTTGGGAAGCATGCTTTCTTGCAGCTCTGTGCTGCCACTGCACCAAACCCTGGTGACTCCACTCCCGGCATGGAGTCCCCCGTAGCACAGAACCTCAGGTTCTTGATGCTGGTAGTGGAATGGGAGTGTGGAGAAAAGCCATATCCCTCACTGAGCTACCTGGCCAGGGGAGATCTGACAGTGCTTGCAAGAAATGGGCCAGGTACAGTGAGAAAATTTCAATCAACATTGAGTAACAGAAATTAACTGGTTTTAGTTATGGCTTTTGCCTGGCTCTGGGAAAAGCTGGCAGGGCTGAGATTGGGTTGTGGGAGCTGGATTTGACTTGGCAGGAGTTGGTGAAAGGTTCCCTGAAGCACAGCCTTCATCCCCAGATGGGAATGTGGGGTTCTGTGGAGCACCCATGCCTCTTCACTTCCCAGCTCCATATTCCCACCACTGCTACCCCTCCTTCCTGGCCTTGGCAGGGCCCTGCTTGCTCCTGAGCAGTACCACCTCCTACCCTGGGCAGTAGAGTTCAGGAGGTTGGAAAGTTTGTCCACAAAGCAGGAGTGCATGCTGCTAGGAGCAGTACATTCTGGGATGCTGAAGATGAAAGTTTCTCCTTTTATTTCCGTGGTGCAAAATGAAATTATCCTAACACAAGCTGGAAAGCATGGCCTAAAGATAACCCTCACCGTAAGTGCCCTTTCTTTGAGATGCTCATAGGGCACTTAATATGAATTAATGGGCTTTAACATGCACACGGTTTCATTTTAAGTCCTTAGCATGAAATAAGTATAATGTATAACTTCAGCCTTATTTGATCACTGTGGACACCACAACCAGCCTGCCTGGCATTTAGACCTTTAACCTGGCATTGACTTGGCTCTCTCTCTGGTCCTTATACCCAGGCTATGTATGGAATCTTGCATATTCTTTCTGCACAATGTCTCTAAATTATAGATTCCCCTGCCCATCAACACAGGTACAATTTCCAACCGGTCCCTCACTTATCCCCTATTATACCATTGTGGACTAGACAAGTGGAATCTTACCAATAGATATTCAGAACCCAGTTTCAAAGATCATTTTCCTAACCTGTTACTTTGACTTTCACTGTCCCCTTTTTTCCCTTTCAGGACAAACCTAAGCTACCTCTCCTCACTATTAAGGCTCTTTATATGTTATTTTTAACATACTCATCCCTATTGCGATCTACATTTCTACCTTCGATCAGCTAACAATGCCAGCCTTTGTCAGCCATTTGTTAACTTTTGTACATGGATCTAATATATTTATTTGATTCCTGTCGTTGCGGCGTATGAACACCTCATGGTCTTTAGTGGTTTTATTCTACTGTTCTGAAAGGAAGTGCTATTAACCCAATTTTTATGACCAGAACTGAAGCATAGAAAGACAAAATGATTTTCCTAAAATCACACTGGGATAAAGCTATTGAAGCTGAGTTCTCTGAATCCTTGGCTGCTGCTGTCATCCTTGGCCAACTTTTGCCTCATAGTTATAGTTTGGAGGCATATAGTCCACAGAACTAACATATTGTGCTTCTTCAGCTACTTCTGTAAGACACCTTTGCTGTGATACCTACAAAAATAAAATTCCCAAAAGGTAAGCTGCCGCTGTTCAGAGACCCCTGTCCATTGTGGTAACAAATACCATTTCATTGTTTCCTCATACTCCCTTGCCTCCCTATCACCAACTGTTGGGTCTTGTTGTATGACTAAATACAGGTGTGTTGGGGTGGCACAGGCTGCAAGGAGCCTGGGAGCAGATGGGAAGGGAGAAACTCTGAGCTCCACTACTGCTCAAGTGACTGAGATAGCAGCTTGGTATTTTGGGGGTGTAGGGTTCTATGGGGGGCAGAAGGGGAATTTAAGGGGGTCATTCAGAAGGCAACAAGGGCAGTGAGTGGGGTAATTGGGGAAGCAGGGGCGGAATCCAAGAGGTGGGCGAAGGGAGCAGAATGGTAGGAGTATGATCTGATGGGAAGAGGGGCTGGCAGCCTAGCTGCACCCCACTCACCTGCTCCCCCTAACCATGTGCTACTCTTCCCCCACTTTCTTTTCCCCGTTTCTCCCCGCTCACGTCTTCCTCACTCATCTGCTGTCCCCAGTTGTCATTCCAAGACCATAGAGACCTGGAAGATAGCCACCCAGGATCAGTGCCTCCATGATACTGATGAACAACCATAAATAAACACAAACTGGGTAGCACAACTCAGAGATAATCCTTGCCCAAAGTGGAGTAACTTTAAAATGCCTAAAGAGCACTTAGCACTTGTTAATGAGCTTTAATATACGATTGTTCAAGTTTTAAGTGCTCTTAACATGGCCTAATTGTAACATGTAATCTCACCCTTATTAAACTCAAGCTCACAGTTAGTTCTAACTGCTACTATGTCGCCTTCTTTGTCAAGTAAGACAAGAAATGAATTAGCATAAGAACAGGTGTTTAGGTGGCAGCCCTGTTGGTCTAAGGACATAGACAGGCAAGGTTCTTTGGGTGAATCTGATATCTTTTATTAGATCAACTCAAAAAGTTGGAAAAATTCTTCTTAGCACATTTTCAGACACAAACACCCTTCATCATAATAAAAAATATCAGATTTATCCAAAGAACTTTGTCTACATAAAAATAGGTGCCATTCAGGTCATGGAAAAGCACGTTGAAAAAAGCATAGTAGAGAAATATTTACTTCTGTTACTCATATGACATAGGTTTGGTCTCCACACCTGGCAGCTTTCATGAGTTCACACATGGTTTCTTAAATTACTGTTTCTTTTTTTTGGCATTGCATAAGTTGAAAAAAAAGGGTAAAATTGTAAAATGTAACGTTAGGATTTTTAAAGAAAGTTTTTCAATATATTTTAAATCAAAGGAAAATTTCAGAAGAAAAAAGTTTTGTGTTAAAATAATCATGTTTTGTTTTTAAAATACTGTACCAAGATGTTTAAACTTCATTGATTTTTATTGTGTGATTTTAGCTAAAAAAATAAACAGAGAAATTTTACAATACTTCAGGCACTAAACCTGAATTATTTAGCAAAAACTATTTTATATAAAAATGTTTTTCCTGTTCTATTTATGAACAGAGAAGCAACAGAATAATTTCACAAATGTGCAGCATCAACGTATATATAGCTTTCTTTTCAGAACCACAGGTTGCTATATATTTAGACACACAAGTCACAGAACTCATGGAGGGAGAAGTAAACTTTTGAAAAACTGAAGAGCTGAAGTCAAGCAGTGAGTTTGCTGGAGGTGGAATTGATATGATTTGTGATATAATCTTTGAAAATGTAGCACACAAGCATAATTATGTCAATATTTTTAGAGAGGCAGTTTTCTGTTTTAGTCTCAAGTCAGTCAAAAGGCAGAATAGAATTGCACCTTTTAGACTAAGTTAGAAATGCCCATGCTTTTGTAAGCAGCAGCTTACTGTACTTCCTCAGATGCTGGAAAGGGACTTGGTTTTTCTTTTCATAAATCTAGACTACTTTCTTTCTCAACCAAATACTTTCAATTTTGTACTCATTTGCATGGATTCAAGTGTGTTAGGCTGGATTCTTCTCTCATGTAACAAGCAAGGGTAGATTAAGGTGTATTGAGGCCCTGGGCAAACACAAAATTAGAGGTGTCCTCCCTCCATGGGAGCTGGGCTGTGAGAGGAATCCTTCCCTTCCCGGTGCTGACTGGGAAGGCTGAGTAGACCCTGCTGGACTGCGGGTAGGATGGCACATGACTGCTTCTTCTCCCTACTCCCGGCTCCCCCTTCCCCTGCTACAGCCGAATATACACTCACGTACACACACACACACACACACAAAGGCACACACACACACAGATGCACACTTTACTCTCACTCACTGTCTGCACATGAACACAAAGTCACAAACTTACTC
>NW_017728906.1:182517443-182544131 GCF_001723895.1 Crocodylus porosus | reverse complement strand
AGGGTCTCGTGCCCTCCCGCACCCTCCCCTGCGCGAACTCTGCGCTAACTCGGGCGCCTGTTTACGCAGCCTGTTCGCGCAGCTCCGGTCGCGGGGCTGCCTGCGGGGCTGGGCCAAGTAGGGGCCTGGGCGGGGGCTTGACTACAGTGACTGCAAGGAGGCTTAGGGCAGCAGAGATGAAAGTAAGGAGATCAGTCTATGTGAGTGCGATAAGATCTAACCTTACATTATAGTATATATAACTGCTCAATCTGGCCCCTGTTTACTATCTTTCAATTTTATAATTTCAGTGAGCCCGTTACCATACGATATAGATTCAATTTACATCAGCAAGTTGCAAAAGAAAGGATTGAACTAATCTCTTCTTTTCTCTCTTCTCCCCTCTGCCCCCACAAATTTTCATTCCAAATGCAACAAATGAGAAACTCTAAATTAAGCATAATGGGCTAAATATTGACTTTATGCACAGTTCAGAGCAGGAGGTGGTATGTAAGATAAAAGTAGTCTATGTAGTTTGGTAAGTGGATTTCCTGCTGGTTAGTCTCACCCACGGCAAGCAGGTGTCTAACAATTGTTCCAGTTCAAAATTCTGCCAGTACAATTCAACCTTGCCTTGAAAAATCTCTGCTGTTTCCAGTTCTAGGCCTCATGAAAAAAAATCATTTTTAATTTGGTGTCAGCACTTGTAAACTGATCTTTATAAACAGTCACTAGGTGCATGCTTCTGCCTTATTTTTGTCACATTCCCCCAACTGGTATTTGATAAAAGCCAGAGACACACAAAATCCAAAATGTGCAATTTCTACTTGGACAGACAAAGTACCATAATGCCATGAGGTGAACAATTCTAGATCAACCTTTAAATTTAACTTCACAAACCATTTCATGCTTACCCTGTCGAAGTGGTAACACAAAATGTGCACGTTAATGAATATCCGAGGAAAACTTGGACTTACATAAAACTGTCTATAGTGGGTGAACAAATTCCTTTTTTTTTTTTTGCCATTTTCCATCATCCTTTTAAGCAATACAATGTCACTTATAAAGACCCTTATTATACAAATGTTCCATGGGGATGTAACTTTAAAAAATTTAAACTAAAAGTGAAACCAAAATCTGTCAGTGAGATCAAGACGGGAGCCTTGGGCTTGTGTCTGGATCTCTGTAAAGGGGCAATACAGCAGAAATCATTCTGAGCTCTTCTTTTGACCTCAGTGGTTATTTCACTGTGGGAAGGTTTCTAGATCTGCCATTATTTATTAGTAGTCCCATAAATAAATCCAAACTGAAGCACATTATGTTGATATTGAGTGCTCAAAAAAGACTTTTGTAATATATATAGTTTCAGGCTTGTTATTTACAATAATGAAACAGAGTTCAGAACCAAATTTTGATCTTCTTCACAGTGGTATAACTGAGAACATCACATCTGTTCTAAACTACCAAAATCATAAAATAACTTAAATGCTCTAGGGCTTGCTCACATCACATACTTCATTAATAATACTTTCAGGGAACCTAAATTTTGTTACTGATGCATATAACACAATACTAATCTGACCAAAAAATTAAACTTTATTTCCCATGGTTTTTGTTTTTCAATTCCCCATTTGTCTTGAGGTCCTACTACTATTCTATCACTTATTGTACTGTTGAATGATAAAACTTTGACTTTGGTGGAACTCTATGTGCTTGTGTATAGGAAGGTAACCACATATCGTGGCTACTTCCGATCTTGAACATACACCACCTGCTTTTGCTCCTACACATGTTCCAAACCTCTTGATATCTAAGCCTCCAGTGGACGCAAGAGAAACCTCTAAAGTTATCCCTAGAGAGGTCTTAGGCTAAGAGCAGGCATTTATCCCTGCACAAGACATACCTGTGTTTATTTCAAAACAGAAAGATCCCAGGATTGGCATGCGCACACATCACTTTTCTAATCATGATTTAGTGAGTTGCTGAATGCACTACTGCTTTTTCTGCCATAGATTCAATAACGCAATCCTGGGATAACCATTCAGATGTACCTTGCAATGTCCCAAGATAAACTGTTAGTGCTTCTTATCCCATAAATCTTTTTAGATTTTATCCTGAGGTGGCAGACATGGATGTCTGAATGACTGTACTTTGTCTTGGGATAAAATGGTGTATTCTGAGAGAGATGCAACATCTGTTGCCTTACACAGGCATCTCTCTGTGTTTGGAGACCATGTGGAATGAATAAGTGGGTAATTCATGGAGCATCTTGGCTAGGCTTTGCTACCACCAATCTGTAGTCAAGTATCATGTGAGCACAGATGCCATTGCAAGACTGGGGATTGTATCAAGATTTCTTTGGAACTCTCAGTGTAAGCGACTGCCTTACTAGTGCCTAACTTTTACCATTAGAGCTGATGAATTAATTCAGATAAGCAGCACAAAGGTACACTAGCCGCATATTACGTACATGTTGGGCAAAACGGCTAGTCCAAGGTGTTGGTGATCTGCCTGTAAGTAAGTGATTGGGTGTGCAAATGAAAAAAAGAATGCTAAATGAAATTAGAGTTCATATAAAATAATTTAGGTAAGTCATACATACTATTGCTAAGTGTCAAGCCACTTTAATGACCACACCAGTTTAGGACCTCAGATTTCCATATTATCTAAAAGATGAAGGTTCTCCACACCCTACTGAGTCAGTGCTGCCCTGGAGAAAAGAATGCCACCATTTTGTCAGTGTTACTTTCTGAAGCAACCTAGGTAAAATCTTGACCAAATGAAGCCTATGGCAACATTTCTTCTGCATTCTGTACATCAGGGTTGCACCTCACGCTCAGGGGTTTTTTTATTTGAAGGACTTCCATCTGTGTGCCAGAGACATTCAGTTCAGTTGGTGAGATCAGATATGGACTGTAGCTGCAGATCTCACTAAATGGAAATTTAGTTGGTTAATACTGTCCTCAAGATGACATAATTCATGACTTCTTTAATGATAACATTCATATTCCAAAAAAGCTAATTTAAAATAGCAACAGGCTTTCATGTGACCTAGGTTGACTGCCTAAAAGGGAAGTAATATATTGTCATCCAAACTTTTATGCTGAATTAATAATGCATTGAAAACTAATTTTGTATGAACCAATTCAAAAATCCACCTTTAATATTTAATTCACAGTGATCAATCTCCCTTTCTACTTTACAGTGGTGTGGCAAGTTCTGATGCAGGAACGTTAAGTGGGGGTCTCATTAAACTTAAACGACACTGGAATTGTTCTGTTTAACACTTAAAATGCCATGCCCTTGAGGAAAGATCAATGAACGCAACTGTTGTTTCTATGCACTAGGAGCCTTTTACTGAACTGAAACAATAACCAAGAGAAATAAATATGTAAAAATCCTATGTCAGCCAATGCATCATAGTAACTTATGTGACATGAATTAGAGTTAAGCAACATAATATCAGGACTGTGCATTTCTATTGGCTTGGTAAGTAATCCAGTGTAATATCTCTATTACACATCCCACAATTTTTCTGCTGTTCTGGACTAATACAAATGATTGTAAGATATTATATGTTAAGGGGTATGGTGATTTCCTTGTGATTGTTTCAGCTGTACATATTTAGAAATTAGGATAGAAATTAGCTTAACTCTGCATTAACTAGTAAAAATTTGTTTGTACTTATAAAATATGTGGCATGTAAAAGGGTTTTTTTCCCCTGTCGCTTCTCCTGTAGTTATGATTTTTAATTTTTGCAAACAGATTAAACTATCTACATGACTGAGTGCTCGGGCATGTAAATACTTGTGACGTGAGCTGAATTAATCTGCTGTGATTTTACATTAGAACTCAACAACTGCAACTAATAAAGACTGATGGCAAAGTCAAAGTTTCTGATTCATCTAATGAGCTTACTAGTGCATCTAAAGCAATTCAACTGGCAAACCTTTTTCAACATATGTATTGGGATATTTCAGCTTACAAACAGTAACACTGATGTTTACATTTGGAATTAAACCTGCTTTAAATATATGTTTTATTTTACAACTGCTGTTTTTTGCTTGATTGAGTCTTTGCTTATTTTTGTTTGTAATGCTTTGGTTGTTTAGAAAATAGAAGATGAGATGAAAGGAAAACATCTGTTTAAGGCCATAATTAACTTTTTTTATAAAACAAAAATTTTATAGAAGCTTTATGTCATTCTTTGCTGTAGGTTCATTATGTGAGAGTCAAGGTGCATTCTATGCATATTTAATTGAAGAAAAGAAAAAGAAAAAACATGTTGTCGTAGTCTCAGAAGAGCTGTATATGCCTCCAGCTCCCATTTATTTCAGAGGGAATTGAATTTTCTCAATACCTCTGCAAATCCGTTAACTAGGAAGAAAGGGTAGCTGGTTGTTTCTCTAAGAAATAATATAAAAATACATAATACACACGGATACAAGAGCATACTATCCCAGTGTGAAGGAAAGATGGAAAGTGTAGCAAAGCATCTGCTTAGCAAACTGTGAACACTTCAACAACTTAAAACTTAAAAAGGACTCTTACAAAACTTTGGGATTCAATCATACTGCTAAGAAATATAACAGTATAGTTCAATTATACAAGGGGCAGACAGAAGTGACATTTTTCACCCTATCTGGACACAGAAAGCCATTTATATCTGTGAGCAAAGATAAGTGCACAGCTGCAGACAGCTATCAAATGAAGATGTTTAAAAATGTAGCATCTTCTGTAACCTGTGGGTACAGACAGAAGTGCAGGTCCCCGCTGAAACTGAGAATGCTTTACAGAAAGCATGCTGAGTTACAATGATCCCCTGGACCAAACAGAAGTTCAGTGATGGTTCCAGGGGGAAGGGGAATCTAGCTGCTGGCTGCCAGCCTGCAGCTGGGTTCCCCTAGCAATGGCCTCTCTTCTCTCCCAGCCTGCCCCTGTTTCAAAATAAGGGAGAGGGAGAAGGCAACTGAAAGAGCTCTGGGGTTTACTGCAAAGTAACCTCAGAGGGAAAGGCAGCAGAGGGAGCTCTAGGGGTTAACCAGTCATCTCTGGAGGGTGAGGTGAGTGAATTCAAGCCTCCACCCTCGCTTCAGGGGACCTCCATTACACCTGCTCCACCCTCCAACAACAGCTGAAAAATCCCCAGACTGAACTCCTTCTCCTCCTTTTCTTCCTCCCATGCTGAAAACAGCTTGAGGCTGACAAGCAATGCAAACACAAGTTACAGAAAATGGTCTGTTTTGAAATGTTCTCATCTGAGTCCTCATGCAATGTGGGATCAGACTTTCACCTGACTAGCCATTTTTGAAGCTGTCTGCAGCTGTGCACTTGTGTTTCCCCATGGCTATAAACTGTGTTCTGTGGCCAGATCAGGCAAAAACTGTCACATCGCTTTGCATGCAGGGTCTGTGGAGCTCCCAGCCTGTTGCTGTTTTCAGCATGGGATGGGGAAAGGGAATGGAGGGAGTTCAGTCTGGGGATTTTTCAAACCTCCAACCCCCCAAGGGAGGGGTGGGTGAATTGGAGCCTGCCCAAGGTGGAGGGGCTCCAAATCACCCCCCACCATCAGCACCAGCTGGGGAGCCCCAAGATCAAGCTCCCTCCACTGCCTTCTCTCCTCCCATTCTGAAAACAGCAAGCCCTGGCAAAGAGCCATGGTCATTGGTATGGGAACCTGGCTGTAGGCTCCCAGCCTGACAGATTTCCCTGCTCCCTGGAGACAACAGTGAACTTCTCTTTGGTCTGGGTAATGTTGTAACTAAGAACACTTTGCAGAAAATATTCTGAGTTACATCTGGGAGCTGCACTTCTGTCTGCACCCATAGAAACCAAAGCTGAAAGTCCAAGGCATAAATTGTGACACAATGAGCAAGGGATGTATAAAGGTAACAAAAATGTATAAATATGAGAAGAAAGACTAAGAAAATGTAAATAAATCTTATACTGAATGAAAAGGGAATGCTAAGAGTGGATGACACAATTTTAATACCACTTTTACTTGAGTCTTAAGAAAAATGATCAACTGTCAGATCCCTAACACAATAAGATCAAGGATTGGGGTTGTGGGGAGAGACTAGGATAGGAAAGAATATATTAGAGATGATGTATTTTCAAATTAGGAGGGCCTACTCACTAGAAGTCAATTACATATCAACCCAGGCAAAAAGCAGATGAGTCTTTTCCACCTCTGGAACCACAGGGTCAATAGACAACTCAGCATTGTCTATAATGGAACACCACATGCCCATTTCTGGAATCCTGTCTTTTTTGCAATAACACTAACCCACACTTTCCCCTTCAAGGAACACTGGAGAAGACAAAAGACAAAGTCAGCACCTAGAATAACATGCTCAGCAAACTTGCAAATTCAAAATAGGAATTTAACCAAGCAACATTAAGAGCTCCCTCAGTTGCACTTTGCTATTGATGGCCAAATACTCATGTCCAGTATGGGAAAGATTAGCTTACACAAAGAAGTTGGACCCTGTGCAGAATGACAGCTGCTGTTGCATTATAGGAGGTCTAAAACCAACAAATGTGAACAGCCTGTACTGCATGTGCTTGCTGGAATCACTCTGTTGGACATCAGGAGAACAGTGGTAAGCAAAATGGTAGGATTACAACAGGTCAAAGACACCAGACATCTGCTATATGTTCACAGATATACTATGTTAGCCATCTGACACAGGCTGTTAGCCACCTGAAATAAAAGAAACGCTTCTTAGATACAAAGAAACTGCTTAAAAATATTGGAGATAGCTATACAACTGGAAATATGAGGCACACAACACATGAGAGGCAGCTAGCCATGTTGGTCTGAAATCAGACAGAAGGCAGTGTAGAGATGAACCTTGTAGACTAACTAAATACATTATATATAGAGCACAAGCTTTTGTGAACTTGAGCTCACTTTATCAGATAATGAATCAGATGATGATCACTTTATCTGATGAAGTGAGCGCAAGGTCATGAAAGCTTATGCTATGTTATTCCATTTGTCTACATGGTGCATATCTACCCTGTCCCTTGATGGCAGAAGGCACATCTACATGAGACAATACATCACAGTAGTGATGAGCTATGGCAACATAGAGACAGCAGGCATGAACAATGATACCAATGCTACTGCACAGTAGAGTCGGAAAAGACCTGTGCGCCGCTGAGACTGCACAGTACTTACCTTAGCAAGCACTAAATGACTTCACAGTAACAACTGCAGTCAGGAGCATGTGTAGATGTGCCCAGACTGTACACAGACATCACCAAATACCTTCCTGCAGGCCCAGAGAAGGACTAGCTAATCTGGAAATGTCAGACGGTCTTTAAATAAGAGTCAGCAAGTCAACAGATGGCATCCAGAAGTGGGGTTACTGTAAGGATAACAGTAATAAAAAATAGACCGGAGAACAACTCTTGATTTCCCAGCTTCTGTAGAAACTGTGGGCCAGGGAAGACATTTCCAGGCCTACAGACTGTGACATTTTATGTGCCTAGTCCTAGAAAAATCTGTAATTATGGTGGCAGAACATGAGAAGAAGAAGCAGGACCCAGTGAGGCCCATTCTTAGATACTGAAGGCTCAAGCCATTACAGAGCCATTGGCTTCTATTTCTGCGAACTCCTGGCAGTCAGTTGAGATTCCAGAAGACTGAAAAAAGCAAGCATAGTGGTGTCCTTAAAAAGGGGATAAATAAGGGATTTACAGGTTAGCCAGTCTAACTTCGGTAACTGAAAAGTTACTGGAGCTGATCATCAAACAATTCATATGTAAGTGTGGTGGTTGCACTTAGGAAGCCTCTTCATACCCTCTTATGATCTTCCAATGAACCGTATGTACCCTGACTTTCCCATCTGCCATGACTTGGATGTTATTATTATATGTTCTAATTTATGATGTCACTAGTCAGGAGGGTTATTATATATAGTTCATTTTTTTCTTGGGGTTTTTTTTGGGGGGGAGTGAGGTTGTTGGGGGGGTTTATGCCTGTATTAGGGATCCCGGTATTATGGGGAAATACTTCGCTCGCCTTCTCGAATATCCACATGTACTTGCAGACATATATACATTCACAGTCTGATTCAGATTAACATTTGTCTTTATTTTTATCTTTTATCATTCTCTACAATTTTCCTTACTTTAGGCAGAAGCTGCCTTTTGTATCCTCTTTCTTTTCTTCCTGCAACCTTATTAGTAATATCAACTTTGTAACTCTACCTATATAATGTTCTAATGTAACAACTATCAATGTGGCAGAACAGAACTTAGTAGCACTCAACAAAGTCCCTTTCGATCTTGTTCATCTGTTTTCTCTTTGTTGCAGGTTTTTAGCTTCAGCTCCACTGTATACCCCCCCCTTGTTTTTTGTCACTATGAGGGTCTACCTTTTATCCTGAGTGCAACCGAAGTCTCAAAGCCTCTTGGAGGACAATCAGACACCATCTCCAAGCCTGAGACACTGGGTCAAAATACACTCTCTTCTCTTCTTTGTTCACTTTGCAGGACGGCAGTCAGATGAGTCGCAGGGTTTGTCTCGGGGATCTGCCCCTCTTCCTTGGAGCTCAGCTCTCTCCAGCACTGTGAGAAGTCCTCAGGTAAGTTTTTTACCCCCTGGGAATCCTCTTTCTCCCTCTTTTTCTCTCTTTGTACAGCTCCCTTTTTTTGCTGAAGCTCTCGTCTCTGCTCCTCATTCCAATCCCAGAGCTTCCATCCTAATATGGTAATGGCTCCGGAAGCGGCATTCTCCGGGTTTTCTCACCGCATCTGCATTTACTCCTTCACAGTAAGCATCCAGAGGGTAAAAAGGTGCTGAGTAATGGACAACAAAGTTTTATCAAGAGCATGTCATGCCTAACCAATCTACTTTCTTTCTATGTCAAAGCAATCGTTTTTGTGGATGAAGGGATCAATGAAGGTGTTATATCTCAGCTTAAGTAAAACTTTGACGTTGTGTCCAAAAACAGTCTTAAATAGGCTAAACAAATATATTTTACATGAATCCAGTGTAATGTGGGTTCAGAATTGTTTAGAAAATTGTCCTCAGAGACAAGTCATCAAAGGCTCAACTTCAAAGTGGAAGTATCCAGTAGGGGTTACAGAGCCTATTTTGGGTCCAGCACTTGTTAAAGTATCATAGCATCATAGAATCATAGAAAATTAGGGTTGGAAGGGACCTCAGGAGGTCATCTAGTTCAACTCCCTGTTCAAAGCAGGACCATACACAAGTAAATTATCCTAGCTAAGGCTAGTCAGGTCATAAAAAACCTCCAAGGATGGAGAGTCCAGGACCAGTCTGGGTAACCTGTTCTAGTATTTTACTACCCTCCTGGTGAGAAAGATTTTTTCTAGTATCAAATTTAATTTTCCCTTGCTGCAACTTGAAACCATTGTTCCTTCTTCTGTCATGTGCTGCCACTGAGAACAGTCTAGCTCCGTCCTCTTTGGAACCTTTTTCACGTAGTTGAAGACTGCTATAAAGTCCCCTCTCAGTCTTGAATTCTGCAGACTAAATAAGCCCAGTTCCCTCAGACTTTCCTCATAGGTCATGCACCCCAAAACCCTCACCATTTTTGTTGCCCACTGTTGACTCTTTCAAATTTGCCCACATCCTTTCTGTTGTAGGGGACTGTAACAGGGAACCCTAGTCCTGTCACCCAAAGACAGGTCCGCTCCTTTTAGACCAGAACTTTCTGGGCACGGAGTACTGGTGAGGAAGAGGTTAAAGGCTGAACCTGGTCAGCTAGTAAGCTGACCGGAAGGGGCAGGCCAGGACTATAAAAACCCTGGGCAGAGTGGCAGTGAGAGGCCAGCAGCCAAGGGGAAGGAGTGCATCTCAGAGCTCCAGGAAGAGGCTTGGTGCGTGGGCCAAAGCCAGGAAGAAGGAAGCTCCGGAGAGACAACAGCCACACCACAGCAAGGACTGGAGCTGATGGTGGGGAGCCACAGCATGAACCCTGCAAATGTAAGCTGACATAATGCTTTCCTTACTCACATTCTTTTGGTGGCAGTTATTGCCCAAGAATGGGACTGTTCATTTTTTTCTTTTGGTTATTGAATAATACTGGTGGTTTGGGTGAGGCCATTAGGGGAAGGAGGAGGCCTCATTTTTGGGGCCTACTATGGAGTGGGGACCCCAGCACCAGCAGAGGCATAGCTTTTGGGGGCACAGACACCAGCGCCAATGAGGGCATGGTTTTTGGGGGTACGTAGACTCTGGCACCAGTGGGGGCACAGGATTTTGGGGCACACTGACCCTGGCGCTTGAAGGCACTATTTTAAAAAGGCCAGGAAAGTCTGGTGCACCTGGGGTGCAATTTTGTTTTATTTTTTTTCTCTTTGGACTGGGAGGGTGCGGGTTCAGGGCCATCCCCTGGCCTTGAGCTTGCACCCCCCTGGCTGTGGGGCCAGGGACTGGGCCTCTGGGCCAGGGGGGGCTGGGCTCCAGATTGGAGCAAGAAAGGGGCCATGAGCCTCAAGACACTGGAAAAGGCTAGAGCCTCGGAGTCAAACCCTGTTTGGTGGGTTTAGACAGGGAGACCTGGCTAGCGAAAGACAAGGGTCAGGCCCACATAGGCAAAAGGCCCCAACAAACAAAAAAATACCATAGGCAGTCTCCTCACAAGAACATCATCATAATAATTTTCATCAAGATGTGACAGGCGAGTAGAGGGCGGGACATAAGAACTTCAAGGAAGACTCCAAGGGTGCCCCACGTAAGGCACGGATTACCAGGGAAGATGGCACTGGGGAGGGCGACTGACCCAAAACTGGACACAGGAGTCCAGATGTGGCCTCACCAGTTCTGAACAGAGGAGAATAATTGCTTCCCTTGATCTGCTGGTAACACTCATGCTAATGCAGTCCAGTATATTGTTAGCTTGCTTGGATAGGGACAGAAATTACACATAAACCAGTATCAGTGTTCAGAAACCAATTCAGTTCTGTAACACAACAGAAATACAGCACACTTAAACTGCTTTCAAAATGGCTGAACCTGGCTTAGGATAAACCTGGATGGATGAAGATTTAAATGCTTTAGGTTAAATTGGTTTATTAAACTTCTGTCCCAGATCCACTCCAGGTTCCACCTGTCTGTTCCAGCTGAGCAGGAAGGCATGCTTTAGCACCATGCAGCTTCTGGTCTGAGCCACTGAAGTGATGTGTCTGCATTTCCAGAATAAAAAGTGAACATCTGTTACTTTGCTTATTGGTTCAACCTATGCAGCTCAGATTAACTTGCGAAGATTGAATCAATTCAGCCTCAGGCTTTTTGACTGTTTGTACCTAGTCCTTGGCAACAAGGGCACACCTTTGGCTCATATTCAGCTTATTGTCCATGGTAACGCCCAGGTTTTCTGCAGAGCTGCCGCTGAGCAAGTCAGTTCCCAGCCTGTAGTGGTGCATGAGATGGTTCCATCATAAGTGCAGGACTTTGCACTTGTCCTTATTGAACTTCATGAGATTTTTTTTCATAGATTCATAGATGTTTGGGTCAGAAGGGATCTCAGTGGGTCATCAAATCCAAACCCCTGCCATGGGCAGGAAAGAGTACTGGGGTCAGATGACCCCAGCTAGGTGCTTGTCCAGTCTCTTCTTGAAGACCCCCAAGGTAGGGGAGAGCACCGCCTACCTTGAAAGCCCATTCCAGATTCTAGCAACCCTTACTGTGAAGTTCTTTCTAATGTCCAACCTAAATCTGCTCTCCATCAATTTGTTCCTTGTTAATCCAGGAGGTGCCCTAGTAAATAGAGCACCCCTATTCAACTATGACTCCAAGATCCCTTTCTGCTGCTGTGATGCTGAGAAGGTCACCCCCCAGCCTGTAAGTGTGTTGGTGGTTCTGGTCCAATCCTCCAATTTGTCAAGGTTTCTTTGAATCCTAGCTCTACCCCGCAGTGTATCTACTTCTTCCCCTATCTTAGTGTCATTGCTAATTTTTCTGAGAGTGCACTTCAACCCATCTTTCAGGTCATTGATGAATATTGCACAAAACCAGCGCCAGGACTGACCTCAGGGCACTCCACTTGATACCAGATGCCAACTAGCTGTCGAGCCATTGACTACTAACCTCTGAGCCTTACCATCCAGCCAGTATTCTATCTACCTTACAGTCCATTTATCCAATCTGTACTTTCCCAGCTTGCTTGCAAGAATGATGTGGGAAATCATACCAAAAGCCTTGTTAAATCAAGGTTTCTCATGTTCACTGCTTTCCCTACATCTACAGAGCCAGTCATGTCATCATAGAAGGCAATCAGGTTGGCCAGGCTTAACTTGCCCTTTGGGAATCCATGTAGATATTCCTAATTAAATTTTTCTCCTCCAAGTGCTTAGAAATGGATTCGTTGTGGACCTGCTTCATGATTTTTCCAGGGACAGAAGTGAGGCTTACCAGTCTGTAGTTCCCTGGATTCTCCTTCTTCCCTTTATTAAAGATAGGCACTATATTTGCCATTTTCCAATCAATTGGGACCTCTCCCAGTAGCCATGAGTTTTCAAAGATGATGGCTAGCAGCTCTCACACATTGGCCTCAGGTCCCTTTGGTGCATCCTGTCCAGCCCCATGGACTTGTATATATCCAGCTTTTCTAAATAAACCCTAAGCTGTTCTTTTGCCATGAATGGCTGCTCACTTCCTCCCCAGTGTTTGCAGCTACGTGCAGTAATCTGAAAGCTGATCTTGCCTGTGAAGACTAAGATGAAAAAGGCACTGAGTGTTCAGCTTTTTCTGCATCCTCTGTCACTAGGATGCCTCCCCCATTTAGTAAGGGACCCACACTTTCCCTTATCCTCCTCTTGTTGCTAACATACTTGTAAAACCCTTCTTATTAACCTTCACGTCCCTTGCTAAATGAAACTCTAATTGTGCTTTGGTCTTCCTGATTTCATTCCTGAATGCCCAACCAATACTGTTATTCTCCTCCCTAGTTGTTTGTCCAAGTTTCCACTTCTTACAAGCTTCCCTTTTGTGTTTTAGCTCATTGAAGAGTTCCCTACTAAGCCAATGGTCTTTTGCCATACTTGCTAGTCTTCCTGCACATCAGGATTTTTTTTTCCTGTGCCCTCAGAAAGGTTTCTTTAAAATACTGAATTGATGACTTGAGGGACAGAAGTGAGCATAGACATAGTAGTTATTGATGACTCAAATTAGATGCATTAGAGCAGGAGTTGGCAACTTATGGCCCTATTGGATCTACCCTGCAGCTCTAGCACTTTGGCACCATTTAGCAGCAGGAGGCTTTGATGCTGGCAGTGGGGATGAGTTGTCCATGCTATGGACGG
This sequence comes from Crocodylus porosus, assembly GCF_001723895.1. Classification (NCBI taxonomy): domain Eukaryota; kingdom Metazoa; phylum Chordata; order Crocodylia; family Crocodylidae; genus Crocodylus; species Crocodylus porosus. Next base: position 182,530,871 of record NW_017728906.1, on the reverse strand, counting down.
CCAGTGGAAAGCTTCTCTATTGGGATGCTGCAACGGAGCAGCAGTTGTAGAGAAGCAGAAGTTCTGGTGGCCAAATCCAAACACCTAATAATGAGATGGGTCATTTTAGACTACCATCAGAAAAAACATTTCCAACTACTGCTTTGGAGGACATGATTGAGATTCGTAGTGACTTTGAAAAATTGGAAAATGTTCTAAAATAAAATGGATAAAATACAGTAAAGAGAGAACAAAGGAATTCAAAAGACTCCAAAGAAACAATCAAATGTGCAAATAGAAAATGGGGAACAAGTGGTTAGGTTAAAGTAGCAAAAGGTCTTGGAGACTATTGTAAAATTGCAAGCTGATCCTCAATCTCCAGCCATCCATATTTCTTCTCCTGTCCTCAGTGGATATGGAAAATTACTATCCTTTTTTTCCACAACCCTTTCTGTATTTGAAGACTGTTATCAAATCTCTCTCAATCTTCTCTTCTTCAAACTCACATATCCATATTCTTCCTAACTTTCCCTATGTCTCCTGTTTTTTGGACTTCTAATCTTTTTTTTAGTTCACTCTCTAATATTACCATTTCCTGTGACCTGATTTGGCCCTCAAGGGCAGGTCTGGGGGAAGCAATAATGCAGTCAAATCCCCTTCAGCATGGGTTCACTGACGAGAACTCCAGTCTCAGCCACTCAGAAGCATGCACAGTGAGTTCACAGAGCATGCGCAGTGAGCTCTCCACTTCCTGTGAGCCCTCATCTGTGAGGAGGGAATGTATTAGTCAATAGCAACTTGGGCAGCAGTAACCACAAGACTACTGAGTTCAGGATCGTGAGGAAAGAAATGAAGAAAGGTAGCAGACTAAGGACCTTGGATGTCAGGAAAGGAGGCTTTGTCTCACTCAGGAAACTGATGGACAAATCCCCTGGGAGGGAAATGAGTCCAGGAGAGCTGGTTGTAGTTTAAAGAAACCTTACTGAAGGCACAGAAATGAACAATCCCAACGCACAAGAAGATTAGTAAGTATGACAGAAGACCAGTTTGGCTTAGCATGGAATTCTTCAGTGAGCTAAAAAACAAAAAAGCTTATAAGAAGTGGGAACTTAGACAAACAACTAGGGAGGAATATAGGAGTATTGCTTCGGCATGCCAGAATGAAATTAGGAAGGCCAAAGTGCAGCTGGAGTTGCAGCTAGCAGGGGATCTGAAAGGGAACAAGAAGGGTTTCTACGAGTATGTCAGCAACAAGAAGAAAATCAGGAAAAAGGTGGGTTGCTTAGTGAATGTGTGGCAACTAGTGACAGAGGATGTGGAAAATGCTGAAGTACTCAGTGTTTTTTTTTCACCTCAGTCTTCCAGGCAAGAACATCTCCCAGACTATTACATCTGGCAGCCCAGTTTGTGGAGGAGGTCAACAGCCAAGAGTGGTGAAATAAAATATTAAGGGCTATTTAGAAAGCTGGATGTGTACAAGTCAACGGGGCTCGATGGGTTGCACCCAAGGGCTCTGTGGGAGTGGCTGATGTGATTGCAGAGCCACTAGCTATTATCTTTAAAAACTTGTGGCAGACAGGAGAGGTCCTAGATGATTGGAAAAGGGCTAAAATAGTGCCCATATTAAAGAAACAGAAGAAGGGTACTACAAATCCAGAGACTACAGACCAATAACCATCACCCCCATCCCTGGAAAAACCATGGAGAAGGCCTCAAAGAACCCATTTCTAAGCACTTGGAGGACAAGAAGGTGATTAGGACAGTTACATCTATCAGTCACTAGTCAAGGTTCAAGGGTAAATTGCACTGTCCAAAAATAAACCAAATAAGTCCCTGTGTGAAATAAGTTACAGTCAAAGCAGTTCATATATTCCAGCTCCATTGCTGGCAAAGATTGTTTTTCAGATTGCTAGATTTGGGGTCAGGGACTGTCATACTTTATGTTTGTATATCAATTAGTTCATGATGCATACTGGTATGTATACAAAGGAAAAGCATTTCAGAGTTGCTGGTCCTCAAATGTAGAAGGCTCTCATGAGTTTACACCTTACACTTATTTCTGTCAACACATATTGCCCTGGGTCTATTCTTTTAATGCCTTTAGTTCCCCGTTTATTTATTTTTTTAACCATCTCAATAGAATTGCAATTATTGGAGGAAATTGGTGTAGTAATGTTGGGACTTTCTTTATGAAATATGGACCCAACAACTTATACCCCCCCACACACAAAGGCAGAGTAGAAGATAGAAAATCTAAGCTCTTCTCAAGCAAATTACAAACATGCTTTTAATGCCAGACTTTTTTGATTTATGCTATTACTCTATTTCTTCTTTTCATGCTTTAATCCAGGATCAGCCAACTTGTAGCTTGTGAGTGGTACATTTGCAGACCCTCCTCACATTGGACAAATTGGAGGATTGGGCCAAAATATATCTTATGAGGTTCAACAAGGACAAGTGAAAAGTCCTGCACTTCGAATGGAACAATCCCATGCACCAGTATAGGCTGGGGACTGACTGGCTGGGCAGTAGCTCTTCAGAAAAGCACCTGGGGGTCACAGTGGACAATAAGCTGAATTTCCCTTGTTGCCAAGAAGGCTAACAGCATACTGTGCTGCTTTGGTAGGTGTGTTCCCAGTAGGTCAAGGGAAGTGATTATTCCCCTCTATTCAGCCCTGGTGAGGTCACATCTGGAGGACTGTGTCTAGTTTTGGGCCCCACGCTACAGAAAGGATGTGGAGAAATTGGAGGGAGTCCAGCAGAGGAAAACAAAGATGGTGAGGAGGCTGGGAGACACGACTTTTGAAGAAAGAATAAGGAAACTGCATTTATTTAATCTAGAGAAGAAAAAATTGAAGGGGGATTTAATAGCCTTCAACTACATGAAGTGGGGTTCAAAAGAGGATGGAGCTGGACTGTTCTTGGTGGTGGCAGATGACAGAACAAGGAGCAACCATCTCAACTTGCAACAAGAGAAGTATAGGTTAGTTATTAGGAAGAATTTTCTCACTAACTTCTGGGCAAAACACTAGATCCAGTTACCCAAAGAGGGGGTGGAAGCTCCATCCTTGGAGGTTTTCAAATCTTGGCTAGACAGACTGTGGCTGGGATGATCTAGTTAAAGCCAGTCCTGCTTTGAGCAGGGGGCTGGATTAGATGACCTCCTGAGGTCCTTTCCAACCCTAACTTCCTATGATTTAATGATTCAGTTATTGCTCCACCTAGAACAGTAGGTAAGGTCTTTGCACTGAACCTCCCTCCTCTGGCTTCCACTTCCTGCTCCCACTTCAGGGGCTGGTGTGGCACAGCACACCTATAGTGCAGGAGTCATTCACAGTCCTGGGCATTGCAGCAGGGAAGCCTGTCTCTATGGAGCTGAGGATGGGTGCTTGCATTGCAGGGTGCAGAAGGAGGTGCCGGTGGCCTGTGCTAGTGTGGCCCATTCAGCTTCTGGCCTCTGGCAGCTTAAAAGTAGTCCTGCTGTAACCACTACATGAAGCCAGTTCTGTTTTAGGTATGTTTCTTCTTACCGAAGAAAAGAAGATATACATGATTTTTTTCTTTAAAAAATTCTTTAAAGTATGTATACCTAAATAACCTTCCCTCCCATACACTCAGGGGCACTGCAGTGTGTGTGTGTGTGTGTGTGTGTGTGTGTGTCTGTTTTTATATACATATAAAGAAAACAAAAAAAGGAAGGAAAAAAGTCTCACTGATTGCTTGTAGGTTCCAGCCCGGTTATAGTGTTTCTACTGACAGCAGCTTACATTGTTTTATGTTTTTTAATTGGCCAAGGCAATCTGTTTGAAATTTTACCATATTAGCAGGAAACAGACACATGAAAACCCACCTTTTCAGGTTTAAGTTATGTCTATGCTGGAGTCAAAAGTGTGATAGTAGCATGTGTAAACACACACACTAGCTCTACTGTAGCTTGTATACCAAGAGTAGGGAAACCACAGCAGCACAAGCTGCCTGGGCGCTCCCTCAGGTTATCACACCTCCAACAGCTGTATAAACATACCTTCAGCTTTCTTTCTAGGTGCACCAGGATGAAGCCAAACTAAATGATACTGAACTGAATTAATTTTTGTTTCTCTGGTTTTATATTACCATAGATGAATGCAAAGCTTGGCAGCCCTTTGTTTTGGTGAAAAGATACTGTAATATGTGCAGTGTAGTTTGCATGTTTACCCCAGAAGTAATCTACTCTTCTCAAATCAATATTTGCATATAAATTGCTTTGAAAAATATATTATCGACTAAGGATGGAAGAAGGAATTGGAATGAATTTTTAACTCACCTGAGGTTTTTAGGCTTTTGAAATTTACTCATGAAATGGAATTCCTTCATGGACACAACTCTCTAAAGCTGCCAGCAGCTTCAGCATTTCAAAATTATGTCACTGCTGCACTGGAGATGTAAACAATTATTGAAAATAGTGTGCTTCAGTGGTCAAGAAGCAGTTCTCCTTTCTCCCATGCCTGTCTGGATGTATGTATAAATGCAGCAGTTACTGGAACATTTTGATAGCTACATGTTATCCCTGAAAACAAAGAGCATGGTGCTCAAGAGAAGAGGCTGGAGGGTGGAGCCAGTCCAAACCCAGGAGGTATAAAAGGAGATTCTCCAAGTGAGCAAACAGGACAGTTTGCAAACAGTTTGCTGGGAACAAGAGGAAAGGGAAAAAGAACCAAGCTCTGGATCCTGTTCTGGGAAGGTAAAAGAGGCAGGGCTGCCTATGTGTTTGCTGAGTGTTTGTTGGGCTGTGTGTTTAGGCATGTGCTCTGAACAACTGGAAGTGCTGCTAGTTGGGTGATTGCTGCCCCTGTCTGACAAAGACCCTATACAGAGGGGCAGAGTCTGTTTAGATCTAGGTGAGTATAAGAGAAGGCTTTCCAAGTGGCTGGTGGGGGGAGTGAACTGGGGCAGCAAACACAGCAGTTTCCTGCCCCCCTCCCCGCCTCTTTTTGAAGGGAAGTCTTTAAGGTCAGTTCTTTCTTTACTCATAATTAGGTTAGTTCCTCTTAATTAATGATTTACACTAATATTTAGTGTAAGTAGCTAAAACTCAGCAGTTAATCCAATACTTAAGCCCCTTGTTTAAACAGTACAAAGCAAGGGCGTGTTTAATGGGGGGTTCACTAGGGAGCTTGCCTGGAATCTCTCTGACCTTCCTTGACTGTAAGGAATAGTTTGCTAGGAAAGGTCTGCCTGGAAAGAGGGGCAGGAAGAGCGAGACAGCAGATTAAGAAACTCAGACGAATGGCTGAAGGATCACAGTGCCAGAGCCATCACAATGCCAGAGCAACTCTTCCTCTGCTTGAACCTCTGAGGTGTCTGTCCAGTGCAGGACTGCTAAGTATTTAGGCTTTCACCCATATCCTAGTTCAGTGCAGTGGCAACTGTAGCTTGCAGCTTCCTTCCAGTGAGAGCCCAGTGGAAGAGTGCCTGCAATGTTAGCGGTGCCTCCTGGTGGTTCCTCATGGGGAGCAAGCAAGAGAGCTACAGGAGGAGGTGGCAAGGCCTGCTTATGGGGATCACTTGTCTCTTCCCTCACCCCTCAATTTTTGTCTTCATAGACAAGAAAAATAGTGTTGGAAGTTCAGGAGATCATCTAGTTCAGGGCAGGCAATTATTTTTGACAGGAAGGCCACTTACCAAGTTCTGGCAAGCTGTCGAGGACTGCATGGGTAGCCCCAGCCCTTGACAGGTGCTCCACCTCCTGGTTGCCATCTTGGGGCTGGAAGCCCCACCCCCTAACCCCTGACATTTGCCAACAGAAGTCCTTCCCCTTGCCCCCGGAAGTAGTCCTGTTTAGCAAGGGGTTTTGCCATCTCAGAACCAGAAAAATACTAAATTATATTCTAAAAATCAAACATCTACAACATTCGTTAATTTTATTTTTAAAAAATCTTTTTGTCCTGATTTATGTGTTTGTGTTGTGTGTGTAGAAGTGATTACACAATAGCTTAAAATGAAGTCTTACTCTTGTATACTGTAGGGGTGTGGGGGGGATGGGTGGTGGGTGTGGGTTTGTGGGTGTGGGGGGGTTGTGGGGTTGGATAGGTGTGGCCCGTGGGTGTGGGGGAGGGTGGCAGGGCTGTGAGGAAGTGTGGGGTCTGCATTTATGGCAGTGCAGGGGGGTATGGGTGCACATATATGGTGGGGCAGTGCTTGTGGGAGTCACCTGATGCACACGCATACTGTGTGCTTGCCTCACTACACATGCACACTGCTTTCCTCACTATACACACATGCGCACACTGTGCTTCTCTCACTATTTACACACACACACACACTGTGTGCTTGCTTCATTGCTCTCAGTCTCTCTCTCTCTCTCTCTTCCCCTCCCTTGTGTGTGCACACGCGCACACACACACACACACACACACTCTCTCTCTCTCTCTCTCTCTCTCTCTCTCTCTCTCTCTCTCTTTATTCTGGCCCTGGAGTACTGGTGCACCCCATCTCCCATGGTCCAGCAAAGCAGCTGGGGGCCACATGGTGCTGGAGCAGCCGTGTGCAAGGAAACCTTCTGGAGGCAGACACTTTCAGGTGGGGGCTGGGAAGGACTGGGCTGGGCTGAGCTGGCCTTTCTCCTGACTCCTGCTGGCTTCCCCTGGGTCCTACTGCCACTGTCTCTGTCAATTTTGACAGGGAGCCAGCAGCAGATAAATATTAATTTTCTATAGTTTGTAGGTAACCTGCGGGCTGGATAGAATGTCTGAGTGGGCCATATTTGGCCCATCCTGGAACTAGATCCCCTCCCTCCCCCCAGCCAAAGCTTTGTCTGATGAGGTCTTAAAAAACTCTAAGGACTCTACAGCCTCTCCAGTTCCAGCATTTTACTACCCTCCTCATGAGAGAGTTTTTCTTAATATCTAACCTAAACTACTGCAACTTGAGACCATTGTTCCCTGTTCTGTCATCTGCCACCATTGTTCCATCCTCTTTGGAACCCCCTTCAGGTGCTTGAAGGCTGTTGTTAAATGTCTCCTCAATCCTCCATTTTCCAGACTAAATCCTTAACAGGATCCTTAAGTGGGCTACTGTTGCATGTTAAGAGGGCAGTTGCATTACTGGGAGATGTTGTTATTCTTCAGATAAAGTATTAAAATGATATCCCATCTGCTGCTTTCTAGTATGTGTTTGAGATGATAAAGACCTCATAGTACTAGCTGGAGGGATAGGGGAGGGAGAAACGGGGAATATCTCTGTCCAGCTGGCAAAGCCATCTTTTGCTAAATACTATCACCACAAATTAATTGGCAGTGTTACAAATGTTCATGATTATACAGCATGTAGGAACGATATCATAGCATCTATGATGCTATGCAGGGCAGAATGGCAACCATTCTTGCCTGCCTATTATTATTGCACTAAAGCTGTTTAATTGTAATGATGCTTCATTAAAAATAAAATGAAATAATTTATTCCAACACTGGCTGAATGGGATGAAAATATGGTTTGTTCTTGTATTTAGGATATATAACAAAATGCAAATCCCACTGAATGCAGTTCTGACCTTGAGTAAGCTGCTATTTTTCCATCAAATTCCACTTCAGACCAACCATTATTCAGAAACAGTCACTGAGCTACTTATTTAGATGTAATATGTATATTCCAGGTGTTTACACTTGAAACTTTTCTGCCATCTAACATACTGCTTAGGTCTCCTCAGGTGCTCCCTCCATTTAGGGCAACAGTTTCAAACTTGGGAAGAAACCCAGTGAATGGTAATCTCTCTACATCCCATACTTTGCTTTTTCCTAGCTACAGCCATTTGCAGGCCCATCTAGCCCATTTTGGACTATGTCTGCTCATCCAGTGGGTTCACAGTTCCTACTTTTAAATGCTCTTAATGACTTTTTTCTTCAATGACTGAGTACAGGTCCTAAGGTAATTGAAATTATAACAGCTGTCTCAAAGTGAGTGTCAGTTTAAAAGAGAGAGCTCAATCCCATGGCAAACTGGGGAGATGGAGCTGAGGATTAATGACTACAAGATATCTTGCTGGAAAGCACACGTGGTGACTAAAGTAAATTGGATGACTAGGTATAGAAGAGACTAACAGTATTTCCTGTAGGAATCCTTAGAGACAATTGAGTAGAAAGGTGAAGGATCTTGTGAAATGTTTGTGTCAGGCTGTAGACACCCCACAGCTGTTGCTACAGGCTTCTTGCCTTTAAAGGCTTCCCAGGGCCTCTCCTCCTCCTTTGTCTGTCCTGTCTCTTCCCTTCCAGTGTTCTCACCTACCACATATTAATGTAAATGCAGTAGAAAAGGCTTTCCATATGGTAAGGCACACTTAAACCAATGGTCTCATGTCTGAGCCAGAGCTCCCTGGTAATGTCCCATTTTTACTTTAGCTGAGCCTTCTAGCTCAGGACCCACTATACAGGGCTGCTGGTTCCTGGCTTCTGCTTTGGTCATGTTTTGTAACTCCCAGGTTCCAAAACTCATGATATTTACCATGTTGCACACTAGTAGTAGCAAATTGTAGTAGTCCCAGTCTTTGCGCTCTGCCTGCTCAGCTGAATTTTGATTTTTGGGATGTCCCCAGTCATCCCTGCAACCAGGTCACAAACTCTTTAGACGCAGGGGTTGAAGTGGATGTCATGTATTTTAAAAAAAGCCTCTGACACAGTGTCACATCCCATTATCATAAAAAACAAAAACAAACAACTAAGCAGCTGTGACTTTGATATCACAGAGTCAGGTGGAAGGCTAATTGGCTAGTGGGATGCACCCAGAAGGTGGTGCTGGATGGGTCAGTCTTGACCTGGAAAGATGTGGGCAGCGCTGTTCCCCAAGGCTCGGTCCTTGGGCCAGTACTGTTCAGTATCTTCATTAGTGATTTGGACCAGGGTGTGGTGAGAACACTGTCCAAATTCATGGATGACACCAAATTATTGGGTAAAGTAGACATGCTAGAGGGTAGGGGGCAGCTTCAAGTGAATTTGGACAGGCTAGAAAACTGGACAGAACAATTAGGGTGCAGTTTAACAAGGATAAGTGCAGAATACTGCACCTGGGGAGAAGGAATCACTAATACACATACAGATTGGGAAATGGCTTTCTAAACAGCACAATGGCAGAAAGGGATCTCAGAGTCGCAACTGACTTCAAGTTGAATATGAGTTGACAATGTGATGAAGTAATCAATAGAGCTAACCACACACTATCATGCATTAACAGGTGCATCACAAACCGGTCTAAGGAGGTGACAGTCCCCCTCTATGCTGTACTAGTAAGGCTGCAGCTGGAATACTGCATCCAGTTTTGAGTGCTACACGTCAAGAGGGATGTCTATAACCTTAAGAAGGTCCAGAGGAGGGCCACTCATATGGATAGGGGCCTGCAGGAAAGGTCCTAAGAGGAGAGATTGATCTCCTGGATTTCTTCAGCCTCTGTAAGAGAAGGCTGAGAGGGGATCTGGTGGCTGTCTACAAATTCATTGGGTTGGGGGCAGGGGGAAGGGGTCAACAGGGTATAGGGGATGCTCCGTTTACCAAGGTGCTCCTTGGAGTAACTAAAAACAACAGCCACAAACTGACAGAGAGAAGATTTAGACTAGACATTAGGAAGAATTTATTTATGGTAAGGTTTACTAGAGTCTGGAATGGGCTTCCAAGGCAGGTGGTGGTGCTCTCCCCTACCTTGGAGGTCTTTAAGAGGAGACTCGAAAAACATGTGGCTTAGGTCATTTGACTCCAGCACTCTTTCCTGTCCAGGGCAGGGGGTTGGACTTTGATCTACTGAGGTCCCTTCTGACCCTAAAAAACAAAACAAAAAAAATCCATGAAATTCCCTTTTCGTGGCCTTTGCCTCCCCTTCAGCCACAGTCTCTGATCTAACAGGGAACAACAAATAAAAATCACCTAAAATGTCAACACCTGTGCCCAAGCACAGCAATATTCCAGAGGGATTCACCTCACCCCCTGTGTGGCTCCCCTACAAAAATAACAGAAAAGAAAGTGCATGGAGTATTTAGCTCAGTTTCAATGCAAATCAACAGCTTCTCTTCACTTGGGCTTCCTCCTACATTCTCCCTGGCACATTCTGTGCTTCTGTCCTCATGCCTCCCAGGGCAGATTTGGTCCTTGGCAGCTCCCCCAGCCAGACTACCCATCTTTGGTTTAAGACTTGGGCTTTTGTAGCAGGATCTGGGTCCACATCTGCCTTGTGGGTCATCTGTCAACAGGTGGACTCAGCAGCCATTTTGTTTCACATCCTCAGCCTGTGTGCAAACAGTGGCAGCACCCAGAGACCTACCACCTCAAACCGCATGGTAAGGTAAAGGGAAGGACTGTGTGTCAGTGGGGCAGGGGGCCGATAAGAGGAGAAGGTAGCAGTGAAAGCAAACCTTAAACCACTAAACCACCCAGTCGCCCTAGTAATGAGGTAGGGGCCCTGTTACATTCCTCTTTCCCATTTTGGAGCTTGTGGCCATGCTGGGCCAGCAAGTCTTCCTCCTCACTGTTCCTGGAGAAGAAATTGGGGTTGCCATGCTGCTTCCCTGGTCAATGTTCTACAGTTAAATTGTGACTTTGTAACCATAAGCTCCAGCTCATTAGTTGGGGGTTATCATATTTCACACAATTTAGCCATTGCAATGAAGCATGATTTGTCACCCCTGTAAATGCTCTCCCCACCAGGTAATACCTAAAAACTTCCCATGCTACATTTAAGTGCCACTCTTCTTCTGAAGTGGGGCATGCCCGTTTATGTAGGCCAAGGGCTACTCCTCCCCTTCTGCTTGTTGAGATGGTATCACTTCGTTACACAGGCAAATGGAATGAAGATGATCTGTACCAAAGACGCATCTCCTTAGAGATAGGTAATATCCAAACAACAGTTTTGTCAGGAAATTGAAACCTGAGTGTCATCTTAATTACATTTCATGCTAGAGGTTTGGAGTCAAGATTCAATAGATGTGGTCTGTTTGAATTCTTATCAGCAATACTTCTAACATCCTGTTCCTAAGGGCCTTGTTGCACATTAATTTAAGGCAACTTCTGAAACTCTTAACCCCTGAATTGTCCACATATTAACAACTGAAACTAGTTTTAAGCACTCTGTAGGCAACTTGAAGTCACTCCAGTACCTTAGGTTTATCTCTGATTTGTGGTACCCAGCTTGTGTTAGACTTACATGCTAGTGTAAGCACCCCACCTGCCCCTCAACTGGTTCAGAATGAGCCTATTATTCCCCCACACGTGCGCGCACACACACACACATCCCAGATCTGCACATACTGCCCTGCACATACTGCCCCTTCCCACTTACTTCTGGCTGCCTGCACTGTCTGTCCTAGGGAAGCATGCAGGGAAGGGTTAACATACCTGTCCAGCTGCTACCAACCCTGTTGCTGCTCTTGGGGTCAGGCTGGGGTGAGAAAAGAGCAGCAACCTTGTGGAGGGGGGAAGGCAGGAAGTTTAACCTTTCTCTGCCTGCTCCCCCCGGGCAGGGAAGGCAGCCACAAGCAACTGGGAAGGGATGAAGGAGAGCCCTATGAATGGGAAGAAACCTCAGGGGGAGGATGGAAATGGTAAATGGGAGGGGAAAGGATTCTTACCTTTCAGGTCTCCAGACCCCTGCCAGCCTGAACGTGTGACTGTTCCAAACGTGAGCTAACACTAACACTGATCAACCTTTGAACAGCTTAAAATGTAACACAAAAAAGGCCTTAATAAACCAGGAGTCAAAGGAAAACATGCATCTAATGTATATAAAGAACTTAGGATTTTTCTTTAATTGTTAATTTTCATAAATTTGAGGGTTAAAACCATAGTCTTAATACTCATTTAATGTAAATTGTAGGGGAATATTAACTATGTTGTTATGTACAAGTTGTATGATGAGCTGAGGTTAGTACAAGTTTAAGTGTACTGGTGCAGATTTCAATATAGATTAAATTGATTATTAATTTAGGTTATTACACATACTGTTGTCTTTCATAAATTTAAGAAATGTTTGCAAGTACTTTTATATACTTGATGCTTGGCAAATCTAACACATACTTATGGCTTTTGTGGGTTATATAGAGATATTAAATTTTCAAGTTAATTAAGGAAATTCCTAGGAAATCTCAGCTTTCTTTCTAATGGTGACACATGCCAAAATGTCAGAGAGATTAGCAAAATATTTACTACCTCTAAGAGTTTTACAGACTGTAGAATACAGTTTTATAAGTTCTACTTTGTTTAGCTATGCATTATTTTCTTCTATACACTTGTATTCCTGTGAATATAAAATGTTCCTTTTAAAAGAAATATATTTTCCAAAATGATCTACTACTTTGAATTTGAGTAAAATAAAAAAAAAAATTAAATAAAAGGTCTTGTGCACACCATAGGCCCCTGGCATACATTTATTTGTTGGCACAATGGAATTTGATTCCTGATCCCAGAAATCATGCCTCCTGCAATGCCAGATGTGCACAACAGGATACATAATTTTGGGATTAGCAATCAGATCCTAACTGTATCATTACTGCTTAGCAGTGTAGGGGAGCCTGGGATCACTATCCTGGGGTCCTCATACACTGGCAAGTTGAAAGCCAAGTGTCTGCAGTCTAGCATGAACTTGCACAGTCCCACAGCCAGTACAGATGATTGGAACACATCTACACTGTGCAGTAACCAAAATTACTAAACAGTAGAGGCACATGTCTACATGTTCATATCCATGCTGCACAGTAACTAGGGTGACTCACACTGACTTGGGTGTAAATTTGATACCTGCATGGTGCAGGTATCAAATGTAAGCCTGATTAGTTAGTACACAGCAAGTCATGTGCCCCCTTACCTGACCCAGAGAGGAGGCGAGAGCAGCAGAGGCGAACAGAGCAGCAGTGGGGGCAGCAGCAGCTGATCCCCCTAAGGTAAGTAGGGCAGAGGGACTAACGCAGCTGAGCCGGATCCGGAGGGGAAGCCCCCTGGATCCCTCTTAGCTGAGCCGGTAGGGAGCCGTGCTCCCGAGCCATGTGAACAGAGCGCGCAAACAGGCGCTGTCTGTAAGAGTGAGCCGGCATTTGCGCCGGTGTTCATGCCGGAGGGGGAGCAGGAGGGGCCCAGAGGCCAACTCGTGTTAGCGTGGGCCAGAGGACCTGAGCTCAGCTAGAAACTCCTATGATGGTGTCGACACGGAGTGCTACCAAGGCCCCTGCCTGGGAAGCACGGCCTTCCCGGGGCTTGTCTGAGGCCTCCACCCAGATGGAGCCCATGGTGGGGCTGGTGTCCCCCAACCCCCTGGTCTGTTGGAGCTGTCCAGCAAGGCCTGGGGAGGCAGGGACTGGAGACTCCCACACCTGTCCTGCAGGCGCCCACCTTAGGGCCCTGGAGGTGCAGGTGAGGGAGCTCCAGGAGGAGGTTAGCAGGCTGAGGGGAATCAGGGAGGCAGAGGAAGAAATTGATAGCTATTTTCTTTCCCTGCAGGGTTGTA
>NW_017728906.1:182507558-182517432 GCF_001723895.1 Crocodylus porosus | reverse complement strand
CTAGATGATCTGCTCAGGTCCCTTCCGACCCTAGAAACTAGGAAACTATGAAAATATGTGTAGACACATTACTGCACAATAATGCAAGAGCCTCCTGATTGGGTTTGCCCAGCCACTAGAGAGCCAGCCACAGCCCCACCCCGAGGCTCTTGCTTGGCCTCCTCTCCTTCTGCTGGGCTGGGCTGCTCTCTAGCAGCCCCTAGCTGCAGGGTATAAAAGCCTGCAGCCATTTTGTGCCTTGAGGCACACAATCCAGGGACCCGGCAGCAGCTACATGCAGCTGCAGCACCCCAGCAGGCCCTGTGTGCCTGCCTGGACAGCCCACAGACTGGGTCTGCTTGGGTTGTCTCCCTCCCAAGCTTCTTTCTGGCCACAGGTGAGTGCTGCCAAGGGCTGCAGTTGGCTAAGTCCTTTGCCCAGCCCTGCAGTCCACCAGGGCTGCTGGCTTTGCCACCATGGCCAGCACCTGCTCCCCACTGCTGCTTACCCCCTACCTCTGTCTCTTTACAAGATCATGGTGAAACACCTCAGCTGTGCAGCTGAAGCTCTGTGGCCATGCCCCTGTTGTAGGTGCTGCTCCCAGCCCTCCAGGAATAGCATCACAGAACCAGCCATCCAGGGACCTAGTCAGCTGGTGTGGTGTATGACGTTCTCCTTCTCCCCTGTGTCCAACCCCATCCCCATCCAGGCCCACCCATCCAGAGCCTCAGGAGCACAAACTGGATTCAGAAAGAGATGAGCATCCTTGTGGTCCTGTGGGATGGGGAGGATATCCTGCGGCAGTTTGCCCAAGGCAGGCTCTCAAACACCCACATTTATGAGGCCTTGGTGGCTGGGATGCATGTGGGGGCCACTCTGGCCAAGGAGCTACAGTTCAGTAGGTGGCCATGATCGTTGGTCCAGTGGGGCCCCTAAGATCATTGCCTTCATGTAGGAGCTGACCCACATTTTGGCACCCTGAGGGCCCATGCCTGCACCCCACCCTGACACCTCCATTGACACATCACTGGAGGTAGGGACCTTGGACCTTCCTCCCCAGCCACTGTGCTCACTGGCAGCCTGGTGAGCCCTGGCCAGTGGCTGCCTCAGCCTCATCAGTGCTCTGCAGCCACCAATGAGGAGTGGCTGGCCATGCTACCACTGGCCACCAATAACACCAGCTCTTCCCTGGAGCAGGCCTCTGGCTGGGCACTGGCCCTCAGTCCACCAAATGCCACAGACACCAGGCAGAGCTGAATTTCACCTAGCACAGGGAGCCCCATGCCAAGCCACCAGCCTCACCGTCCCCAAACCCTTAGTAAGTCTTGCACTGGGGGGGGAAGGCCCTCCCAGGCCCCCTTCTTGCCTGGTCTGCCCTCACTCCCCTTGCCCTAGGTTCCCCCCTACAGCATGCAGAGAGGTGAAACATGGGTCAGACCTTTATTGACCAGCCTGTATCCCCATGGCTGGGTGGGCATGGGCCTCTCAGATGCCAAGAAAGGTGATGATCCTGGTGGCAATCTCCTCCTCTGCAGCCAGAGTCAGGAATGTGTAGCACTGTGACAGATCACAGCTGCCTGGAGGACTGAGGTGGTGGGGCAGGCTGGGCTTGTCCCCTGCACCATCATAGCTCAGGGTACTGATCCAGGAGTGCAGGTGTGCCCAGAGTACAAGCGAGGTTAGCATCAGCAGGGCATAGTGGCCTGGACAGCCCTCCACCTGCATAAACAGCCCATCGCTCACTGCCCATGGCATGCACAGCAGGGGCACGCTTGGGGTGCAGTGGCAGCATGGTGGGAGGCTGGCCACAGGACATCTTTCTGGAGGGGACCCCAGTGGGGAGGGTTTGGGTATGGCCAGTCCCTTACCTTGCCCCAGTTGACCAGGACCCCCACATGCCACAAGCCTGGGGGCTGGGCTCCAGTGCTGCAGAGTGGTGTACCTGCAGTGGTGGACCCTCTCCTGGCACAGGAGGCCACCCAGGAGGAGGCACAGCTGCAGGCATACCATACCCACTGGGCTGAGGTGGTGACCCTGAAACCGTGGTGCATGAAGCTGCTGGAGCAGCAGCTGGCCACCCAGGGCTGCCCAGGGAAGGCTGTGCCCATGCCTGGCCACCGACTCTGGTCCCACAGGGCCCCTGAGTCCCACCCATCACCCAGCAGCAGGGCCCAGCTGCACTCTGGAGCAGGTCCAGCAGTGCCTGTCAGCTGCAGCCATCCCTGGGCTTTGCCATAGCCCCCAGACCCATAGAGGAACTGTTTGCGGCCAGGGTGCTAGCTGCCTGCCACTGAACTCCCCACCCTGGGTGGCCCCACCCCTTAGCCTCTCACAGATGAACTCCAGGATTGACTGCTGGATTCAATTTGGGACTGGGGTTTTTACTGTGGGTGAGTGGGAGGCCTATTCCCACTTACTGTGCAGTAAATTGAATGTAATGTAAATGCACATGTAGACACACTCTCAGAAGACTTTCAGTCTCAGCCCCAGAACCACACCATACCAGGTTGAGGATCCCTATGTGGTCCAGGTTTGCAACTGAGAATTAACTGATTGTCAGTCTCAACCCTAAGACTCAGAGCCCTGTATACTGATATGTCAAAAAACCTCACGTGCTGCCTACAGCACATGACATTTTTTTATGTCCTGGCACACTGGGACCCAGGCAAGGGAGAAGTTCCTTAATCTTGGGGCCCCTGTCTGCTGGGGATATCAGAAAACCATGTTTGCAGCTCAAATACATATGCCAGTTTTAAAGGTCCCAGTGCATGGGGGATGTATTAAGTGCCTTGTTCTGTAGCTCCCTGGGAGTTACAGAGCAAGGCAGTCAACCTTTTGGATTATGGTGAGCTTCACAGCTCCCTGTGATCTCGCCCCTTGGTCCAGTTGATGAGCTTTCTTTGCATTAGCACCTTGAAAACAATGGAGAGCAGCCCCATGCAGGGGTGCACCATGTGGCAGTGTCCCTGCTGACCCAGAGGGAGCTGTCAACCCAGCCTCTACAAGCAGCTGGCATCAGGGTGCATAGTGGGGCCAGCCTGCTACATGTTCAATTAAAAGCACTATGGAAACCAGCCAAAAATATATTACACACATTTTGTGGAATATTCTTTGGCTAGTTTCCTATTTTGTTGTGCCACTGAATTCCCTGAACATGTGGCAGGGTTATTATTTATGGCACGATAAACAGGATAATTGTATGTTAAGTGAAATGTCTACGAGGTGTTGTATTTATAGTGACGAGTCTTTGTTTGGTGCTTTATTCAATTTAAATTAGAGTCAGAAAATGTGAATGTCTTTTAAATGGGTCTATACCTATGAAAGGTGTAGGTAAAGTCAGTTAAGAATTCACCAGGTCCCAGCATATTATAACTAGGGACATCCACTGGAATTAACAAGAGAGAAATTTAAAACAAACAAAAAGAAGTACTCTTTTTGCACAGTGCTTAATATACTTGTGGATTCTATTGCCATAAGAAGGTGTAGAAGAACCAGGTTAAAAAAGAGGTTAACCTACTACCAGGTTAAAAAAGGAGAACATCATGAGGTATTAATAGAACAGTCAGGGATGTCTCCTCTGACATTTCTCAACCAAGAGGAGATATGACAGGGGATGGATTACATTATACACGCCCTGTACTTCAGACAGACTCTATACCACCTCCTAGCATCTCCTGCTTGTCACAGAGCTATGATACTAGGTTAGATGAACTTCTAGTCTGACCCAATCTGGCACTACTTATGCTCCTATGTTTTTAAGCTCCAGTTTAATTAATATTCAAAGGAGCAGATCAAACTTTGAAAGAGATACATAAATGTTAGTTGTGAATATGTACTTATACCTGATAAGAATCCTTAACTGCAAAATATAAATGTTAGACTAGATCCAGAAACCATTTTGTCAAAACAAACAGAGCTTTTTTTCCCTAAAGCTCCCCATGAAGACATCACTTTAGATTAGAAGAGATCATTATTTAAAGAAAACAAACTTTTTGTAATATTTGCATTTTCAAAACAGACCGCATTATGGGCACATCTACACAAAACGCTACATCACCATAGCATTCACTGTGGTGACGTAGCTTTGGCAGGTACAAATGCACTCTCGCATAGATTCACAGATGTAGGGTCAGAAGGGACCTAAGTAGATCTTCAAGTCTGACCCCCTGCCATGGGCAGGAGAGAATACTGGGCTCATATGACCCCAGCCAGGTAATTGTCAAGCTTCCTCTTAAAGATCCCCAAGGTAGAAGCCAGTACCACTTCACTTGGAAGTTGGTTCCGGATCCTAGCTACCCTGACTGTGAAATAGTATCTTCTAATGTCCAGCCTCAAGCAACTTATGCTCGTTATTCCTTGTTACTCTGGGAGGTGCTCATGGGAACAGGGCCTCTCCCATTCCCCACTGGTCCCCCCTGGTAAGTTTATAGATGGCCACCAGGTCCCCTCTCAGCCTTCTCTTGTGAAGGCTGAACAGGTTCAGGTCCCATAGCCTCTCCTTGTAGGGTCTGCCCTGCTGCCCCCTGATCATGCAGGTGGCCCTCCTCTGGACCCTCTCCATGCTGGCCACATCCTTCCTGAAATGGGGTGCCCAGAACTGGATGCAGTACTCCAACTGCGGACTAACCAATGTCATATAGAGAGGGAGGATCACCTCCTTGGCCCTGCTCGTGATGCATCTGTAGATGCATGCCAAGGTGTGGTTGGCCTTACTGACTGCGTCCTCTCATTGGCAGCCCATGTTCATTTTGGAGTCTATAATGACTCCAAGATCTCTTTCTGCTATTGCGTTTTTGAGAAGGGAGTTCCTCAGCCTATAGGTATGCTGCTGGTTCTTACTACCCAAGTGCATCACTATAGCACATTGCTACAGCAATGTAGTGGCTAAAAATAACTGTGTGCCATTAGCATGACACAGTACAGATTGTTACTGCACTGTCATTAAGTACTTCCAAAAGGAAGCACTAAATGACAGCACAGTAACAACAGTGCTATAGGGGCACATGGAGACATGCCCTGTGTAAAACAATGCAAAGCTATTATTTTTTCAGGTCATTTCAATGAGGAGCACTGCTTACAATGCCTAGGGTTTATTATCCAAGCTGTAAATTAAGTCATAAATGCAGGTGATAGCTGTTGCTATGCTGCCTGCCTGAGAACATAGGCAGACAAGGTTCTTTGGGTAAATGTGATATCTTTTATTACACTAACTAAATAGTTGGAAAGAAGAACAGTGTTTCCAACTATTGAGTTGGTCTAATAAAATATATTACATTTACCCAAATAAATTTGTCATAAAAGTGGGCCATTTTACCACATCTTTTTTATAAAGAGGAAAAAATAGTTTTAAGTTTCCACAAAAAAATTCTAGTAGTGCTATTGTAAAACTGATTTCTGCTATTCAAATTCTAACATTTCATTACTTAAACTGTAAGGTGAATATCTATAATTGAAAACAAGTTTTACAAAAGTTAGTGGTAACATCTAACTAATATTTCCTCCTAAAGCTTTCTTATTCCTCAAGTTAGTAATGTGGCTTAAGTTTCCTTTAAGAGATTTTTTTCACAAAAGTTTTCTAGTTGAATGCAAGACCTTCATGTAATAATTCCTGAATAGCATTGTTATGCTAGTAGTAACATACTTTATGTACAAATATAGCAAGGTCATTTGATCCTATAATTGGTTACTAATGTAAGAAGTCATTTGAGTATGGGAATATTTATATTAATTGGGGAATTAATTATTAATCCAGGAATACTTAGGCAAGTTCTTACCAAACAAGAAAAATCTACAAAGACTTGGGGGTAGAGGACTTATTTAATTTATAATAACCATTAAAGACTCTCCATTTAACTTAAGTTTAATTATTTAAGTTTAAAATGACTTCTTTAGCTACAGAAAGTCTTTGATACTTTTATATAGAAAATAGGAATCCTTCCTTTTTTGTGCCTTTGTGTGACAAGGTATTTAGCAGAATTCTCATATTCATTGGACTCTGACAGTGTCATGTCATAAGCACTTCTGTTATGGCCTGAAACCTGTGATTTCTGGGTTGTCAACTGTGCACCTTAGCACCTGTGCCCCACCCCCATGTTACTCCGTGCCATAGTCCTATGCATTCAGTACTCATATCAGATAGCAGGTTCATCTCATTTCTTTTGGTAAATCATGATTGAACCATCTCAAGGCAGACAAGATGGTGACTGCTGGGGAAACCTGAGAGAAACCCAACAGTGCATCGTAAGTATCATAAGTAAGGTCTATTCTGGATTACAGACTATTATATTAGAGTAATTTGGTTAACACTGTGCCTGCTAATATTATACCAGTTCTGTAGGAATCTTATAGGGACTTTATGTAAAATCTCTCAGCACACCCTTATTAGTATGTATGTTTGGAGGTTTGGGTGTTCCTCACACCTGTTTTACTGTTTGGAGGGATTTTTTTTTTTTTTTTTTACTTTATAGATAACGTGTGCAATTTTAAAAGGCCAGGTAAATCAGACCTTTATGTCCACAGGCCCTTCCTTCCAAAACAGTGAAGTTTTTAGGCACACAGATGTTGCAAATTGAAAGTGCTACGGAGGTCTCAGGGGTCAGCACTCATTGTGAGCTGTGCAGAGATAAGCAGTAAAGTGGCCCTTCACTCCAGCAGATGAAAGGCCAGGAGAGACTCCAGATGAGTTACTCCTTGCATGGCCTGGTGAACCATCAGTTCTTCAAAGGAGACTTGCCTAGAAGCCCAGGTCCTTTGGCTGGTGCATGTTGTTGAGCAGAGTGTCAACTCCTAGCAGTGAGGGTAGAGCTAACACCTGCCCCTGGATAGCAACCTTTGTTAAGTCTCCTTTCCCAACAGATTGAGCTAGGTGGTAATCATCCTGGGATGGTCTGTCAGTGACTGAAAGAGACTATTTGGAGAGTTAGTTAACATTTAATAAGGTTTTCAAGTTCTGTGTTTTTGTCCCCCTTTCTCCTATAAAAGGTATGAAAAAATATCCTGGGGTCTCAGACTGGATCTGGACTGTGGGGCTCCTTGTGGGCCAGATCCAGCCGGAAGCATGGGGGTGACCACAGTGGCAGTATCAGGGAATCCAGAACTGGTGAGGGATCTGGAGCTGGTGGCAGAAGTGGTGGATGTGGCAGTGGTGGGAAAGGTTTGATGTGAGCCAAACTCACCAACTGTCGCCATGGCCAGCAGGAGACAAGCCTCAAATTCTGCTGCAGATCACACCTCCACAACTTCCAGTGGCTTACTGGTGGCCCAGAATGCCAAATAGAGCTGCTCCGTGAGCCAACTCTGGCCCATGGGCTGTATGTTTGACAACAGTGCCCTATAATAAATGTTGAATGTTGCTTGCAAGTTGGGAAACATTCATTTTAGAACATCCAGTTAAAATTTATTTTCTCAAGCTTCTGGGTGGGTACTTGAGCCAGAATAGAAAGTTTGTGTTAAACCCCTAAATTTGAACCCAGCCCTTGTTACTAACATCCAGTGTCTGGCAGAAGTATCAGTTGTGAACGATGACTTGCAAGCTTCAGACTGGAGTGAGCGGACTTCCTAAATATCTTGCAGTTTTACTAAGGAATGTTATCATCATGTCTAGAATGGTCTTCTAATGATTTTAAGTAGACAGAGAAGCCATAGCTATCAGGGTTCTAGTGGCAATGTCTGTGGTCAAGATATGGCAATGACAATGGCAATGTAATGGCAAGCCCCTAATGTCTTCCATGTTGTTCAATGAAAAATTATTTAACCACATCTTAGATTATCATCTGTGATAAACCACTACATACATTTTATACAGTGGTCTGTCCAATTTGGCACCCTTTGGAATACTAATATCATAGAATTGAAGAACTGGAAGGGCCCTGCAAGATCATCAAGTCTGGTCCCCTGTCATGGGCAGGAAGTTATTGGAGTCAAACAAGCTCAACAAGGTGCATATTCAGCCTCATCTTGAACACCTCCAAGGATAGCGACTGCACCACCTCTGCTGGGAGTGTATTCCAGTTTCTGGTAACACTTATGGGGAAAAAAAAAATTTCTTATATCCAGCCTAATTTTTCCCTCTATTAGCTTGTGTGCACTGGTTCTCATTCTTCCTTGAGGTGCCTACCTGAAGAGTTGCTCCCCGCTACATCTTGGTGCTCACTCCTAACATATTTGTAGATAGCTATCAAGTCACCTTTCAGTCTTCTCTTACTCAGACTGAACAGGCCCAGTTCCCAGAGTCTTTCCTCCTAGGGCCTATCCTCCAGGCTCCTAATCATATGGGGTGCCCTTCTTTGTACCCTCTTAAACTTATCCACATCCTTCCTGAAGTGTAGTGCCCAGAACTGGACACAGTACTCCAGCTCTGGCCTCACAAATGCTGAATAGAGAGAGAGAATCACATCCCTGGGTCTACTGGCAATATATCAGCTGATGCATGTCAGAGTTGTATTTGCCCAGCTGGCAACCTTATTGCGCTGTTGGCTCATGTTCATCTTCCAGTTGATTGTGAGTCCCAGGTCCTGTTCAGCCAGTGTGCCACCACACATCATGTGGTGAAGTTTCTTTCTACCCAGATAAAGAATCCTGCAATTCTCCCTGTTGAACCTCATCTGATTCTGTTCTGCCCATGAAACCAGTCTCCCAAGGTCATCTTGGATCCTTACCCTATCCTCTGATGTGCCTGCGTTTCCCCACAGCTTAGTGTCATCCACAGACTTAATCATTGAGCTTTCCACCCCCTCATCCAAATTATTAATACATGTGGTAAAGAGCACAAGTCCAAGCACAGGTCCCTGGGGGACACCACTGGAGACAGCCCTCCAGGATGAGGCCACCCCATCGATTACAACTCTTGGCCACTATCAGCCACTAAGCCAGTTGTCCACCCACCTCACTGTAGACTGGTTCAGCCCAGTACCCTCCAATTTAGCTGAGAGAATCTAATGGGAAATAGAATCAAAGGCTTTACTGAAGTCGAAGTAAATGACATCAACCTCATGTCCCTCATCCAGATGGTTAGTTACCTGGTCATAGAAGGACACCAGGTTTGTCAGGCATGATCTACTCTTATAGTTTCATGTTGGTAGGGTCAGAAGGGACCTGAGCAGATCTTCAAGTCTGAGCCCCTGCCATGGCAGGAAAGAGTACTGGGGTCAAACGACCCCGGCAAGATGTTCATCCGAAAAGCCATGGATGACTTGACAAAGCCATGCTGGTTACTTCTTAATACCCCACCAGTTACCAGCTTATAATTGATG
The DNA here is from genome assembly GCF_001723895.1 of Crocodylus porosus. Classification (NCBI taxonomy): domain Eukaryota; kingdom Metazoa; phylum Chordata; order Crocodylia; family Crocodylidae; genus Crocodylus; species Crocodylus porosus. The sequence continues at coordinate 182,508,202 of NW_017728906.1, read as the reverse complement.
GCCTCCTTAAAAAAAGTTTCAAAACTTCTTCCCAAGACCAAAGTCAGACTGACTGGTCTGTAGTTTGTAGGCTCATCCCTATTTGTTTTCTTGAAGATAGATACCACATTGGCCCTCTTCCAGTCATCCAGAACCACCCCCAAGTTTCACAGCTCTTTAAACAGTTTTGCCAGTGGCCCTGCTATAAGCTCAGCCAGTTCTCAGCCAGGAGTTGTTAGAATTTTTCTGAATAGTTGTGTGGCTACTCAGTTGCCTGTGTGTTTACTTTCTTGTCCTGTTTGAAATCAGACTTGGAAGCCAGTCATGCAGAGAATTGATTGTGGAGATCCCTTTTGGACCTTGCCTTGCTAATCAAAAGGCAGTAGTTAAACAGTGCTGCTAAGTGAACTATCCGAGAAAGATACTTGAAAATGACATTTGGCGTTCTTTCTAGATGTCATTCATTAGCATTTTTATTTCAGGTTATCACTGTATAAGACATGCAGTTCTTTGCATGAATGTAATACTTTATGTACCATATAAATCAAGTGATCCCAGGATGTCATTCTCCCATTGTGCTCAGCCTTGGTGAGGCTGCAGCTGGAGTACTGCATCCAGTTTTGGGCTCCACAATTCAAAAAGGATGTGGAGAAGCTTGAGAGAGT
>NW_017728906.1:182497575-182506713 GCF_001723895.1 Crocodylus porosus | reverse complement strand
GGATCTAGTGGCCTGTTACAAACTAGTCAGAGGGGACCAACAGGCATTGGGGGAGTCCCTGTTCCCCCGAGTGCTACCAGGAGTGACTAGAAATAACGGTCACAAGCTGGCAGAGGGTAAATTCAGATTAGACATCAGGAGGTGCTACTTCATGGTCAGGGTGGCTAGGATCTGGAACCATCTTCCAGGAGAAGTGGTGCTGGCCCCTACCCTGGGGGTCTTGAAGACAAGGCTAGACAAACACCTTGCTGGGGTCGTTTGACCCCAGTACTCTTTCCTGCTATGACAGGGGGTTGGTTTGATGACCTGCTCAGGTCCCTTCTGACCCTAGAAACTATGAAACTATGACCCCTGCTGACTTCCTGCCCCTGGGGAATGGGGCTGGACTCAATGATCTTCTGAGGTCCCTTCCAACGCTAATGTCTATGAAATCTATGAAATCTATAAGCAAGTGTTAGTGAAGTGCCCTGACAATAAAAGGGCTAAATGCTGAGTATTTATATCAATTGTCAAGAAGGAGTTAATGTCCAGTAAAAAAATTGTGAAAAGGAAAATAATACTATATTGGAAAGGTAAAAATCTATATTTTTGCTTGAGGACAGACAGTGTAGATTTCCAGGGTAAGAGTAATTGTAGCTGTTAATTTCTACATGCAAGCCATAATAGTGCTGCTTTGCTATTAAAATCCATTCTGTTCAAAGTCTGTCTGCAGGAACTGTACATTTGTAATTAAAAGGAGATGAAGGTAATTTACTACTCTTATCTGATGGCCACTCATTTTCTCTTAAAAGAAAGAGCAGCCCACTCTACATGCACTAACATGTCCAAGTGCACTAACTACTTGGATGAAGTGCATCCCTCAGTAAATAATGTAAGTTACCCTATGGTGCCTTATATAAAAATGTAGTCACTGGATTGATCTGCTTCTGCTTAGTGCTGAAAAGGCAGCTAGTACTTTCACTTTTTCTGAGATTACAACTTCTCTGTTACACCTTTCTATTAGAAGAAAGGATCCAGATTCTTGCTATCTCTACATTCTCAGATCCCAGTTATGTAGTAATATGTTTAATGTGTCTATATATAATACTTTCTGGGTATTGCTCACCCACTCTCCCATGTATATGCTGTACAGGTCCTCTTATCTGTGAAATCAACTATTTGGAAAATATCAATTTAAAATACTACTAGCAATTAAAAAAATCATATTACAGCAATGATAAAAGGTGTGTCATTTCACTTTCAGTACTCTCATTTTCTTCCAAGGATAAAGTATTCTATCAGCCTTGACTTTTATCCATTCTGGGCACATCTACGTGAGGCACTTACTGTGAAGCGCCGTAGTAAAACGTCAACATTTACATGTGCAGTGCTATTAGGACAGAGTAAATTAATTAACTCTGCTGTAGGATAGTACTGCCAGACAAAAGTACTATTCTACAGCAGTGTTATTTACGCTGCTACAACACATATGTAGACACTGACAGGTCTGGCTGCCTGCTGGTTAACCCCACACTGAAGCACCTTCTTGCTCCACCCAGCCTTTCCACAGTATGTTGAGCCAAATAAGAGTAGGCTTGGGCTGGCAGGCTGACCCCCCCGGTCACCTGCCAGCTGAGGCAGCTCCATCCCAGCTCAACATGCTGCAGTCCCAGGCACGCATGCAAACATGGCACCCAGGAGCAATAAACTCTGGAATGAAGTGTGCCAGAATCATTTAACCACTTTAATATGCACATATAGATACACCCTCTGAAAACTAGATTATGTCTTCTTAAAATAGAAGCACACTACTATTATCTCTTACTTGTGAATACCATATTTAATTTAAAATCTTTGATTAATGTGATACTATCACAAACTCCAGGACAAACATATTCCCTTGTCCACCGGGATCCATCAGCTACTTAACAACTAAAAGAACAGGAAGTAATCTACATACTATAGTTACTACTTATGGTTCAACCTGTTGAATAAAGGAATGTATGTCTTAAAAACCCAATTGAAGATTTATCACCTTTAGGGTATATATAAGACAATACTTGGTTCAGTACCTCGTGCATTCCTTTGGCATGGAAATACTGTATAATGTTTAAAGACAGCTGTTTCTCCAAAAGCCAGAGAAGGTAGGACAGATGGATTGGCAGAGGAATGGTAAACTCCTCTGAGGGCTTTATCAGCTGCTTGCCATTCTCTGAAAGGTAGCTGATGATAATTTGCACTGCAGCACAGCTTACATTATACAGCTAGTGCGACTAGTTTGACACAATAGCTCTATTTGGTTTTTAAATACTCACACTTAATGCATCATCCCCTCCTCTTTCCAACAGGGGAAAGAAAACAGTTCAATAAATGCATTTTTCTACCTGTGGAAAAGATGAGATTGATTCCACACCAACTCACTTCAACCGTGTGCCCCCATAGGGAAAACAATCCCACATGAAGAAATAATTCTTGGTAAATATTGCATAGTTAGTATTCCATAGCACTTCCACCACCTCCTTCATGTTCTGTATGGGTAAGGCCAATCTCACCCTAATATATCATCTGTTTTTGGAACTACTACTTGCAAGGTGTCTACATGTGGATTTATGATGGCTTAAATTTACTGCACAGTAAATTATTGCACAACAAGTGGGAACAGGCCACTGTCTACACATGCAGACAACCTGGGGCTAAATTTTGTCCCAGGTCAGAGCAGCCTGCTATATGCCCCTGTGGCCACTGAGAGCCTCTCGTCACATGGCTAACTTTAGTCCCAAATTGAAGCCAGGAGAGGTGGCCAGCCAGAAGCCCTCAGGTTGGGCTCAGGTGGGCCCACTAGGGGCTGGGGAGACCCAGCAGGGAGGCCCTCTGGGTTGCTGTGCAGGAATGCATCTATACATGAGATACTGCACAGTAACTAATTGGGTATAAATCACTATATTTACTGTGCAGTATGGGCATGCATGTGTAGACAGTGCCTGTACTGTATAGTAATTTTGGTTACTGAGTAATAAATGTGCACATGTAGACATGCCTACAATGGTACGATTAATGGGTTGCCAAGTATTTTGCAATAATATTCTTCTAAAAAAAAATCAGTATGTTCAGTATAGAAGTACAGCTGCAAATAAGGAATTCAGCCCTACCAGAATTGAAGATTTCTAGGAGTAAAAAAAAGATATTGAAAATACAACAGATTTAATATATGTGGCTAGACTAGATGAGTACTTTTTTATTCCTTGTCTTCATGCTAAGATAGTTCTTTGTTTTCTTGCACTTACTTGAATCGCTAGTCATGAAGCCACCTTACTGACTATATGCAAACCCAAAACAGAATAATAGAATACATAAGCAGGTAGTATACTGTAGATGAGCCATCACACATGGTGTCAGTGTTCCTTCCATTGGTAAATTTCTTAAATGGTTGGGACTTAACTTATATAACACATTGTAATTCCGTCAAAACACAAAGCACAAAGGATGCAATTCCAGCTGTAGACCAGAAGACTGACTACAACCAGCACTCAATCTAAATTCTTTTCAAATGTCATTTCCTACCAACAGTTATCACAAAGGAAACATTTCTTCTTGTTAAAATTCCTTATAATCAACGTTGCCTGTATTATCTAAGAAAAAAGCAGAATCACTAAGAATTCAGAGCCTTAAAATTGTAAGTTTATAGTATAAGTATGAGATTTTGGGAAAAAAATCTAATTAATGGGGGGGGTTGTTTTTGCTGTTTTGTTTGCTTATTTGTTTTTTAAAATGAAATATCCATATACATTAGATAGAGCTATCCAAAAAATCTAGAGTCAGATCATAAATAAAAAAGAACATCATATTATGGTAAAGAAAAAACAAACCCTCATGATGTTTAAGCTATTTTCTTGATTTTTGTTTTTTGTTTTTTTTGAAGCTGGTTCATGATTTTGAATGGCTGGATTTCCCAATACTGAGCTTTTCAACTGAAAGTTTCTAACTACCTTGTGAGAGAACAGTGGTTAATCTAGCATGAAATGGAGGACCCAGAGAAAAAAGAAAACAGTGTAAGAAAGAAAAAAGAAGAACAACAGATGGCACAGCCAAAGGAGAGCCGGCAGCATAAACTGCAAGGGAAACAAACAAATCCCAAAGGCTGATACTAATAAATTTGCACAGTGGGGAACACATAGTTCTGGAGAAACTTCAGACAGAAAACAAACTGTGTATCAATCCAAGGCTTTGTATTTAGTCCTAGTTGTCCTAGTTGATTTTCAACAGGATTTAGGACTTTTTCTGTAAAGTATTTGGAAGTGTGAAATGAACTATACACAATTCTGTATGATGCAGGCAATATGCTAATATAATGCCATCTGAGATGACTCTCTTTCACAGAAAATGTCTGCCTTCTGTCTCATTGTGAGCCAGTAACTTGGTATGTTACAAAGGCAAAGCACTCAAACCTGATTCTAATCTTACACCTGTTACACTTCGTCTATGGTAACATAGGAGGAGGATCGAACTATTAATCTTGTTATTTCAGAATATTCTTATTTTCAGCACCAAGGAAAGGTCCTGTCCTTGCAGGACACTCTTTAGATTTAATCTCTAGCAGAGACACAGCAATAGTATGCAGCAGTGTCTGTGCCAAACACATAACCTGTTTAGCATTTAGGGTGTCATCCTGCTGATACTAAATTTGGCAGCTAAGTGGAAAGTTTTATTAGCAGGTGTGCAACACGAGATGGGGGATTCTTTTTTTTTTTTGTTTTTTTTTTTGGTGGCTGAGTATAGGCTGGATGTAAGTTATTGAGACTGTTAGATAAAATATAGTCCTTATGAGATATTGGAAGAAAAATCAGAATGGAAACAATTAGTGCTTAATAACTCATCCATGAGGGCTATTTAAGACATTTTCAAATAGAATAAAGTAACTTGCCTATGGATGACTAAATAAATAAACAGAGAAACAAAAAAAAAAAATCCTTCATATGTTAATCAGGAAACATAGAAATGCAATAAAAGAAAATCATAGAATAATAAATGAAAGGTTCACAAGGTGGAGGATTCAACAGATCATTACAAAGCATAAAAAGTGGGGGGAGGAAATGAAGAGCAACATTTAAAGAATGAACATTAGATGCTTCCAGAAATCAAACAAGAGAAAGCTGAATAATACAGAAGATGTGTGTCTAAGTTAGAATGATCCTATTCTGCAAGATGTGGGGTAAGGGGACATCCTGCTTGGGCCTCTGCTGCTTCCCTCTATCCCCTACCACCCCTATTACTGTCTTTTTTTTATCCAGTGGATATTACATGCACGGTGGAATGGTCCAGCTTCAAGAGGAGATATGAAGAGCATTCTGAAGAATGTTTAACACAGGACCTCCTAGTGCAAGAGTAACCAACTTGTGCAGGAGTAGCCAACTTGTGGCAGAGGTGCCAACATGGGAAGCCTCTGTGTGGCATGCAGCAAATAGAAGAAAGGGAATTCAGCATAGCAGCAGCTAAGGGAGGCAGTAAAAGCAGAACAGCAGATTGGGCAAAGGAAGGCAATCAGAGTGGCACTCAGGAAGAGTGTGGGGCTTAATTTGTGGCACACCTGCCAAAAAGTTTGGCTCTCATTGGCCTAGAGGATGGAACATATTGGTAGGAAGCAGGTGTTACTTCAAGCTTCCTCTGGATGAAGAAGGAATGTTGTGCTCCTAGAAGGATTGTATGCCATGGGATCTCATGCATGACAGGAGATACAATTTTAGGACCAGGCAGTGATCAGATCCCAATTGCGTCTTTTCTACTTGCCAGTGTAGGAGGAACTGAAGTTGAAAGCTGAGTGCTCACAGGGTTACCAGAGGCTATCCTAGAACTGGGGGCAATTGTCAATCAGATCATCAGTCCCAGCCCTAAGACCACACCAGAGCTAGCTTGAGACCCCTGGCTGTCATCATCATCATCATAAATATAATGGGTAGAGATGCCTTTAGGATGTTGACCTCCTGCTCCCTGGGCAAGTGTCCTAGCCAATAGACAATTGAACTAAAAGTAGATGGTCCTCTGTCACTATTTTACTTCTTTCATATATATGCACAGGATAATCCTAATCCTCCACTCATAGAAATGGAATTGAAAGTGTGCATAAGTGCTATAAGGTTCAGTTACACAGGTTTGTAAGTGCCTACTCAAGAGCTGAGGCATGGGCAGTCTGCCTAGTGGTAAGCATAAGCCAGAAATCAGTGGTCAGAGTGATATCTGGGTTGTAACCAGAGGGTCAGATGCAGACAAGCCAAATCAACAGGCAGTGTACAGACAAGGGAGCAAGCTGTGTCAGGTATTTGGAGATCAGAGCTTCAAAGGAAGCCAAATTGAGAGGCAGAGGCAGTGGTCAGAGTGTGGGCAGAGTTGACAGCAGAATGTCAGGTAAGGACACAGAGACAGCAGGCAGTCTGAAGGCAGCAGGAGCCTTGTTGCTCACACAGCTTCCTGTTTCCTGTGCATGCCTTGTATAGGTGTGAGGAACCAATCCACAATAGGAATCCCTGGCCCATTATGGACCTGCAGTGGAAGGCCTTCTCAAAATACAGCTTTTTCCCTGATGCTTTACCTCTGTTGCCCAGCTGTGTCCATGATGGATGGATGCAGAAGTACTTACTCCCTGAAGCATGATAATAGTGTGTGATCCAGACAATCATGCTCCCTTCTATGCACACATGCATGGCAGGAAGCATGGCTTTGGGATCAAGCATCAGATCCCATCATGCCATATTTCTGGTACATGGGGGGCCCCAGGATCCTGATCTTAGGTGGAACAGGGAGCCAGCAGGCTCCTGTTACTACAAAAGAAAGCTGTAGCAGATGGTCTGGATCAAGGAGGGCTGGCAATTAGGAAGCTGGCTAACCACTAATGAGCTGGCTGTCCACAACTAGACAGGCTGCTAGCTACAGGCAGAGGTGAACTCCAGGGAGGAAAGATAATTAAGCAAACTGCACCAAAGCAGACAGGGAGGCTTCCCAGAAGCAAAGGGCTGCAGACAGTGGAGCTAAGCCCTAGCAGTGAAAGCAGGCAAGGAAGGCACAGAAGTGAAACATATGTGAGTGCCTGCATGGTTACATAACCAGATGGGGTGGGCTGAGGCGGCACATAAAGCCAGTGCCTGAGCCCAGTCAGTCATTCTGGCTCTGCAAGCAGCAGGAGAAGGAGTTCCTGGTCTGGATGGCTGCAGGGGAGTACCCAGCTGACTCCTGAGCTGCCAGGGTGGTGCAAGTAAGGTGCTGAAGTGTTGCCATGTTGAAGCCAAAATGTTTCTGAGCCCATGGTATTGCCACCTAGCTCCTGTAAGGAAGTCAGGAGATGAACCTTCTCTGACCTCTGGACTAGGAGCATGCACAGTTACACCTAGAAGCCACTGGGGAATAGTATCCAGTGGAAACATCAGGGTCATGTGCAGAGCCCTGGCATGCTGTGCACACTACTCTTATATAAAGGGGGGGGGGTTTGATTGACAGAAAGCAGGTGGTGTTCTGTGAAAGGAGAGTGAGAGGTGTCTGAGACAAAAAGGTAGTATTTGTGTATGGAAGTAGTGAAGGTCACTTTGTGGATGATTGGTGCGGTGTCATGTCTGCTGAATGTTTGGTGTGTTGCTTGGGCTATGTTGTGTTCTGCAGGACCAGGCCAGCAATAGAGGGAGGCCATTGATCCAGATAGCCTAACGGAGGTCCACACTATTTGACTCCAGCATACTTCTATATCATACCCCTGGTGATCTACAGCTGAGGGTTGCTTGAGTCAGCTTCCCAGACTTTCTCCCCTGGGTATACTGTGTACATAAGTAGCGACTCACAACACTCTTGTTTGTATAACTATCACCTCTCTCCTCTGGGTGTGGGTACAGGGATCTGAGCCCCCTGGTACAGGTGAAAGGCACCTGTATCACCCTCCCCAGACACTTGTGAGTGTGTGTGTGTTTATTACGATCATTAAGAATTCTCTTGAAATAGTAAAATAAGATCTGTTTATCTGTGTGGTTATTAGGATTGTTAAGGGTTATATAGATATAGCAGAGCTTGGGTTGAGTCTCAGGCTTGAGATTCTGCTGTTTTGATTGGTGGAGCCCATCCAACAATCAAGAGGCAGCAAGAGAAGTGCAGTCACACCCCTTTCCTGAGGGGAGGGGGAGAGGAGCTCCCTTGGACCTGATTGTAGACTGCAACACTGTCAGATCTGGAAGACTTCAGGGGCAGAGCCCTGGAGAGTATAAAAAGAGCTGCATGCCCAGCATGAGGGAGATGTGTCGGGGACAGAGAAGAGAGAAGAGCAGGGCTTAGAAGAGCACAGGCTTGCTGCTCAGCAGGGCAAAACAGTAACCCAGGAGAGCCCCTGAAGACTTCCATCAGTGGGGAGCTGTGGGTGGCTCCAGCAGTTAGGCTCTCAGTGCACAGCATAATGCATGGCATTCAGACCCTGGGAGTTGCATGAGGTGGCTCGGGTCTGCAACCTTTGGTGTGTGGCCAGAGACATGGTGCACAGGCTGGTGCATGGAGCAGGATCTCTCAAGTCACTTGGGCAGCTCAGTCCCCCAACCTCCGCATGAGGCCAGGAGCTCACTGCAGGAAGCGCTGCACAGAGGGTGAGAGACCCTGGAAGCTCCTTGAAGTGGCTCGAGTCTACAGCTGCTTGCATGGGGCAGCAGCTCAGTGAAGATGATGCTGCACAGAGGGTCTGGGAGAAGACCGAGCCCCAGTGGTGCACAAAGCTTCCCGGGCCTCCAACACCTAGCACAAGACGAAGTGCCCACTACACACAGGGGTGTATGTGGCCCTAAGTCAGGCCAGTGGCAGTGGAGATGGGTGGCAGGAAAGCCCGGTGGGGAACAGAGCTCAACCTGTAGAACAGGAGGCAACCCTGCAGGACTGTGGAGTAGTAAGTTACCCTGGAGAGAGGGTCCCAACGGAGAGGGACTCCCAGGGTTGTGAAGGGGCAACACTTGAGCTACTCCTGGGTGATAGCTGAGGGGCTTAGGAGTCTTTGAGGTCTCTCTCTCCTTTTCTTTTCCCCCACCTCCTTTCCTGTAGTGGTACATTGGCAGTGGGAACCCTGCCATGGAGGGCACCCAGCTAGTCTAAGGATTGCTTGTTATATTTATAGACCGTGCCTTATTACTTCAAGCTTATTCACATAAA
>NW_017728906.1:182490890-182497317 GCF_001723895.1 Crocodylus porosus | reverse complement strand
AGTGGGGGTGATTTTTGGCCCCTCCCATGTTTGGCAAACTAGCCAGACATATCTATCACCACTTTACTAGCCCAGTGACTTGTCCTGTGCTATGGCTAATTAATAACACTTACAAACAAGGGAGCTGAACTGAAACAAATAAACAGTTTATTAAAACTCAAGTAAGTATTAATAGCAATGACAAGGGAAAAGAAGGAGAAAGGTAAACAGATCTTATCCTACTATTTCCATGTAGCTCAGGTATAAATGGGTTTGTACTCCCCTCTCCAATTGAGGGAATTATTGGCAGGGCAGTGTGCTGTGGAAGGACACAACAGCCCAGCAGCTACCTCCATCCCCTATAGAGTCAGGCCCAGTCAATCAATTACTTAATTATATACAAATTTATTATTACAATAAAACCATTAAAGGATAAGATCAAAGATTATATGTATGTACAAATTTACAAAATAATAAACACTATACTATATATACCTCTTTACATTGAGGGTTACCAAAATATAGAATGGGTTTCCAAGGGAGGTGCTGCTTTCCCCTACCTTGGAAGTGTTCAAGAAAAGATTAGACAGGCACCTAGCTGGGGTTATTTAACCCCAGTGCTCTTTCCTGCCTAGAGTACGGGGTTGGACTCGACTATCTATGACTTTCTAGGACCCTAGAAATCTATGAAATCTATGAAGGGAAGTGTAATCTATCAAGGTTACTCACCTCTTAATTGTAATGTGTGCCAGGGGTTTGAGCATATAAAAATGAAATGGGCTATGCTTTCCTACTTTACCATATGAAATCATTCTCACTGTGAACTAGAACTCCTCACACAGTGAGGTTGTATGGAGTAGCTGTAAATTCACATCCACACTTACAGCATACTATTTTCCCTATGTAAATGAGCACTAAGACAGAAAGCTGGATTTGGCTAAGGATAATGGAGAAAAATAGACATTTAAGGAACCAATGCTTCACTATTAAAAAAAATCATTAAGAATTGTATCATTATTCACAATGGAAGCAGGATTGGAGCTCTATTTTGAAGCACTAGGAAAAGATAGGTATTTGTCTAAGGAAAAAAATAATCTGATTTAAAAATGCAAAATAGATGCACTCGAGTGCATAACAAAGCTTTTATTAAGGTTAGAAGCTTTTAGAATCTGTGAGGGACCAGGACAAAATAACAACATCCAACAGGGACTGAAATTGCAGAATATCTGGCATTAAATGACATTTTTAAAAGCTCACTGTGTTGAGGAAAAGCCCCTTATAACTAAAAAAGAGCCCATGTACTACCATTATCTGCACAGGGTAAAAAGTGCCCAAGCATATAACAGGAAATTACATAGCAGTTAATTTGGCTTCAATTTCTTAAAAAGTACTATGAACTATCTTTAGAAAAGAAGGAGTTTTGGGGAAAATATGTTCAGTAAAACACAGGTTGACAGAAGATAAATAACACAACTGCGGAGAAGAATGCCCTTTCTGAGTAGAAAGTTGGAGCTTTTGGAGCCAAATCTCGTCAGTTGGATGAAACAGATGACCAGTAAATGTCATGAAGGAGATGCACAGAAATCATTTACACTGGAAACTATAATATTTTGTGTAAGAAAAACAGCCAGATATGAATTTTTGCTGCAGTGGCTCACCATGAACATCCAAACAATCCAGAACAAAATACTAATGGAAAACCATGGATTTATGGATATTAATAATACAAATAAATCAATTAAGGATCATTAATCTATGCACTTAATCATACAAGATTGGTTCTTATGTTATATTTTCTAGTGCTTTGTCCAATCACATTTTAAATTACACATAATGGGAATTCAGCACTTTCCTCGGCATAATATTCCACAGTCTATTGGACTTCACTGTTAAGAAATCACTTTTCTGATATTCAGTCTTAATTTTAGTTTGTTTAATTTCACTTGAGCATAGCTATTTGAATAATAATAAATATACATTCTTTCCCAATGGGTTTTATGTTTTTATGTGCCTTATCACTTTAGTACCCACTTCTTTGTTAAAGTTGATAGAAATGTCTTTGAAGAAGCTATCAAAGTTCCAGTTTCAATTTAAAAAATGAAGAACATATGCAAACACAAAGGAATTAGATCACCTAAGCTCCTGAACAAAAGGATAGCAAATAGAGCTTGAAACAGATAAGTGTAACATAATGAATGCTGAAATAGTGAATACAGCTCTCATAATCTTCCTGAACAGTTTTCCAGTGTGATCTCCAATCCCAGAACAGAATAATTTCATCATCCTAGATTTTGAATATTTACATTTTGAGAGAGAAATCTGCATGGAAAGTAAATTAGAAGAAACTTTTTAACAACTTCTGCTAATGAAATGATTTGAAGCCTTTGCATTGTGTAAAGCCATGAACAACAATAAACCAACAAAATCTGAATACTATCCAACTCTTTTTTACAACAGTGCTAAAGGTCACAGGAAATGATGAGTGCAAAAGAGCTTGGCAATTAAGTCAAAAGAGTAAAAGGCAGAACCATGCTGAAAAGCATATTACAAAATAACAGAGGAAAAAGGCAGACATAGACAGTCACAATGGGCTTACATTAGTAACTAACTTCTGTTTTCATTATAATGCTCTTGCTATTAAAGAAAGAAAAAATGTATTGCTCTTATCCCACACTTTATATTTAATACATTAATTTATTTTAATCATATTTTATATTGCAGATATGTTTCCATGGAAAGTAATCCTCTTGAAAATAATGTAAAAAAGAAATGTAACTATATTTGCCATAAATTGATAGATAAAATATTTAATGTACACAAGAGGCCTAATCCAAAATATGCAGTAATCAATGGAGATATTCCTGCCCTTAGTGGGCTTGGATTAGACTGCAGTTCTGCTCTGCACAGTGACACTATAAAGGACATGTTCCATGGGTTATTTCTCAATATATATTCACTGTCCTATTAGCTAATTTTATTCACGCAAATAGTTCTGGTGTTTTATTTTCTTTTAGTCCTATTTTCTTTTAGTCCTTCAGAAACAATACAGTTCAGTGGAAGGGTTTTCTATGCATAGATCAACTAGTTAATCATGTGTTCCATCTTTTGTATATAAAAAGTTCTTGTCATGGTGGCCTTTAAATATAAAGTAGAGCTGATCAATTTTTTTCCCCACCAAAGCTATCTTTAGAGACAATGGAGGTTTGGACTAAAGGATTCAGTTCATAAAAAGTTCCCGCTCCAATGCAATTTTTAATTGTTTTGTTTTTGTTTTCTTGATAAATGGAACTCATAGAAAATAAAGGAGGTTGATGCTAAAAAACATCCATAGTGCTACACTTGTGTCATAGTTCAAGTGTCTCCTGCTGCTCCGATTCTCCTCTATATAACGACTCCCCAGCCTGACTGCATTTCACATCTCACTGTTGCCTTACAACTGCCATGCAGTACCACTACCTCATCAACAAGGAGTCTGGACTACAGAGAAAAATGAGTGCATGAGATGCTCAAACCACAATTTCATGGGATGCCCCAGCAGTATTTGAGGTAAATCAAAATCTAAGATTTTTTTCCCCACAAATTATTTATTTTTCTGATGAGGCAGTTGAGTCACTTTCTGATTAGGTGTACTGGCAATCTATCCAGAATATAAGGCTGTGTTAGTGGGAGGAATAAGGAGCATCTTTTTTACATGCATAATGAGGCTGAATCAGAAGCCTAGACCCAGTCAGTCCCAATCAGAAGATCGGGGGAATTCAGCCCCTGAGGCAGCAGGTAAACAGGCCTCACCTGTAGCATGTCTAGATCAGTGCCCTGGGCCTGGCCAGTCTTAATGAGGAGATCAGGGCATCCATAGGCAACAGGCAACCCACCTGCTCCAGCTGTTAAAATCCAGGCCCAGCCTGAAGTATTCTTGTCCAGGCAAAGATTGAGGTTTTGGCTTCTGATTTCTGTGTGCTATTGACTTTGTATTATCAGACCTCCTGATTTCTAATTCAGGCCCTAACTTCTGGTGTATCCTCTGGCTTTGGTTTCTGGTTCTTGTTTAATTCCTGGCTTATCCTGAATCTGGCCTTTTGCTCCTAATTCTGATTCTGCTTTTGGATCCTTATACCAGCTGGACTCCTGGCATATCCTGCCTCCAAGCTAACCCTCCTAATTCCAGTCCTGAGGTTGAACCCCTTCAGATCCCCTGCTCCTTGAAACTCCAGGCTGGATTTCACCTGTGCTTCAGGTGATTGACTAACAGTCCCAGTGTTGTAGCAATGAAATATGCCTCCCAGGGCAAAGCCTGCAGTGGCAGCCCACTCTTATCCCACACACAGTTCCAGGGGGCACACGCGCCCCCATGCTTGCCCAGGAGTGCACCCAGCAATATGAGCTGCCCTTCCGCTATCCCCACACCCCTCCCAAATGAGCTACTTGTGGCTCTGTACTGCACCACACCCTGGCTGGGCAGCACCTGTTGGCACCCTTCTCTTCGGTGCCTGGGACAGTCACCCTGCTTGCCTCCCCCTTGCTACGGCACTGACCAGGCCAGCTGTCCATGCACTGGTCCCTAACAGCATCTCCTAACAAGGGCAAGGGGTTGGACTAGATGAGCTCCTAAGATTCCTCCCACCCTTACTTTTCCATGATTCTGTATCTGACATTGGGGTATTCAAAATAGTGAACACTGTACTTGAAGGAGTTCAGGGGCTGCTATTGAGTGGCTCTCCAGCCCCACAGAGCAGCTTGAAAATATTGGGAGGGCAAGGAATTGAAGGAGTAAGTGAAGACATGTGTCTTCCCCCTCTGAATGCCAGACACGGTGCTGGTTGGCTGAGAGGGAAATATATTGACACCTCTATGAAGTTATCACAAGAATGTATGAAGGTAGCATTAAAAAATTTTTCACAGGTGTATTTCTCACAGGAATGTATTTGGTAGCTGTGTTGGTTTGAGACAAAAAGAAATGCAAAACACTAGAAGTCTTGGTTCAGAGATGATACATTTTAATAGACCAACTAAGCAATCAAAAAAATTCCCCTGCACAAAACAAGGTTTATTTTCTACCTATGGGGACTTTTCACCATCTTTAATTTTCTCTGAGCCCAGAGAAGGACACCTGTGCCCCAAAGTTTACAAGAAAAGATGGGTTTTTTGCTGATTTCTTAGTTGGTCTAATAAAAGGTATCATCTTTGCACGAAAAGTTCTACAGTTTTTCATATTTTCTTGCATACACCATGTACCTTTTCTCCTAAAACCAGATTGAAAATGGACTGTGCATTATATTTGAGAAATACTGTAAGAGCCATTTCTACTGCTTACTGACTAAAACCAAAAATAAAATCCACAGGGAGCAGAAAAATGAGCAGGCTTGGCTCCCTTGTTACTGCTATTCAGTTATTTACTATAAGGGAAGGTGTTTTTTGTCTTCATTCTGCCTTTCAAAACCAAGGTGCATATTATATTCCAGGATTTGTTACATGTGAGAAAATATGGGTGTGTTACATGTGAAGAAATGTGAGAAAATATTCTCCTACATGTCACAGCCATGGAGCTAGAGAAGCCACATATCTCTTGATGTGCCTACAATAAGAGGGCTTCTGAAAATTGTACTCTAGCTTGTAGCATTTTTTTTTTAAATCGTATGATTGAGTGACGATCTGATTGACTTCTTACCAAAAATCTAAATTTCTCTTGTTTTGAAAAGTGTTATCCATGGTTCATAACCTACTGTACATGAACTTCTCTGCTATTTAACTTCTGTGTAAAAAGGGCAGGAAAAATACAGCACCTTTAAAATGTCAAGAAGTCAATGCAGTAAGGTGAAAAGCATAAGGTAGTCTTATTAAACACGAAGGATGGAAGACAGAATAGAGTAAAATATTCTAATGGCTGAATACATTTACTGTGAAGTGATTCATGGTTTTTTTTATTTATTTATGTTTGGAAAGGTTTCGGTATTCAGTATGGTGGCATCAATATGCATTTGAATCGGTACTTTCTATGTAATGCATTATGTGATTTGTACTTTCAAATAGTTTCAAATAAAAGTTGTCTCTGGTATTATGGAAGTATACCAAGTATATGAATACTCATTTGATTTAGTATTTTTACATATCTTTTTACATCTTCCATAATTATCCTGTCAATCTACCTTTGCCTAATAAAAAATTGGTGCTTAATGTTAAAAATGCACATAATGATAAAAAGACCAGAAATTCAGAAATCGGCTACTGATTGAGTTCCCATTACAGTCAATGGAAATATTTTCACTGACTTCAAAGTTCAGACCAAGACATAATAGGGCTTACAGAAACGTGGTGGGATTCATCCCACGACTGTGCAGTTAGTATTAGGGGCTATAGGCTTTACAGGTGGGATAGAGAAGGAAGGAAAGGTGGGGGTGTGGCGCTCTATGTCAAGGAGCAATACACATCCTCTGCCAGCAGAATGGGGTCA
>NW_017728906.1:182488459-182490879 GCF_001723895.1 Crocodylus porosus | reverse complement strand
TCTGGAACCAACTTCCTAGGGAAGTGGTGTTGGCTCCTACCCTGGGGGTCTTTAAGAAGAGGCTTGATGCCTACCTGGATGGAGTCATTTGAGTCCAGTTTTTCTCCTGCCCTGGCAGGGGGTTGGACTTGAAGATCTACAAGATCCCTTCTGACCCTACTTCTATGATTATATGATTCTATGAGAGTGAGCAGAAAAGGCCTCTCATAAGCATGTTCTTTCTTATTTACCCACTAACCTTCACTAATGGGCTGAGATAAATGTAATTTTTAGCCTATTTGTCTTATTTGATTTTCTACCTGAACTATCAATCCATGTTCTAGAACAGTAAAATAAACCTGATGCTACTCTAGCAATCCATTAAATAAACAATTAGATTTCACTGGAGGGAAAAATATTGAACGGAAAATGAGTCTCATTTTTATGCTTATTCAGGCTGTAACAATTATTTTAAGTAAGCCTATAAATCCTCATATCACAAACATGTGAAACTGCATCTGCAATGAGCTCTCTGTAGATAGTTAATTAAGCCTTCTGCCATGGATGGTCCTATAACAGAGAAAGTATGGAGCAAAGCCATGTGCTCTAGAATTAACTACTATGAGGAAGCTGAGTTGACAATAATGTGTGTGTTTAAAACACACAACGTTAAGCAGTGAAAAACAAAACTCCCTGTCTTTATCCCATTTTTCCAAAGTTTCAGTGGTCAGGGGGTTTTATCTAAGCTAACATAAGGAAGAACCCTCTTAGACTTTTATTGGACTACAAATGTCTATACTTTTTCTCATGGATGCTCAGCCCTTTCATCATGTTCAGAAGGTGGAATTTGTGGCTGATTGGTTAGGTGGAAGGTCCATAGAACCATAGAAAATTAGGGTTGGAAGGACCCTCAGGAGGTCATCTAGTCCTGCCCCCTGCTCAAAGCAGGACCAGCCCCAACTACATGATCCTAGCCAAAGTTTTGTCTAGCCAGGTCTTTAAAACTTCTAAGGATGGAGATTCCACCACCTCTTCAGGTAAACTGTTCCAGTGTTTTACTACACTTCTGGCAGGTGTGGCAGGGAGAAAACACCAGCACACATTGTTCCCAACAGCTTTATTCAAAATGGATACAGCTATGGATTATCTGTCTCACAGACACACAGGGGACCAGGGGAGCCGCAGTGAACAATAGTTGTTTTCACATTTTATACAACTTGATTCATGCTCATTAACATTCACTTCCCCTCGTCCCTCCTTTTGTTCCACCCATATCTCCTCCTCTCTCAAGCTCCACCTCTGTTTACTGTTTACTTAATTAGCATGGAATTGCCTATGCATTTCATTCATTTACATGCCTTTCTACTAAGAGTGCATGCGTAAGACCATGAATCTGGCTTTTCCCAGTCACTTGCTCATTTTTTCTGGTTTCTTGCTGACTCCTTCTTCATCTCCAAGGTCTTGCTTCTACTTTATCTCCTAACGATAGCAGGTGGGCTACATCTTGTTCTTCTTACACAATGGGCTCTATACTTTACAACACTATGGCCTTGTTAGAAAACTGCTTGCCTAAGTGTTTGCAATATTATTTTTAATATATCATTCTGCGTTGTGGTCAGCAGCTTTTGCTGAGACTCCAATAAAGCCTTTATTCAGCTGCAAATCCAGTGCTCCCCAAGATCCAAATATTGTCACCCTAACAGTGGGTACTTTGACAGCTCTCTTTTCCCCCATAACCTTTAAATGAAGGTGACAGAGTTCTAGCACTGGGATGCTGATTTCTGGTCGACAGGGTGGAGGACTCGGGTTAGAGTATAAGTTCCAAGGGGAGCTGCTGTTTCTCATTGACAGATTGAAAACTGAAGCATGAATGAGAAAACCTAGGTTCTAGTCCTAATTTTGCCAGTGATGTAGTGTATGGCCTTGAAACAGTCATTTAGCTCAGTTATCCACACAAGATACTTGCTGTTCTTCTAGAGTTTGAAGATATGAGGGTTAATCATACAAGACCTAAATACCATGCACCCTTACATCAACACATTGACATTTACCCACACAAGGCACTTCTAGAAGTGTGTATACTACCTCCACCACATATACCCAAGGTATCAAGAGAGAAAGGAAATCTGGAGAAGCATTCCCAGTGTCCCTGGCAGCAGCATTCTAGAACCCTGAGCCCAGAGTCTTTGGCCTGATAAGTACAGCCATCTATCCCAACCCACTATCTTCCTGCTGGATCAGGCTTCCCTAAAACCTCCATGGCTAGGGACAGAAGGTACACATAATTGACAGAAGTCAATCATCTTGGTGCCCTGTGACCAGTGGGATCCCCCAAGGCTCTGTCCTTGGACCCATATTCTTCAACATCTTCATTAATGATGTGGACATTGGAGTCAGAAGCGGACTGGCCAAGTTCGCCGATGACACCAAACTTTGGGGCA
>NW_017728906.1:182482183-182487753 GCF_001723895.1 Crocodylus porosus | reverse complement strand
TCTTGCTGGGATCCTATGACCCCACCTGACTTCCTGCCTTTTGGGCGCGGGGCTGGACTCGATGATCTTCTGAGGTCCCTTCCAGCCCTAATATCTATGAAATCTATTAAATAAATTGGTTTAAATGATTGGAAGCTGGTTTAAACCTGTAACAGAACATAAGTTCAGTGTGCATAAACTGTTTTCAAAATGGTCAAAACAGCTTTAAGATAAATCTGGTTGGATATAGTATTGGACTTAACTGATTTAGGTCAAACTGGTTTATGAAATTTCTGTCCCAGATCACTTCCTGGTCCAAGTTAACTCATAGTCCCCTGGCATCCCAGGATGCTTTGCAGCCCTGGGCTATGCTGCCTGCTCCAGTGGAGCAGGGACTGCCTCACCCCTCTGCTCCTTAGTCTGCTTCCTGCCTGCATCTGTCACCCAACAGGGATTGGGGTGGGCAGGGAAACAGAACCCCAGGCCCCTCTAGCCAGGGTCTCCAGAGCTGCTTGCCTTAGCTTCTGCAAGTCAGGGACTCGAGGGAAACTCTCCTGCTCGTCCACTGCCAGTTTTGCCTCAGCTAAACTTTGTGTCAGCAAAACTTGTTTCAGGGGAATGGAAGAATTCCCTTCCATTCCCTTGGGCTGCATGGGCTGGGAGACCCTGGGCTTTGATGAGAGGAAGCCCCAAGGCAGGGGCTCCCCAGTGCCCCCATGCTTGGCTGCATGGGCAGTCATTTGGCCAGGTGGACTTCTTCTCCCTCCCTCCTGTGGCAGTGGCTGAAGCAATCAACAGCTGAGAATGGGGAGGGAGAATGCCCCTCAGCTACCAGGGCTGGGGAAACCAGGGTGGGGGGAAACCTTCTGAGGGGGAGGCTCTCCCAAGGTGGGAGAGGGGGCTCCTTAACCCCCTTTGGGGGGACAGCAGGAGCCCTTCGTCTACTGGCCTCAGTCAGTTCAGGCCTCCCCCTGCCTTTCCCAATTGAAAACAGAATGTCAGTTCAGTTGATTATTGGTTCAAGTTACGCAGCTTAGAGGAAGCTTCTTAGATCGAATTGAGTCTGCCTCTGCCTCTGGATTTTTGACTATCTGTACTTAGCCCTTAGCCCATCACCCTCTAATACCTGAGTGCTGCCTCCTGTCCCTTGATCTTGCACTTCCCCCATATAAGACCATGGAGAATAACAGAAAGTGTCTGGGCAACAGGGCTCTTCCTGATCCTGGTAAATGCTGCTTGCTTCTTGATTTTCTGGTTTCTTGGTTTTCTGGTAAGTTTTGTTCTCCTTTTGATCTCCATGGGTCTCCTTTTGATCTCCAGGGAAACCTGGCAGACTTTGTGGCCTCAAAGCCTTTTGATCTACATGGGTACATTCCCACAAGAGGGAATGCGTGTTTCCCTTGGGACAAATTGTAGTGGCACATAGTCATATTGTTGTTACTTCTCCCCAGGGAATGTGCCTGCACATGTGCCCTTGTGTGCAGCAAATTGCCCCAGGGGGGATAGAGGAGGCTGGGGCCAGCACCTGAGCTGACTCCATCAGGTTTACCTGGGGTCCTGGGGGCTTTCTAGGGCTGCAGTGGTGGTGACCTAAGTGCACAGAACCTGGTTGAAGCCAGAGTGTGCCTCTAGCTGTCCGGGCTCTGGTTTTGGGTGGGGCACACTGCAATCACATGTGCTGCCCTGCTTCTTTTTTTCCCCCACTTTATTTTTTTTTTAATATACCATGCTGTACTGCAAAAATGCAGCATGGTGAATGGATTGACATCTGCCATATGTGTTTTGCAGCACCTCAAAAATCTTTGACGTGCTGCAAACTGCACATTTCTGCTCATGTGGATGTGACCCTTGTTTCCTGGCTCAGCTTATCCTTGAACTCTGCTTGCCCTTAACTCTGGCTTTTACCCCAGTCCAGGAATGAGGTTCACATATTGGCCCTTGGATCTTGCTGCTCACGTCCCAGCACTGACATATTCATAATATCAATGTAAATGCCTGACCATACGCCAGTAGATGATTACTCAGAAGTTCTGACTGGTAAGCAAGATGCTTGGATTTGATGTTTTAATATGCCAGTATTTGGCTAAGTGAGCATAGGGAAGTCACTTACTCTCTCTGGACCTCATTTTGCCCACCTATGAAATGTTTTAATGATTTTCTTTTTTGAGAATCATGGGGGTGGAAAGGACTGCAAGGACCATCTGGTCCAACCCCCTGCATTGAAAGGCGTACAGGAGTACCACCCCTGAATCATCCTTGTCTATTACTTATCCGTCCTACTCTTGAAAAACTCCAATGAAGAGGATTCCACAACTTCTCTGGGCAGCCAATTTGATTAACTTAGCAAAAGAGCATGTAGGGAGCTTCATGTTAAAACTTTGACATATCTGCAAGGTGTGGTTATTTTCTAGAAGACTCTTAAACTTTTTAAAAATTGGCTGATACTTATGCTATGCATTGGTGATAAAAATAATTGGTGCATGGTGATTTAAAGAATTTCTTGATATGATGCACATGTTTGAGTCTGTAAGACACCAGCTCATTCTCTTTTTCCCCTAGATTCAAATTAATCTTGATGGGAATAATTAATTTTTGAAGCTTCACTCTTTAATAATATATTGAGTTCAAATTATCACTGGCTAATTACTTTTCATCTTTTGTAGCCTTGAAAATTCAGTGCCAAGGTCTGTTGTTTCTGTTTTTTAAAGTAATGATACTGTAAGCCTGTTCTTCTTTTGCTGCATGATGGTAGGCTAATTATTGCTTTAAAAGTGTGCCATATGTTCATTCAGATGGAAGATTCATTTGGATAAAACAAGAAAATTCTTCTCCCAGAGGTTTTATAAACTTCTCTTGCAGTAGCAATAAGAAGATGAGTCTCTGTCTTGAGAAGCAAAGGTAATTTTCACTTATAGCTATTACCAATGTTACTAGAGCATGGCCAGATGAAACTATATTATTATGGTGAAGGAGATTAAGGAAAACGTTCTGGCAAGAATGTGTGAAGTGGACTCATACTTAAAATGTATATTTATATTTGAGATGATGTGCCAGTCACCACAGGTTTAATTTGTCCATGTTGATATGTGGAGACAGAGACTGTACTTCTGATTAAGTAGAGTCCATTCATGCATTCTTTGGTGATATGGAGGGTGACCCTTCATTCCCAGGAAAGTGTGTGGGGGGGTAAGCCATCACACACCACAAGTAACATATATCCAACACAACATCTTTACTTCTTGCTGTCTATTCCTTTATAACAAGAAAGGCTCTGTGACAGTTCCGTCTGGCTACTTTCGATACTGCTGGTGCTATTGGTGTCAAGCCAGCTAAGTTATTTTGACCTGCTGTCTTTTACAGTGGTGGACTGGTCTGAGGCTGTAGGGGAGGTAGAAGCCTCATGGGGGCACACTGCCATGTTGTGCAGAGGTCCCAGCACCAGGAAGGGCACACCTAAACACACACACAGTCCCACAAGCACCCATGTCATGAGTTTTGCCTGCTTGCAGCCAGAGAAGCAGGGCCCCAGAAACCAGACACCCCTGCACCTATCTCCTTGACAGCTGGCAGGCTTTATGGTTGCTGCAGGCCCTAGCAGTCCTGTAGTTTTCACCCCCCTGTGCCTTAGCACACACACAGTGTCACCTATGTCATGAGTTTTGCCTGTCAGCAGTTTGAGGCCCAGCTTTCCAGAAACCCCTGCACCTATCTCCTTGAAACCTGGCAGGTTTTGTGGCCTCAACACAGGCTACCACTGCTGCAGTTTTAACCCCTCTGTGGCTTAACACACACACGTGACATGTGTTTTGCTTATCAGCTGCTTGAGGAGCAGTTTCTCAGAAATCCCTGCACCTATCACCTTGAACCTTAGCAAGCTTCATTCCCTCAACAGGGGCTATCATCCCTGCAAGTTTCATCTGAATAAGCCAAAAAATAACTATGTTATAGACATTTCATCGATTCCCCATTATACCCTATAACCAAATCTCCGAATGGCAGAATCTTTTCCAAATCTTTTCCGAATCAATTCAGGAGCTCTGAATCAATTTGGAAAGCCTCAAGCTTCTAGCAATTCAATTCAGATTTTTAGATTTGGCATCCGAATCTTCCAAATCATCTCCGAAACCAAATCATGAGCCGAAGCTTTGCAAAGCCCTGCTATTCACTGATGAAAATATTTCACTTATGATGAAAACATTGATGGAAGAGGAGATGAGGATTTTAATTCCTTCAGGATGAAGAAGGCCTAAGACACTGTTCTCCAGTTTATAGCTATTATTTTGGATTATAAAAGTCTGCAAAGTCTTTATAACCCTTAGTGCCATCCACTAATTGCAGACTACAGCTGAAAACATCAAAGAGTCAGATTCTGTCTTTAAATATGGCTTCTGTTGACAAAATCTGAGATCAATGACAATTTTGTTTTTTTAAATGTTGCTGAGTTAGGTCCCTTAGTCTAGTGATTTCCCTTTCAACTATGTAACTGTAGCTAAGTATATATTTGTCATGTTTCTAATACACACAGCTCTCTAAGGACTACTTATGCAGAAGTTGTATTTTGTGTTTGTTATTTAAATAACCTTGTATTAGCATAGTTTAAAACACTGGTGTTATCTCATTTTGTAAGACTTTGTGCCAAAACATTTACCTCAGGATGCATGCTTAATGATTAAATTCTGGCATATTTATTATCCTTGCTAGTGCTCGGCCTTGATTATTTATCTTGTAGCTATGCCTGGTGCTGCAAATATGAAGAACCAAAAATGTCTCTGTCCTAAAGAACTTACAAGAGACAGGAGGTTGGTAAAGACAGAAAGGGAATGGAGGGAGGGCACAAGGAATTTTCTCACTAGACAGATATTAAACTACTGGAATAGGCTACCCAGAGATATTGTGGACTTTCCATCCTTCGAGGTTTTAAGACCTGGCTAGACCAGTCCTTGGCTGGGATGATCTAGATGAGGATGGTCCTGCTTTGAGAAGGGATTTTGACTAGATGACCTCCTGAGGTCCCTTCCAACCCTAACTTTCACTGATTCTATGAAACAATGGGGGCAATACTAGTCAAGATGAAAGGCAATGCATACAGCTTACCAATTGCCTAAACTTTTGCCATGTTTTTTTAAAGGTATATAGGGGCTAGAAGGTACCTCTTGAGTCAACAGCAATTCCCTACTATTATAGGCAACCATATCACTTAATTTCTTTCATAAATTGATTCAGTCTTCCTCCTGAAACTATTTAGGTTCTAGAACAACCTTCTGATAGGTGTGGCAAGGACAAAAAACTTAAGTCTTTTGATGGTTAGAAAACATCTTCTAATTTCCAACCTAACTTATTCATTGCTGGTTGATACCAATGTTGTCCTATTACTTAAATGGTTCTTATCTGTTTGTACTGCTTACAAACCCTGGTGATAGATATCAATTGTGTTCCGTCTCAGCTTCAAATAAGCCAAGCTCCTGTAGTATCCTATCAATCTAATGGACTTTCTTAGAAGCTGTTCCAGTTTCATAGTTAGTAGGGTCAGAAGGGACCTGAGCAGATCATCAAGTCTGACCCCCTGCCATGGCGGGAAAGAGTACTGGGGT
>NW_017728906.1:182472985-182481378 GCF_001723895.1 Crocodylus porosus | reverse complement strand
CCTGGGTCTAAGGATTTTGTGACCTGGTCATAGAAGGCCACCAGGTTGGTCTGACAGGACCTGCCTCTAATGAACTCATACTGGCCCCTCGTGGACATGCGCCAGGATAATTCTTTCAAAAAGCTTACCCAGGATCGAGGTAAGACTAACTGGCCTATAGTTTCCTGGGTCCTCCTTCCTCCTTTTTTTGAGAATGGGAACCATTTGAATTCTTCTTTCTTGAAAATGAATGAGCAGAACTATCCACTGAATTCCAGGCATCATGTTTAATTTAATAAGTGAGTGAATCTTAAATATGAATTTTTTTATCAACATAGACATGCACAATAGCAAAAAGGTTTGTTACACAGGAAGACAATACCTGCATAAAGCTACTGTTAGGTCCATGGTCAGTTTGTAGCCTAATATAAAGATTTTTCAATGCCTATAGCAAAATTACATTTTTTTTCAGTTTCACTGATTCTTCTTATTCATATTGCACCAGTAGTTCATTCACATTAAATTTTTCTGCCTCAGTTCTTAAATAAGATTTGAACTGATTTGTCTAAAATTTGGAAATGAAAGAAAAATTCTTCAACCTCAGAGCATTTAAAACCATATATTCTTTTTCAGTATGTAGTACACTAGTTTCTTAAACTCCCTTCAATATAGAGAAGTAACTGGTCATGTGTAATACTGCATGAAGAACCAAAAAAAAACCGGTAATGATATTCTGCGAGAGATTGAAAAGCTGGCAGTAAAAATATTGTGACACTATAATCCCCATGCAGTAGCAAAGACTTACAGATAGGAAAATGACACTTCCATAGCAGCAAGCACTGGAGGCAATCTCTATCACAACTATTAAAATGCTTGATATGGAAGAAGTGACCTCTTCTGCTAATCTCCAGAGAAACTGCATCTCCTGCAGTTAAATGAATTAACTTGAGTAACTTTGAATTAAAAAAAAAACAGCACTGCAGCCTCCAAGTGTTTCTGTTTGTGAAGCTAGGGAAACAGGCTTTTACCAGCTCTATATTCCAAGCAAAAAGGTAACCGTGACCAACTGATTTGCTAAATCTGTATGTGTTACCACACTTAGCAGAGATGCTTCACTCTCCACTGATAATAGACAGGCAGCTATTGAACTACTGTTTTGAGTAAAAGCATGGTTTCAGTACTGTTTGCTTCATCCACAAGTCATATCCTCATGTTATCTAATAATATGAAAGATTTCATTTTCAAAAGAAACTAAAGGGTACTCAATTTGGGAACTTTCCAAGAAGCTTTATTTTCAGAAAAAAAAACTGAGCACCCAAAATCAGTCAGCCAAATTGGGCACCCAAAAATTAAATCAACCAAAGTTCAATAGACAGTTTTGCAAATTTGGGTCTGAACTCTGTAGGTTAGCAGCTGTTTCTATAGTACATGTGTACATCTTACAGCAACAAGCAACACCATAATTACTGACTGGAACCTATAAGTGATATAAATTAATAGCCTGTAGGTGCTAAGAAAAATAATATGTAACAAGTAGAAACCAAACAGTTTAGGACTTGTCATCCTTGCATTGTTATAATTCATAGCATTGCTGTCACTCCTACCCTGTTGTCTGGGTGTGAAACTTGGACAACATATCAGAAACATCTGAAAACTTTGGAAGATTACTATTGGTAATGTCTTCAGAAAATCCTCCAAATAAGCAAGAAGGACAGAAAATGAAGACCAGCATTCTGGCTCAAGCAAACACTGCCAGCACTGAAGTCATATTTATTTGGCACTAGCTCTACTAAACAGGACATGTCATAAGGATGCCTGACAACCATCTCCCAAAACAGATCCTATACTTCAACTCACTGATGGTCATTGTACTAGAGGTGAGCAAAAGAAGAGATTTAAGGACACCTGAAAGGCCAATTTGAAAAAGAAGTGATATTAACATCAGTACCTAGAAGACTAAATTACCAAATTGTCCTTATGGCATTGATCATTTTGAGCAAACACATCTCACTATAGAGGCAGCTAAATGAGAGAGACAAAGGGAAAGACCTAATATTTGCTGTGATTTACTCTTTCCTCCTAGAACTATTCATTCTCCATATCTGCAATTGAGCATGCAGATCTCAGATCAGCCTCCTCATTCAGCTACAAATTCATGGATGACTTTCCTATTTACTGGAAGACTGTCATCATATCAGGGGATTGCCAATGATGATTGTTAGCTTGAGATATCTAGTCTTTTGCATTAACCTTTCTCAAGTTAAATTTTAAAAGTGGTCCTGCTTAGAGATAGCCAGGAATCTGAATTTTAGTTCCTTGAGATTTTTCATGCTTTTCAAAATATTTTTCCTTTCAAAAGAAAAGCAGTAGACAGAAACTATCAGTGGAAATAAAATGCTTTAACATGTTTGCTGTGGAAGACTCTAACCATAATGTTTCTGAAATGAAATATTCTTCCAAGTATCTGTTAGGGACTGTAGCAGACAGCCTAGCCTGGGCTAATTGCCTAGGCATCCACATCTGCCTTGAGTCTCTGGATGACAAGCTCTGTCCCAGCTAGTTAGCCAGCTGGCTTGCTGATTGGCTACTGGAAGGTCAGTCTCCCCATTTAGTTCCAGGTGTGGCAACAGCCTCCAAGCCAGCCAGCAGTTCTGACCCTTGTTTGCTTTGCTAAGTGTCCTGCTCTCAGTGTTCTCTGGCTTTCCTGGTTTCTGACCCTGATTTCAGCTCTATTGCTGGACTCTGGCTTTGGATTTCCCTGTAGATCTGGTTCCTGGTCTTATGACCCTGTTTAGCTCTGTTCTTGGCCTTAGATCTGTGGATATGGTAACTTTGCATCTGATTCCCAGACCCTGACCCTGGCCTGTGTTATGCAGTCTGCTCCTGGATTTTTCTCCCAATATGTTTGTTTGGTTCCTGAGCTGTGAAGGAGCTGCTGGCATCTTCCTTCCCTCAGTGGCCTAAACATTAGGCAAGATCATCTACCTTCTGGTCCCTTACACATTGCTCTTTTGGAGTTTGGTAGAGCTGGGGAGTCTGCTGATTGCAGATGGAAATTAGTGAAATTCTTGTCAGTTTCACAGCTGTCAACTGCTGGACACTAAAAATGAAACTGACCACATGGTTTATGTTAAGAGTTTGGTTAGGTTAAACACAGCTTTCCCATGGTAGGCAGATATGAAATGGGCAAGAAAGTTATCAGTGTCAGTCTGGAGTTACCAGGGCCTGCAATATACCTTGTTCCATGGTAGTTATGGTGCAATGGAAGAATGCTTGGAGTCTGAACCTAAGGGGCACATCCACACATGCAGACACATGTGCTTGCAGCAGCTCAAATAGCAGCGGCACAAATTTGTACCAGAGATTTGTACCTTAGCACACTGGCCTGAACATGCACTTTAGTGTGAGGCAAATTGTGCCACTTGGGGCAAACTGACCCTGCTCAGCTCCCTCCTAAATCTTCATTCAGGGTAAGTAGAGGCTGAGGCCAGCACAGGTGCTCTCCCCAAGCAGTATAAAAAGCTGCCCTCGTGAGCAGCTCAGGGCTACTTGCCCTCAGGAGCTTCTGAAGCCCAGCCAGTTGGTATCTGGTGACACTAGCCCCTTGTGCCAGCTGGACTGCTGAAGCACCCCTAACGTAGAGTGGCCCCTGCACCCCCTACCCACTACAGCACTCTGGTAGAGGGAGCTGCTGCCTGGCTGTGATCTACTGCCACCTGCTGCAGCGTCTGCCCCTTGGACTTGTGGCCGCACAGCTATGCACTTACCAGACTCATATGGGGACCACATGGCTACTTGAGCTGTGGTATGGGCACAGGAGCAGAGCCTCCTGCACCTCTCAGCCACCTGCCAATGGGCCTTGGCTGCACAACTGGCCTTTGTGCAGCACTACTGTCATGTCTTCTGGTGCCCCTCCCCTGCCATCTGGGCAACTATTGCCCAGAAGATGTGCACATTGTGGTGGACCACTTTGAACTGTTGAAACATGTCCTCCTGGCCTCAAATGGCCTGGGAAGGCTCCTCTGCCTGGGTTCCACCACTTGCCTCACCAGCAGGGATCCCAGTGTTCCTTGTTTAAAACTTCACATTCTCTGATTAAAAAAACCCAAATTCTCTCATTAAATACCCCAAATCTGCATTCTTCCATGATTAAAATGAAACATCATTATATATAATCAGTTGCTCATTGTTTTATTGATAAATTTACAATTTTAAAGCAATTTGGAAGTCTACCAGTGCCTCTATCATCATAGTAAAATTAATTCTAAATATCTATACACTTTGGCGTTTGCTTTTTGTTTTTTTATGATAGAAAAATCAGAGGTGCTCTTGTCCCCTTCACTCACCAGGACATGGGGCATTGAGCAGAACTGGGATACCAGTCCACTACTGATGTCTATGCCCTCGCCTCTCACTCCTGACCCACAACCCCTGCCCGCCCCCACTAGCTTCGTCCCAGCAGCAGCTCCATCCTAGCACCAAGACACGGATCCAGCTACAGCTGTCCCACCTGCTGCTTTGTGGCTCTGAGCAGTGCCAGCCCTTACTATTCTGTTCCCTACAGCCCGTGCACAGGCTGTTCCTGGGAAGCCCTTAACTGGAGCTCAGGGACTGGACTGGGCAAGCCCCTTCCTTTCCCTTCCAGACCAGCATCCCCCTGCACAGGCTGCTCTAGAAGGGCAGGAGGACTCTAAGCCCAGCTCTGGACACCTTTCCTACCTGAAGCACTCCCCCATCCCCAACCCACATATCTCTCTCTCTCTCTCTCTGTCTCACTGCCACTTCTACCGCCCCCCTCCACCCCACAACAAGTGGTTCCTAGTACCAGGAGCTCCCTGAGGCTGGGGCTGCATGTTCCACCTCTGGTGTGGGCATGGGACAGGGCTGCTGTGTGGTGGTTGCCCTTGCATCCACGGCTCCTGCCAGCAGGTCCCATCCCATCTCGCAGCTGGGCATGCAGGGTGTGACATTGAAGGGATATAGGGTATGGGGGGAAAAGGTATGGGGGGTGGATGGATGGTTTGTGGGGAGGGGGTTGAGGAGGTTTCTGGGTGGATATAGGGGTGGGTGTAGGGTTTGTGAGGGTGAGGTTTGTGGGGGTGTAGGGCTGGCATGGGGGTTTGTGGGTGCATTGTGGGGGGACTGTGGGGGTGGGAGCTCTGTGTGGAGGGACTATTTAGGGGGCTGGGTCCCCCACTTGCCCTCCTGTTTGGGGCATAGTTACCCCTACACCAGCAGCCAACCACGGGCCATCAGGGTGCTCATGGCCCATTGCTGGCAGAGCTCACTGGCAGTCCACCACCTGAGATCCTGGGGCTCCATGTAGTGCAAGGTACTGGCCCACTGACATGTGGGGTATGTGGAGGCAAGAACTGACCCAGCCTGATGATGTGCAGCTCCTGCCTCCAGTGCTGAGAGCCCTGGGTGACAGCAAGAGCCAGCCCAGTCCTGCTCAAAGGCATGCATCAACAGGCTGGGCTATTGCTGTGCACCACATGGTGCCCCTGGCTGTCAAGCACATGAGTGCCCTGACAGCCTGCAGCTGCCTGCTGCTGCTGCTGCTGCTGCTGCTGCTGCTGCTGCTGCTGCAGGGGGGCTAGGCAGGGGACCCACCTCTCCCAAATGGTTCCCCCTACCCACAGTCTCCTCCCCCCTCACTTCCCTACTTACCAGGGACAAAGCCTGGGTCTGGGCCACCACTGCCAGCCTTTCCCCACTTCTATTTGTTCCTGTATGCTGAGGCAGCATTGTGGAGGAGAAGGGGCACACAGCAGGGATAGAGATGCTCTGATCGGGTGCTAGAGCATCTCTCTGGAGGATCCAGCCTCCAGTTGCTTCAGGGCACATTCCAGAAGCATGCCCTGCACCGCTTTTTGTCAGCATGTTTGCATTTTTTTATATACCAGAATTTCCCAGTATCAAACTTAGAGTCTACACTGTAAATATGCAGCACAGGGAACATTTTTTCATTCCTAGCATGCTTTCTGCTGCATCTCAAACTGCTTGGAGATGCCACAACAGGCTCATGCTCACTCAACTGGGTGTGGCCAAGGAGTCCTAGCTTCTAAGCTTCAGGGCTTAGTGAGCTGTCAAAAAATTGTATGGAGAAGAGAGCAGGAAACCAGGTCGGTTTTCAGTAAAACCCACCAGGGAAGTTAGTTAAAATTAAACCATGAAACTGAATTTTTATTGAAATGAATCAGCAAATTCAAATGAAAAAAATGTTCAGTTGTATTTTTCTACTCAGTTGTAATCACACTGCAATTATTGTTAATAATTGTACCTATGTTGTACAGAGTGATTGCTTTTTAGCAGCATTAAATTACTGATCCCCACTGAATTATTTGAGCAAGTGGCAATTGGGCTTCAAACCCACATCTCTTGACAAGCCAACTAGCTAACATCTTCTGAGTGAGGTATAGGTAGGCTGAAATGAAGTCACTGATTGCCCACAAATGATTAATCCAGGATGCTTCCTCTCTGTGACATAATGGAAGAGTGGGCAGATGTGCATCTTTATAGAATACCTAAATGAAAAATATAGAGAGAGAGCACAAGCTTTCATGAACCCAAGTTCACTTCATCAGCTAACTACCTCTCTCTGATAATGGAAAATGACATTACAGCTGAAGCCTGCCATTCTTAAATGGGTGCACTCCATACACCTATTCAGAACAGAAAGGGAGTGAAGGGCAATGTTCCCCATTTCAACCTGCTTCCCTAACGCTGTCATAACTGATGATTTTGTTCCCATCAACTCTACCCTTCCATACACGTAAATGAACTTACAAGTCTTTCCCCATTTGTCTGAATAAACTCAATGTTATATAACAATAGAAGGCTCTAGGTGTATAAGTGCCTGATCCCATAGGTTGAATAATCATGAGAAAGGACTACTTGTTTTAGCCAACCAGGCAGTAGTCTAACTAAAGGTCAAACAAAATTGAACAGGAAGCCTTGTATTTAACCAATGTGTAAGGAGATTTACAGGTTTAATTAGTATTTGTATAGGGCTTGAGAAGTCTGGGTTGAAATGCAATGTAAAGTAAAAGGAATTATTATTATTTTTATTAATAAACTCGGGTTTTTTGAATGCTTATTGAAGGAAGGGAGCACATGCCAGAGCCAGACTTTACTATATAATTTCTATAGATGATTGAAAATCAGAAATTAGTTTAATAATTCAAAGACAGCCCAATAACAATATCTGAAATATAGAGTGCAAACCATGTTCAACATTGTTATAGAGATATTTGGAATGAATTAATAAGTCTCCTGGTCAAATAAACTACATGGATTTCTTACAAAACAACATTTGAATAATACAGCATTATGACTATCTGATCATTTGTTGTTCTACTTTTAAACATAGAGTAAAGCATTTCTATTTACAAACTGACTTCTGTATAGTTACATTAAATTCATGTTTAAACACTCTATCTATATTTTAATGTTTTCCATTTTCATCCCAAGAATGTTAAACTTAAATAGAGAAACTAGTACCTGAGTATGTGGGCAATGTTAATTGGTACCATTATGTTTCATACCTCTATTCCCCTTATCTAAAGTGGTTGCTAAAGTAATAGGTGTGCACTCAGTCAAGCCATATTCAATAATATAATTTCTTTTGAACAACAGTTTAGCTCTGAAAGGGAACATCTTGTTAATGTCCCTAACCAATAGTATTTTGTAGATGTCATTAGGTTTAGTTGGTAGTGAATGACATTATGCATCTTTAGAAGAGGAAAGCCTCTAAAAGTATACATTGTTGCTTCTTTGCATCCATGTTTTCTACTTCATTTTATTCTGCCATAACAACAAATTGACAATGCATTAATTTAAGTGTTCCATTTAAAACAGCTTGGAAATGAATGTACTTTAAACTTGTAAAAGTAAAGCTAACAGCCAGCTAACGGCCTTATTGAAACTGAAATGCTATCAAACTTATTCTAAATATTTTTTTGTAGCGCAACCCTTTTGTGAATAATTAGTAAGTACACTTTAATAAAACCAAATTTAAAATCCCTTGTGCTTTCCTTTTTCTAGGATACTGCTAAAATCATTGAAGACCCAGTAAAATACATCTTTAATTTGTTTGTTCTGGATCAGAATGCTCTCCATAGATTCAAATGTCACTTCTGGTATAAACAAAGTTTTCCATCCCAATCTACCACACTATAGGTGCCTGTAGACATGCTGATAGGCTGTAATTACAGAGTGTCAGAGCAGACTCAATCAAGTCTGCTGTAACATGCTAATTAGCATGCTCCAAGCAGCCTCTGTATTTCGTCTGTCAGCATCCCTGGGCTTCAAAATGGTGGAGAGGACACTTTAACTAAAGTTTGTACAGTGAACTTTAGTTAAAGTACTTCCATTGCCATTCTGAAGCATGGGGACGCTAGTACACAAAATGC
>NW_017728906.1:182467351-182472885 GCF_001723895.1 Crocodylus porosus | reverse complement strand
CAGCTATTGGCTCTCCGCTCCCCAACCACCTCCGGAGCATGTGTAAAAATTTCCTATGTAACATAAAATAGTGTAATGCTTCTACAATTTCATTTTTCAAGGAGATAAACTAATCAATCTGCCACCTAAAGGGAGTTTTAATTTTGATTCTTACTCTTTAATCTATCAACCTTGGATGGTCCTTCCAGGAGCTAATTTCATAATGTCATAACTGTCTGGATCACTGACATACACAAACCTTTCCAGTGCCATGGTCAAGTCTCCCACAAACAGGGGTGATGTGTAGGGAGTGCACGGGGGTGCCCGTGCACCACCTGAGAGCACTGGTGCATCCTGTCAGGCCGTGCTCTAGCCAGCAGGCAGGGAGGCAGGTGGGAGCACCAGTGCCCCACCTGTGAGCACTGGCTGGGGAGCAAAGCCACCAGCAAAAGTAGCTGCTGCTTCTAGAAGTGGCTGCAGGAGTTCTGGAAATAGTGCAGCTGCTTTTATGGTAACTGAGATCAGCTGCTGGGGGACCCCTCCCCCCCCCACAACCAGGGGAATCAGGCACAGGGCGACCCCTTCCTCCCATTTGGTAGGATTGGCTGAAAGGCTATTTACAGTGCAGGGAGAAAATTAGACCCCTGGATGACTGGGGATGCGAGTTGGGAGGTGAGGCTAGGTGGGGCAGCCATTGGGGAGGCTGCAGCAGCTGGTGGAGGATGGGGCCAGGTGGGGCAGCAATCAGGGGGCTAGGGTGGGGCATGTGGGCCTTCTGGGGGTGTAGCCCCTGTGGGGGCCATATGGCCACTTTTGGGGTGCCAAACCCCTTGTGTAGGGGCCAAATCCCCTGTTGGGGGGATAAACCCCTTGTGTTGGGGCTGAAATCCCTGTTAGGGAGCCATAACCCCTATGTGGGGGCCATCGCCCCTGTGGGAGGGCAGCAAAAAATGTATTCATGAAACATGTATTTAGAGTTCACTTTATTATTATGATAAGAGACTTACTTTAACACTGTAAGATATATCAATAAGACATTGTCCAACTGATTGCTGTCTCTGTCTCCCTCTCTCTCTCTTTTTATAGTGATCTTTTGTTTTACTTGTGGAGCAACATGGATTGTGGGGATTGTTACAGAATGACTTCGGGATTTTTTTTACCAGGGATTTTTCAGTTTTCCCATAGGGAATATCAGAATTCCTGCTAGGGAGGCCAGTGGCAGGACCCTGCCTGCTCAGAGCTGGCACCTTGGACCCAGCTGGCTGCAGCTGACCTCCTGGCCAAATGGGGCCAGGAGGACATGCTTTGACAGCTCAAAGCAGGCCACCACACCAGGAATATCTTCCAGGAGATAGCTGCCCAGATGGGCAGGCAGGGGACACATGTGGCAGTAGTGCCACACAGAGGCCAATCCTGCAACCACTGTCCACTGGCAGCTGGCCCAGAGGGACAGATGTCTCTACTGGCTCTGCAGTCCCCATTCGGGTCTGGCAGGTGTGCAGCAGGTCACAGTCAGGCAGCAGTCCCCACTGCCAGACTGCTGCAGTGGGTAGAGGGTGCAGGGAACTCTCAGGGCTACTTCAGCAGTCCAGCTGGCACAAAGGGTAGTGTCTCCAGATACCAATAGGCTAGGCCCCAGAAGTTCCTGAGCTACTTGCCAGGGTGGCTTTTTATACTTCTGGAGGCAGGACAAGGCAGCTTTTTATACTGCTGGGGACAGCACAGGTGCTGCCCCAGGCTCTAGCTCCCCCTGGCTGCAGATCTGAGAAGAGCCAGGCAGGCTTTTTTTTCCCAAGTGGCACAATTTGCTCCACACCAAAGTGCATGTCCGAGCACGTGCGCTGAAGCAAAAGCCCCAGTTCAAATTTGCACCACTTCTGTTTGAGCTGCTGCAACCACATGTGCTTTCATGTGTGGATGCGGCCCTGGGGTGCCATTAAGGTGATGTGATAAATCCCAGCACAGTTTGTGCCAGAATCACATGCTCCTGGGTGCAGCGTCTTTGTGTGTGCTGGGACCGCAGCAATTTGTACTGGGCAGAGCAGTCTCAGGTTCAAGCTGACGGCATCAGGTGGTGGAGGAGCTGGCTGGGGTATGAAGGTGCTAAAATGCAGGGCAAGGCAGCAGCAGCCCCTTTAGCAACCTCATGCCCCAGCCAGTCCTTGCCATCATCTATGGGTGCATTTCAGTGCGTGTAAGTACTCTACCATAAGATATTACTGTCCCCAACACTATCTTAAGATGGAGCTAATTAATTTACTATGCCTCAATACTAGCACAGGCATAGATGGTTATGCTTTATGGGGAGCTAAATAGTCAACTCCGCAGTAAAGTGCACATATAGATGCACCCCCTGAATCAAACATTAAAGCTTTGATTTTGATACTTTCTGGTTTCTTAAAAGTCTGTTCTTCCACATGTTTAATTTAACAGGACTCAAAAATATGGCACGATTGGGCAATTTATATACAGCTTTGTGCAGGGATGCACAGAGGAGATCGTTTCTCCCAGGTCCCAACAGTCATTGGGTAGGCATATAAACCAACCCCCCCCCCTTCCCCAGAGAACTATGCAGGGGTGTGAGGTTAAGGCACCTTCTCTTCTCTTCCCTTTCCTCTCTTTTCCTTTCTAAAACAAGGGGTAAGTAAGCTATACCCATTGTTATAGTTTGCCCACTGTAAACCCCTACACAGGCCTGTGCTTTTAGTACCTGCCCATCTCTCATTTTGGCCTTACATAGTAAATGAAGTGGGTATAGATCCTGGGACATGTAAATGTTTAGCTTTGTTTAATTCTGTGTTTCTGAAAGGTTCTGGATTGGTGCAATTTATTATTGAAAAGTAAAAATAAAACATTAGCCCTTTATGTTTACTATATAAACAAACAAGTTAAAAAAGAAACCCCCGCCCATCAAAACAGTATATTTAACCTTCAAGAAAAAGGATACAGAGGAAATAGGGAAATAAGGGTTATTTACTTTGTATTGACCCAACATTTCAATCTCCAAAACCCCATCCCCAAAACTATTTTAGGAACACACAGGAGACCATAAGTCACCAGTAGAAAAACACTGGTAGAAGGAAATGAATAAAAAACCAGTAACTCTCAAGTTTTCTGTTTTCTGAGAAAGGGTAGCTTAAACATTACCTATCTTAAAATGATGTTTTGACAATGATATGTCATGTAACCATGTGAATATGTAACTAAGTAATTATTCATTAGTAATTATTTTTATTTGCACTTCAAGTCACAGAAAAAATAAGATAAATTGATTGTTTATTTATAAAAGGGAGCATGAAGGAAATATTAGCTACATTTTATTTTTTAATATTTTTCTTATGGGACACTGTCTACTTTGGATCCATTAGCAATTGGGAGAGTAAGCACCTCTGAAAATGAGATCCAGGCTATTTCCAGTTGGACATCCACTTTTGAAAACAGTTCTCTCAAAGTATAAAACAACTCTGGTCAATAAGCTTCATGAGATTATAAAAAATAAATCCTGGCTAGAAAGACTTGATAAGATTATCAATTATTATGTGCTATTTTTAACACCAAAATGTCTGGCATTGTACAATATACCAAAATAAGACAAAACCATGAAACCATAGACAAAAAACATTGGAAAACCAAGAAATCTAGATATGCAGATAACTTATTGGATATTTGTTCCTGTTTATAAATTTTAAGCTATTCATTAACTTCTAACAAATCAATGGAAGGAGGTGGTCTTTACAAGATGTATGAATGAAGAGAGGGCATTAAGAAAACTAAATGATTTGCAAAGTGACACATGGAAATGTCAGTGGAAGAAGCAGGTTAAGAGGGTAATGAGACAGGTTCTATCTAACTTCAGGTTTATTACCAATCTTACATCTACTTTATTCTAGGTATACACCAATAATAACTTATGAAACTATGCTGGAAATTCTGTTAAATTCTGTAGAGCACTTATACAACAAAAGTGCACAGGATTTTGTACTGTGGGGGTGGCAACTTTTTGGCAGGCATGCCACAAATTAGCCCTACATCCTCCCCAAGGGCCACTCTGATCTCCTTTCTCTCTCCATTCTGCTACTCTGTGTCCTGCTTTCTGCTCTGTGCTCCCTGCCTCATCCTTTGCTCTGCTTTCTGCTGCCTGCCCCGTCCTCTGCTGTGCTGCCTGTCCCTTCCCAATTCTGCAGCATGCCAGGCACAAAAACTGCCCATGCTACTTATGGCACATGTACTGCAGGTTGACTGCCCCTGTTGTAGCCCATACTGAATTACATAGCTCTGCCATGTGTTTTAAGAAAGGATGAACTGCAATATATGCCCCATAAATTGAGGAGGATTTATAAGGAAGATTAAAAGAGTTAAATGTGCAACAATTGTTTAAGCAGCAAATAAGGGAACATAAACATCCATACGTATTTGAAGGGTATAAATAGCTAGAATTAATACAAATGATTTAGGTTGGTACAATGTTATATGACTAGGGATAATGGAATGAAATTTGAAAAAGGAAATATATGCTAAATATCAGGAAAACTATTTGACAGTGAGATATATTGGATTATGTAACAGCCTCCCAAGGGAAATGTTCAAAGTACCTTCACTTGAGACATTTATAATATGAATAGACAAAACATTAGAAGATGTAGTATAAGGAACAATTTTGCACTTGTCCCCAGGGTTTGAAGTACATCACCAAATGGATCTTTTCCATTTCTAATTTCTTTGATTTACAGTCAAGGGAGATACAGAAGGTGAAGGAAGCTCATGTCAGCAATGACTGTGAGATTTCTGACCTGTGTATAAAGCTCTGGGTCAAGAAAAAGAAGTCACAGATATGGGGCAACCATCATCTTTTAACTGGAATATAGATTTGAAACAATCACTGGGTGGAAATTATGGTGTAGCTTAGAGATAAGTGGAGATAAACAGAACTGGTTCATGGAGGGAGTCAAAAGAGATGAAAAACATCCTGTCATCCATCATTAATTGCTGGATAATGCTAAAGCTACCACTGAGATGGCCCACAGGAATAAGATAGCACAAGATTATTAGATGAGCCAGGTTGAAAGCTTGAGGCTTGATGCATCAGATAAAAGGATAAAAAGAGCATGATCCTAGCATTTAACTCGGCCTGTTTCCTCTGAAGTCAATGGAGCTACCCTGATTTATACTAGAAGACCAAAACTTTATTAAATTTTAACAAATGCTTAAATAAAGCCTCATAAATTTGAGTGTCACTGAAATACCTATAACTAGGTACCATCATAAAATGACATATTTCTAAGCCATTATATATGTCCATAAAATAACATTTTATATAGGTAGTAACCAGGAAGAAAACATCACCTCGGATATAACTGTAAAACCACACCAATAATTCTGCAAAGTACAAATTCATTTTTCATTGAATATTTAGATGATAAAATATAGGTGATATATAACTAACCAATTATTGCACAGTTCTGGGGCTTTTGTTTTCTATAATGCCTAAGGGGAAAGGAATTTAATTTCCTTAACCTTGCAGTGCCTGGAGCACATTATTATTATGATGATTTTTT
>NW_017728906.1:182465055-182467251 GCF_001723895.1 Crocodylus porosus | reverse complement strand
TTGCCTGAATGTCCCTTAGATGTGATTTTCATGATTATGCCATAACTGACAGGCAATTTCTGAATATCTCATTTGTGTCAGTTTCTAAAGCTGTTACCTAATAAAAGAGGCAATCTGCTGTGTTAATTTCTTAAGCAGTTCTTTTCACATCACACACATCTTACATTTTTTATATCAAAGGAATATGTTTTCTTTGTGAGAATGGACTGGTCTGGAATTCAAGCCTTGGAGCTATCTGTCCTAATTTAGGTAAGATAATAGTAGGATATGAATCCTAATTCGTTGCTTTGAGCCCATCTATTAATAGTAGGCCTCTGTCTCTCTCACGAGACAACAGAATTGTGCCGAGGCATCTGTTCACTGAATATCTGCAGGTGTGGCTGTAGACCCCAAGTCTTGGGTAACAGTCCTGTCACACTTATTGCATATGAAGTTTGTACTGAACAATGTTGAATGTGGTGCAGGGTTTTTTCTGAGGTTTTTTCTTTCTTCTGTATGTTGGGCTCTTCATTCTTCAAAAGTTGTCATTCCATGCTTAATAGGCTGTTTCCAAGCACTTTGATTTCAATAATCTTCTCCCAGTTATTTGGCTCAATGTTCATTGCCTTCATATCTCTCTTGCAAGCATCTTTGAACCAGAGATAAGGTCATCCATGTTGTCTTCTTCCCGTGCAGTTCTCCATCCAAGAGATCCTTGAGTATATGGCCATTATCCATTCTCTGCAGATGGCCAAGCCATTCAAGTTTACTTTGACTAAGAAGAGAATGGTTGCTCGAAATAATGGCACATTCAAAGATGTCAACATAGGCATTTTTGTTCGACCAAGAAATTCCTAGAATGTGACAAAGATGATATAAGTGAAAGTTAAGGCACTTTTCTTGAGTAGAGTATGTGGTCCAGGATTCACTGCCATACAAAAGGGTGTTGATGACCCAAGCATGATATACTTTAACCTCAGTCTTAACAGTCAGTTTATTCTTGTTTCACATACATTTGCTCAGGATGCTTCTGACACCTAGTACTCTGCCAATACAGGTACTCAGTTCAGCTTCAAGTGATGGATTGTTACTAACAGTGGAGCCAAAGTACATACATTTACTTACAACATCTAATACATTTTTACTTTTTGGGATTGCTGATGGTGAGACAATATTCTGGCCCATAAAACTGGTCTTCTTGACGCTGATAATAAGACCAAACTCTTGGCAGGAATGAGTGAAGTGACTGATGAGGCTTTGAAGATGTCTGAGCTATAAATACAGCCTGTAACATAGATATGAATTTAAGATTCCTTCTGGAATTAGTGGCCTGGTTCTCTTATCTAACCAATGAACATGGCACTGTTGACATCAGAAAAAGGTATCCATCCAGGGTGGTGAATGACTGGTTCTCCTCCTCTGTCTACTGGTTGCCTAACAGTTCTAGCTGGCTGCCAGCTAGAAGTTTCTAGTTCTGCACAGCACCAGATACCAACCAAAAAGTGAGATGTGGGGTTTCATGTTCTGCATGACTGACAACAAATCTCAAAAGATATACACTGAACCTATGGGCATGATTTCCATTCTGGCTTGGAAAGTGTTCAGAAGGTCTGTCCAATGGTTCTGAAATCTTAGGTAACCCTTCTGAAGAACAAGCTCTAAATTTAAATTTAATCACAAAACCTGAAATAAGGTTTTTCATGGTTTGCTTATGCAGAATTTCTCTCTTTAAGGGCCTTTTTTTGATGTTACACTGTGAGCTGCTCAAATATTGATTGATGTTTATGGTAGCTCAGGTTTGGAGCAGTCACACTTTAGGATGGGAGGAATGAAAGGTAAGAATCCTCCCTGCCTCCCATTCTGGTCTTCCCTCCTGCCCCCTGCCTCCCATGACTCCCCTGCTTCCCACCCCACACCTGGGGTTTCCCTGCTGCCTACTTATACTACTTGTAGCTGCCTGGCTGTCTGTCCCAGGGGAGCAGGCAGGGAAGGGTTAACCTGCCTGCTCTGCAACTGCTGCTAGGCTGCTTCTCTTTTTAGGGCTGAGCCTGCCCAGAGAGCAGCAATTGCAGTGGCTGGGTAGCAGGTTAACCCTTCCCTGCCTGCTGCTTCAAGACAGACACCCACAGGAAAGCAGGTAGGGCAGATGAATCGGGGACAGGGAGCAGTGATCTGGGGTGGTGGGGGGACGGTGGTGTGCAGTGGGCCCAAACAAAG
>NW_017728906.1:182447170-182464595 GCF_001723895.1 Crocodylus porosus | reverse complement strand
TTCAAGCACCTACATTGAACACCTTCAAGAGTAAATTGGATGCTTATCTTGCTGGGATCCTATGACCCCAGCTGACTTCCTGCCCCTTGGGCAGGGGGCTGGACTCGATGATCTCCCGAGGTCCCTTCCAGCCCTGATGTCTATGAAATCTCTGTCCTACAGGAGAGCCTCCCAACTTCCCACTTTATAGGGATGCCCCTTCACTTTTATTTTCTTCCCTCCCTTTTACACTACATGCTGAAAATGAGCAGTTTCTACCAAGCTGTTTTTATTGTGAACCTTACAGCATATGATGTTTTGGAATGAAGGTCTCATTCCTAGAAGGAATCTTATTTTGCATTAAAAAAAAATCCAATTTCTGGGCCTCCTGTTTAAACTCCTGAATGCCATTAGACACCTTCAGAGTGAGCTGGAATCTGAATCATATTATTCCAGGGATAAATACTTTTGGGGTGTTCAGACCCCATGGTGACAAGAGCCAATATAGTATCTTTCCAGAGCAGTGTTTCTCAACCATGGCACTATCAGGCTCAAGTGTGAACTATTTCAAATATTATAAAATTATGGTTACTCATGCAAGTTTGTTTAAAGAATGTATTTCCAGTCATGTTATATTTATGCACTTTATTAAATATATATATATATATAATTTAAAAGAGATGTCATGAATTCAGAAAACCTATGGAGGGGTCCCTTGAGCCAAAAAAAAAAAAAGGTTGAGAACCACTGGTCCAGGAGAACAAAGAAAGGGAGTAGAAAGAGGCAGCAAGGGAAATGGTATGAATAACTGGCATGGGAACTACAGCCATTGTTTGTTGCAGTATATACATGCCCATAAAAATAAGTAGCTATAAAAAATAGCAGTAGCAAAACTAGTGGTGAACAGGAGACCCAAGTGCTGACTAAGTGAGGATGCTGAAACAGAGGCAAGGGGCTCACGACTTTGTCAGCTGTGACCTTTGGCAGCATGGGGAGGGAAAAAGTGGCCAGGAGGCTTCAGCCAGTGGGGTGCAAGCAGTGGGGCTCTGGGCTGTGATGTGGGGGAGAAGGTAGCCTACAGCAAGGGGGTTAGATCTCTCACTGGCAACTACCAAACTTGAAGTTTTATATCATTGCTCAGCATGTTTTTACTGGCACCTCTGAGCCCCTGTCTTTCCTTGTCTGCACTCCCTGGCTACTTTCTCCTGCCCTGTGCTGCTGAAGGTATTAGCTGGTTAGCCCTCTGCCTCTGTTCAGACACCCCTCGTTAGGTACATTTCTGGCCAAAAGGCTTAAAATACTAGTTACACCTATGCATAATAGGGACTTGGGTTGTACTGGTTCTCTAGAATAATTTAATCTGACACTAATATTTTAGAAACGATTATCATGAACTCAAAAATGGGGCCCCAAATATGGGAGGAACAGTAGAAGGCAAGTTATGATATTGTCAGAAATCAGGGCAACCGGCAGACATCCATTAGAAGTGTGCCTGGCTACCCACTCTACCCAAGCTACTCAAGCTGTTAGGGGATGGCTAGGGGCACCTAGACACTGCCATGCTGGAATTCCTTTCTGAAATTAAGCTACATATGGGTTTTGAGACCTATAGATATATGTAGCATATATTTAGTCCTATGTATAGGACTCAAAACCTGTAGTCCTATGTATAGGACTCAAAACCTGTACATAGCTTAATTTCAGAGAGCTCCTAAGTGTCCACGTCCACTTTCTGGAGGCTTCTTGAGGGCTGCTTAGTCTCCCAGTAGCTTGCCATCCTGACCGCACAGGATCAGTCAAACTTTATATTTGTATAGGAGATGGTAGTGACCTGCTATTGCCTTTACTACAGGGGATTCTGTAGCAGTTCTCCACTGCATGACACATCCTGTTCATATGAAAGTAGGGATGTTTCTTGATACTGGATAGCCACAGAACTACTGCAGTGGGAAAATGATTGCTTTCTGGTACCCAGTTTCTGCTACGTGGAGAGAGGGGAAATGCCACTGCCTAAGAGTCCTATCATGTGTGACAACCCCTGACACTCCCAGAGAGATAATGGAGAGGTCAAACCATATCCATGTGATAGCAGGAAAAGTCATCCAAGGGCTGTCTAAAATTACATGCTTCCAAATAGTGTAAGCCAAAAAATAGCTATCACAGCATAAGAGGAAACTCGTTACAATACTCTAGTTGTCATAGAGGAGTCTGTAAAGTTGTCCATCATGGAACATCCCAAACCAGATGCATCATTATCCTTATACAATAGGATAGTTCCTGTATAGCTGTATTGGATTAGTATTAGGTTTGTCTCATGGGGCATTTTTACACATGCAAGCACCACAGCGCCAGGTGCTTTGAAAAGTGCCCAGCGTTGTGATGCTTGCAGTTGTATAAGCAGAAAAATGCACGTCAGTGCTGAGAAAATGGTGATGGTATGCTTTTGAACTAAAACACATAGAAAGTGCTTTAACTCAAAAGTGGACCACCACCATTTTCATTGTGCTGATGTGCATTTTGCCACTTATACAACTGCACACGACACAGCCAGTGTGCGTCAGCTCATGTGCAGAGCAGAGTCAATCAAAAAGTGGGACCAAAAAGTATGTGTATAAATGCCCATTTGTTCCTTTCAAATATGTATGTTCTCTCAGATTTCTAAG
Organism: Crocodylus porosus; assembly: GCF_001723895.1. Lineage (NCBI taxonomy): Eukaryota > Metazoa > Chordata > Crocodylia > Crocodylidae > Crocodylus > Crocodylus porosus. The sequence goes on along the minus strand of NW_017728906.1, from coordinate 182,461,953 downwards.
AGTAACTTATGAAAAAGTAAATGTGGTGTTTGGAAACACACCAGGCTGATATTCAATAAATAGGGACCTACCAAATTTGTGATTTCATGGATTCTATGAAATCTGGCATTGCCAACAGAATCTCGGAAATAACCACAAAATCTGTAGAATAAAAAATTACAAAAAAATTAATAAATTGCTGGCTCTTAGAGGGAGCCAGCAGTCCTCAGCACACTGTGGCATCCTGGCAGTGTGGGGAAGGGGAGAAGAAGGGGTTGCCTGCTTGAAGGGCTGCAGACAAAATGAAGGCTGCTCCCACTTCTTGCCACTCTGAGTAGGTGCAGCTACACATGCATTTACTACACAGTAACTTACCGCATAATAAGTGGTTTTTAGGCAGGAATCTACATGTGCATCTATTAAAACACAGAAACACTATGTGTGGAGTGACTTGGGACTAAAGTCAGTTTACATGCACAGTGTTACTGTGCTGTAAGAAGTCTACACATTTGTTACTATGCAGTAAGTAATTGGGTAGAAATTTGATACCTGCATTCTGCAGGTATCAAATTTATGCCCACATCCACATAAGTCGTCATAGTTACTGTGCAGTATGGGTACGCACATTTAAACGTGTGCCTGTACTGTGTAGTCATTTTCAGTTACTGTGTAGTAACCTAATTACCGAACAGGAAATGTGCATGTGTAGATGCACCTATTAACTGTGAGGGCTGCTTGTTATGGCCCCAACCCTCTCAGCCATTTGGTGGGGAAGGGTGAGGCTACAGAACAGACATCTCTTGCAGCCAATCAGTGGTGAGGGGCAGGGCCATATGACATGCAGCTCCTGCAACCAATCAGCAACAAGGGGCAGGACCAGTGGAGCTCCTCAGTGAATCAGAGGCATGGGAGCCTACTGTGCTCTGCTCACAAAATAGCTGCCTGGGCCCACGTTGTGCCCACAAAACTGGGGGGAAGACCCTGTGAATTAGGTAGGTCTTTATCAGTAAAATAAGAAATTGGTACGTATTTTCCATGTTTGCATGCATATAAGTCTACCCAGAAGTTGAGAAAGAAGCTGCTTGTGGTAGAAGCTGATTGTCTTTCTTTAGCTCCTATTTTCCTTAAATGTTGCAAGGTTAATCCTAATATTTTTTTTTAGGGTTTCATAAATGGATGGATTAATCTTGCTTGATGAAAATTAAACATTTCTTATGAGGAGGAGCAAGGAAACCTTCAACCAAATTAAAAGGTGGGAAAATCGCCACTGATTAGAGGAAACATTTTTAATGCAATGTATGATTAAACTGTGAAATTTGTTACTCCAGACAGTCATTGAGCCAAAGAGTTAAAAAGGTAAAACCAGGAATTAGACATGTATGTAAATGTTAAAAGTATTCAATGCTATTTTAATTGATGGCAATAAAAAAAATAAAGTGGTATGAAATGTTATGCTTCAAGGATTAAGCAAAAGTGAGTGTTAGAACCTATATGGTTCTAATTCCTCTATTTTAGGTTGTAGTTACATGTTACCATTGGCATTTGCTATCTCTAAGAAATGTGAAGCAGTGTTAAAGTTAGGGCTGGCAAGCAAGGATGTGGTTAGGAGGGGCCAAGTTGGCTCCATGCCTTCCTAGGTCTCTGGTTCTCTAGCCGCAGCACAGGCCAGGGCAGAAGGGGGGAGTAGGAGGAGCGGTGAAAAGGGGTGAGGGGGAAAGGAGTCAGAAGCTAGTCTACTCCCCACCCTTGTCACTTGAATCATCTCCCAATAATCTCCCTCACTGCCTGAATTGCTCCTCTCCCACCCCAATCACTGCCCTACCACTCAGATCATTCCCTCAACTCCTAGTCATCCAATCTCCCCCAGTTGCCCCATTCCCCCCTCTCCTCCCACTGCTTGGATTGCCTTCTACCACACAGATCACATCTTCCCCTGCTGCCCTGATTGCCCACCACCACCACTTGGATCACTACCACTTGGATTCCCCCCAGTACTACCAGCATTGCTCCCCTGCCACTTAAATAGCTCCCTGCCACCCCAATCAGTCTGACAGTGGTAGAGACAGTCATGGCAGCAGCAGATGGGTTTCTTCCCCCCACCCCACCTGAAGTCTGTGCCACCCCTGCATACAAGGATCCAGCTCACATGCCCTGCTGGGACCATCTTCTGTGGCTGTCTACCAACTCCCAACCCACCTCCTGCCCTTCCTTCCTCCTACCTGCTCCCCCCTACTCCCTTCCCCATGCCCACCTCCCCCTGACCCACTTCACTTCTTCTGTACTCACCAGCTACCCAGCTGTCCATGGCTATAGAGTTTGGGATAATAGTTGATGCTGGGAGCAGTGCCAGTCATTATATCTCAGTGGAACAGCCAGAAGTTAAGGTAACTCAAGCTAGGTATCAGAGTTCAAAGATAACCCTCACTCAAGTAGCACAATTTTAAGATGACTAGGGCACTTAACACTTGTTAATAAGCTTCAAAATGTGGCCACTCACATTTCAGGTGTGTTTAATATGGTCTGATTGTAACATTTAACAAAGCCTTAAGGGTGAGTTTACATGTTCACTTTAGGTTGCTCATAGAACTGGTTTGTCCACATTTTGACATGCAAAACTAGTTTTAAGCACTCCTTAGGTAGCTTAAAATGATGCAACTCCAGCCTAGGTTTCTCTCCGATCTATGTTTCCCAGCTCTTGTTGCATTAACATGTAGCCACCCTAGGGTACACATTCATATGAACACCTCACCTACCCCCTCTCCGCTGCTGGCCTGGATCAGGCCCACTGCTCCTACCCTACACCTCACTGATTGTGCTGCAGCCCCTGCCCCTGTCCCCCACCATCCCTGATTGGCCTCTTGCCTCTCCCAACCCCCCATGGATTAGATCTACCATCACCAGCCCTATACCAGAGCTCCAGAGCCCCAACTCACTCTCACCTGTGTCCCCCAGTTTATTTTTGACTGCTGGCACTGTCCCAGTGGAGCAGGTATGGAAGAGGAGGTACCCACCTGCCTAGCCCCCACCACTGCCACTGCTCTTTGGCAGCAACTCAGTGGTTGCTGGACAGTGTCAGTGATGGAAACCAGGCAGGTGGATTCCCCTTCCCTGCCTGCCCAAGCAATAATTCTTTTGTTTTATGGGTGGTCAAAATGTAACTTGCATAACAAAGTTAATTGTAGTATTGACAACGTGAGTGGTTTGTTTGTTTTTGTTGTTTAGGGATTTTTTAAATTTTCTCTTTACTGTTTTTATGTTTCATTGAAATACATGAAATAATTAGAAAGCATGTTATTAAATAAGGTCATATTGCTTTATTAATTTTCAAACAAGTAATTCAGTATGGGTTTAAAAAGGAGCCTTATGACAACTCTACATTCCCTTCCAATTATCTAAAAGTACAAATCCATATAATACCATCATTCCTTCTACCAAACACAACCCACAGTACCAGCCTTGCAGCTTGTCCTATACCATCCTCTGCCTGTCCCTTTCAAAAACTAGGTAAACTGTGTTTTATGGTATTGATATGACATAGTTGCTGAAATTAAATTGCCACCACTCACCTCCCTCTCTCTCCTGTCCCCGCCCCAAAAAAAAACTTGTGTAAAAGTGCCCAGAAGTACTACATTTAATGCTCAGTAGCAAAGGTGCATTAATGAATGTGCACACATGCCCACTGTGGGGTTGGCTTGCAGGCTTGTTAGAACCTAACTAGGGTGGAATATTCATCTTTGAATCTCAGGCTTTGGTAACTGGCCCCAGTTACCAGGACTGGTAGAATCAACAGGACTGCCGATTTCTAGAGCTCTGGCAAGGACTCTCATAGGATACTAGGAATAGCCAGAGGAGAGGGCAAGAATCTCTATTTTTTTATTTTCCAATTGCAAACCTATGGTCTGTTTTATTTGCATAATTCTTTCATGATCTGTAATTTCTCTGTATGGGCCAAATTGGGCTCTTTTGCTACTATATCAGAAGTCAAAATTATGTCCAATTTACTCTCTTCTACCATTTATAGAATCTCTCAGCACTCCGGGTTTCCAGATTCAGTAGCTCAATTGAAAAGTTAAATTATTTCCTCCCTGAGATAGATCCCCAGTCATTTTTTCCTAGATGAATTACATGCACCCATCCCCAGTTAATTATTTTTTTTATTTTTCATTTGGCCAAGACTACTTTGCTCCTTCACAGGATAAACCCAGGTATAAACAGACCAAACTGTTTATGGAGACACAAGGGCCAAGAAAACAGATGTCTATGCTGCTTGCCATATCACAAATGCCCCAAATTTGTGCTTGTGACATAGGTGATATACATTTGTGCCACTATTTTGTGTTGGCCATGTTTCCTTCAAGGCAAAAGAGTGCTGCCCACATTCTCTGGTCACACTGGGCAAGTGTTCCCAGGCCTTCAGAGGTCCAATCTTGTGCACATTCCTGGGTCATGCAGCAACGGGTCCCTGACAGGCCAGGAGAATCTGCCTGGGTTTCCCATTCGCAGAGATGTGCACCCAGTGAATCCGACTTGATGTGAATCTCTTCAAGCAGTAAAAACCTGGGGTTCCTCCATTCACCCCCCGCCCCTCCCATGTTGCCCTGCAGAATTGCACCCCAGGATTTGAAGGGGCCTGACTCTGCATGACAATGGACGATGTGCATTTCACCCAGTAAACCAAGTCAGCTGTGCCAGGCACATCCTGCTGTGGATGATCTGCTTCATTTATCAATGTCTGTTCATATGTCCAGGGAAATTTCAAAAAAGGTTGTGAATGCCCATGTAACAGGGGGGCTTCTCAAGGCTGATTTGCCTTTGGCCTACCCACCTGTTTCTAGGCCAACCACCTGCCTTCTCACCTGCCACACCTTGTTGTTATCTAATTAATTATCTTAATCAGGCAGGAGGCTGGACATTTTCTTGTCCTGATGCCAGGGGGCACTATCTGCAGCTCCATTCCTTCCCTACACTGCAGCACATGCCTCGCAGATGGCATCCACTGATGTTAATCTCACTGGCCCCACACTGGGCCCCAGAATCGTCCAGTTCAGACCCCAACTGGATCCCTCAACTCAGGCAGCCTACCCCACCCTCATTTAGGCTGCCTAGCTCCCTGAAACTATTTCCTCTCTCAAGCATGGTCCCCCTGGGACCTTTGGCCACACAGGTCCTGGCCTTGCATTCAAGGCCGGTTGGGAGCCCCAGGCCCTTAGCTCTGGGCATCCCTCACAGTGGGCCCCTGACCCTTTTAACTGTTCTGGTCCTGGCTCCAGCATTACCAGTTAAGGGCACTCTAAGTCTAGTAGACCTCCAGCCCCCTCTGGACTCTACTAGTGGATGACCCACCCAGTTGTGGGAGCTTGGGTTATTAAGGCACCCTGACCCACCTTTCACCAGGGTGGTAAATGACCTGACATTTTATGGGAGCTCCTACACCACTGGAAGCCCCACCAGGCCACCCACTCCCAGCAGGGTGTAGGTTTAGGTCATGCCCAGGACCAGGAGACTCCTAGCTATCCTCTACAGCTCCTCCCTTACCTCCAGGATGTTCCATGAAGCCTTACAGCCAGACAACACTACTGCCTGGCCTGCCAGCAGTAAACTGATCTGTTTATATAGGCAGCGAGGAATCGAAAATGGCTGCTGCAATCAAGCACCTGCTGGCTGCTTGGCTGGGACCTTAAAGTGGCAGGCACAAACACTGCCCTCCCACAGTCCCCTTACAGATTTTACCTGATGTTGTCCTTGTGGTGGACAAACTTTCCCTCCTCTACTTTCCTTAGTAAAATAGGTAGTCATTAGGCCTCTCAGGAAACTAGTAGATCCTCTCCACTTGATTTGTCTCCCTTCTTTCATGCTCTAATTCACCTCTCTAAATTCTGTTTGTCCATACAGATCCTCACATGATAGTCAAATCCAATCCAATAAAGTATCAATTTATATATGTAAATGGGTGGTACAATCCTTCTCTCTTGTTTGAAATTTCTCCAAATTTGTATTCAATTTCTATCCCCTGTTCTATTAGGTAGTACTTTTTGCTCCTATCCTTTACTCAGTTTTATATTTCAATGACTTTATTGAAAGCAGTTAGTTGCCTGAAAAAGGGTTTATGTTGTAGGATAAAAGAGTTATTATTGCTCATAAAGAATGTTATTGCTTTGAATCTTACTGTTCAATCAAAGAAAAGGAGAAGACTTTTTTGTAGTAATTAAAAATGTTGCTAAAGTGAAATAACTCCTTTTCCAAAGAAGTTAAAACGTTTTAGCATTATGTTGCTCTTCACAATGCTGAAAATATCTTTGATAATCGGCTACTTCTGTGATATGTTTTAAATTAATTGCAAGCACTATAGAGACTATGTCTGTTTGTTCTATTAGATTCACTTGGCTTTTAAATCTTATCCTGGGATTGTTGGATACTGAAGAGACCAGCTGCAGGGGAAAAAAGTAACCTCTCATCCCTCATAGCTCGCCTTCCTTAACTCTGATACCTCAAGTGTTTTAATGCCCAGAAAAAGTACTTTTAAAAGTTGTCAATTGACTTTTGATGTTATCGCGTGACTAAATTCCCACACTGATATCACTTTATGAAAATCAATTCATCTATGTCATCTTGGATTCCTTTGTAATTTACTTTCTAAGATTAGATATTGCTTCCAAAATATCTAATCCCAAGATTGTTTTAATGATTCCTTGCTTATCTATTTGTAACATAGGCAAATTTGGTCAAAAGGTTTGCTATCTCTCAGATGACAAAACTGATTTTTTTTTCATTTAAAAAAAGCTTTTGAAGACAACAGCAAAAGGTTCCTGACAGAGGTATTCAGGACAGCGTGGCATAAGAAACTAGGGAGGTATTTTGAAGCCCATGGGTTAGGCAAATATTTTATCAAGGACAAAGTGCCAGGTCCTGACTGCAGAAACTTAACTGCTCTTGAAAAAGTAGAATTTAGCACTGAGTCCTACAGTTGAGAGTAGACTTAGAGTGAAGTTACATGTTGCATGCAGACCATACTAAATCTGTGAAATGTTAAGTGGCATTAGTAGTCTCATATTAAAGGCGTATATGGTTTCTTGCCTGCACAGCTCTGACTTGCCACTAGAGGACTGCTAAGCAGCACTATGGCTAGGACCTAAGATACCTGGGTAATTTCCCTACTCTGGGTGTGGGGGGAGGTTGGGAGCGATGCGTCCTGGGATGATAAAGAACTGCAAATTGCTCATTCTATCTCCATGGAGAAGACAGATGTTACCCTAACATGAGCTAGTTACTATAGCCCAGAGCTGACCCTGAAGTGGCGTAATTTGAGATGCTTAGACGTATAGTGACCATATATCCTGTTTCAGCTGAAAAAGCCCTGGATTTCACGGGCTGGCCATGGCCAGCTGTTGGGAATTATAATGGGCATCCCAGAAATGCAGGGGCATGGGGTCAGTCTGGCCAGGTGTTGGAGTGGTGTGGAGCGCCTTGCAGGCAGGCAGGCACCATTGCTTGTTTGCTACACAACCCCACCCCCTGTGAGGTCATGGGTGGGGAGGGGCTATGCCTTGGATTTCCATATGGTCAGCCTACTCAGAGGGCTGTTAGAATGAGTTCACAAGCTTTATCTCATGGATGCTCACATTTTAAGCTCCTTTAGTATAGTCTAAGTGTAATGTATAACCTCACCATTAGGAAAGTGGAACACTGCTAAATGCAGTGCTTACAGCCCTTGTTGAGTGGGGTATTATATGTTCACTTGCAACAGTTTCAAATTATTTGAATGTTAAGACCTATTAAAGTTAGCCCCTATTAGGAGATAACTCTTACCTGAAAGGGAATAAGTTTGCAATTGCAGGAGGGCACTAATTGTAGTAAACTACCCAAATGTGCCTATGCTCACATTGTAACTGTTTAGTAAGTGTTAATTTGAATGTGTGACACCACCATATATGACACCTACATAACCTACCACATAATGGCAATGATTGGTACTTACACACATGGTTTACATTCCATGTAACTATGCTTTGCCTTTGCAGCCTAATGAGCATACTCAATAGGGAAGCATAGTGCTTTGTCACAGGAACAGCACATGTATGATAATGTGTTAAATCCTGACATTTTAGTCCCAGAAAAACTACATCCAGTAGACAGATACACTCTAGGCACTTGCGCTAAAAGGGTTATGGAATTTGCCCAGAAGTAAGAAGCCTGGGTTACAGGCTTCCCTCATTCAGAGTGAAGTTCAAATATACAACTCTTTCCTCCCAGCAAAATGCTCTACTCACTAGGCTACAAGTTAGCAATTGTCTACTCATCATCTTGAAGTTGGCCCACTAAGCAACTGGGAAGAGAAGATGTGTGGGACTAGGGGGAAGAATGGTAAGTGAGATTGATGTTGCCTTAAAAGGGAGGGAGCCACTGGCTCTAGTCTGAGTTTCTGCTATTGGGGACACAAACTATCTGGTTGCATTTTTGTCCCCATGGATATTTAATGCAGTGGGCCAGCAGTTTGCTTAACATATTGAAATGTTTCTAAATTTAGCCTTGCAACGTCTCAACACATGCTTCTGAGGCAGCATTCAAATATTCTTTCTATTATAGACACATGACAGTGATCTGGTAGAACGTATTGCACATTAGAAGTCATATTTATTAATCAGCATTATGACATTTCACAATCATTTTTGCTTTATTATAAATCTGTACTTCACTCCTAGAATGCTGAGTGAATTTCAAAACTTCTGGCTAAACTGTGCTATAGAGAATGAGTTACATCAGCCCAAATTGGTTGGATCCTACTGAAATATTTACCCAAACTGGTTGAGTCTCTTTGCTCTGACAAAATAATTTGGAAATCTCATGAGATCAAGCACATGTCTGTGCAGCTCAGAAATAAATCAAAAACAGCAAAAACAGCCTCTCTTGACATCCAAAAAAACCTGAAAGAGTAGTGTAAAGAATCCTCTGTAAATAAGTTTGCTTAATCTCTTGTTGTGCCTCCTTTTCATTTTTTTCCGTGAACATTTATGTGATCAGTATTTCAGTAGGGCATCATTGATCATACCTTGGGAGAATGAGCCCATCCCAAAGAGAATCCAACTTATGATCCTGGACAGCAGTTAGCATTGCAACACACACACGTTCTTATGTCCTACAGCACCTGAGTTATCAATAATAGTCAAATTAAATGCTGCGGTTATAAAGTAATGTCCATGAATGAAAGGCATATGGCAAGGTGAGAAGGGGAATGTCACAAGCAGTAGATTGAGGTAGTACATTTTCATAAGCAAAGACAGATTTATCACTGTAAACCTCTAGAATTTTGCCTAAGTCCATCTAACACGATACATTTTTAAAGCAAAGAAAATATGTACTTCACATGATAGCACAGCAGTCAGTTACTCTAAAATAATTTTCATCTAGAGAACATCAGCAGGGCAGACTTTGCCTATGCTGCTCTCAATGAATCCAAACACTCCTAACAGTGAACTGGGTTGTTTAGTCTCTATGTCCATTCAGTCCTTAGTCCTACAGTTCAAACAGTCAACAGTGATGACTGCTGTGAATGATAGTTTGCAACCTGGACATCCTCTACCGGGAGTTAAATTGAGAGCTACCCATCCCTCAGTATCAATTGCAAATCGGTGGAATTCAAAAAAGTGCAACAGAATGTCTGTTCTACGTTCCCACTATATCTAGTGCCCCAAACCAACTCTTTGAAAGCCTGAGATATCACCCTTTTAAATAATTCCCTATCATTATTGTTATTTAAGAGGTCTTCCAAAAATACTTAGTAAACCTAATGTGCTAGTCCTTATATGTATATATAACAAAGTTATTTTTTTCTTTTTCTATCTTTTGATTCAGTTATCTAAATAATATACGTATAAAATGTGCTCCATTTTAAGATGACAAAGTGGAAAGTAAATGTAGTGACTCTTTCAAGTGAATCTGGGACTGTCACATAAGAACTTTCTTTCCTTTTGGCAGTACAAATAAGAGATCCTCATTGTTATACAAAAAGGTAACAAACTGTGTAAGATTGGGAATGATCAAAGCAGGTAGAAAATAAGGTTCATTATATTTTGCATCACATCAGTTGGGGTTTTCTGTCACTGCCAGAAGAAGGGCCAATATTTGGTAGGTGTCTTTTAATCAATAATTCAGCTGGTTTGCTCACCTCTTTTGTCCAGTTTCAGACTGCTTCACTTCTCAGAGTTTATATGAGTGTATCTATTTAGGTGTCAGAAAGCAGATGAAGCAAAATATTCTAAATGTTTATTCTATCATGTTTATTTTCTGTCCATCACATTTGTTCTGGCAAAGATTTAACTGGTTTATTATCCTTTCGTGTCCTTCCCTAGCACGTTCATTTTGCATGGATGTTCATCTTCTTTGGTCACTGTCATGAAGGGGCACAGATCTATGCTCTCTTGCTGCTTTTTCATTTGTTGCATGCAATAAAGTAAGCACAACTGTCAACATGGGGCCTGATGTGATTTGCTTCAAGGATTTGTTTCCTGAACATACGACACTTTTTTTATTTTGGATTTCACTCTCATTGATACTTTCCCCTCTTAGTTATCTTTTTTAAAAAATATGCCTATGTGTGCATGCCTATGTAGGCGGGCATATGTGGTTTAGACTCTAGTAGGGTTGCAAACTGTTAAGGCCAAAGAAAATATTTTGGGTCCCCTCCCTCCACTCATCTAGGTGCTGAAAAGGACCCATACTGCTTAAGTTGCACAGTACAGCAAAAACCCCTAGAATTGATTATATGTGTATACAGCAGTGTAAGAGTTATGTTATAGCCAGGATGATCCAGGAAGTATGTGAGAGGCAAGGCTTTTGGGGGATTGATATATTTTATTGGACTATGTCTGGCTTCTTTTTTTTCCTTTAGGTTTTGGATTTTCCATTGTAAGTGGCCAATTTGGTTTCTTCCATTTTATGGCAATGTTAAGAATGAAGCTGCATTTCAGCTCCTCACTAAAGAGTTTCTTGTAGTTACTTTTAGGAAGGGTCAGGTTTTACATGAATAGATTATACCTTTACATGCAAATAAATTGTCTTATCCTCATATTTGAACAACTCTTACCAGATTACATCCATGCTCTTGTTCCCTCTTCTCCCTTAGTCCTCTTCCTCACCTCTGCCTTCTTTTCTTAATGCTCCCTTTGTCTGATTTTCAGCTACACTCTTATTTCTCAAGCTCTGAAAATCTGACAGGTAGAGAGAGAGAGGTTTCTATCACTACTCTATTAAAAATGGGTTTGATTTTGCAGTGTAATAAGAGTGTAAAAACCCAGTAGCACGCACATGAGGCTATCATTTTTACTAAGCATAATTCTTTAAAATAATAAACTTTCCACATCTAAATGAAACAGGCCTACACTGAGCAGTAAGATTTTAGTATATAGTAAAAAAAACCCAGAAAAATGTATAGTGAATCAAATATATAATGGTTAAGGCAGTGTAATGACAAAACATAGAAGCTGAGAATTGTAATTAAAAAGTGTAAGGTCACAGGAACGGTCTTTTTCATATTAAATGAGGTTTGAGCAATATTGAAATACCTTATTTGCTTGAATCTAAGACAAACCTAAATTTAAGATGACCCCTCTCCCCACCTGCAATAATTAGATTCCACATAAGGAAATATTTTAATTTGGTATTATTTTTATAAACAGATCTACTGAGAAAAACTATAGGTGAAGTGAAGTACCCAAAGATTGGAAGAGGGCCAATGTGGTGCCTATCTTCAAGAATGGGAGGAAAGTAGATCTGGCAAACTACAGGCCCAACAGCCTGACCTCCATCCTGGGGGAGGTCTTGGAAAAGATTATCAAAGAGGCCATCCTTAACAGACTAGCTCACAACAATATTGTGAGGGATACCCAGCACGCATTTGTTGCGGGTATGTCTTGCTTAACCAATCTCATTTCCTTTTATGACCAGGTGACCTATCACCTGGACAAGGGAGAAGAGATTGACATATATCTTGACTTTAAAAAAGCCTTCGATCTGGTATCCCACGATCACCTCTTGGCTAAACTAGCCAACTGTGGCCTTGACCTCACCACAATCTGCTGGCTGCTGAATTGGCTCTGCGGTAGGACCCAGAGGGTGATGGTTGATGGAAGCCAATCATCCTGGTGCGCGGTCATCAGTTGGGCCCCTCAAGGCTCTGTCCTAGAGCCTGTACTATTTAACATCTTCATCAACGATGTGGACATTGGTATCAGAAGTGGACTGGCCAAGTTTGCCAATGACACCAAACTCTGGGGTAAAGCATCCACACCTGAGGACAGGAGGGCAATCCAGCCAGATCTTGACAGGCTCATGAAATGGGTGGATCAGAGATGGTGTTCAACGCCGAAAAATGCAAGGTTCTCCACCACGGGAGGAAAAACCTGTGGCATGCTTAAAGGCTTGGCAGTGCTACGCTGGTTAGAACTACAGATGAAAGGGACTTTGGGGTCATGATTGACCGCAAGATGAATATGAGCCTTCAGTGTGATGCTGCAGCTAGTAAAGCAACCAAAACGCTGGCTTGCATCCATAGATGCTTCTCAAGCAAATCCTGGGACATCATTCTCCCCTTGTACTCGGCCTTGGTGAGGCCGCAGCTGGAGTACTGCATCCAGTTTTGGGCTCTACAATTCAAAAAGGATGTGGAGAAGCTTGAGAGGGTGCAGAGGAAAACCACGTGCATGATCAGAGGTCAGGAAAACAGACCTTATGATGAGAGGCTGAGAGCCATAGGACTCTTCAGCATGGAAAAGCACGGGCTCAGGGGTGATCCAGTGGCCACCTATAAGTTTATCAGGGGTGCTCATCAGGATCTGGGGGAATATCTGTTCACCAGAGCGCCCCAAGGGATGACAAGATCGAATGGTCACAAACTCCACTGTGACCAATTCAGGCTGGACATAGGGAAAAACTTCTTTACTATCCAAGCCCCCAAGGTTTGGAATAGACTGCCGCTGGAGGCAGTTCAAGCACCCACTTTGAATGCCTTCAAGACACATTTAGATGCTTATCTTGCTGAGATCCTATGATCCCTGCTGACTTCCTGCCCCTGGGGCAGGGGGCTGGACTCGATGATCCTCTGGGGTTCCTTCCAGCCCAAATGTCTATGAAATCTATGAAACTATAGCAATACCAGTAAATCATGAATTCAGTCTTAGCCTCAATTCAAACATTAACTTAGTTTAATTTGTTTTAGATTCTTTCCAGAACCTAATTAGTGCCACTCTAGATCTGACAGCTTAGCACTGGTGCCTTTCACATGCATCCTCACTCTCATACTCTTCACTCTTTACTGTTCTCATCTTCACTCTCATCTTCCCACAAAATATTATCTTCAGTTCCATCCATGGTATTGGATATACAACATTTCTTGAAGCCTTTAATAATAGATTTTGAAGATACCCTGCCCCAAGAAGTCAGAATCTATTGGCAAAACAGTGCTCTGGTTGGCTTCTTAACCATCACACCAGGTATAAGCACACGGTTCCCTGCCAAGAGCCAGTCTGAGTACTGACACCGTAACTGGTCCTTAAAGGACTTATTCACTATGAAATCTAGTACTTAGAGTTGAGATGTCATACCAGCAGGTACAAGATCACAGCTGATTGACTGAATTTCTGTTTTCATAGCTGGTGTTAAATGCCCTCTGAATTAAGCTAATTTTTACATTCCTCTATTTTTTTAGCAGTGCCCCGGTCTCCATTTCCATACAGCATCCAACCAGTCATTCATCAATTCACTTGACATCCACACTCATTCCTGGCACCTAACTGCTATTCCTGGTGGCAGCTTTTCTTTTAACAGAGTTTTGTATTTCAAAAATCAGATAGGGTAGCAATTTTCTCCCATCTGCCAATATTGCTAATAGCAATGTAATTCATGACTTTTCATTTCCTGTATTTCTCATAATTATGGATTTTGCACCTTTCTCATGGATGCTGACATTGCTTGGCATGTCAAAATAAACTGGTGTCTACTCAGCATTACAAATCTGGCCCAGCAGGTAATCATGAGTTTGTATAGCCCAATAATGTACCACTGGAATTCAATAAGTTTTTTGCTGCAGTCTGATGATAACTTTTGTGCAGGTTATTTTCTTCATCTCAGGGATAAGCCATTACATTGCATCATTTGGATACACTAGCCACTATTTGCTTTTAATTTTTGAAAGGGAGTGTTCAATTCCTTTGATATTTCTAATGCCTTGAGTCAAGCACTTCGTTGGCATTCATTTCTTTCTCTTTTCTTGAACCTACTTATAGTTTCATAGTTTCTAGGGTTAGAAGGGACCTGAGCACATCATTGAATCTGACCCCCTGCCATGACAGGAAAGAGTACTGGGGTCAAACAACCCTAGCAAGGTGTACATCTAGCCTCCTCTTAAAAACCCCCAGGGTAGGAACCAGCACCACTTCTCTTGGAAGTTGGTTCCAGATCCTAGCTGCCCTGACCATGAAGTAGCAACTCCTGATATCTAGCCTGAATCTACCTTCTGCCAGCTTGTGACTGTTATTCCTGCTCACTCCTAGTAGTGCTCAGGGGAACAGGGACTCCCCCAGTGCCTGTAGGTCCCCTCTGACTAGTTTGTAACAGGCCACTAGATCCCCCCTCAGCCTTCTCTTAAGGAGGCTGAAGAGGTTCAGGTCCCTTAGCCTCTCCTCATAGGGCCTGCCCTGCTGCCCCCTGATCATATGAGTGACCTCCTCTGGACCCTCTCCATGCTGTCCACATCCCTCTTGAAGTGCGGCGCCCAGAACTGGATGCAGTACTCCAGCTGCGGCCTGACCAGT
>NW_017728906.1:182440546-182446510 GCF_001723895.1 Crocodylus porosus | reverse complement strand
GTGGACATGTTCCAGAATAATTCTCTCAAAAAGCGTGCCCAGGATTGAGGTAAGACTAACTGGCCTATAGTTTCCCAGGTCCTCCTTCCTCCCCTTTTTGAAGATGGGAACCACATTGGCCCTCTTCCAGTCTTCTGGCACCACACCAGAGCACCACAAGTGCTCGTAAAGCCGTGTCAGGGGTCCTGCAATGACCTCAGCCAATTCCCACAGTACTCAAGGGTGGAGATCATCCAGACCAGCTGATTTGAATACATCCAGTCCCTCCAGAAGTTCCCTAACTAGTTCCTCACTGACCCTTGGCCTAGGTGCACCTCCCCTGGGGTGTAAGGGGGGCCCAGTGGGGGGTGGCTGTTCCAGTTCCTGCTCAGGAAAATGGAGGCAAAGAAATCGTTAACTATGTTAGCTTTGTCATCTGGCATGACGACTAAGTTGCCCATCGTGTCCTGCAGGGGCCCCACATTACCCAGAACCTTCTTTTTGCCCCTTATATATTAAAAAAAGGACTTCTTGTTGTCCTTGATCTGGGAAGCTAGTCCCAGTTGCATCTCCGCCTTGGCCTTCCTGACTGCCCCCCTGCATCCCTGAGCAATCACAGTATAATCCTCCCTGGTGATGGCTCCTCCCTTCCATTGGGTGTGCGCCTCCCTTTCAGCTAAGAGACATTCCCAGATGCTTTTGTTGAGCCATGAGAGCTTTTGCACCCTCCTGGCCCCTTTGATCCATGCTAGGATTACCTGCCTTTGGGCTTGGAGGATTGTCTCCTTGAGGAGCAACCACTCTTCTTGGACACCTGGCTCCCCTCCCCTCTGGGACCTCAGTGCCACCCCGACTATTCTCCTTAGCTCATTGAAATCCACCCTCCTGAAATCTAGGGCTGCTGCCTTGCTGTAGGCCGTTGCCAACTTGCGCTGGATGGTGAATTCCAGTAGGCGATGATCGCTGCCACCCAGGTGGTCGAGCACCCACAGCCCCCTCACCAGGTTGTCATCCGTGGCCAGCACCAGGTCCAACAAGGCATCTGCTCGGGTGGGGCTGTGCACCTCCTGGGTTAGATGGAGGTCCTGCATTTTAGCTAGGAACCTACTTGAGTGGCCAGACCTGGCTGGAAAGTTCAGGTCATCCATAATGACCACATCCTTTGACGTAACTACCTCTGTGAGCTGACAAGAATTCCTGGCCTAGCTCTTCCCCTTGCTTGGGTGGTCTGTAGTAGACCCCCACCATTAAATCTCTTCCCCTCAACTGCCCTGTATTCTAACCCAGAGCACTTCAGAGTGCCTCACCTCTAATTCTTTGCTTGAGACCTTGCTTAACAGTTTCAGGAAAACAACCTTGTTATGGACCCCCAATTTTTTTCCATGTGGACTTAGAATTCTTGAGTTTCCATCAACATACCTTTGCTTCAGTAATGTTATACTGCCTTGCTGTCTCATAATTATTTGGTGTTTTTTGATTACCTTCATTTTAACATCTGTATCATAGCTCTGCCTCACTTCTTTTGGTATTTTCACATATGCATCATTATTTTCTTTTTTTTCTATATGGTCTGTCATGATCCCTCACTGGCATCCCTCATCACTGCTTCTGGTTCCTTTGTTGCATGCTAGATCAGCATGTCTGTTCTGGGTCCCTTGTCACTGCTGCCAGGTCCCTTGCCACTGCATGCTAGGTGCATCGCCTGATGCTGGGTTCCTTGCCTCTACTGGTGGGAGCCTTACCATGTGCTAGATCCCTCACTGCCAGCCTCTCCCCATAGCATCTTGGGTTCTGGCAGGCAGATGATCAAGTCTGCTGACTGGCTGGTGGGTGCTGAGACAATGCAGCCTGTGCTGGCCCAATTCCTTACATACAGATCAAAATGACCCAGCAGGTGCCAGCCAGGCACCATCTCTGCGGTGTGTGGAGTTTCTGGCCACTGCACGCTGAGTCACTCTGAGCTACTGCCCCAGCAATGGGTCACAATGCAACTCATCATATGTTTACTGAGGAACTGGCTAATTAGCTCCACAGTAAATGCTTTGGCATTTACACATGAAGTGCAGTTAGGCTGAAGTAAACTAATTAACTCCACAGCAGGGTAGTACTTGCAAATTCAAGTTCTATCCTTCTGTGGAGTAAAAAACTCCAGAGCAGTGCACGTGTAGATGCTGCTGCAGCTGGTTAGGGCATGAGGGTGCTTCAGTGTGGGGACTGCCTACTGGTTATCCCCATGCTGGAGCACCCTCATGCCCCAGCCAGGTCCTTCACAGCATGGTATGCTGGTGGATAACAGACTTAGGCTGTAAGGCTGAGCCCCAAAGTTTCCTCCTAGCTGCAGCTGCTCTGACCTACCTTAACATGCTGTGGTCCCAAGCACATGTTGAAACCACACAGCTGGGAGAAATAAACTCTGGAGGTTATTGCTTTGCATTAATTGTATGTGTAGATACGCCCACTGGCAGCATGCCTGGGTCCCTATCTGGGTGCCAAATTGCTCCAGCACCTGCTGCTTAACCAGCAGCTCAGAGCATCTTAGCACTTGCTTGCCTGAAACCCTACATGCTGTGGGGCTGGTTCCTCACTGTTATGTGTCAGGTCATTTTAAGCTGCATAGGGGTTTTTGGCCAGTAGTTGCTGAAGCAACTTGGCACATGCTGGCAGGCAACAGCTTAGCAGGCCCCTGCACTGGCTAGCCAGGAACCCTGCACACTGAGGGGAGTCCAGGTGTCCTCTGCTGACTGGTCACATGCTGGGTGCCTGTCCATGCTGCCTCTTCACTAACCTTGCCTTCCCCTATGCATTTTCTGATTTCAGATAAGTCACATTCAATAATACGATGAGGTTTGATTTTCCCCATATTGAATGGGGGAAAACTTTATCTTATAATTGACATCTTATATAAACTCCATCTTATATATGGTAATCATACAGTCTAAAACAGAAAAATCAATAAAAAATAAGTTCCATGGGAGGGAAAACAAAAAGCTGAACAGCAAAATAAATGAACATAATTCAAGCAGTTTTTAAACAGAACTAGAGACTGTATAAGCAGGCAAAACAAAAAACCTATTTTCTTATATCCATGCTGCAATATTATTCCTTTAAATGCTTTCCTGAGACATCATGCTTCCATAAATGATGCTTCAGGAGATAAATTCCTGGTCATAGACCTAGTTATTTCAGGGTTTCCATTCCAACAGATCAAAAACAGAGGGCTCTGAGTCTAAATACCTAAGCGTATGTCAGTGCATGCACATGCCCATGTATACATACAAGGCAGAGGTAACAAGATGACCCTCCAAAATGAGACAGGCTGTACTGCAGTCAGATTGTAACACCTTTTTCTTCTCACATTCAAATCCTATTGCCATCTACTTTGATCCTATTATGACACCAGCTTCTGCTTAATTTTGAAAAGATGAAGCTGCAGTATTCACCTGTACCTTTATGGAGCTGAATAATGTTGCTATTTACATTTCCACTCTTCTTCTTCGCTGGTTTATAGATTTCTCCCACTCTGAGCTTCATAACGTTCCTATATCACAACATTTATTATCTGTGTAATGCTTTATATGGTCGAAGCATACATTAACTGAACTTCACAACACCCCTTTGAGAGAGGTAGATATTATCCTGTCATACTGAAAACTTGGATGAGTGAAAAAATTATGGCTACAGAACTGAGTTCCTGGCTTTATGTACACGTAACCATGCAGCATTTTACACCTATAATGCTGTTTATGTGTGGAATAGCTCATGTGCTCATTTGTGCTAGTCAGATGTTCTCTTCTTTATACCATGATAAATTCTGATGCTAAGACATATGCTCTCATTTCTGCTTTGTCTCCACACTAATTTTGAACCTACTCTGCTTCCATTAAAGTTTAAGGAAGATTTGTAATTAACTCCAGAGGGACCAGGAACAGGCATTTAGGTTGTGACCTCTACTAGAGCCTTGGCCTATATTCCGTGTTACCAAATAACACAGACAGTTATTTACATCAATACAAAACAGGCTTAAAATGCTACTAAATTAGAATGGCAGCTTTTTATTCCCACCTTGCATCAACTTAAGTAACTACTCAGGGTCTAATGGAAACAGACAATTAGGTTCAAAAATATCTTTTAAGTTGCTTTTTTTTTTGTCAAACACATCTCCAATCTGTCCCTGTATAAGTAATAACAAAAAATAAAGCTCCTTGTGTTTGATCCAAACAGTCTGTCAAATAGTTGTTTACAGTTTAAGCTACATCAAACAGGCTTTCAAGGGACATAAATGAGAGACAATTTTAAACAATGTTTCTTAGATACCCGTACCTCAAATCTCTTCTCCTTTCTCTCCACCTTACTATCTTGACTTTTTGAGACGTTACTGAAGAAATGGGATGATAAATTTGGAAAGCTAATTCAATGAGAATGTTTAGGTCATTAACTCATGACCTAATCAGAATTAGTTAACCTTTTTGTTTAACACCTTTACCTTAAAAGATGCAGTGTTAACTTTATCACTTTTGATTTAAATAAATGGCTTGAATACTGTGGATGTGATTTCACACTTATTATCAGGCATGAAACATTACATTCAAATAGTAACAGAAGCAAGTTCTTTTCTCCACAATTCAGGTTCACACATGCACACAAGAATTCTGCAGGCATTCAAGGCCTAATTCTCATAAGGACTCCATATGTATTTTCCAGGTATTTGTTCAAACTCAGCAGTTGCCTTCCCTAAAGATGACTACAATAGTCTCTTCAGTCTTGTTACTTCAGCCTATCTTAATAACATTGTTTTGCAGCATTTGGGAAACAGCTACATCTCTAACACAGTTGGTGTTGATCTGCATCAACGTCTGGTACCAGCCTCTTCTCAATGTGTATCCTTTGCCAATTACTGCGTGCATCTACAAGTGCACTTAACTGCACAGTAGACTAATTTGCTCTGGTGTAAAGCATCACAGTCAACATGTGCAAAGCTATTAGACTGCAGCAAACTAATTTTTGCTGCCATAACATGATACTGTTGAGGACAGTACTGTCTTACTTACTGTGGCAAAAAAACCCTGCTCCTAAGCACACATGTAAATGATGACCTGGGCATATATTGTGCTGGTCAGCCCAGTAGCAGGGGACCAGGCACCTGTCTGCCACCTAGCCACAGGACTCCTCACACTGGGGCACTTTTATGCCCTTGCCAGCACCAGTGCTGCCTCCCAGAGCCCAGGGCTGACCACTCCAGAACTGCTTGCCAGCCTGGGGATGCTCTCCACTAGCCCAAACTGCTGTGGTCCTAGATGCAGCATTTGCACCCTGGGCCACAGCAGTATGAGCATGTACACATGCCATTAAGGAGTCATGAGCCAAGAAACCGAGTTTATCATGTTGGCTTAACATGTAGAAGCACTCACTATGTTGTTCCTCACCACCAGGAATCCTGGTTTTCTTTGTTTAAAAATCCCAGTTTCTCTGATAAAGACCCAAATTCTCTGATTAAATACCCCTAAATACATGTTTTTCCATTATTAAAATGAAATGCCACTATATATTATAATATAGTAAAAGCCTTAGTCTGTCTGACTGTAACACTTTATTTGCACTCAGATTGGTTGTCTCAGCAGCCAATCACAATGCTGAATGAAACAACCCATCAGAGTGCACTGCACAGACAGACACACATAGTAGAGTGGTGCCATGATGGTGGGGACTGTGGGGCCAGAGCAGGGGCCAGAGCAGTGCTGACCTTGCCCCCCCCCACCCCCTCTGCCCCAGCCTGGCCCTGCTCCTTGGAGGCAAAGGGGGATGGTGGGCATAGACTGAGACAATGGAGTGCCACCATGATGGTGGGGATGAAGTGGATTGAGCAGGGGGCCAAGTCAGTGGTGCTGGCCTTGTCTTCCCCCATCTTGCCCTGCTCCTTGGAGTTGGTGGCAGTGTGGGGTGCTCACAGCACAGTGCTGGCCTTGGCCCCCCTGCTCTGGCACATGG
>NW_017728906.1:182437490-182439631 GCF_001723895.1 Crocodylus porosus | reverse complement strand
CCCCCCCCTCCCCCACTGCTTTATGACACTGAGAAGCCCTGGTATGCCTGTGTCCTGCCTGTGCCAATACCATTACCCCTCACTCCCAACCTACATCCCCCCTCCTAGCCCTGCCAGTGCCCCTCACTCCTGACCCACATCCCCTCTGACCCTGCTATTACCCCTCACTCCTGACCCGCTGCTCCCCTCCCCTATTCCCCCCAGTGTGCAAGGAAGCGGTCAGTGTGAGGGAATGAGTGGATATGTGGGGCAGTAGGAAGGCACATGCCCCCCCAGATTTCTGTACCCACAGTGGGGCTGCCAAGGGGTTGAACTAGCTCCAGGCAGGAGCTGCCTCCATGACCTAGCAGGAAGGAGCCAGCAAAAGAGGGAGCACTGCAACAGCATGGCAGCCAAGCTGAGGGGCAGTGGCATGGAGTTGTGCCCTTGCTGTTGCCGGGTGGGCAGGTGTGCTTCACCTGGGCAGACACGGTGGCAGGGCACTCCCTCCCACACTAGATCCCATCTGCTGGGCCATGGAGATGGCTTCTGCCTGGAACTGGCCCAGCCTGGCTGCAGCCCAGCACCCCTCTGTGGGCACAGAAATCTGGAAGGAGGCATGTGCCCCTCCCTGCCCCCACCCTGCATATTACCTGTGCCCACCCCCACCCCAATAGATTTGCCTGGAGGGAGCCATGGGAGCTGCTTTCCACCACCCTGCCTAGCTGCCATGTGCATATGTGCACGTATGTGCATGTGGCACCACATGTCCCGCTTCCCACAGCCCCTTGCAGGCTGAAAATCTGCTAGCCTGCAAGTGGAAACCCATGGTTTCCTGGGTTTTTTATCCTTAAAATAGACAATCCACATTTTCCATGTTTTTTCTGCAGCAAACAGAAAACACAGATCCTTGTCATCACTAACAGTCACACTACCCTTTACAATTCTGAAAGCAAGTGAGGAATGATTGTTGTCCAAAGGAACTTGCCCCATTCCAGCTCCTGTCCACAAACCCCTCTATTCCTATTGCCCACTCCACTCCACTCCAACCTGTACCTTCTAAAGTTCCCACTTAGGATTTCTTCAACTCCTAGCATTGCTCCTCCTCATTGGCAGGAACTGGTGGCACTGAAAGCACATGAGTGTCTTGCTTTTTGGCAATCAGAACCATAGAAGTCTCCTAACCCTGGAAAGTGCAATAGCAGAAAATCCTGGTCATCTCTTGCAACCCTGGATAGAGCAGTATCAATAATACAGAGGAGGGCATGGATTTCATGTTTGACTGTTAGCATATGGGGCTTTTAAAAGACATGTTCAATACATTTGGAATCTTCATAAAATTTAGCTACAACACTCTAGAAAAAGCTCTGAGTAGGTGCAAGCAGATTTTTCAGAAACTTTCACCTTGGTCAGAGGCAAATACTTAAATATCTTCCCCACTAAAATTTGCATCCTCTGCTTTGAAGCACAGAGGTATTAAAGAGTCCTGACAATACGAGTAGAGGTTATTTTTTTTAATATGAGCATAACATTTTTTCCCTAAATTTGACCTTAGAAATTGCTTAACTCCTTAAATTCTTTACATAAAATTTACCAAAAAGAGAAAAAAAAGAAAAGAAAAGAAGACCATGAAAGACCCCCCAGAACAGAGAACTCCACTCTAAACAACTATAAGTAGTTGAAGAGACTGATAATGGGAAGTGGCTGTGTCTACACAAGATGCTTTACTGAAATTAGACTAATCTAATGCACAATAAAGGGTCAGCATCTATACATGTGTGGGATTTACTGAGCATGTCTACACATGTGCATTTACTGAGCAGTAACTGAAATTACTGCACAGTACAGGCATGTGTCTACATGTGCATGTCCATACTGCACAGTAAATATGGTGACTTAGGTTGAATTGAGTGTAAATTTAATACCTGCATCATGCAAATATCAAATTTATGCCTAATTAGTTACTGCACAGTAATGCATATGTAGATGCCTTACTGCACAGTAACACTATGTGTGTGGACTAACTTGGGACTAACTTTAGTCCCAACTCAATTAACACACAATATTTTTACACCATAGTTTCATAGTTTCATAGTAGCTAGAGTCGGAAGGGACCTAGGTAGATCATCTAGTCCGACCCCCTGCCTTGGCAGGAAAGAGCA
>NW_017728906.1:182414198-182437390 GCF_001723895.1 Crocodylus porosus | reverse complement strand
GCTGCAGCCCTTTGCCACCTTACGCTGGATGGTGAATTCCAGCAAGCGATGATCACTGTCTCCCAGGTGGCCCATCACCCGCAGGTACTAGATTTATGGCACATTAGCTACTTCACAGCAGCTCACATGTAGACCCTGACCAGGAGCTAATAGATCCAGGTCAGCCTAGCCAGCAAGGGGTCACAAAGAATGGAGAGAGCTCAGCAGGAGGCTATCTTCCAGCCACATGAAAATCAGGGCCCTCCTGATCCCCACGTGGCTGGCAGGCAGCATCTGTGCAGGAACAACTCTCTTGACCATGTGAGGATCAGGACTGCCCCTGTGCCCCCTTCCAGCCCCAGAACTGGTACTCAGGGAAGTCTGGAGCTTCTCCTGGCTGCTGCAGGGGGGCAGAGCAGGGCAGAGACATACCTGGACTTGGCTGCTCCTGTTTGCTTCTGACGAAGGTGCATGTATAGACGTGTGCCCCAAAATGCTTTATTAAGCCTGAATTTTCTGCAAAGAAAACTGAGACACATGAATTGTGCATAAAGACATGCTCAGTGGTGAACATCATTAAGTATAGGCATTGCTTCCACCTCTGTCTACAACATAATGGACACTGTTCATTTATCAAAAAATGTTGTGGGTGTAATGAGCTTCCCAGGAAAAGAGCCATTAGTGTCAGGGCTTACCAAAGGCCTGGCCTGCATGAAAACCAGTAGCTGTAATTATGTAGGACAGTGGTTTTCAACCTTTTTTCATTTGTGGATCCCTAAAAAATTTCAAATGGAGGTACAGACCTTTTTAAATTTTATGTGTGGGTATTCACACTTACAAGTGTGGTAAATGAATTGTAAGTGTGGGGACTTTTGATTGATTTTTGCAGACCCCTTAGACATAGTCTGCAGATCCACAAGGGTCCGTGGACCACAGGTTGAAAACCACTGATGTAGAAAGTAAAGGTTATCCTTTAGCTTTAAGCTTTCCCTGCCAGCAGCTGAGTGCAGCAAATTGCCTGAGTGCAGCAAAGAAACACACTTCTGAGCTGTCCTATGAAACAAACAACTTTTTGGGACCCCATCAAAACCATGAACTTGGAATGTTAGCATGCTACACAAATATAAGCAAAATTATTTTTAAAAAAGAAAAAAGAAACAGCTAAAGGATAAAGTGATGGCTCATTGAGCAAAAGATAATATAGTCATTATTCTAAAATAGTATCATGGAATCATAGAATCATAGAAAAATGAAGCTGATTAGAAACCTTTTCATGAGAAGTTTTTTGAGAAAAAACATCACAAAATAGTTTAAATTTTTTATTCACATTTACACCATTGAAAGTGAAAAGTTTCAGACTGTATTTTTCTGCTGTTAAGTGGGTGATTTGAATGGATTTGATACAACTCTTAAGTTCCAGCATGTGAACAACTCATGGTTTAAAAATACATTACTAGAAGACTACTTCTACATAAAGTCCTCATACAGACATTCAGTTTTTCCTGGGAGAGTCACTGCTCTCCCAGGATAAACCATGAGCGTTCAGACTTTTGCTCCCAGAGTAAAAATTACTACTTCAGGAGAAAATTAACCTAGGAATGACCATGGTTAAATCACTCCCAGGAGAAGAGAGTTTCTCCTGGGAGAATGAATGTCTATACATGCTGTGGCTTCTCTCAGAAGAGAACATAGTCCTCCAGCATCCTCCACCCCCAAAAAAGAAAGTGTGTTACTCCCTGGACTCTGCTGCTCCAGCAGGGAACAGAACCCCCCCTCTTCCCCCCTCCACCACCTTCACCATCCCCGTATAGTGCTGCAGGGAAACACAGGCTGATGATGGGCAGTCTGGGTCAGCCAATCAGTGCTGCCCTATGCACTGCTGCAGTCTGTCACTAGGCAGACTAAGGGAGCCTGCAGAGCATGCTGAGATGTGAGTGCAGGGCCTTTCCCTGGCTGTACAGTGACAGCACTGCAAGGTCTCCACTCTTCAGGGCCACACCATTTGAAAGCCTATACACATGGAACTAGGTACTCTTTTTGCCAGAAGAACCAACCTGGAAGACTTCTCCCAGATTATTTGAATGTGTGTACACAGCCAACATCACAAAGTCAGCAGCTTGCACAAAACATGATGAATTAAGGCCTCGATCCTGAAAAGTTTGGATGCACCTACCTCCCCTTTAATGGAAATTGGGCACCTAATACATTTAAGAATATGGGCTTAAGTATCCATGCAAAATCTCAGGGAGGAGTACTCCAGTAAACATACTTCACTTTATAGAACTAGAAACAGGTAGGTGTTTGCACATTAATTCCACCTGCTGTATAAGATCAAGAATAATTCATATAATCTTCCCTTGATTGTTTCCAGGAATTCTCTTCTACTTCCAGTGGCAGGGCTTATGCAATTGTATCCTATCCTACTTCTGTCCACTCTGAAGCACCAAAGTTTATTTCCATAATGCACAGTAGGCATGTCTACATATTCATTAATGCACCATAGTTACTATGAATTTAGTTTGTACTTGCTTAATGAAGTACTAACTAAAAGCTCAGCAACTACAGTTATGGCACAGGAGTGTTGCCACACAATTTTTATTATTTTTTTTGGTGACACTTACTGCACAGTAGCCTAATAACATATTAGCATGGTTTTAGACTGACATGCTACTGCACAGTCTTATTAGGCTACTGTGCAGTAAGCGTCTCATGTAGACATAGCCAGTATGTAGTTTTCAAAATAAACACCTAACTAGAAAGCAGATGTAAGACATAAAATGCCCTGTGGGAATTCACATCACAAATTAATGATTACAAAACACCACCTGTCTTCCTGTTGAACAGAACCTCCAGCTCTCAGCCTTTTCCTACCTTTCATCCCAACACTGCAGGGAAAGATTCCTTCAGAGATGTCAGGGTCAGGGTGGACATCATTTCCCCAAGGAGTTAATACCCAGTCCTTCTGTTTTTGCTCTGTTCTTTGAAAATTTTTGCACTTTACTCCTGCCAGGAGCAGCAGCCTTTCTTCACTGAAGAGGAAGAAGTCAAGGTAAAGATGCACATTACAGATTACATAAATTAAGGATGTGCTCACATCTCAGCATGCTTTTATAAGCCTGAGCCCACTTCATCATATGAAGAGGCACCAGGAATGGCAAGGCAGGATTCAATCTCAACTCCTGTATGACTAATTCCCCACCTCAGCAATAAAAGGAAGACCAGGGAAAGCATGCATCCTTTAATCAATGGAAGAGGCAACCTAGGGACAGGTGATGTGGAAAGGGCTGAAGTACACAATGCTTTTGTTACCTCATCTTCACAGACAAGTTCAGGTCCCATGCTATGGCATCTGGCAGCACAGTTTGGGTGGGAGGTGATCTGCTGGCAGTGGTGAAAGGACAGGTTAGGGACCTTTTAGAAAAACTGGAAATGTACAAGTCCATGGGGACAGACATGACAAACCTAAGATGTGAAGGACTTGACTGATGTGATTGTAGAGACACTGGTCATTATTTTTGAAAACTTGTGGGGACAGGAAGAGGTCCCAGACAATTGGAAAAGGGCAAATATAGTGACCATGTTGAAGAAAGAGAAGGACAAAGATGTGGGGAACTACAGACCTTTCAGCCTCACCTCAGTCCCTGGAAAAATCATGTAGCAGGTCCTCAAGGAATTCACTTCTAAATACTTGGAGGTGAAGAAGGTGATTAGAAAGAGTCAGTATGAATTCACCAAGGGCAAATCAGGGGCAGACCAACCTGATTGCCTTCTGTGGTGAGATGACTATCTCGGTGGATGTGGGGAGAGCAGTGGATATGCTATACTTTGACTTCAGTAAGGCTTTTGATACAGTGTCCCACAATATTCTCGCAAGCAAACTAAGGAAGTAGAGGTTGGATGAATGGAGTATAAGGTGGATAGAAAACTAACTTGATAGAAAACATTCTGAATCTCTCTGAATCAATTCAGAGTTTTTCTGATTTGATTTGGAGAGATTAAAATGTCTACTGATTCAATTTGGATTCAGAGATTTAGCCACCAAATTGGGCCAAATTTCTACCAAGATAGCTTTTCCCTTGCAGGGTGTCACAGTTCCAGCCTGCAAGGTGTTGCTTGGGGCTTTTGGGTGGTCTCCATACTCCACATACACCCCACCCTGCCCCACACACCCACCCGCTGCCCCACACACTGCGGGGTTGAGTCTGAGGGCAGGGTACAGTGGGTTAGGAGTGAGGGGCAGTGGATTGGGACTGGCCATCGGTGTTTACAAAAGGGTCCTGGTACAAAAAAGGTTTAAAACCACTGGATTAAATGACCTCCTGATGTTCTTTCCAACCCTATTTTTCTATTATTCTATAATTCTATACCTGTAAACCCTACCTAGGCCAGGGCAGAGTAGTCCCAAACTGGCAGGCTGAAACCCTGGCTCAGTGGCAATAAATAGTGGGTGAACAGGTGTGCACATGCACCCCCTGAGAGTTCTGGTGCACCCCCTGACAGGCTGCACTCCCCAATTAGGCAATGGGCAGGAAGTGCCAGTGCCACTCCCACCCACCATGAGCACTGGCCAGGGAATGGGAGCCGCAGTCACTTATGGGAGCACCGTGGCCACTTCATGGTTTGCTGCAGGGGGATTGGCTGCAGGGGGTTTGGCTGCAGGAGGATCTCTCTTCCCCCCCCCTTTGGTGAGATTGGCTGTAGTGGGACCCTCCCGGTCGCTCACTGGTCACTGGGGGAGGGCACATGCCCCCCCTCAACTAAGGTGGCACCAGTCACCCATGCCTTGGCCCCCTGCCAGTCAGGACTTGTCCAGTATGACTGAAAGTACTGCAGTTCCAGGTACACGTGTAAATTCTGTGCCCTTGAGCAATAATTTGTACCAGAGTATATTGCTTTGCATGAATTACATCTGTAGATGCACCCAGTATAAATATAAGTAGCAAACTTGGCCCTGAATCCTATAAAGGCACTAAGGAAATCTTATTACTGCTCTCATTCAATTTCCTTTTGTGAATGGTCTCATCCTTCTATCCAATAGCAATAGAAATTTAAAGGAAAACTTAGCACCTGATCATTCACTTGTTTTTAAGTGATTATTTTCTCCCCATCTCTCAGTTATGTTCCCATAGCAAAATCAACTACCTCTCTCAAACTGTTAGTCATTTCTGGCCTCCATTTTTTCTGGCTTCCATTCTTAGTTTTGCTTTAGACTGTCTCTTTTGAATGGATTCCCTGCCAGCCCTCAGGGAGAATAGGAACTGGCATATAGCCTGCACTACAGATGGTTAGGCAGTGGCAAACATACAGCTGTGCATAGTTGGCAAAAGAGCTTTTAGCTGATAACTACTGTACCATCTAGCAGCAAGATTTTTTTCCTATGATATTGAGAAAGCAGAATCCACAGCATTTAATAGAAAGGAAGAAATAATAGTCACTGCAGTAAAAGACTTTTTGTATTTTAAAAGACACTCATGAAGCCACTTTTATAACCAGAGTCCAGTTTTACTCTGTCACTTCTATATTATGCATCTCCATAGTTGAGAACTAGATTATTTGCAAGGGAAAGGGAAGATGGCTTGGTGGTTAGTCTTCAAGTTTGAAATACAGAAGTATGGTCCTGTTCCCTGATTTTTTATAGACTTCCTATACAAATGGGCTAAAAAACTGAACCACCTTTTTAGGCTTCTTGTCCGCCAAATAAAATCCACATTCCTGAGTTTGGTATTTAAGTTCCTTATACAGTGCTTACAAAGAGTTAGGAGTCCACAGAATTTCATAGATTTCATAGACATTAGGGCTGGAAGGGACCTCCATCCCTTGGGATGCTCTGGTGAAAAGGCATTCTGTTCACTCTGGTGAACACCAAGAGATGACAAGGTCAAACAGTCACAAACTCTTCCAAAACCATTTCAGGATGGACATAAAGGAAAAACTTCTTTATTTTCTGAGCCCTCAAGGCCCAGAACAGACTGCCATGGTGCAAGCACCTACTCTGGACTCCTTTAAGAGACATTTGGACATTTATCTTGCTGGGATCCTTTGACCCCAGCTGACTTCCTGCCCCTGAGGCAGGAGGCTGGACTTGATGATCTTCCAAGGTCCCTTCCAGCCCTAATGTCTATGAAATCTATGAAACTCTGTGGACTCCAACTCCCTGTAAGTACTATATAAGGAGCTTAAATACCAAACTCAAGAATGTGGATTCCACTTAAGTTGTGAGTTGGATTCAGAAAAGTCACAACACTGCTACCTAAGGATTAGGATACAAGGGGGGTGAGGGAAAAGGGACTTGATAGTGGGGATCTACTATAGACCACCACACCAGGAGGATGAGTTAGACCTGAAATGATCCAGCCAGCTCTCAGAGGCCATACAGTCAAGAGATATGGATGTCATGGATGACCTAAACTACACTAACATCTGCTGGGAAGATCAGCCAGCCAGAACTATGTAGGTTCTTACCCTGCATACAGGACCTACACCTGACACTGGAGGTATATGATCCCATTAGGGGGAATGCCTTGCTGAACTTAGTGCTGGCTATGGGGGATGACCTGGTGGGGGATCTGCAGGTACAAGGCAACAGAGGGGATAGTAACCATTAATTGATTGAATTCACTATTTGGCAAAGGGTGGGAAAAGTAACCAGCAGGTAACCGGAAGTGCTAGACTTCAGAAAGAGTGACTTCAGGGTGCTTGAGAGATTAGTTAGTGGGGCATTAAAGCTCAAGAGCATTGACAAAATGGGAGTGCAGGAAGGGTATTTGTTCCTCAAGGGCACAGAAGGAGGCAATCCCACTGCATAGAAAAGGGGGGAAAGGGGCTAAGAAGCCATCCTGGCTAAGCAGGGAAATCTAGGAAAGCCTATGGGCAAAAAAAGTGGCATACAGGCTGTGGAAGCAGGGGGTAGCTACCAAAGAGGAGTATACCTCCTTGGGTCACAGTTGCAGGGAATCAGTTAGGAAGGCCAAAGCAGCATTAGAACCCAGGCTGGTGACAACAACTGAGGACAATAAAAATTCCTTCTTGAGGTATATAAGGAGCAAAAAGAAGGCACAGGGCAGCATAGGACCCTACAGCATAGACAAGGGGAAGTTGGTGACAGATAGGAGGGGCAAAGCAGAGCTCTTCAATGAGTTTTTTGCCTCTGTATTCTTGAACTCAGATTGAGACACATCTCCCAAATGCATTACTGACAGTAGCAGGAGAAACATCAGCCCACCAACTGTCAGTGCCGAATAAGTAAACAGACACTTGGAGGGGCTGGATGTATTTAAATCAGTGGCACCAGATAAGCTCCACCCAAAGGTGCTGAATTAGCCAGTGTCATAGCAGAGCCACTGACACAACTGTTTGAGAAATTGTGGTGTTCAGGTGAGGTCCCTGAGAACTGGAAAAGGGCCAACGTGGTTTCTATTTTCAAGAAGGGAGGAAGGAAGTTCCAAGTAACTATAAACCAGTTAGTCTCACCTCTATCTTTGGTAAAACCCTTGAAAATATTATCAAGGATCATATTTGTAGGAGTTCAGTGGCTAATATAATGATGAAGGTCAACCTCTATGGGTTCATAGCAGGTAGATCCTGCCCAAATAACCTTGTTTCTTTCTATGACCAGGTCACTAAAAGCTTAGATGCAGGTGTTGAGGTAGATGTAATCTACTGGGACTTTAAGAAGGCCTTCAACACAGTTTCCCATCCTGTTCTTATAAGCAAATTGAACAGCTCTGCCATAGACTATTACACAATCATGCAGGTGGCAAATTGGCTTTAAGGGTCATACCCAGAGAGTGGTGGTGGAAGGGTTAGTATCAACCTCAAAAGATTTGGGCAGCGGGGTCCCTGAAGGCTGGGTCCTTGGGCCAGTGCTGTTCTCTATCTTCATGAGCAACCTGAATGAGGGCATGGAAAGCACTCCATTCAAGTTCGCAGATGACACCAAACTGTGGGGCAAAGCAAACACACTGATGGGAAGAAACCAAATCTAGGCAGACCTGAACACATTAGAGAAGTGTGCAGAGAACAATAGGATGCAGTGCAACAAGGACAAATGCAAGGTGCTGCACCTAGGGAGAAGGAATCACCAGCACACCTATAGGCTGGGGTATGACCTTGTCAACAGCACAGGAGCAGAAAGAGACCTCAGAGTCATTGTTGACTCCAAGTTGAATATTGTGACAAAGCAATTAGCAAACCTAACCTCACTTTGTCATGCATTAGTAGGTGAATCACAAGCAGGTCCATGGAGGTGATGTTCCCACTCTATTCAGCACTGGTCAGGCCTCAGCTAGAGTTCTGTGTCTAATTCTTGGTGCCACAATTCAAAAAGGATGTGGACAACTCTGAGAGGATCCAGAGGAAGGCCACTCATATGGATACTGGCCTGCAGGACAGGCCTTATGAGGAAATGCTGAGGGACCTGGATCTTTTCACCCTCCACAAGAGCAGGCTGAGGGTGGATCTTGCAGTAGTATACAAATTCACCTGGCGGGGGGGCAGCAGGGAATAGGAGATGCTCTGTTTACCAGAGCACCCCTTGGCATAACGAGAAACAATGGGCACAAGCTGATGGAGAGTAGATTTAGGTTGGACATCAGAAAGAACTTCTTCATGTTTAGGGTTTCCAGAATCTGAAATGAGATTCCAAGGGAGGTAGTGCTTTCTCCTACCTTGAGGGTCTTCAAGGGGGAGGAGCCTGGACAAGCACCTGGCTGGGGTCACATGACCCCAGCACTTTTTCCTGCCACTGGCAGGGGGTTGGACTTGATGATCCTTTGAGGTCCCTTCCTACCCTAGCATCTATGGATCTATGAATCTAAACTTCAAAGTAGGAAATACTAATGACAGAGGGATAATTTAGTCAGGCTTAGTCACCTGGATCTGGACTGTAGGAAGGTATCTATTTCTGTTTTGGGGATTCACAGGTCTGAACCCTCTTTCTGGAGGTATGTGCCTAAAACTTTTGTTTAAAAAAAGGGAGAGTAGATGTTACTGTTTTCTTCAAGGCACGCAGAGAAGGGAGATTTCTGACACCCTCCTTATTGAACTATATCCTGATGGCTAGGATGTTCACCCAGGGCATGGGAAACCCAGGTTTAACACATTCGACATCCTGACAAAATTCAAACCCATTTGCAGACAGAGTCTTTAAACATCAGTAAATAGATTAGGTTGGATATGTGTGTAGCCATCCCCATGCCTCTTGATTAAACTGTTCTACTTTGAATATAATAAAGATACATGAGAGCAAAGCATGACTTTCAATTGTAATGGTTAGGACACTTGCCTAGAATTACTCACAGTATTCCAACAGTGGTTCTCACCAGGTTATATATAGAGGTAATACCACTTTTGTTCATCTTCAGAATAGTTATGCTGCCTATAAATGTTTCTCTTTAACTACCATATTGCATTGCAAGCTGATGTTCAATTATTTAAATTAGACTCCTAAAGCCTTCAAAGTGTAATTACAATCCAGGATACTGTTTCTCATTTTATAACTGTAATTTGTGCTCTTGTTCAGAGATTTTGACCTTGCATTTGCTGTATCAAAATGCAAATTGCTCAGATTTTTTTTAAAGGAAAAATTTCCATTTTCCAAGCCAAATCAGCCAAATGAATTCCAAATCTAAGAGTCATTCGAGAAATATATGTGGCCCTATGACTGGCAAACACCCTCCACCCCCAGATAGAGGCTTGAAATTTTGCCAAGTCATATGGTGGGCATCCTATGTGCAGGCCCAAGCTCAGAGGCTTGGGGTTCAGATGCCCCCTAGTGTTACTTGCCTTCAGCCATATGACCACAGAAGCAAGCTAGGGAGAAGTCTCCCATTTCCATAAAGTGGGCATAAAGCCAAGATCTTCCCACAGGAAAGGAGAGTGGGAGCTTAATTGTACATTACCTCTGTGGGTACTACCCTGTGACAGAAAAGCAGTTATCTCTATTGACTAGGAAAACTGCCTTAGTGGTCACAGTATTTCCCCCACCAGTATCAATCCACTTTCCCATGTGAGCTGAATAAAACATATATTAGTGCCCATTCAGCACAGTCCCCCTAACCACCAACTTTTTTTCAAGTCATGGTGAGCCACAACATTACATATGGTTCACCCAGAATACCTCTGTTGTTCCCTCTGTCAGCCTGGTGCATACAATTAGTATGGCCCCATCCTCCATGAGGTGGAGTTGGACCAGGTTGCCCTGTGCCTCTTCTGCATATACATTTTTGGAAGATCCTAGAACTTGTGATAAGAATATCCAGTTCCAGTCATGAGTGAAAGCTAAATACCACATGGATCTTTTGTGGGAGGTAACTGGAGTACACATACATAGTGAGCAGTGGTGAGCTGTCAGGTCTTTGTGGCTTGGCTCTGGAAGGGCCCAGCTGATTGATCTATGTGGTAAATTACAATCCTTTGGTTTTGGACTCACTTCTCGGCCTCTTGAAGGCTCAGATCAAGTGGACTACATATAAGTAGATACCAAAGTGCTGCTTAAAAGTGTGCTAAAACTTGCAACAGTTTCAAAAAAGGTAACATCCATCAATTCTGGATAAATTAAGTGCATGGGTACTATGTACATATTACTATAGAAATGTTTAATTTCAAAGTTGTTGTTTTCAAATTTGCTTCACACTTCCATGTGCTCAGAGAAAGCAGGATCTGGTAGTAAGGAGAGGGGGAAGGGGCTTCTAGGGGAAAAAGTTGTGGGGAAGCAGAAAGCAAAGGCTACCTGACCCTCCCCGCCAACACACACAGATTTATTTCCCCTGCTGTAGCAGTGAGAAAGGAACATATTCAAGGCAAACTGCCAATAATTAGATTTGATATCTGGAAAATTATAACAAATTCATATGTTTTCCATATATAGAATCTAATTATGGGGGAGAGGTCATTTTACAATCATGGTTGTCTTCTGTATGAGTAAATATAGTATTTTAAAAAGTAGGTCATTTGACCAGTTTTCAGGTATTTAGTATTAGCCATTTTAATTCTATATCATGTTAATATTTTATTAAAATATCGTATGGAACTAAGTCAAATTCCTTCAAAAATATTTCAATACAATTACTTTTAGCAAACTTCTAAAATTTTTGACAACACCCCTTTTCACAAAATTATGTTGATTGACATTAATTATGCTTCCTTCCCTTAATTCTTCAATTGTATTCTAATTCAACTTCTCTAAGATTTTGCCTACAATCAGTGTCATGCTTAGAAGAGTGGGGTTGTCATCTCATTTAACCTTTTAAAATATTGGAATAACATTATGTTTTTCTAGACCTCCCAAACTTCTCTAAGCTTACAAAGTTCATTAAAACTCAATATTAGCACTTCAAAGAGCTCGTTAGGCAAATATTTTAATAGGGTTGGTTGCATATTTATCTAAGCCCGTTTCAGTAATTAAGAAATATTAAATATTTCTGTAGACTTTGCCCCATGACAGTTTTACCATCCTTATTTAGTAGTAGACTTATGCTATTGTTAGGATTTTATTTGTTCCTTCTATAAAGAACGGTTGAAGTGTTGATGTACTCTGAATGGTCCAGGAAACATGTGAGAATCAGGGTGCATGAGGGAGGCTGGCAGGGGGGAGTGTTACTGCACTCCTTTTTTGGGGTGGGAGGGGAACCAACTAGTTGGTAGAGATGATAAACAAATTTCTGGGCACAAGGCACCCTTCCTCAGCTGTAGTAAGCAGAGACAAAATCTGGCCAGACCTGAAGACTTTTGACTTTTTAACTACTTTATTCAGGGGTTCGAGGTACAAAAAGTTGGCCCCTCTGGGGTCCAGTATACAAAGCAAAGACAAACAAATTGCCATCAAACCAAGAGCACCATGTCATTACATTAATAACATCACACCATGACAGACACATTTGCTCTATTACACATCATGCCTAACATGCCATTATGCGGTTGGGACACTAGCCACACAGTCGTACAGGCCAAAGCCCTCTATAAATAAATGATTCCTACCCTGCTGTATCCAACCATACACAGAACAACACCTTCAACTTTTCACACAAAGGAAAAAGCAAAAAGCAGCCTGGTGAGGGCCCAGGGTGCGGCATGAGTTAGGAGTTGCAGTTTGACATCAAGCCTGCCTGGTCACCCAGACTGGTCATGACATCAGAGTGCATATTGAAGACAGTCATCCTTCACATGGTACAGCATGCCCTCAGGAATCTACTGTGCCTCAAAGATGGGCACCACCCACTGGAGCACAGTGTGCTCAAATTCCAGCAAGAGGTGCACTCACATGAGGAGGCTGAAAAGCTGCAGGGTATCTCGTCTGAGCCGATCTTGGCAAGGTGGTTGCAGCAGCTCTTCAGGATGGCCATCTTGGCCTGACCCAGTAGAAAGCTGGCCAAGCAGATGGCACCCTGCTCGGCTGCCCAGTATTGGTCAAAGCACATGTAGGTATTCTCTGAGAGGCACTTGCCCAGCACCCGGAGTGGTGGCTCAAGGGTAACAAAGAGCAGCCGCAGGCAGGGACATTTGAGGAAGGTGTAAAAGACATTCTCCTCAATGTCCCTGGGGCAGAAGAGGCAGGCCCTCAAGGCAGCTGGGTCAAAGAGGAACACAAATGTGGCTTGGATGCTGTGCAGCAACTGCCACTGCAGGTCACCAATCTTCTTGGTGGTTGATGGCTTATACAATGTGTGCCAAGCAGGTGGGCCGGTGGGGAATCTGGCAGCCCCAGGTGCTATCACCATGGTGTATTGGGGCAGCCCGCCAGCACTTGGGCATGGCATCCATGAGCCACCCAGGCATAAAGGCTTCTATGCAACAGAAAAGCAAAGGGACAACCTGTGTCACTGTCAGGAGGCACAGGAAGCATCAGCAGGTGCCAGGCCCACCGGCTAGCTCACCAGCCATGGTGATTGGCAGCATGAGAAAAGCCTTGCTCAGGGCATCCGCAATGCAGGGGACCTGGCGTGTTCAAAGATGGTCATCCAGGGTGGGTGCTGCCTCTGGTGAGAAGACAGCTTGGATGTCACACAGGAGACAGCCCATGCTGTGGATGAAGCACATGCCTAGGGTGGTCAGGGCCTTGGGCGAGAGCCAGGCTGACTGAGCAGGGTCAAGGAGATGGCTCAGGTGGAGGACACGTGGCTGGATGGGGGCAGCAGTGAGGCTGGCAGAGACCAGGCTCAGCACAGAACGTCTCAGGGCTGGGTTGTGCACCAGGGGCTCCCTCAGCAGCTGTGGGAACTGCAGGTGCCAGGCCCTCAGCTGGAGGTGGAAGGTGGCCTGCCAGGCTCATACCATGCTGTGTTAGAAGGCTGGAAGCACCACCCAGTTCAGGAGCGTGAGATCCAGCAGGAAGAGCTCCCAGCAGAAGCCAAAGACCCCCATCCTCTGCAGGATCTGGCACGCCAGTTGTTGCCAGGGTAGGCACTCATCACCATAGAGAAGTCACTGAAGGGCTTGCAGGCAGAAGTTGACCACCTTGCTCACCAGGTCAACCAGGCTTTGGCCCCACTCAGCTACAGGTAGGTAAAGGATGACTCATGGGAGCCAGTGGCACCCATGCCATAAAAAAATCTACCAGGATGTGCTGGAGCCTCTCGAGTAGGTATTGTGGTGGGTTGAGTGTGGTACACTGGTGCCATAGGGCCACTGCCACAATATTGTTTGTGATGAGGACTCATCCATGGTAGGAGAGGCTGGGTAGGTGCCAGTGCCACCATTTCAGGTGGGCCTCCACCCTGCCCCCTCAAGGCCATCCTACTTGTGCACCATGAGGTCAGTGGCCCCAGGACCTGGAAGCCCTTGCAGCACCAGTTGAGGCCCCCTGGCAAAAGGGGTGGGGGGGTTGCACTGATCCACATGCCAAGCAGCAGGTTATCACTCTTTGCCTAGTTGATATGGGTTGAGGAGGTGCATTCATAGGCTCACTGGCAGTCTGTCAGGGCCCACAGATCTTCCTGGGTGGTAAGAAAGATGGTCACGTAGTCTGCATATGCTAACAGCCAGAGTGGATGGGCCAAGAACAAAAAGAAAGAAAGGTTTTTTTCAAAATCACTATTTTCTTATCTTCCCAAATGCTAGGTTTGTAATAAAATAAGACTTTCTTAGATGATTTAGAAGCTGGGAATTGTGAGAGGTTGTCTTAATTTAATAAAGCATCATTAAATACTTCCTAATTATCATTCATACTTTTTGTTTAAAATTTTCCTCCTACTCAGTTTTGCTAATGACTGGTGTCAGCATTAGGAAACTGTTTTTATAAAGACATTAAGACCCAGATCCTCAGAAGTATTAATTGCAGGAATTATAGATATTTAAATTAGTTGGTCAGAATCTAAGCCTGTGAACATCTAAATACTTCTTACTGACCATAATATTCTGTTTTCACATAGCTAATGAAGTTCGACTATGATCACTTGCACTTAGACAATGGTGAAATTTTAGATTGGTGATCAATCCATCTTTATCCAAATGTGTTTTTATAACATCTCACTAGATAACACCAAAGCTTGACATGTTACAATTCACTATTGACCTTTTTTTTGGATTCCTTCAGTTATTTTTCTGTCACTACTAAATTTTTATTTGCAAAGTTGATTATTTGACTTCAGCCCCGCTGAAGTCAAATGATAAAATTCTGGTTCATGTCAGTTGGCCAGGAAGAGGCATGAAACTGTACATTAGCGAGATGCACAGATGATATTAAACTGAGCTTAGCTGCAAATGCTGTGGAGCACAGAGAAATATGATAAAACAAAGTATGTGGTAGATATTTAAAAATAAGAGAAAAACTAAAATGAGTTTCATTCTGAAAATATGCCAGCTCATTAATATGATGGGGGTGGAAGAGCCCAAAATACAAATAATCAAACAAAGTGAAAAACAAGACTGGCCATGAAGGTGAGAGAGACACCTCAGGTTAATTAGTGGAAACCTGTTTCAATTTGGTTTAGGTGATATTTGGAACTTTTTTTCCCAATAGAAAGCTGGCAGTAACATCATTTAACCAATGGCCATCGTAATAGTTTCTACACTCACACAAATGAACACCTGCTGCTATTATTGTGAGGGAAAGACTGTCTGTGCTTGCTGTTTCTGTCCCTGAACTGGAACAGACAGAAATCAGAGCTATAGATTAGAAGAAGCAAAGGCTAATTCTAGAATCCCTCCACTAAGACACATGAATTTACATAACAGAGTCCGAAATGTAAAATATGACACCAAGTTGCAGAAGTTAAATGAAAGGCTGGGAAATGGGCACACTCTTTGTCATTCAGACTCAGAGGAATGCAAACAGTAACTGTTTACCATGGCACTCAGAATTATTATGTTAAAGCCATTTTCTTACCCTTGTGTTTAGACTGTGGAGAGTGAGTAGCAGCAAGATGTCTTTATCAGGGCATGGCTAGATAGTAAATCTGAATTGTTAAACAAGAATTGTATTGATTTACTTAATCAATATTCTCTACTAATTGATAACATTCCTAAGTAGATTAAAGATTTAGTGAGAGATATTTGCCTGCTAAATGTATTAACTTTAACTTGTCCTCATACCTTCTCCTACTTTACCCTGTTTCATGTCATTATAAAGTTGTTAAGGCCACACTTTCACTTAATGTCAAAGAAAATATAAAAACTTTTACTAAAGGAATATGTGGACACTCCTTTCTCACTTATATTGTCCTACTGACATCTTTAGAATATTTAGCTCTTATATACTATTCCCAAACTACAGGTATTGAAGTACTTTACTAATGAGATGTGTTCTCCCCTCCCCTCAATTAGAGATGCTATAGCATATGGAGATAATACAGCAAGTTATATATTCTTCTGTGACACAACACAGTCAATACAACAAAACAGGATTATGGTAGCAATACTTTCTCAAAGCTACCTTTTCATGATTAGGCTGTTTTAGTCTTCATTAGAGGATGAGCTTCATAGCTGATAAGCACTTAGAATTGTACACAAGCTGTGACACCAGATAATTTAATTTACACTGCAGCTATTCTCACGTTCACTTCTACTATCATAACTAAATTATAAGCTGTTTCAGGCAGGGACATTTCTGATTATCTGCTTTGTGAAGCCTCTTACAGTTCTGGTAATCAGAAATCTGGGCATGAGTCTGCAGGAATCCTCATCTGAATCTGGGAAAGGATTGTTAAATACAAGTTGCTTCAAAGGAAACATGTCAGACTCAACTGAATGACACGTAAAAAATGAAAACTTTATTCTGTTGGATCAGCTCTAAACAATAGTATCTTAGACTAATCAATGGCAAGTCCCTCTTAGTAAGGTAATTTAGTCCCATAACTACATTAAATGAGATTCTATTTATTATATAGAAGATTATAATGTTTACTTTTTGACTTTGCATTTAGATTATTTATAATCTCAAAATCTGTGCTAAAGGAATGGAAACAGCAAATGAAAAACTTCATGAAATAGCATCAAAGTATTCTCAAAAATCTGCTGCTTGTAGTAAGAATCACTATTATCATCATGAACTTCGTGTGCCCACAGAGGCTGGGGGGCATGGCAAGTTGCCACAGGTGTCTGTGGTGCTGTTGGTGGCAGGAGGTGTGGACAGCACTGACCAGGGGTCAGCGACCACCCACAGTGATAATGGACCACCTCCAAATGCCACCAGCGGTGTTGATGTCACCTTTTCACAGGGGGTGCACAACCATGCTTAACAGGGGCATG
The DNA here is from genome assembly GCF_001723895.1 of Crocodylus porosus. Taxonomy (NCBI): domain Eukaryota; kingdom Metazoa; phylum Chordata; order Crocodylia; family Crocodylidae; genus Crocodylus; species Crocodylus porosus. The sequence goes on along the minus strand of NW_017728906.1, from coordinate 182,420,728 downwards.
TGCATCTACGTGCACCCCCTACATGTTGCCAATGATTATCATAGTGCAGTTTTCCTAAAAGTAATGTTGCCTTTTAGAGTATAGACACATGAATGCTTAGAGCCCTTTCAAATGGGAAAATTTCAAAAGGGCAGCAGTCCTTAGATTATCAAAAGGATAATCTAATGATTATGTGTGAACAAGCTGTGAATGATTCAAATGTAGCAAACCACACCAGCTTGAACCCTGGATGTAGGAGTGTTAAAGTCCGAGCTGGCGTTGTGGCATTTCAATCATTCTCAGTTCATTTAAACATAACAATTACAACATGCAGTCTCTTGTCCTTTTGAAACCTCCCTCTTTTGAAAGGGCTCCAAGTATTCATGTTTCTACACCGGGGCAGGCAAAATACAACCTTTGGGTCAGATCTGACCCACCAAGAAATTCTATCCAGCCTACAGGTGACACCCATGGATTGTGTCCAGCCCAGCCCGGGGTTGCCCGTGCTGCCCTCTGCATAGGAGTGAGCCCCACTCACTCCTGCTGGGGCAACACACTGAGCTCACACCTTCACCCATGGGAGAGCCCCATCCCCAGCCCTGGCCCTGGCCCTAGCCCTGGCCAGTGCACACAGCTCCTGGGTAGGGCTGCTGCTGGTGCAGCCAGCTAGGAAACTTCTCAGCTTCCCCAGACTCCAGCAGCTCCTCCTCTTGTCCCTATTGCAGCACCCTGGACAGCAGATAGGTAAGCAGTGGTGGCTGAGGGAAGCTGCAGCTGGGTGAGAATGCAGGGCCTGTACCAGGGCTGGGGTGAGGTGGTGAGAGAGTAGGACTAGGTGGGGCAGCAGGAGCACAAAGCCTGTGTCAATGGGAGCATAGGACCCAACCTGACTTCACCATGTGGGTCTCCCCACAACTCATGTGCAGCTCCCAGAACTCAGCTGGAGTGCATGTGATGGAGCCAGTGGTATGGCCCCACTTTCTGCTGCCATTTGGGCCCATATGATGGAGATCATATAGCCAGGTGGATCTGCCATGCTCCCTGCCATCCTGGCCAAGTCCTACGAGCTGCGTGTAGGGGCAGGGAGCGGGGACAGACCTCTGACTCCATTGCATGGGCCTTCCCATGCAGCATGCAGCTCCAACCAAGTCCTGGGAGTTGCACATGAACTTCAGGGAGCCCCACAAAATGGAGCTGGAATGGCCCTGTTTCCTCCCATCATGTGCTGCATGTGGCTGGGAGGTTCCTTCTGAGAGGGGTCATGAGCGCCCTGAGAACCTGCCTGTTATTATTGTTGCTGCCAGCACTGGGGGCTGTGCACCATAGGGCTTGGGGGCATGTGAGGGAAGGCCCAAACTCATACCCCAAATTCCATACCTCAGACCCACACAACCTACATACCCCACACCCTCTCCCACACACACCCACACCCCTCCAAATAACCCCCACCCACCCACACTGCACCACACACACACATACCCTGAAACCATACTCCACACACTCCCCCACAAATGCCTCCCACACACAACATTTTTTTTTCAGAGTAGGGCTATTTTGGGCTATTACACATTCCTCTCTATATACACTATACAAACATACATAAATTGGGCCAAACATATATTTTTAAATAAAATTAAAAAAGTTATAGTAGGTATTTGATTTTTAGTTGTTTTTTTTTTTTTTTTTTTTTAAAGATGGCACATACTCCCCACCCAAAAAGAGTATTCCCAGTGGGCAAGGGGAGGGATTTTGGTGGCAAAGTTCAGGGCTTAGGATTAGAACTTCCAGTCCCAAGATGGCAACCAGGGGGTGAGGCATCTGTCAAGGCATGATGCTACCCTTGCAGCCCTGGACAGTTTACCAAAACTTGTTAAGTGGCCCTCCAGCCAAAATAATTGCCCATCCTGGTCTACAGCTTTAAGAATCTTTCATAGGCTTAGTTAAATTAAGAAATTTTTAGGAATATAAATTTGTGGCATTTAAAAGAAAAGAGGATAGTGCAGAGATGAAGTAAAATCACATCATGGAAAACGTTTTCCACTTTTTCACGTTCTTTTTTTTTTTACTTCTGTTACTTTTTTATCCAGAAGAGCCTGAAACTGATTTTACAGAAGAAAAAACTCATTTGGGCATTTGTGTTCATATACTGAGACAGAAGACTCAAACACATTATTCTGTGAACTTTCAGGGTCACCTGAATACCAATGTCTAAATTTCACTATTGGCTTCCTTCCAGTCATATGCCATACCCAGTACCAAACCTAAGTTTCATATAATAATAGCAAATTAAGAAATATTTCATTATTATAGAATAGACATCATTCTCAAAACACTATTTTAAAAAACTCATAGATATTTTTCCCTAAATAACTTGACATATATATATAATGACTTAGTAATAGAAGTCAGAATTCTACTACCATTTGCATAACTAAACGTTAGTTCCACTAATTAAAATGAAAAGTTGGGAGAATTCTGCTAACTTTTTTCTCACACCTTTCCATTAGTCAAAAAGAAAACCAGCATATCTTATTAACCTACATAAAGGTTCTTATATAGATACATATCTTGGATTCCTTTCCATGGGGATTGCATACAATTAACATAAGCTTATTTTAAATGAAAAGAAGGGGATATGTCCATTGTGACTTATTAGTTATGAAACAAAAATCATGTAGGTGATACCCCACAATGGTCTAAAGCCATACTAGGATTCTGGAAGGAAATCTTCAGCAGGGGGAGGAGGCAATTCAGAAGGATCCTAGTAAGACTCTTCCCAGCAACAGAGAAGGAGGCAACGCCTTGGTAGCTCCCACACACTGCCTTCTCCCTTTCTTGAAGATGGTTACAATGTTGGCATTCTTTAAGTCAGGAGGAACTTCCTTGTTAACCCATATTTTAATGAGAAGTTTGTGAAATTTTTGCACGAGTGCTGTTCCACCAGCTTTGAAGACCTCTTTAGGGATGGCATCTGGGCCTGGCACCTTATTATTCTTGGTCTGAGTGTTGTCACACCAGACTTCCTTGAAATATGGGGGATCAGCAAGTGTTGAGGGATGGACTTGATGGTGTCAGCTGAGACCTCAGATTCACAGTCTTGAAATGCTCCTTCCAGCATTGCTTGATGGCAAAATTGTCCCTGAGAATAGTGGAGCCATCCTGGGATCTCAAGAGGGCTGGGACATTGGAACATGGCCCATGGATAGCTTCTATTGCTTGAAAGCAGATTCTCATGTCATGTTGCTCAGTGAAACTGTAGCTCTCCATGGGCTTCACATGCCACTACTGGTTCTTGATGTCCCATAGCCTCTGAACTACATCTTTGAGCTGGTGGTAAGCCTCTCATTTTTGCTAGCTGGAGAGTTTATTTAGCCAACTGCTTGTGAATAATGTTCTTAAGCTCCTCCCAATGTGCCTGGATGTCCTTGATGTCATTAGGTAGTTCAAAGAGTCTCTCAGTAAGGTGTTGCAGAAGAACTTCAAATCTATGTTGGTCTTGGAGTGCCTTGATGTTAAATCTCTTCCTCATTTCCAAATGGTCTTATATTTGCCAGTCAGTCTAGTATTTGTGATGAGCAAGTCATGTCCTGCACATTTTCTGAGGAGAATACCATTGGAATTGACTTTCCTCACCCTCTCTTTGTGAATGGTGTCACTCTGGAGTTCATAGTGTTGTCAAGCTTTTGCACTGAAGTCAACCATGGGAATGAGCTTGTCTTCCTTGGCAGTGGCTGTCAGGACTATGTCAAGAGCACAGTAGAACTGTTCTTTGTCGACTTCTTCATTGTCAAGTGTGGGGACATATGCACTGATGACTGTAGCATACTGTTTTTTACTGAGCTTGAGGCAGAAAGTCATAAGACGTTCATTAATGCCTACAGGGAGTTCTGAAAGCTGGCTGACAATCTTGTTCTTGATGGCAAAGCCAAACCCATGAATATGCACCTCTTCAGGTGACTTTCCTTTCCAAAAAAAGTTGTAGCAACTAGGCCTGTGCGAAGCAGCTAGTATTCACTTTGGATTCAGATTTGGCTGATTTGGGGGACAATGATTCAATTCGGTGATTCAAATCACTGTCCTGAATTGATTAGGCAGGGTTTTTCTTATTATTATTATTTTATAGCTCCAGGAAGCTGAGGCCGGGTGGGGCAGCCATCGACAGGGCTGGGAGTTCAGACAGGAGGTGGGGGCTCATGACAGAATGCCCCCACACAGCATGAGGCAGTGGGGGTCAGAGGGATCACCCCCCACCCCTGCCTGGAAAAAGCCAGTAAGTGCAGGGCTTTTTTCTTCTTCTTTTTTAAGTGCCAGGATGTTGGGCCTGGGTAGGGCTGCTATTGATTGGGCTGGGAAGGTGGGTAGAGGTTGGGGGTTGCTCATCGGGGCTGTAGGAGTGAGCAGGTGATGAGGCCTGGCAGGGGTCCCCCTATGGTCCTTTCCCTCCTCCTTCAGCCTCCCACCCCCCCATACCCTACTTACCATCATGGAATCCAAGTCTAGCTCCCTGCAGTGGTGAGGACGGACTGCCCAAATCACCAGATCTCTGAATCTTCTCCAAATCTTTTTCCAGATAGATTCAGAGGCTTTGGATCGATTCAGGACTTCTTATTGGTCTCCTGATTTGATTCAGATATGGAGATTCAGCCACCAAATGAGGCCAAATCCCCTCCAAATTGAATCAGCAACCAAAGCTTCAGACCGTCCTAGTAGCCACCTCTTTATTTCAGCTGGCCTTCATCTGCCCAGAGGTTTTCACTTAGGGCAGCAATATCAATGTCGTATCTTGCACGTTCTCTAGTTCCTATGGTGGTTCTTTGTTCAGGATGTTTACATCCCTGGCAGAGGCTTGTGCATGACATCTTTTAATGTGGACAAGCAGGTGTGCAAGAAACAACCACACAAGCTTGACAGGAGAAAACACTAAACCCAGTGCCAAGGGTGTCCAAGACAATGAGAGACCTCCATCCCACTGCAGCCCTTATCCACCTTCACAGCCACAGAGAACCAGCAGGTCGCCAAGTATGTCTTTTCCAACCTCGGAGTCTTCAGGAGTTTGGACCATGCTTAGTCTGGGACCTCAGCTCAGAACTATTTACCAGAAGAGACACCACCAGGAGTACAAGACTCCAGATGACATAGCTCTGAGGGTCACTGGAACACACAAGCCTCTCCACCTTTCAAGGTTATAGTCCAAGGAGAGGTGTTGAAGTAGACATGGTGGCCAGGATGTTGTCCAGATGCTGCATGAAGTGAATGGTCCTGTGGGCAACCCCAGACTGGGCCTTAACCTTTTTGTGGCACTGGCACTCATACCACAGGTGACTGCACTCCCTTGTGGGCTATTATGCCCTCATACATGTGGGCATTTGACTGGCTGCCCTAGCCAAACTGCCTCTGCACCTCAGCATTGCCCCAGACCGCTATGAGGTTATCAGTCTCTCCCTCTAACCATTAGGGGCCCCAGGACAGTGTCTGCACCATTAGGGAGGCTACCATAACTGCTGCTTCCAGAGACCTCAGGGGCTCAGGCAGAGACTCTGGGTGCTATCAGGGCCTGGCACATGCTTTCAGTGGAGGGGCATGGCAACCAAGAGACAGAAAGATGGTGGAACAAGCCCTGCGGGCACAGCTGGTGTCTCTAGGCCTGTGGCTGGCATGTGCCTGCAGTAGAGGGGCATGGTGGTCTCAGGCAGGCAGGTAGTAGAACAGGACCCAGGGGCCAGAGCCAGGGTATACAGGCCCACTGTGACCGGCACATGCTTACATTCCTAGGACCCGATGCTCAGGGACAGGCAACAGCTGGCACAGGCCCCAGAGGTCTGGGACAGGTTAGGACAGTCAAGGATCAGCCCCTGTCATGTGGATGGCTAAACTCTTAGCCACATGGCTCTGCCTCCTGCCGGTCTAGCTGACCGGGCACAGATTTTCACCCACGTCAGCATCTACATGTATGCTATTGTTCAATTAATCTACTACCTGTATCTTTAGGTAGTAGCAAACCACATAGTAGACTAACTTACTGTGCAGTAAATGTAGCACACATGGAGACAGTGATGCTTTATTGCACAGTAGATTAGTCTACAGCTTAGTAAAGCATCTCATGTAGATGTAGATGTTCCTATTGCACCTTTACACATTCTCCAGGGTGCTCAGGAGCCACTCTAATTAAAGAGCCCGCAGTGTATCTTGTTTTCAGCATCCCATGCTTCAAAATGGGGGTGGCAGGTGCTTTAACAAAAGATCATTCAATGAGCTTTAGTTAAAGCACTCCCACCACCATTTTGAAGCATAGGGGCGCTGAATACACATGATGCTGAGGCTGCTGGAGAATGTTAATTAACCAAGTCTAATTAAAATGTGTTGGAGCAGGCATTGGACACATGTATAGGTGCCCATTGAGAGCAAAACAAATTTATTTCTGAGCTGAGCATCACTGCTGTGCATTTGAACAGAGTCTTAGCTGGCGTAAATATATATAGCTCTTTTTAAGTCAGTTGGATCTACAGCAATTTAGACTAACTGAGAATCTGGCCCCTCAGGCAATAAGAATT
>NW_017728906.1:182406910-182411725 GCF_001723895.1 Crocodylus porosus | reverse complement strand
CTTTGGAATTTTTTTACTGAACCAAATTATCTTAAGAAGAAGCAGAGCAACAATTACAACAAAAATGCTGTTAGAATTTTACATGTTTTAACCCCTGAGCATATGGCATGGATTTATCTAATATTTTATAAACCAAAATAAAACTGATTTGATCCCGTTGACTCTGAATTTTTGGATGTATTTTGGAAGACAATTTTTGGCACTTTTGTGATAAACGCCTTCTAGAAAATTAAGAGTTAAGAGGAAGGCAAGTTCCTTGGATTGCCTCTGAGTTACTGTCACTTTTTACCTTGAAAGTTAATTGCTGTCAATAAACTAAAGTCTTTAGGTCTGTTGCTGCCTGGAACACATAGCACCTTCTTTTGCAATGCTATCTTTTATTGCAAAAATAAACTACCAAACTGCTGATTGTTTAACTGGCAATGTTTTTAACTAAAAAAAGTGTTAAGAGAAAACCTGTTAGGTTGATGTATAAACATGGAGCTGGGTTGTTCAAGTACGTTTCTGGATAATTAAGAAACTATTTTAGACCCCAGCTGAAATTTAGCTTAACTGAAGTCAAATATGAATTTCGTTTTAGATACCAGAGAGGGAGAAGGGGCCTAAAGTGGAATTTAGATGGAATTCAGGTGTCTAAGGGATACCTTAGTACATATTAAATCTGAGTGGTACCAGTCATTCTGTGTCAGGACAAAGGATCCTGGATCATTCACTTGTCAGGTTTCTCCAGGATCAAATTGAAAGTTAGGTGTTTACAGCATTGGAGGGTCTTGCGGCTGGGACCAACAATCAGCTGATTGTCATTTCCACCCCTAGAACTACATTGCGGCTGGGATCAAAAATTTGCTGAGTGTCAGTCCCAGGACCCTCCAGGACTGCAGGCATCCAGCTTTCAACTTAATCCTGGAAGAACCTGCTAGGTGAAAATCCAGGACCCTTAATCCTGCCAGGTGTGGCTTTCCTCATCCCACCCATAGGCTTCACATAGCAGAGGAATCCCTAGCTGATGTCACAGCTGGGTAAGGACTACAAATTGCTCATATTAGATCTGGGGAACAGTTCAGTGATAGCTGAATGCGTGTTACTTGTTACAATCTGGAGTCTCTCCCCACACCCAAAGTTGTAACTTTACTGTAATAGGAACACACCACATTTTACTGCTTGAACTTGCATTTTATGTACATTTAACACGTGCTAAGTATCATATATGAAATGGCTATAAATAAAAAATTGTAGCCTGCAAAAATTCTGCTCAGTTGCTACCTAAGGGGGCATCTAAACCAGTAGGTACCTCCCTGTTTCCCTTTAAAGGTTTTAAGGTGCTTAGAGTTTTGCCTCCAAGGGTGTGCAGGACTGCTCCTACCAGAAACCGGGTGTTGCTCCATCTGAGCGCCCTAAGGGGCCAGATCCAGTCAGTGCTCTCAGAATACTTTCCCTTAAAATGCAACAGGCAGAAGTTGTGAGCCAACTGGTTAGGACTCTCACCCAAGAAGTGAGACAGAGGTTTCTTCTACCTTTCCTTTACCCGAGAGGATTCAAATGCTCATCTCACACCTTCTTAGGTAAGTGGGGTGGTAGTAGGGCAAAAGGAACTTTCCATTCCTCATATGACAGCTGAGCCACTATGCAAGAAAAAATGCAAATTCTATGGGCGACTTGAAGAAAAGCATGACTCCATAGCCTAGCACAGTGATTCTGAACCAGGGTGCTATGGTATTTAATGTTAGCACCGCTAGGTATGCAAACATGATTCAGAAAATAAACCCAGAGAGTTCTAATAGGAATCCATAGCATTAAAAATACAGTGTCCTTTTATGATCTAAATTCATTGCAAAAGAAATATTTTCTATTACTTTTCCTTAGTCAAAAAATGAGTGAAAACTAAGAGATGGCATTTTCTGAGGGATGCCTTGAGCCTAACAATGGGTTCTTTGGGTATAGACTGAGGCCAGTGGCCAGTAGTGGGGGAGCAGAGATGAGAAAGGGCAGTTTTAGATTCCCTGAACTGTTTAATTATTTTATTAGTTAGCCAGGGCAAAATTTGCATAAAGAGTGCTTGGAACTAATTCACAGGCATGATGTTTGTTTTCTGCCCCAGTGGTTTTTTCTTTTCCAGACTCAATAGAAGAAAGAATGCCCTTCCTTCCCTTTCCCTCACAAGTAGCCTGTATCCTGAAACTTAAACCACTCTCTTAGGATGTAGGAAATGTAGCTATAAAACTTTATGGGCATAATAACCACTCAGAAATGTAGGGCTTAGTGACACTGCTACCATGATGGTGTAAAGGCATGGGCCCTGCCCAGCCCTGCCAGAAGACTGATGTAGGCACCTACAACCTAGAAACAATTCCTGGCTCTAGATCCTGAGTGTATTGAGGGCCTTCCCTACAGTCTGGAGTTAACAGAATTGGGATTCCCTGTTACACTGACCATTATGCAAGTTTGTGAATCACCCTACTGGGAAGTCTGTCTCTCCCCATACGCTTTATATGACTCTTAAGCACTTAAATCTGGCTTCCGAATTCCACTCCAGGGGCCAGGCACCTAAAACTTAGGAACTAAAGCACATAGCTTTTTATAAATCTATACCCTGATTTTATTAGAGCAGGATGCTACCCTTCTATTCATTCCCTACGAATTCAAAAATTGTCAGAAGAGTACTTAGCAAGGTGCCCAACTAAAAGCATTGAAGGCAAAAATGACAGCTTTCCCGAAATGCAAACACCGGTCCTCATTTTCATATTGATTTGCATAATATATAAAGCAGAAATAAACAGCTGAAAAATCTCTTTATAATGATATAAAATCTCTTTATTGAATTACAGATTTTACATGCTGCTACAGTTGATTGTTTTTATTTCAGCCAGCTCCATGCCTCTGCAGGGCAATACATTTTAATTTTCAGGCTCCTTGCTACTCTTTTGCAGAAAATGTTGCCAAGTTAAAGTTTAAAGGAAAGCCAACTGTGGTTGTAGGTTTCATTAGAGAGATCCATAGGAGCGCTGAACACTTGGTTACAGAGTACAAGTTAACTGTGGGGAAATGAAAGGTTGGTGTGCAATGAATAGTGATTCTCTGAAAGAGTAGGACTTGTGTGAAAGTTGTTAAGCACCTTGGAGTCTGCTAAACAAACAGAACACTTCTATTTCTGTCAGAGAGAAAATGGAGCAACTTAGTGCTCTCAACTCATCAAAATTCATTTTCTGTCTCTCTTGCTGTGGAGTCTTCACTACCATCTGGTATATTTTATTTCCTCCCTCTTCAGATGTGGATCCTTAAGAGCCAGCTGTTCTGCAGCCCTCAATATACTGGGTTCTTCAAGTCTTACACTTGAATTTCACCGGCAACTCTGCTCACTGCTGGGGAGTCTCTTATTTATATTGGAAAAATAGCCTAGCAACAAGGGGTATATCTTTGGGATGAAATTATTTACTTTTAAATTGAGGATTAATCAAGATGAACAAGAGCCACATGGGTGAGAAAAGATCATGGTTCAGCTTTTCGTAGAAGAGTTGGTTGGCCTGAGTTCAAATGTCTCAGAATCCTTCTCCTATTAGTTCTGCACGAATAATGGATTGATCCTTATAGATTTTTTAAAAAGACACTTTAGACCATAATTATTCTATACTCATTATTAACTAATATCCATGGGCTTAGAAGGAGAAGCAAAGAAGTGGATTGTCGATTATAATAGCCATCAAATGTTCTTCGGCTGATTTAGTATGGGAATGGAAAATGAGAAGTTATCTAAAAGGAACTTCTGCAGGGTTCAGTTGGGGGCCCATTGTTTCTTCTCGTTTTATATGAGTGACATTAACAAAGGTACTTCCAGCCTGGACACCAGATGTCATCTATATGCTGATGACACTACATAATATGCTTGGTCCAACACTGCATGAAATAGAATCACCTTTGCAAACTGACTATGTGGTATTTCAGAAGTATTTGATGAATAATAGATTAGTGCTAAACTTTGAGGTAAAGTTATAAAATTCCCCTTTAATTCCAAATTAAGACCATTAGCAGTTAACTTGCAGTTAGGTGCTGCATATATTAGTGATTTCCTCCCCCCTTTGGAGCAGTTCATTTTCTTTAAAGATCTTGTTATTTGCCCATACAAATTACTTTTTGCCTGGCTTGAAGTTAAGAATTTCAACTTAGTTCACTGAAATCTTATCTGAATATATTATTTCTCAGAAGTAACTTCTGTCTCCTTCATAGTAAATAATGAACAAATCTACTTTCCTGCGCACAGCCCAAGTGAAAAGGTTGGCTTGTGGACATTGCATACTGATTTGGAGACTCCTTACCCTTTGAGCCCTATATAGGCAGTACTAAAGCCTATGGCTGAAGTAGTGAACATGTAGCTTTCCTATTTGGTTCTGTTGCCAAGAATGTCTGCATCATACGCAGATCAATCACATTTTTCCTTTCTGTGGAGAGCTGTGAACTCCTTCCACAGTGCTCTCTTTTGTAACACATTTCTATGGCTTTCTGTTCCTTCAGCTCTAGAGTGATGGCCTGACTGCATGTTTGCTGCTGCTTGCAAATCTTTGAGTGAAATTCTGTATCTCTTTGTGCATCCAAATGGTAGCTTTATAGTGGTGAATGCCGCATTCCTGGTACAGGTAGTGCAACTATTTCCCCAGCAGTATGGAGGCATAAGCATGAATGTATAGACTAAATACATTCAATAGGCTACACACTGGTTGTGCAAGTAGGCAGCTATGTATGCACTACCTAATTGCCCATCAAGAATGCAGGGAGGCAGGTGGGGACAGAGGCCCTGGCTCCACTCTGTGCCCTGCCCTGCCA
>NW_017728906.1:182403009-182406725 GCF_001723895.1 Crocodylus porosus | reverse complement strand
CTGTCCCCATCATCCCCCTCTGCCTCCCCCTCTGCCCTCCCTTCCAGCCCCTCAGTCCCCACTGTCATGGCAGCACTCCACTGCCTGTTCCTGTCTGTGTAGGACACTCTGATTGGCTGCTGAGACAGCCAATCAGAGCGCAAATAAAGTGTTATGGCCAGACAGACAGACTTAGGCTTTTATAATATTAGAATACCCACTGTGATTGCGTAAACATGTCCAAGCCATGACAATGTAGGTGGTCAGAAACCCATGATTACTGTTAGACAGGAAAGGCAGGAAGGGAGCCCTTCTCTGTTTTTGCCCCCAAAACTAAGTGGTTGGGACACTTGCTTAGGAACCAAGGAGATATGGATTCTAGGCCCCTCTCACGCAGAGGGAGCAAAAGCTTTCCCATTGCACTACTCTTCAGCCATTTTATTCAATGCAAGGGACAGTCACCTGACTTCAAAAGGAGCATTGAAAAGGATAAGGAAAAAGGCTTACATCGTGGAGGGGAATTTAGAACACTAGACTAAGAAGCCAGAGTGCTACATGTTCAAATGTGGGTGAAGGAGACCTAGTGGCTGGGTTCTTTGCTTCCTGGGTGAGTGGCCTAACCACTCAACAATCAAGGCTAAAACATGGGAAGTGTTTGCCTCTCAACTTAATGCTCAGGCTTGTGTGTGATCAGCCAGTCTGTTGCTTGCTCAGTCTACATATGAATGCTTGTGTGTCCACAGGGCCAGGTAAACAACTACAGAACTGTCATTTAAGCACACAAAGGAAATATAATTCTGTCCTTCATGCAGTGCTTAAATGATGGTGAAGCTTTCACTCAGATTTGTCGGACTGGAGATTTGTCTGTTTCTCTTCTACTAAGATATGTTGATTTATTGTGTGGGCAATGTTATTTTAATCTTCTTTTGTAGCCATATGTGTTGTATTTTATTGTACTATGTATATTTTCATGTTTTAAATGTAAAGGACATATTTTGTCCCAGATTTAAAACAAACTGTTAGAAAATGAAAGAATTCACATAGTGAAGTTATACAATGAATAAGTTGTACATAACTAATAGAACTTATATGCCATCCAAGAGAATTTTCTCCTGTAGAGTTCTATAAGATAGGCAAAAGGATATAAAGAAAACATATTATGTTCTTTTCAATTTCATTATTTTGGAATAAATGCTGTGGATGCCTATTGGTTTCAGTCATACTAAATCCATAAGGCATTTCTGTAATGGTATATCTAATGTCATAAAACTCCGCTGAGCACTGAATATAGTGGTTATGATTATATTTTCTGTAAAGGAAAAGTTTCCATAATAAAAAAAAATCCAATGGAAACATGGTTTTGTTGTTGTTGTGTTAAGTAAATGATCATTTCCATGCAACGCTTGGGCAGTATTAGTTCAAGCACTGATGACAGCTATTGATTAGAGTGGAGAAATGCTTAAGACAGCAAAGTAAAAAACTGTTGTGAGATAGAAATAACAGAAAGGTTGGAAGATGTTTTACAAAGTACAGTGTGAAAAAAAGCCAAGGGCCTGAAGGTAGGTACAAGAAAAAAACCTTAAGAGGTTTGGGAAAAATGACTACCATTCAGGAGGAGTTGCTCCTTTGAGCAAGCCCAGTGTCTCATTTGCAATTCATGCATCACAGGATTAAATGAGTGAAGAAGACCCTGAGGCAGAAGAGTAGTTGAAAGTGATGCTGACCAAAAATGAAACTAACCACTCTATGTTCACATCCACAGACAGAAATGATCAATTCATTTCAAACCAACAGCACAAGCAGTGAAAAGTGTGATGTGTAAATTCATTTTTACCATCTTGCAGAGTGTTTTTTCAACATATGTAATACCTCCTTTCAGGATAAGACCTCTCTTTGGCAATATAGACAAAACCTCTTTGTAACCTATGGACCGTATTTGTTATTGAAATAATTTCCTTTCTTTCTAGGCAAGATATATACCCACAGTTGATTTTATAATGCTTTCATCAGAATTATTTTGATTTTTTAAATTTATAGTAGTCATTTTGTCAAAGGCTAAAATTCCATTATCTACTGGGATGTGGTCAGCCCTTGCATAATTGTGAAAGAGCAAAGTTATAAGAAACCTCTCCTGATTTGTGTCCTCTGTCCTATGGTGCATGCATTTTGGTACGCTTTACATGTTCTGAATATAGAATATGCTCTGCCATGCCTCCAAGTAATATTCATCCCTCCTTCCCCTACCTGTATCCACCCCCACACCCCATGAAGCAAGAAAGGATGGTGAGGGGATGTGGTTAGACTTGTCTCTGTCAAATAGAAGAGCTCCATCTTTGACAGACTATAGCAAGGGTATTTTTCTCTTACATGGGAAAGAGCCCCAAGAGAAGCTATGACTTTTTGAACCAGTGGTATGGAGGGGCTTCCATTTGAAGAGAAACTAAAGAGTTTAGGCCTATTTGGTTTAGAAAAGAGATGCTTGAGGGAGGACATGATAAGGGTTTGCAAAATATTAAATGTCAAAAAGAAACTAAATAGGGATTTATTATCAGTAGTTATTGAGCATAGGAGTTAGGGATACAAATGAGAGAGGATAAAAGGAAAAGCTCTGGTCATACGTGGTTTGCTTTCCCTTTGGCATTCACTTTTTGCCATTGTGGAACAGGATGCTGGGCAGAATGAACCTATGATATCACCCAGTAAATGGCCATGCTTCTGGTATTAGAAAGCCTGTCTGCTTTCTGTGGTGGTCTGGGCTGGTCAAATGCTTTCTCACAGGAAATAATCCTCTTTCATATTTGTAATTCTGATGAAGTCAATATAACAGCTCATGGAGCAAGAGCATGAAGATTCATAACTAGTATCATCGAATCATAGAAAAGTAGGGCTGAAATGAACATTCAGAAGTCATCTTGTCCAACCCCAAACCAGAGACAGGATCAACACTATTTTATGCAAGGTGGTTCAGTAATAGCATTCCTACCTGGCACGCAGGAGGCCAGGTTTCATTTCTTGCCAAAACAGCTCATCTGTAGAGCCTGGATATTTCAGTCAGTAGTGCATCAGGCTTTTAAATCAGATGAGCTGGGATTGAAGTACCTACTCAAGGAGTATTTGTTGTATGTGAAAAGGAAGCACGAGATGGCAAGCAGCTAGGGCTCTTGTCCAATTTAGGACCATATTGTGGGTTAATGACATCCTGGAGGGTAAGGCTAAGATCTAGAATGACCTAGACAGACAAATGCAAATTCCTGCACTTGGGATGGAATAATTGTATGCACAAATACAAATTAGGCAATGACTGGCTAGGCTGCAATACTGCAGAGAACTTGGTGGTTCCAGTAGACCATAAACCAAATATGAGTCAACAGTGTACTCTTGTTGCCAAAAAATCTCTGGGTTACATTAACAGGAGTATCACTTGCAAATCAAGGAAAATGATTCTTCACCTCTATCCAGCACTGGTGAGGCCTCAATTGGAGTACTGTGTTCAGTTTTGGACTCCACACTTCAAGAAAGATGTGGAACGACTGGAAAAAGTTCAGTGCAGTGCAACAAAAATTATAAGGGGCATAAGAGACAAGACTTACAAGGAAACTCTGAAAGAATAGGGTTATTTAGTCTGGAGAAGAACCCAAGGGGTGAGATTTGATAACAGTCCTCAAATACCTAGTGGGGGATGTGGCGAAATGCCGGGCTAGCAGCTCCGGCACCGCTTAGGGGAGCCGCGGGCTTTG
>NW_017728906.1:182397991-182402909 GCF_001723895.1 Crocodylus porosus | reverse complement strand
GAGGCTGAACAGGTTCAGGTCCCGTAGCCTCTCCTCATAGGGCCTGCCCTGCTGCCCCCTGATCATGCGGGTGGCCTCCTCTGGCACCTCTCCATGTTGTCCACATCCCTCCTGAAGTGCGGCGCCCAGAACTGGATGCGGTACTCCAGCTGTAGCCTGACCAATGTCATATAGACAGGGAGGGTCACCTCCTTGGACCTGCTTATGATGCATGACAAGGTGCGGTTAGCTTTCCTGACTTTGGCTTTCCCCACATTGGCGGCCCATGTTCATCTTGGAGTCTATAATGAATCCAAAATTTTTTTCTGCCTCTGTGCTGACTAGAAGGGAATTCCCCAGCCTGTAGGTATGCTGCTGGGTCTTCCTCCCCAGGTGCAGTACCCTGCACGTGTCAGTAGTGAATCCCATTCTATTCTCATCTGCTCAGGCTTGCTGCTTTTCTTGGGCAAAGCCTGCTTTCCTAGGTTGCTGCCTGGCTACCTGCAGGGATTCCTGGCAGCAGCTGCCAGGCTAGCTGCATGGACCCCGGTGCTTCACTCTGTGGTTGTAGGGGCAGCAAACTAAAACTCCTTGAAGGAGTTGGCTGCACCTGAAGCCATTTAAAGTACATTGCACCACTGAATTTCCTGCAGCGGCTGAAATTAATGCGCAATATGCCTCCAACACATGCAAACACCAACACCATTAAAGCAGTGCAAAAGCATTTAGCACCCCCCAACCTGCCCCACACATGCGCCTCTGATTACACACGGCCAACAAGGCATAATAACCTGCCACAGGTGCAGAGGCCCAATGGTGGCAAATGTCCTAGTGCTGTGTAGGTTGTGAAAATATACTCGAGATGGATAGAAAAGGGCCATTCCACCCCCTACAAAGGAAGGCAAAAACCTCCATAATCTGTACCAATCTGACTATGGGGTAAACTTCCATCCTGACCTCAAATGTAGTGATTGGTTTTATTCTGAGAAGAGGAGTAAAACCCTCTAATCAGGAAATTCCTGGTTTAAGTCTCAATAGGAGCACTGACACAGCCTAGTCAAAATCCCCAGCTTTATCTGCAACCACCATCTAATGCTTCTGGAGGAAGGCAAAAAAACAAACAAAAGAAAGCAAACAAACAAAAAAACACTGACACCTGTAGTAACAGGAAGGGGGAAAAAATTCCTTCCTGATTCCATGTAGCAACCAGCAAACCTCGGTAGCATGGGAAATATCCATAGAAGAGGACATAGCTACTCCTTCAATAACCTTGACCAACGCTTCCGCAACCTCTTTCTGAACACCTCCAATAATGGATATTTCACAGCTTCCCTAAGCAGTTCCCATTGCCTCCTTGTTTTAAAAGTGAAGATGTTTTTCTTGATATCCGATCTAAACCTACTGTGCTGCCACTCTAAGCCATTGGTTTGCACCAAGAGAGAAAAGGTGTTTTTCTTCTTTGTGGCAGCTCTGAAGATATTTGAAAACTGCTGTCATGTCTCCTCTTAAGCACCTTTTCTGTAAACTGAGCACTCCCATTTCCTTCAACCTCTTACTGTATGACTTGCCTTCCAAGCCTTTAGCATTTTTATCACCCACCCTTGACCATCTCTAACTTCTCCATGTTCTTTTTTAAATGTGGAGCCCAAAACTGCACACAATACTCTAGATGAGGCCTTAACCAGTGCTGAGTAAACAGGCATTGTCACATCCTGCCTTGCACTTAATGTTTGTATAGTTCTCCACTTGCATTTTAACTTTTTTGTGAAGACCGATGCAAAGTAGCTATTGAGTAGCTCCACCTTCTTGGTATCTTCTGTTAAGAGTTGGCCCCAGCTATTTAACCGTGAACCTATCTCTTCCTTAGTTTTCCTTTTTGGCCAATATATTTATAAAACATCATGTTGTTATCTTTAACTTGCCTTTGTTGTTATCTTTAACTTGCCTTTGCCTTCCCAGTTTTGTCCCTGCATGTTCTTGCTATTTCCTGTTATTCTTTCTTAGTGACCTTCCCATTCCTCTGTTGCCTTTATGCTTTCCTTTTGCATCCAATGCATTCTAGAAGCTTCCTGTGCAGCCACATTGGTCTCTTTCTATTCTTCTTTTGCTTCCATTATTTTGGAACAGTTTCTTGTTGGGCTTCCAAAACTATGCCCTTTAGAAACTTCCGGCTCCTCTAGATGCATTTATCCTTCAATCTGTCTTGCAAGCCTTCCCATGGTACTAAATCTAGTGTCTCCTTAATTTAGTTGGAACCACATCCTGAAATCTAGCAATTTAGTTCTAGTTACCTCATGCTTTCTGTGTCTTGGGATCATGAATTCTATCACATCATGACTGCTTTCTCCCAAATTTCCTATTGCTTTCAAATATCTCTATCAATTACTCTCTATTGCTCAAGAAAAGATCTATAATAGATGGTCCTTTAGCTGTATCCTCAACTTTCTGGAAGAGAAAGTTGCCCTCCACACAAGTTAGAAACTTGCACATTTTACAGATGGAAGACTTCAAGAAGAGACATTCTATAACATGTCCCAAGAACTGAAGTCTCCTATCAACACCATGTCATAATTTCCAGATACTTTGACATCTCTTTGAATAGTGTTTCATCCACTTCTCTCTCAGTTGTTGCCATATGAGAGATCCCCACCATTACATTAGCACTACATCTTCCACCTTTTATCTTCACCCACATACATTTTCATCCACTATCTTCTCCCTCCTGAACCAAAGAACAAGTGTATATGTTTCTGACATACAAGGTGACACTACCAACTTTCCTCCTAACCCTGTCTTTCCAAAACAGAGTACAGTCCTTAATACTGACACATTCCAGTCATAAGAGCTCTCCTACCAGGTCTCTGTGATACCAATCAGATCATAGTTCTTTTTGCTGGCTGCAACTTCCAGCTTACCTTGTTTATTCACTGGACTTCATAGTTTCATAGTTTGTAGGGTCAGAAGGGACCTGAACAGATCATTGTGTCTTACCCCCTGCCGTGGCAGGAAAGAGTACTGGGTCAAATGACTTCTTGCATCTCTTTCCATATACAGGACATATTTTGCATTCTGATATACTTGTTTCCCTTCTGCATCACTTGCTATTTTCCTATGGCTGTCTGGCCTTTTTCCCAGACTTCTGGTCCATTCAACTCTGGATTGTTTGCTTTGTTACTGGAGGGTTTGTTATCCTAATAGAAAAAAAGAAGAAAAGAACAAAAAGAAAAGGAAGAGTGAAGGAACTAAGAAAAGCCACACAGTCAGCTATTGGGGGCTTAGAACCAAATTGCTTCGACTCTTGAAACAGGACTATGAAAAGAAGTTTTTGAAAATTTTATCTCCAGTGTTGTTATTCTTGTGTTCCCAAGGACGCTTACTTGAGACATTGAATAAACTCAGGGAACAATATCAACAGTAAGAAGAATTCCAACATAGTTATCTTAATTTGGGTTCAACTGAACTTTTCAGTTTACAGGTTTATTTTGGTACCCGAGGGCCATGTCTACACAAGACACTGACTGTACCGTCATTATTATGCAGTCATTTAGTACTAAATGACTGTGCAGTAACTGAAATCACTGTGCAGTTGTGCAAAGGAATGGTTTTTACATGATGCTGAGTGTACAATAGCTCGTGACTACTGTGCAGTAGCATCACATCACACATTCTGTCACACAGTGCTAGCATGTCATTTCATGGGCCACTACGCAGCCAGCGTCTCACGTAGACACAGCCAAGGAAGCAGTATTCTTAGTCCTAAATACTTTTTATTTAAAATACTGCTGTATGAAATGTTAGAATCTCCTAATTTTTCCTCTTACCCTAATGAAAAGAAACTCTTCCTTGTATGCATGTATTATTATGAAAGAACAAATATCTAGCTAGCAGATTTACATTTATATTTAGATTACAAATTTCTCATCAGAAGTTTTTTTTTTTTTAAATAAATGTTATAACAAGGATTTATTATCAAGCATAAAGGTGCTTGTTAGCTGTGTGGATTGTGCAGAAGAATAGCACAGGACTAATTCTAGGACTGAATTTGAAGCGATTGTCTAATAACTGTGACAAGATCATTTAGATGCAAGTTCTGACTCAGAATAGATTTTCTGTCTATCAAGTGAGATCTAAACCAATTCTATCAAGATTCATCAAATCTCATAGCTTTCAGGCTTTTTAGAAGTAATTCACCAATCACTGAATAAAAAGCTTTATAAAGCTAACCAAGAATATACTAGCTATAAATCTTTTATCAGCAATTAACAAGGCACATGCAGGCAGGAAGTCTCTGTGAATGATTTAATGATGTTTGTTTGTTTTATTAAAGATAAATAAAATGCTTCAAGTTGACAACTAAATTAGTAAGCTTGTCAAATCAGCCACCTTTCTTTTGGCCTTTGTTTTCCTATTATTTCACCTCTCAAGTGTCTCCAACAACTGCTACAAAAATAATCTCCTTCTCTCATTGGCAAAGTATGTTGTTCATCAGCTTCCTAAATCACTCTTTTACTTTTTATTTGCTAACATCTCATCTCTAGTTATCCTTCTGCTTTCAGCTGGCACTCTTCCAATTCAACCTGCCTTGATGTTCTTTGGGCCTTTTTTTCTCATGATCGTTATAGCACCTGTTCTGATACTGCCACTGCCACTGGGAAGTAAGAAGCACAGAGCCTTCTCCCCTGTGTGTTCAACATGGACAGAGGACATTCAAGGGATATGAAGGGAATGTGTGACACTGGATCAATAATTACTATTTTCTATTCTTTGGCTAAACTATAGTAATAATAGCAATCAGAATAATAATAGTAAAACTTTTGGGGGGTAAATCTGAATATTTTTTCTGTTTCCTGACTGAACCACCCACAAACAGGCAAACTCTCCCCACTAAAAACTGAAGCCTTTTTTCAAGGGATTACAAAAAAAATGAAAAAACCCCACC
>NW_017728906.1:182391949-182397811 GCF_001723895.1 Crocodylus porosus | reverse complement strand
CTCATAAACATTTTCACTCTTCAATTTTTTCAAGGCCAAAATGATACAACAAAATTGGGAATTTAAGAATAGCTTCAGGTAAGCCACATCTGCATTTATTAATTTCCAAAACATTCACCAAAGTATTTCACCCAGCTCTAGTCCATAGCCTCACTATGGATTATGTTTTTTAGCAGCCAAATTAGTACACAGCCCTCCATGAAAGAACGCTGCCTCTGGTATACTTTGCCTGTGCCCCAGATAATTTTAGGGCTGTGTGAAATTTTGCCAGCTGTTTTGTTTTGACACTGTTTCAATTCATTTCAAGCTCAAAACAGCTAAATCAAAATGAAATGAAGGGCTTTGAAATAGCCTCAAACCAAAACAAGGCTAGTCAAAACATTTCAAAAGTTTCTAAACATTTTGAGTTTCAAAGCAGCCAGAAGCCAGGTGGTGGGAGACAGGAGAACCAGGGCTGTGCTCCCAATGGCTCCACAGCCCCATATGGCTCAGCCAGGCAGGGAGCGCAGCCCTGGCTCTCCCTGTCTCCCACAGCTGGGTTGCAGAAAGCTGATCGCTGCGCTTGGGCTTCCCCAACTCCCCAGCTCCCCAGTCCCAGGTGGTAGCACCCAGCTTCCCTCCCTCATCTGGCAGGCAGATAGGGGGTCCACAACCCCGGGAGGACTGGCACAGCCCCCACAGGCCTCCCGGGGTTTTGGGCCCCTGATCTGCTGCCTGCCAGATGAGAGAGGCTGTTTCGAGCTTCCCCATTATAGTCTATAGGAGAAACATCGAAACAGCATCGCTGTTTTGATGAAACGAAATGAAACAGAACAGCGGTTTCAATTTGAAACAAATTTCAAAATGAAATGTTGTTCCATAGAAACCTTGAAACACAAGTTGAAACAAAACAGTACTGTTTCGCACAGCCCTAATGCTTTTCCAATGGAATTCCTCCCTGAGCACTTTGGATTAACATTACTTTGCTCTATACCTGCCTTAAGGACACTATTGAATACAGTAGTCTTAGGGCCTTGTCAAACTTTCATGTGCAAATCATTGGAATGTAGTGGCCTATTAAAGTTAGTACATATTAGGAAATAACCCTCACCTAAAAGGGAACAACTTTGCAATGTGGGGAGGGCATTTAACATGTGTTAAACGTGTGTTAAACTACTTGAATGTGTGCTTCATCACATTTTAACAGCACTTAGTAAGTGTAAAGTTGCATGTGTGAGAGTCTTGACATACATACACTTAGGACACTTTTCATTTAGATTGTAGAAAGCATTACTACTGAATTAGAAAGTTTTCTGAGCAATACTAAGCATTGCACAGTATTGCTTACTATGATCTAAATAAAAATATGCTAAGCTCCAGAGCCACTGAAAACTCTAGTGCACTGTGAGGGCTGAAACCAACACACAGCTAATGAGGCTCAGCCTTCTCATTGCAACAGTTTTGAACTAGCTCCAGTGTGGTGGAGATGTACTAGGACTGACAAACACCTGGTTATCAGTCCCATCCTCAGCACATTGCAAGAGTCTACTGATTGTTTTACCTCTGTGGATCAGTCAGATATTAGCTTAATATGTTCCATACTACCATCTGGAGATGG
The DNA here is from genome assembly GCF_001723895.1 of Crocodylus porosus. Taxonomy (NCBI): domain Eukaryota; kingdom Metazoa; phylum Chordata; order Crocodylia; family Crocodylidae; genus Crocodylus; species Crocodylus porosus. Next base: position 182,396,214 of record NW_017728906.1, on the reverse strand, counting down.
ATACCTTTTACCAAAGAAGTCCTAACTTTGCTACTGTACGGTGGCACTTGAACCCTTGGATGCTAACATTTTAAGTGCAGTTAACGTGGTAAGTTTAACGTGTAACTAGACACTGACACCACCCATAGACAAAGATTTTTTTTGTAACATCTTTCATTGAACCAACTATATACTTGTGAGAGCTCTCGGACAAGCCATAGTTGGGAAAGCTGTTGGACAAGCCCCTCCTCAGGTTACTTGATGCCTGAATACTCATCCAACAGCTCTCCCAAATATACAATTGATTCAGTAAGAGATATGACAAAAAAATCTTTGCCTCTCATACAGTTTCTGGACCATCACAGCTACAGCAACACTCCAACCCTACTATGGCTTTAAGTTATAAGTATTTTGTCTCATCCAAGCCAGTGAACATATCGTCTTGCAGGATTAAATCTGTTAACCATCCCCAGCTGCAGTTGTTAGAAGTAACATTAAGCCCCATGGCTTTCAACTACTTAAGAAAGCACATCTGAAATAGAAATGCCAGTATTGTGGATGCTTAGACATTGGCACTGAAACCTCATTTTAAAGAAAACATTGCCAGAAATGTTACTGTACAAAGAGGATTAAAATAGAGACTTACATCGTTTTGTTTCCTTTTTAAGTCTTGCATTGTTCCCTATCCTGGTTCCTGAATTAAATTGCTTTAATTACTTTGCTTAAGTTTACTTATTTGGTTTGTACAGTTATAAATTGTGCCTATTGCTTAGCTTGAAGCTGCAGTTTCAACAGAAACAGTAAAATTTAACATAATGCATAAGACAGCTGATGTCAGCTAATATAAGCACCAAAGTTTTAGTCACTAAATCAAACCACCCCATCAGGCCAGCATCCTCTTTAGAGAAAGCCAGGATATGTATAGAGGCCTTGCAAAGGTTCTACAACGGGTCTTCTGTCTGACAAAAAACAGGAAGGACGTCCCAGAATCGAATGCCTTCAGCAGAAAACACCCTGATCCCAGGCCCCAGACAGACCTACCAGTTCAGGAATGGCATGCTTTAGTATCCCAGGTGATTTCAAATACTGGGGTAAGATGCAGAAGGAAAGATTGTCTTTCAGTTTAAAAGGTCACAAACTGTAAAAGATATCCATATCAGCCCAGGATGTCAAACTACACTTGGAAACAAATACAGAGGCTGTGAGGTTTTGTAGTGTATGAGCATCATGCCTCCATTGTGAAGCAGAACTACGAACAAGCCACTGTGTCTGGGCTGTTACCTAGCATTGTCAAATAGGCATTCCAAGAACTGGCTCAGGTGGAATGCATTGCAGTAGTGCAATGCAGGGCTGTCAAAAGCATGGATAACTGTACCCAGGTTCCCGAATGAAAATAAGGGCTACAATCTTTTTATATACATTAAACGTTAGGGCTGGAAGGGACCTCAGAAGATGGAGTCCAGCCCCTAAAAAAACAAATCTTGTAGAGACTAATGATGCCTTGTTGTTATCTATTATCACCATGTCAGCTTATCCAGCTCAAACATAAGGGACCTTTGTAAATGCAACAAAATTGGCTTTAAAGCAGCTTAAATGCCCTTTTGCACTGCTTTAATGGCATATTGTGCTTTAATGCTGTAACCCAGGTGGTACTCCAAGAGGTACCCCCTCTCCAATTGAAGAGAATCAAAGCAGTTGCACAAGCGCTGTGGGAGGTGTCGGGACTCTTCTCCCAGTATAGAGTAGATCCAGACCACCAATGAGGCCTTAACCATATACCTTTTAATGACAGAACAGTACTGGGAACATAACCAGTATAAACCAGGGGTTGTAGGGGACACTACAATCCTCCAAGGGGGCAGAATTCAACAAAGGTTAGACACTTACAATCATAGACATATTCATCCAGTTGAAAAAAGACAGGGTTAACCAAAATATAAAACACAAACAGCAGAACAAATAATACTGGTTGGTGAAAGGCACAAACTACAAAATGTCAAATAACAAGGAATATAGGGCCTAGGTACCTGAAGGGGAAGAAAAGGGGAAAACACAATGACTCCTTTCCACTGCACCAGGCCCCGCACAGCTCAGGGACTGCTCGGCCTGCCCCCCTGGTGCTGGAGAGCCAGGAAAGGATAAGGCCCCTACCCTTGTGTACATGCCATGGGGGGTTAGTTCAGTTTAATTCTCCCTAAATTGAAGTGGTAGAAATGATGGGTTTTTCAAAGCCCACCATTTCAATTTAGGGAGAACAGTCTTTGGCTCCCTATAACTAATATTTCTAATGTTAAATGGTGCTTTACTCAGCATCATAGGAAATTTCACAGATCAAGACTCTGCACCATGCACATAATTTCTAGTCTAGTAGCCATCCTTCTTATTTAGTTATACAGGGCTGTAACAGTATACGGTGCTGTGGACAGCAGAATAAGATATGGGTCTTGTTCAGAAGAGTAGATTGTCTAATAGTCTTGCATGCAATCCATTATTATCCTTTACTCTTGTTTTCACAAGGACAAGGTAGGTGCCACAGGGGACATGCCAAAAGATTTGGCTCAAAATTTGGTGGGAGAGGGAAAGTTTTTTAAAATGTCCAGGTTGTGTAATTTGGTCTTGTTCTGATCCTGACTAAAAATAAAACTTTTCTAAAAAGTTAATGTAAAAGTATGAGACAGTTATCTTAGAACAGCCCAAGGTTTTGTAGTTACAACACCCACTTTGCTTTAGAATAGGGAGTTGAACTTGGGTCTCTACCATCTCAAATAAGCCTCCTAACAATGACACTAAAACCTTCCCAATGAAATCTCATCAAAATGAATACATCCCTGTGAAACATCTCACCATTTTCCAATTCATAAAATAAAGACAGCTTTGCTTTTTTTTTGACCAGCTCTAGTAAGCAGCATAAAAGGTTAAGTGGTCTAAAGCAGCAGGATAGTGGAAGAAGAATGATCAAAAACCTTAGGAAATCCATTTAACAGAGCTTTTGGTTTCTGGTATTAATGGTGGTCAAACTTTGCATTTGTAAAAGACACTGTCCCGGGGGGATGAACCAGGCCCCAGTGTCATGCCGGGGTAGCAGATTGAACACGAAACAGGTGGGATAAGCGGCGAGGAGTTCTGAGTGGCACGGATTGGTATGGTTTCAAAACAAAGATCATTTATTTGACTTACGCTTATGAGGCGTAGGTAGTGATGCTTTCTTCGGTTACAGTTAAACAAATGCAAACAACAAACAACGGAGGGGTCTGTTGGCCCACGGGGTTCTTAAGTGAGCCCTTGCTTTCTAGCCAGAGCTAGGTGTGGCTGCCTAACTTGATAGTCCCAGGGCTGGTCAACAGCTCATTAAATGGAGTAAACGAACAAACAAAACTGTAACTCGATGGACAGAACAAACGTTGTGACGCCAGTCCAAATGGACAATGGATGGTCGATGAATGGTGCCGAAGTTGAGTGCCTGGTAGAAGAAGACGAAACTGTAGTCAAGGTAAGTAAGGATGATCCAAATTGTAGTCAGTAGCCAGTGCAAAATCAGTCGGAAGCCAGAAGATCAGTACGGAGAAACGGAATCGAAAAACTTCGGAATACAAAGTGCGGAGTTAAAAGGAGAAGACCTGGGGCCTGAGACCCAATCTCTCCCTGTCTCACAGTCTCTGCTAATAGCAGCCTCTGTTTACAGGTTGAGCAGCTCTTTCTCCTAAACCCTCACACACCAAACACCCATGCCAATCACCAATGCCCACACCAAGGTGTGTGCTCACAAGCCTTTATAAGAATTTGGTGGCCAATCAAATCACACTCTACAAAGAAATTTCTAGTCCAATTATGTCATGCTACAGATGGACTGAGCATGTGTCTGGTTACTTTCTGTGTGGTGACTGAGCATGCACCTAGTGAAAAGTAGGTCAAACTTGATTGACAGGCCCATAGGTCATCCAGGGGACACTTGCCTGCCTGTACACAAATGGCAGGAGCTTGGGGAATAAGCAGGAGGAGCTCATCCTCCTGCTTATTGCAAATAATTATGATGTCATCGGGATAATGGAGACCTGGTGGGACTCCACCCATGACCGGACCTCAGGTATTGATGGCTATACCCTGTACAGGGGGGATTGTGTAGATAAATGGGGCGGGGGTGTAGGTCTCTATGTTAAGAAAAGCTACATGTCCCTGCAAGCTGATATTGGCAACCAGGGTGGAAGACTGGAGACCCTCTGGGTTAAAATCCACGGGGAATATGGCACAGGGGACACAATGGTGGGAGTCTACTACAGACCTCCCAC
>NW_017728906.1:182387084-182391679 GCF_001723895.1 Crocodylus porosus | reverse complement strand
TTCACCAGAGTGCCCCAAGGGATGATGAGGTCAAATGGTCATAAACTACAGAAGACCATTTCAGGCTGGAAATAAGGAAGAATTTCTTTACTGTCCGAGCCCCCAAGGTCTGGAACAGCCTGCCATCGGAAGAGGTTCAAGCACCTACAATGAACACCTTCAGGAGCAAATTGGATGCTTATCTTGCCGGGATCCTATGACTCCAGCTGACTTCCTGCCCTTTGGGTGGTGGGCTGGACTCAGTTTTCCAAGGTCCCTTCCAGCCCTAATGTCTATGAAATGAAATCTATGAAGACTAGGATTCAAAAAACAGTTTTAAAATTAAAAGGAAATGTATTTCCTGAATCTACTTATAATATCTGTTTTCATCCCATAATAAAAAGAGGGATCCCACAATGGAATAATTGATCAGACTTGAGGGGCACCATGAGAATTACACTAGGATATGTCCCCAGTTCCTCTTCATAATGCCTAGAAGTCAAGCCAAGTACTCCAAGTGCTCCATTGTCAAGAGCCCTACATTTCTTCCTGATTTATTTTCTTTTTAAAGAGAATATTGTGCTTTTTAATTTTCTGTTAAAATCATATCACATACATATAGCTGAAAGATTTCTTATCAACTAAGCCAACTTCCTGGGGAGAGTTTTTCAGCTCCACGCAACTCATTTGCTGGATTAGAGTATCTATTTTAATGTAGGAGGTGAGTCCTCATCTGGCATAAAGTACTGTCAGTATTACTACATTCAATTGCACTGAGGCAGTAGCTCAGGTGTTTTAGCATGTGGAAAACAAACTCCTTTGTTCTGCAATCAGACAGCTTCTATAGCCATCTTTTTTAAAATCTTGTTTCATGCTAATTTAGATTTTTTTCTGAAGTCTATGTTATGTGAATCCTTTTGTTATTGGATATCTTGATGGACCTGCACAATAATCATTCTAGGGGAAAATGTTTGTTTTGTGGTTCTCCCACGTTTTATGGATTCTCTCTCCTTTTTATTCTGTTGTATCAGGCAAAGGCTATTTATCAGCTTCCTCTCTGTCTGGTGTTTGGGTTAATAATGTGTGATGTCTCAGTCAATACGAAATTATTTTTCAGTCCCCTAGCAATTGAGTATTTTGTATCTGCAGCATGTTCAAACAACACCGACCCTAGGCTTTAGAATCCAAGTATCTAAGGCTAAGTCATTCTGATGACTATTAGGCACATTGCTGCTGCATTAATGGATTTATTCTATTCTGCCTCTATTGCCAGTAGTCAAACCCTAATATAAGACAGAACTTTACTGTGAAAGAAGAGACTGAGCCTGAAGCTTCCAGAGATTAAATTAGGCATAAATTTACAAAATGGCATAATAGGGTAAAAAATGAGATTATGTTTATATTCTAATATGTTTTTGAAGACATTGATCATCACAGGATGGGATGGTCTTTAAGACTAGGGACAAAAATGTAAACCCGTTTAAGTGACCAGAAACTAGTTTAAACCTGTAACAGAACATATGTTCAGTGCACATAAACCAGTTTCAAAATGGCTAAAAGTGGTTTGAGATAAACTTGAATGTAGTATCACACTTAACTGATTTGGGTCAAACCAGTTTAGGCAATGTCTGTCCCAGACCCCTTCCTGGTTTAAGTTAAATCAGAGTCCCTCACCTTCCCAGATGCTTTTCAGCCCTGGGTAGGGCTGTGTTCTCTGCTTCAGAGAGCTGGGTTGGCCCTTCACTTCTGCTGTCTAGCCTGAGCAGATTTGGGGGCATGGCCAGACCCATGGCCCCCTGAGGCAAAGGAAACAGGGAGGGGGTTTATTCCAGACCCTCCCCTACTGGGAGACCGTGGCCCCTGTCACCCATTTCCCATGTCCCCAATCCAGCAGCAAGGCAGGGAGCACGGCCAGAACAAGTTGGCATGGCCCCTGCCATCCACCTGCCTCTCCAGCAGCTGGAACTGCAGAGCTCAGCCCAGCCAGCCAGCAAGTGCTGCTAAGAGAGGAGGCAGAGGTGCCAGCTCAGGCTGAGCCACTGGGTCCTGGTCCTTCCCAGTAGGCTGCAGCTGGGGCTAAAGCCATGGGGGGTGCATGGCTACCCATGCCCAAGCTGGGTGGGGCGTCATGGAGCACAGGTCAGCTGGGCTCAGTCCTGCAGCACCAGCTCAACTCCACCCCCAGCCCTGGGCAGATAGCAGGGCCATGCCAGCCAGCTCTGGCCAGGCCCTCCACCACTTGAACAAGAGCAGGAGGGAAACCTGGACAGAACCTAACTGGGGTCCCATGCCCAGAGACAGGGGAGTTTAATCCCAACCCCTTGCCCTGCTTTGGTTGAGGCACTGCCCCAGCCAGTGTCTGGCCTTGGGGATAAACCTGGCAAGGGCTGCTTCCCCCACCCCTCCAGGGGTCCCTACAGGCCCGGGTGGGGGTTTAAACCCCTACATAATCATACTTAGCTTGGGGCCTGGCAGTACCCTCCCATTTCAGCTTCCCCCCCATCTTATGGCTGCTGCAAATGGAAGGGAGGGTTGTTCTAGCTCCCTCCCCCCCCCCACCCCTGCTTCTAGTCTGAGCCACTGTAGGCATACACCAGCATTTCCAGAATTAAATATGAATGTCTGTGAACTTGTAAATCAGTTCAATCTTTGTAGGTTCAACTAACCTGCAAATAGATTGAATGAATTCAGGCTCTGACTTTTTGAATGTCTGTCTCTAGCCCATAGGAAAGCAGGCTTAGACTCACTTGTGTATAACTGGGTACTCCCTGTGTGATTAGTTCTGCTTTTCTTTATTCATTCATTTTATTTTTATTCAGGAAGCCATTACAAAAGGCACTGACAACAGAAATAAAGGAGGTAAGATGGAGTGGAACTTTATAGACTAATTCAGAGACATAAACTTTCATAAGCAACAACTTGCTATGAATAGAGAAGGGACTCGAAATAGAAAGCAGTAATTTAGATCAAATGGATAGAGGAGTGGGAAGGAAAACAGAGGGAGGAACTGCTGGGACAGCAAAGGTGGTAAACAAAGTGTTAAGCCACAGGGACAAAGGGTTATAAAAGCAGATCCAGGTAATGGGAGAAAAATCCATGGTCTGTATTGAGACCATACTTAAACACAATCCAATCTGTAGATGATTTCTCCCTCCAAAATATCAGATTCAAGTTGTTTTTTAAAGTATTATAGTTTAAGTACAGCTACACTAAGGTCAACGATAGAATGTCCAGAGAAGTTAAAATGTTCTGCTATGGGCTTTTGTGTCTGTCTGGAATTGATGTCAGATCTATGTCCATTCATTCTTTCACAGAGAGATTGTTCCAGGCAACTGGATAAGTGAGAAAGAAACTGCAACCCAGATGTCTATAAACTAACTGAAACATAAAGATAAAAACAGAATATTCTGACATTCATAGATGACCACAATGAATAACACTGCACTCAGGGAGGTGAGAGACAGTACAAAATTTTATTGAGCAGCCCATGCCCCAGCAGCTAGCAGGCATGGGCCTCTCACACACCAAGGAATGTGTTCATGCTGGCAGCAATGTCCAACCTTGGCTGCAGGAGGCAGGGACATGTAGCACAGCCACAGGTAGCCCTCCAGGCAGCAGACATCACAGGGAATCTCAGGCTTGCCACCTGCACTGCTGAAGCTTAGAGTCCAGTGCCAGGTGTGCAGGTTTGCCTGGGGCACCATGGTGATAAGCAGCAGGAGGGCATGGTGGGTTGGGCACCCCTTGTTTAGTGCAAAGAGGTCCTGGAGGGGAGGGGAGCCAGGTGTCCAAGAAGAGTGGTTGCTCCTCAAGGAGATGATACTCCAAGCCCAAAGGATGGTAATCCCAACAAGGATCAAAGGGAGCTAGAGGGTGCAAAAGCCCCCATGGCTCACCAAAAGCATCCAGGAATGTCTTCTAGCTAAAAGGGAGGCATAGACCCAATGGAAGGGAGGAGGCATCACCAGGGAGGACTATACTGCAGTTGCTCGGGGATGCAGGGGGACACTCAGGAAGGCCGAGGAGGAGATGGAACTGGGACTAGCTACCTAGATCAAGGACAACAAGAAGTCCTTTTTTAAATACACAGGGGGCAAAAAGAAGGTACCGGGCAACATGGGGCCCCTGCAAGACATGCTAGGAAATTTGGTCGTCACACCAGACAACAAAGCTAACCTATTTAACAACTTCTTTGCCTCCATTTTCCTAAGCAGAGACCAGATCAGCCCCCCCACTGGGCCCCCCTCAGGCCCTAGGGGAGGTGCACCTCGGCCAAGGGTCAGTGAGGATCTAGTCAGGGAACTTCTGGAGGGACTGGATGTATTTTAATCAGCTGGTCTGGATGATATCCACCCTTGAATACTGAGGGAATTGGCTGAGGTCATTGCAGGACACCTGACACAGCTTTACGAGCACTCGTGGTGCTCTGGTGTGGTGCAAGAGGACTGGAAGCAGACTAATGTGGTTCCCATCTTCAAAAAAGGGAGGAAGGAGGACGCGGGGAACTATAGGCCAGTTAGTCTTACAACGATCCTGGGTAAGCTTTTGAGAGAATTATTCTGGCACATGTCCACGAGGCACCAGCAGGGGAGATTATGCTTAGGGGCAACCAACAC
>NW_017728906.1:182379166-182386350 GCF_001723895.1 Crocodylus porosus | reverse complement strand
ACCAGCAGGCATTGGGGAGTCCCTGTTCCCCCAAGCACTACCAGGAGTGACTAGAAATAATGGTCACAAGCTGGCAGAGGATAGATTCAGATTAGACATCAGGAGGCGTTACTTCACGGTCAGGGCAGCTAGGATCTGAAACCAACTTCCAAGTGAAGTGGTGCTGGCTCCTAACTTAGGGGTCTTTAAGACAAGGCTAGACAAACACCTTGCTGGGGTCATTTGACCCCACTACTCCTTCCTGCCATGGCAGGGGGTTGGATTTGATGATCTGCTCAGGTCCCTTCTGACCCTACTAACTATGAAACTATAAGAGTGCCTCAAAGAACACCTAGGACATGTGCAGCCGGGACACGCTCAGGGCACAGCACCACTACAGGGAGCTGGCCCTGGGGCTCCTCCCCAGAGAGGCCCCTTGAGTGGAGGGCAGAGGCACGGCCATCTCCTCAACCCAGTCATCTGGAAGCCCTGCACCCCCTGAGGCTGGGTTCCATTGGCTGGGTGGCAGCACAGGAGACTATCAGGCCTGCAGGAAAAGGAAGGGGGCAGTAAGGTCTGGAACCATAGCAGCAGGTGCCGACAGGGACCGGGACTGTCCTGCCCTGGGAATGGGAGCAGTGAGTGGGGATGCCTCTTATAGAAGACTGATATCTGCTGGCAGCTGCAGACAGAGCCTGGGGCTCCCCATGTTGGTGACAGGGGCCCACTGCCCAGGGAAGCAGGAGTAGATTGGCAGCAAATCTGCACCTGCTTCCCTGCACATTTAGATGCCTGCCTGGCACCATTTACTCACAAGTAATTTACTCATGAGTAAACTGGTGCCACAGCAAATGTACAATTTAGAGGCTCCCATTAGCTCCTTGAAACTCCATTCAAGGCTTAATCTCATTTTATTAGGCACTGAAGAGACAACTGCTTAAGAAGAGTTGATTCACAGAACAGCTTGTAGTCCAGGTTTTATTGGTATATATCTGATAAACCCATGCGCTTCAAGGGTGGATTTTTTTACCTTACACATTACTTTTTTTTGGTACTGAAAATCTGCAAGACATCTTGGCCATATAGATAGGCCTACCAGAAAGACTTGATTAAGAAACTATTGATCTTTCTGTATGCATGAGGGGTCACCCAGACCTTATTTCTATGACCAGGTCACTAAAAGCTTAGATGCAGATGTCAAGGTAGATGTCATCTACTCGGACTTTAACAAGGCCTTAGACACAGTTTCCCATCCTAAACTTATAAGCAAATTGAATGGCTGTGCCATAAACAGTTACACAATCACATGGGTGGCAAATTAGCTTAATAGTCATACCCAGAGAGTGGTGGTGGACAGGTCGGTATCAACCTCAAAAGATGTGGGCAGTGGGATCCCCCAAGGCTCAGTCCTTGGGCTGGTGCTGTTCAATATCTTCATCAGTGACCTGGATGAGGGCATGGAAAGCACTCCATTCAAGTTCACAGTTGACATCAAGCTATGGGGTGAAGCAAACACACTGATGGGAAGAAACTGAATCCAGGCAGACCTGAACAGGTTAGAGAACTGGGCAGAGAACAACAGGATGCAGTTCAACAAGGACAAGTGCAAGGTGCTGCACCTAGGGAAAGGGAATCACCAGCACACCTGTAGGCTGGAGGATGACCTTCTCAGCAGCACAGTGGCAGAAAGAGATCTTGTAATTGTTGTCAACTCCAGGATGAATATACATTGTCAATGTGATGATGAAGCAACTAACAGAGTTAACCGCACTTTGTCATGCCTTAGTAGTGTTAGAATTGTACAGCTTGCATCTTGCTCTTGATAAGAAAAGAATGCTGCCCAAGGTTTCTCCCTCTCCCTCCTTAGTCTTTCTCATGCTGATTACAGAAACTGGAATTTAACCGCATAGCCTTGGGGAATGAACTGTTGATGAACTCTTGTGGTATTGAGCATGCTTAATTAGCTGTTGCATATTTACCTCTCCGCCCTCCCTACTCAAATGACTAAGTATACTATACATGCGATGTATGTGATGATGTAGTTACATGTATATTTGTATGAAACGGAAGTAAGCTGCAAGAACTTCTGTGTCTGCGCACACGCCCAGGAGATTTGAGAAGATAAATGCCGCTTGCAAACACAATCAAGGGCTGGAGACTGATTTGAGCTGAGCTCCCTTCTCTGGCCTTGCTTGCAAGCAAATAGACCCTTAAGTGCCGACTGATGTCTGTGTGTCTGTGATCTCTGCGCGCCTCCAGGGAACGAACCGCTGTTTGTGCAACAGTAGGTGCATCATGAACAAGTCCAGAGAGGTGATGCTCCTCCTCTATGTGGCACTGGTCAGGCCACAGCTAGATTACTACATCCAATTCTGGGTGCTGCAATTGGAATTCAAGAAGGATGCAGACAACTTTGAGAGGGCCCAGAGGAGGGCCACTCGTATGGTTAGAGGCCTGCAGGGAAGGCCTTATGAGGACAGACTGAGGGACCTGGACCTTTTCTGCCTCCACAAGAGAAGGCTGAGGGGGGATCTTGTGGCAGTATACAAATTCACTGGAGAGGGGGGCGGGGGAGCAGCAAGAACACCCCTCGGAATAACCAGAAACAACAGCCAAAAGCTGATGGAAAATAGGTTTAGGTTGGTCATCAGAAAAAACTTCACAGTGAGGGCTGCCAGAATCTGGAATGGACTTCCAAGGGAGGTGGTACTCTCCCCTACCTTGGGGGTCTTCAAGAGGAGACTGGACAAGCACCTGGCAGGGGTCACATGACCCCAGCACTTTTTCCTGCCACTGGCAGGGGTCAGACTTGATCCTTTGAGGTCCCTTCCGACCCTAGCATCTATGAATCTATAAAAGGTTGGATAAAGATTGTATAAAGGCATCATGCATTTTAGCAGATTTCAACATTTAAATCCAACATTTTTTCAAGCACTGTTTTGACAAATTCTAGGGAAAAGAAAGCTTATGTTTTATTCTGAATTGTAAAGTTTGCCATACAGAAATCAGGCTTAGTTTTGTTTTCGTATACACATGAATTAATGTTAAGAGGGAGTTTGTGTGCATATTTGAAAGCAGAATCAAAACCATTATTCTGAGGTTTTGCCAGTCAGCAGACTTAGCATAAAGGGACAGGGCAGCAGTCCCAGGCAACTTTTAAGTGGGAATGCACAAATATAGTTGGTGGCCATACTACTACAGCTAGTAGCCTTGCAGCTGGTGCTGCCCTATGTACTGCTGCTGCCCAGGGGTACAGAGCTTCCCTGTTACATCTCTGCAGTAGTCATTTTTGAGGCCTACCTAAACAAAAATGTAACAAAGTGGTAGAAACAGAATTCTTTAAGTTTTCTTTAGGCTGGTGGAACAAACACTACCTTTAACTTAAATTGCAACTTCACTGAATTTAGTAGTATAATTTTGAAATAACATTTAGCTCAATGATGTTAGAATTTTCCTCAGGATGTTTTATACTTTGTTTTTTAAATGAACTAACTAACATGGAAAAATCTTAGAGTATGGGGCTTTTTAAACTAATTTTGATGCTGTCAAGAATGCTAGGTACTTTCATGTACAACTCATATTGAAGGGTTGCTGTACACAAGTCCTTTTGGAAGATTAGAAGACACCACTATTCTTTTTTAATCACGAGTTCTGCTCAAAGGATTAGAATGAAAAGCAGTTGTAATAATTGCCTATGTTAGCATAAGAGGAGACAAAACCATTTCAAGGTTTCTCAGCATATGAGTCAAAGCAAGACAGGAGGTTTTATGCCAAAACGTCAGTTCAGTGACAAGCAACAGTGAAGAAGGTATACTGTGACCCACTGAAGATAGGCAAAAATGGGGTATGCCTACTTAGCCCATTTAAGTTCATATGTTCATTCTGGTTGTTTTGTCTTCCATTTAAAAGGGGGGTCTTTGTTGATGAGCAAGAGAGAAAATGGGGGAAACTGAAAATCCCCTACCTTAAACTCAAGGTCAGGGTTCAGAGGTAAAGATTTTCAGGAGAAAATTAAAATATTATGGGCCCTGGAGAAAGAGGGATAGAGAGGGGAAATAATAAATGGACAATACTTGTAAAGATGGGGTGTATAAGACCACACCCTTTTGGTGAGAAAGAGAAATGGCATTCAAAGTCATAGGAAGGGTGTCTAGAAAAGAACTGAAGAGACCTTAAGCAGGAAACACAGGAAAAGATAGAAAAGGTAGAAAGTGTTGCCGAAAAATGGTACCAGAAACAGGATGTGGGAAAAGATAAGAGAACTGAAAATAAGAAGAGAAAGATGAAGAGGAAGGAAATAGGTTGGGAAGAAAGTAGCAGTTTATTTTGTTTCTTCAAACACGTCATATACATTTAGTTAGGTGAAATACACTTTTCAAAAAAGCTAACCTAAGTAGCCAATATGCTGACAACTGTGAGAAGTGGGATTGTGAATACAGGAAGAAGAAGCTTTCTAAAAGGAAGCTGAGTATGTGGCTAACTGAAGAACTACTTGGCTAAGGGCAAACATATTAACAGAAATAAAATTCCAAGATTATGAGATAGACCAAGATCAGGGCTGAGTATTTATTGATAGAAGGCTTGCCAAATAAAGGAAGGAAGGTGGTGTGGTTTCTTGATGTAACAAAAGCAAGCTGTTCTAGGTCTAGTGAATGAAAAGGAGAATGGAACAGAGGCTGATAAGTAGTGTGTGAATCCAAAGCTCTCAAAGACTGCATTCAGTCAAAATAGAAAAATACATAGAAGTGACTTGAGAGCCACAATAATGAAGACAAAAATAGGAGCATAGTGAAAATGAAATTGGAGAATATAAAGATTTAAGAAAGAAGCCACTGGAAGGATTTGAGAATGGAGGCAGAGAAAACATGCTCAGAAGTGCATAGGGAAAAAACAGCTTTCCGAACTTCATTGCCATTCACTGCCTACTGTGATCCAAAATGTTCTAGAAGACCTATTGCTAGACCAGATGCTCCTGTCTTTCAAGATTGATCTAGCAAGCAAATCATTATATAGCCACATTTTAATTTGAATTCAGTATTAAAATACTGCACAGAAACAGGTATTTTACATCAAGAACAAGGAATTAGGAAAGATATTTTTGGTAAGGTACTTTCAATATTTTATCTTCAATAACTGCCTGGAGGATGTGTATCACACTCTTTGTCACACTGCCATATGTACCTTCTGTGCATGATTATTGTAAGCTCATCAGCCAACATATAAAATAAAGCTCTCAAAAGTAGAAACATTTCAGTCTCTTTCTACAAGCACCGACACACTTCTTTCAACCAAGAGACTTAATTGGCAATTTAACTAATGAGCAGGTGACCTGATGTGGGTGGCTTCACACCCTTCCCCCACCCCAACCCCATAAACAGGTGTGGCTAAGTCCAGTTCTTTAAGAGCAGGGGTTTTCAACCTTTTTTGATCAGTGCACCCCTGGTGGCCAGATGTGGGGTGGAGGAGAGGGGGTGGTGCATAGCCGGGCGCGGAGTGTCTGGCTGGGTGGGTGGTGTGGGATGATGTATGGCACCTGTGTTTACCCCCTAGGGCCTTCTCAAGTACCCCCCCAGTTGACAACCCATTGTGTTAGAAGTCCAACCAGCTCACGCTGTGATATCACAAGATAGAAAGAATTAGGCACATATAGACATGCATTTGATCCAAGATCAGTTGACTTGCAAATAAACTACTTGCAAGTAAAAGCTCCTAGGCAGGTGTTTACACGTGCAGGGACCATGTAGCAGATTTGCTTCTCTTAGCAGCAAACTGTTGTCACTACTTGTGGCCCTGCAATGGGCCCCTGCTGCCACCAGAGGGAGTTTGAGACTCCAGCTGCAGCTGCCAGAAGTCAGCCATCTTTAAAAGCCAGCCACCCTCTATGATCCCTGGCCAGACACTTCCCTAGCCAGGAACAGCATGCACAGTGCATGCATCTCTCTCCTTGTGGCCTCTGCCTTCCCACGCCATGGCTGCTCCATCCCCTCCAGCCCCTGCCCCTGCCCCTGGTAGCAATAACCAGTTCCCTGGGCTTCTGGTGGCCACCACACTGACCCTGCTAGCCTACCATGCCAGCCACTGGCTGCCTCATGGTTGTCTGGGCCCTCCTGGCTTCTCCACATACAGTGACCATCTGTCTGGCTGTAGCATGCCATCCTAGGGCCACTGCCACTGCATAGCTGCCACCTGGACCCTGTCCAGCTGGCTGCCCTCTCCCATCCCTGCCACCTCTGGACTCACCAGGCCAGCCAGGACTGGTGGTTACACATTGCCCAGAAGACCTGGGACAAAAAGCAGTGATTGGAGGCATTCCAGATGACCCGGGCCACCTTCTGAGACCTCCTTGAGCAGCTTTGCCTGCACCTGGAGTGGCAGGACACTGCCACATGGCTGCCCCTCCCCATGAACACCCAGCTGGCCCTCACCCTTCTCAAGCTGGCCACACCTGCCAGCATCCACTATATGGGCCATCTCTTTGGGTTGGGCACGACAACTGCTGGAGAGGCCATCCTGGAGGTATGCAGTGCCCTTCAGGATGTGCTAAGGCACAGAGTGCTCCATGTGCATGGCCACCTGGTGGTGGTGGGGTTATGTGCCCTAGAATTCCCCCAATGCCTCAGGGCCCTGTGTGGTAGCCATATCCCCATCACCTGCCTGTTCCACAGTCAGAGGGACTTTCACTCTGTGGTACTCCAAGCTGTCATGGACCACTGCAGGGACTTCACACAAATGAGCGGTGGCTGGGTAGGCAGAGCCCATGACATTTCCATCTTCAGGAACTCCAGTCTGCTGTGCCTGGTGGAGAGTGGGTACTTTGTGCAGGGGGTGCTGAACCTGCAGCTAGGTACCATGGTGGTCCTGCTCCTCCTCAATGGATACCTCACCTACCCACTTCTGGCCTGGCTCATATAGCCCTACACCACCAGCTGAACTCCTGCCAGGCCCACTTTCACTGCTGCCTGGGCCAGACCCACACCCTGGTGGAGTACACCTTCAAGTGGCTCAAGGGCCACTGGCACCCACCTTGAAGTCATGGAGGACAACCTACCCTGGGTCATCATCACAGCCCGTGTACTGCATAACATCTGTGAGGCCTGGGGGGAGCTCTTCTGCAAAGTCTGTGTAGAGGAGGTGCCATGCACAGAGAACACCCAGCAGTGGGAGCACCACCTGCAGCAGCGGCAGCAGCAGCAGTCCCCGGAAGC
>NW_017728906.1:182367007-182379066 GCF_001723895.1 Crocodylus porosus | reverse complement strand
CAACAAGGCCCCAAAAGAGTCACGCATCTGCCACCAGGACAAAGGCACTGGGTGCTGCTGGCCAACCACCTCCTCCAGCACTCCCCACTCTATCTGCAGCATCACCATGGGCCCCCAGCCCACACTCTCCCTACCCACAACCAGCACCATGCTTACTGCAGACACATCTCACAAGAACAAGTTTGTATTCCCTTCACATCAACCAGAGATGCCTAACCCTAAACAAACTGAGCCCCCCTTCCACCTCAACAATAGAGCCCCACCACCACCTACCTCTTCACCAATAATAAAAAAACTATGTGCAATGTCCTTTGTGTGCCATCTTGGGGTAGGAAGCCATGGAGAAGGGGGCACCTAGGAGCAGAGCCATGGAATGGCCTGCCAGGCCCAAGCATCTGCTAGCCAGTCCTCTGACACCTTGAACAAGCATTCCAGGAGGAGGGTCCTGCCCCAGGTCTTTCTCTGGTGGATCCAGTCCAATTGCAGGGCCCCAACTTTGGGAAGAAGCAACCCTGAGGCTGCTTCCCATCTGCCAAGGGCAGCCTCTCACTCACTTGCAGCTGCAGGTCCTGTAAGGCCATGAGAAAGAAGATGTTTGTGTGAGTTTGCAACCTTTCAGAGATAAGATGCTCTGTACCACGGGCCATGCACTGCCTGGCCTCAGATTAGGGGTCAGACATGTGAGGGTGCCCAGGGATCATAGTAAATCAAGTGGGCAGACCCAGGCTGCCACCCAAGTCCCCAGTCCCCACTCACTTCCCAGGGGCTGTTGGGGCTCTGGGTGCTGGTGACAGACAGCCTGCCTCCCCCACCCCATTCCAAGGGAGGGACAGGCCAGGCTCCTGGAAGCACCTGCTTCTGTGACTCCTAACCTCTCTGCCTTCTCCTGACCTCCACCCTCCTCCTGCAGGTCAGTCTGCCACCTGTGCTAACACCTAGTCAGTGGGGCCTGGGTTTGGGGGCCACAGGATTCCTGGGATGCCTAGGAGGAGGAGCTGGCCATGCCTCTGCCTTCCCCACAGGGGTATTCTCTGGGGAGGTGCCCAGGGCCAGCTCCCCTCCTCCCCCAAGTCACCACTGTGCCCAAAACATGCCCCTGCTATGTATGTCCCAGGTATTGCATGAGCTGTATGTGCAGATGGAGGGGTGCCCGATCTGGCATCCCTCACAAGGCTGCTGGCCTTGGTGCCCCAGGAGCACTTGCACATCTGGCTTGTGACCCTGAGCTACAACAGCATGGGTGGCAAGCCCAGACTGACCTGAAACCTCTGCTACTACCTGTGGCTGTGCTACACATCTGTGCTATACATCTCTGTTCCCCACTGCCAAGAAGGACATCTCTGTCAGCATCAACACATTCTTTGCATGTGACAGGTCTATGCTCACCTAGCTGCAGGGGCATGGACTGCTCAATAAAGTTGGCCACTGCCTCCCACCTCCCTGAATGCTGTTTGTGGAGGTGAGGCAGAGGGAACCTAGGGTCAGGGGAGTGCAGCTGGGCCAGGAGGGGAGAGGGGCAGGGGCCAGGGTAGGGATAGCCTTCCCCTCACTGTGCAGCTTACCACACGGTCAGGGCTGGCAGGTCTACATGATCACAGCTATTGGCGATGGCATGCGGCTCCAGGCAATGTCCTCAGACAGTGGGACTGGCACCTAGCTGGTGGCCCCTCCTGGGGAGAAGCTGGCACTGCTGGCTGTTGGTGGTGTCATAATTGGCTGTGCCTCAAGGCAGAAGCTGGGCCTGTGGGTGGGTAGGTATGTTGTGCACTTAAAAAGCTCACCAAACCACCCCCCCAAAAAAACCCAACCCACACAAAACCACCTGTCATGGCAGGCACTGGCCTGGGCTGCCTAAGCTTCTAGTATAGACTGCAGCCAGGAAGCAAAGTGGGATGGGCTGCTGGATCCCTGAGGGGCCCTCCTCCTGTGATGTGTCACTGTGGGTGCCAGGCTGGGGTGGGGACTTGGGCAGGCCACCCATGCTGCTATAGAGAGCACAACTGCAGCCTGGGTCCCAGGGTATGAGGATGTCCATCAGTTGCTGCATAAAGAGCATGGACTTCCAAGCACTGCCTGACCGATGATTGTGATTGGTGATGGCAACTCACTTTGTGCCTGGAAGGCCTTGATCTTTATGCAGCACTGTCATGACAAACAGTTGTGCCCGTGTTCCCACATCCAGTCTGACAGCTCCTCATAGACAGCTGTTCCCACCTGACTTGAATTGGCTCTGCACCTCCACCTGACTCCACAGCACTAAGAGATTGCCAATCTCCTCCTGCAACCACGAGCACAGATGTGGGCATGGGAGGTGGTGATGACGAGGCCATCATGGATCCTGCACCTCTCTCTGGGCCTCCACCACATGGCCAGCTCCTATCCCTGTGCAGCCAAACCTATTCAGCTGCCTGCAGCACGCAGCACAGTGGCCCGGCTTGGGAGTGACAGCCATGCAGTTGAAGCAATGCCCCACAGCATTCATAATTAGGCATTTTTACTCAGCAATAAGCATGTACACATGTAGATGCACCCAAAGCAATGCTGATAGACCTGAAATACTAAAATAAACTGGGCAGCAAATTATGGCTATGGCAACAAAGGAGGTGTGTTCAGAACTTTCTGAGGGTTAAAGCTAATCTAAATTTTCACAAAAAAAGTATTTAATTAAAAAAGTCTTCTGAAGTGGTGAGCTTACATTGTGTAAAATATTTATTGTCTGTCTGCAGGGGTGTGAAAGCCATGAAAAAATGTAAAGATCAGTGCCTCCTTTACTGGTAAGGGATACATTTGTCTGGCAACATGAACAGTGCCAGATGGCAAGCCAAGAGCTGAAAATTAGGGGTCCTTGGAATCAAATGACAGGTCGTATTCAAAAAGCCTTATGAGCAAAAGAGTTTTCAGAGGTCAGTAAGCAGAAGTTACATCACTTGTGCCCTCATCTTGCCAATTAAGACATAAAGCACTTAAACCTAATAATCTTGAACAGATAAATGTAGTCATGCAGAGCTAATGAGGATAATATATAAATTGACAGCATTCCATCCTTTTAATTAAGAAGAAACAAGCATATTGTATGAGATATTACAATCTTTTGTTTTGAACAATTTTATTCAATGTAGTAAGCTATAAGCTGCAGAAAAAGGTGAACAAATAAGCTGAGTCTGCTTTCAGCATGTATCTGAGACAGGTGGTTTTGTGTGGGTTGGGTTTTTTTTGTGGGGGGTTGGTGAGCTTTTTAAGTGCACAACATACCTACCCACACATAGCCTATTTCATGCTCAACCAGCCTTGCAACAGGAGTACAGGTACACCAAGCTGTAGTTAATGCTGAAGAGACTCACATAGAATGTTTTTAAAAAAAGCCCTGAAAACATACCCTCCATATTCTGTGGCTTTTCATTCTCATGTAACTAAAAAATATGCATCAGAGGTTAAAATCAAGGTTGCCCATGATCGCCTTCTCCTTCTCCTTGGGTATTTGCTAACTTATGAGTGCTTCATTTGCAGCCTTGATCATTAATGTATATTTAAAACTAGAATTTTAATATGCACAATGTTGTAATTCATGGAGTTCTATTTTGTAAGTATACAAAAAGGAAAAAGAAAAAGCAATACATGCTGTCTTTAGACTTTCCTTGGTATATTGTGTGTGGCTTTCCTGATTTCCTAATGAAATCCTAACATCTTAAGTCCAATTACTCTTAAGCAAAGCTTCCTTAACTGTGACTAGACCAGGGGTAGGCAACCCCTGGCACAGGTGCCAGAGCATGGCATGCAAACGCATTTTGCTTGGCATATGCACCTCAGGGCAGATGGTGGGGAAGGAGCCAGATCTGCACTGCCACAAGAAGGATCAGGCCCCTCATGGCTCCTGCACCATATGCACCTGGTACACCAACATCTTATAAGTTGAGGTGGAGGGTGTTTTTGGGACTGTGCCCAAAAAGACATTGACAACCCCTGGACTAGGCAATTAGCAAAATGCAATATGAAGAGAAGAGGAAGGTATTGAGATCCTAAATAAAGAAGCACATCAGGGAACTCATGAGAAATGTGAATGAAATTGAGTCAACAGGGCCTGACAGAATTCGTTTCAGGGTACTGGAAGAACTCAGAGGTATGTGGAGGGAGAAGCAGCATGGGCTGCCACTGTGCCAGTTGTGGTGGTGCAGTCAGATGCTGCTCTGGATATCACTATTTTTCTACCACTTCCTCCTTACAAAGGTGGCACCCAGGGCTTCTGCCCCAGTCTTCCTGCCTGTTACTCAGCTAGTTGAAGAAATATCAACATTTCTGGCAATAATATGCGTAGACTTTGACAGATGGGGTCTTAGAGGACTGAAGAAGGGCTACCATGTTGGCTAGAGAATGATATTAAGAATTTTGCTTTTTGAAATTTGCTTACACTAGAACAATGGTCCAGGGAAATGGCAAGGGTTAATTGCTTATTAAAGGTTGTTTGTAGTGAAGATTCACATTCTCAGTGTTTTAGCATCCAAGGATCCAAAGCTAGCAGACAGACAGGCACATGCATCCTGGGAAATAAAAAACATGCAGCAGGAAAGCAAGCACTTTATTCTCCTAAAATCCATGGCAAGATAGGAACATGAAGAATTAGCATCAGGTTACGGTGACGAGCTGTAACATGGGGAACAGGCCCTGGGATCCTAGTTTTGGTGGAACGACCAAATTAGGAGACCAGGGATGACCAAATTAAGATACCGGCAAATAACCAAATTAAGATGTTTGCACATAATGTGTTTAAAGAAACAAAGGATTAGACTGACAGCACAGAATGCGGACAACATGATGACCACAGGTACAGAAAAACCGACCAACTGTACCTGGAAATGAAGGGTCATCAGGAGAAAAAGAATATAGAAGGAGGAATCTTCAGGGCAGCAACTGGGGTGGGGCATCAGCCTCCAACCTCCAAGGCTGTTGACACCCCAATTCAAGCAAGGTGTTGCTTGTCTACCTACTGGACGTACTGTCTCTTTGTGAAACCCTAGGACTGGTAAGTGACCAGGACTGTGTCATCATTTTGCTTGCATTAATCTTATTTGCTATCACTGTGTGTATCAATAAATCTCACCTATTATCAAACAGAAGGTCAAGATTTGTGGTTGGTCAAATTTAGAAACGTTGTGCCCTCTGAGAGCAAGGTATCAGGTCTGGTTCGTAAATCCAGTGCCAATGTACCATAGTGGCCATGTCACACGAGAGTAGGGAGGAAGGGGACTTCTAGACTAATATTGCCTTTTTGTCTTCTGCTTTTCTTTTAAACAATTTGT
Organism: Crocodylus porosus; assembly: GCF_001723895.1. Classification (NCBI taxonomy): domain Eukaryota; kingdom Metazoa; phylum Chordata; order Crocodylia; family Crocodylidae; genus Crocodylus; species Crocodylus porosus. Next base: position 182,373,772 of record NW_017728906.1, on the reverse strand, counting down.
AAATATCGCAAGAATGAGTAATGTCACTAGGAGCCAACACTAATATATTAGGTATAAAAGAAATGTACTTCTTCCTGTTGACAGGGTAACTGGTTGACAGTATCATTATTCCTAACATGAGTTAGGAATAAGACTCCCTTTCCCTCCCCTTCCCCAAAAATCCAGAACAAGTAAATGCAGTTGTGGAAAGAAAGGACACAAGGGGTAATAGTGCTGCTGGCTTGGTGCTAGTTAGTACTGTATCCTTTCCCTTTATGGATACCTCATAAAAGGGAGTTAAAAAAACACAGCAAGGTCCAAGACAAGTAATAAAGAGGTCGGAAAGTGAATCATGTGAAGAATGAGTCAAGAACTAGGGGTACATTTTTCTTTTGTAGAAAAGAAGACTAAAAAGAGAAATGACATTAAAAAAAAAAAAAAGAAGTATTTGGAAAGCTGCCACAGAGAAGACTGAAAAACATTGTTGTTTGCCATAGAGGGGACAGCATAGGTAAACCACAGTAAATCAGATCTAGATTAAACTCAGTGACAGGAGGGTGAAGGGGAAGGAGGAGTTTCCAACTGTAAGAACACCAGAATATTAGAAGAAGCTGCTGAGGGAACTATGGAATTTCCTTCACTCGGGTTTTTAAGACGATGCTACATAAGTGTCTGCCTGAGATCACTTAAGAAAAACAAATCTTGCAATTATGCAAAAGGATGGACTAGTTGACCCTTGAGTTTCCTTTCAGCTTCATGAAGTTAATTCCAAGCAATCTCTCACTGATATTTTCACAAAGATTGTCAATGTTAATTAATTCAAGGTGTTAACATCAATTTTAGAATATGCTTTGCTGGCATCTAATTCAGTTGATGCTCCTCAGTCTTCATGCTTCACTTGTAGGTCTTATTAAAATTTGTGAAAAGAATAGTCATAAAACAACTCTTTAGAATTGTTCAAGAGAATCGAGAGGATTGTAATTTGTCTATATCTGTATCTCTGAGATCTAGAGGTGACAATTATGAACTATACAAAGTACTTACTATGGAGAAAAATAACAGATATTACTTTAAGTCTACTAGAATAAGGCATAACAAGAAACAAACTATAGAAGTTAATGCTGGACTAAGAAATAAGTGATATTTCTAGTAGGGAGGGAAATTAATGATTAGAATAAACTACTCGAGAAGTCGTTAATTCTTCATCTTTAATTTTCAGATGAAGGCAGGATGCACATTTTTGAAGATATGTTTTATTCAAGCCCAAATTATTAAGCTGCATAGATAAGCTGATGACATTCCATACACTGTGGTTTTATATCTCCAATCTGATTTCCGTATAATAGGATCGCAGAAAAGCAGGGCTCAAAGAGACCTCATGGCATCATCCAGTCTAGCCCCTCGCTCAAAGCAGGAGCATCCCAGCCAAGTGTCTGTCCAACCTGATCTTAAAGATTACCAGGGATGGAGAGTCCGCAATTTCTCTAGGTAGTCTGTTCCAATGCCCAGCTGTAACAGGATCCACTTCTAACAGCAGCTGGGGCACTCCTTAGCAGCCACCTCCAGACCCTTTCTTCACTCCAGGCAATCATGGCACTGCACTGTTTCCACCTGTTTATGGCAAGTTACTGAAGGTTTGGGACCCTGCCCTCAGAAACTGGAGTGAGACCTTAGGTATCTTGCTCCACCCTGATCATCATAAGGGCAGCTCTCTCTGGACCAGTCTTTAAACTCGGTCCTTGTTCCTTTAAATAACCTCAGCCAAATCCAGGCTTAGTCTATAGGTCAGGCTCCCTCTCCAGTCCTTAGCTAGGGTTCCCAGAAACTGCCTTTGAGCCCAGGGGTCTCATAGACCTATAGTCTCTCACTCTAAGCCAACTAAACAAGCTTGCAGCACCCTCCCCAGGTACCCACAGTGTCGCCCTTCTTCCCATAAGCCACATCTGTGCCTCACAACTAAACACATGCATGAAACAGAAACAACATTCACTATTCAGCTCACTAGTCTGGCAATCCCTTTTCCCAAGACTTGGCTGTAATAGCTCCTCAGCCAAGATCCAGGCTTTTATAGCTCTCTGACCCCTTTCTGAGCACCTGACATGTTGTTGCTCACAACAGGGCACAGGTGCTGTTAATTATTTAAACAGAAGCCTGACTTTCTGATGCCTGTAATGTGCCAGCTGGGCCACTGTAGACCTTTGACTCCACTGCTTGTGCCTGCATTTCACAGCCACATAGCAGTGCTTCTCTCTGAGGAATAGGGGTTGCAGCTCCCATTAGTTTTGCCACCCTCATAATCAACTAGTTCTTCCTAATCTCTGTTTTTCTATGCTGGAGCTGGAGGCTTTTGCTCCTGGTCCAATCCCCTACCGCCATATAAGAAAGGTGATCTCCATCCTCTTTATAATCACCTTTCAGGTATTTGAAGACTGTTATCAACTTTACCTCCCCTCACTCCCCTTCTCATCTTCTCTGACTAAATAACCCTAGCTTTTTCAGTCTTTCTTCATAAGTCAAGTTTTCCAGGCCTCTAATCACTTTTGCTGTTTTCTGCTGGACTCTTGCCAATCTGTGTACATCCTTCTTGAAGTATGCAGCCCAAAACTAGACACACTTCAGGTGAGGCCGCACCAGTGCTGAATAGAGGCTCAAGGGAACTCATTTCCTTTGAGTTGCAAGAGACACTCCTATTAATACAAGCCAACATATTTTTGGCTTATTTGCAACAAAAGGACACTTGGCTTTTATTCAGCTTATGGTATCCTGTAACACTCAAGATACCATAGTACTGAAGTACAGTTTTCTACAGTACTGCAACCTAGCCAATTATTCCCCAGTCTGTATTTGTGCATGAAATTATTCCACCAAGTGTATGACTTTGCATTTGTCCTAGCTGAAGTTCATTTGATTGATTATGGACCTTTTTTTCCAATCTATCCAGGTCATTCTAGATCCAAGCCCTGCAAGTATCTGCAACTTGGTGTCATCTGCAAATTTGCTAAGCATGCACTCAATCTCATCATCCAAATTATTAATCAATAAACACTACCAGACTCAGGACAGCTCCCTAGGAAATCCCACTTGATGCCCCCTCCCAACTAGCAATGAGCCATTGAGCATTGTTGAGCACAATAATAATGTTCTGCCCTTAGCTTTAAAAATCAATGAGCCTAGAGCCAAATATTGGATGTTCTTTTTTAAAAAGATACATAAGAATCAGTTATTTTTAGATTTACTTTAACTTTTGCTTTATATTGCAACAATTTTTTGACCCAGAGGAAGACAGGGAAGCAATGGAAAAAACAAAGGGAGTACCTAGTGTCTCTTTGGTCTAAAATAACAAAGTCCAAATATATTTTCACACAATGGTTAATAAATGTAAGAAAAGGTTAAAGAAAGACTGTTTAAATAACTGGATTATTCAAAATACAAGGAGAAAGATAAGGGGTCTTCAAGGCTCCTGGCAAATTCATGTCTGAGTGTGACAATGAGGTGAAAAATTCTACAAATGGGATGGAATACTGATAGCTGAAATCTCCTCCAAAATATGTTTTGATTCATTAATATTGGTTATATTATCCACCTGTGGTCATGATGTCCCAAAAGGTGGTGAGTTTTACAGCCTGGATAGTTTCAGACTCTAGAGTCCAACACAATGATGAAATCAATAATGGCATGATATCCCTGGCTTCTTTTTGCCTTTTCTTTAACAAGAATCTATCTAACCAGCCAAGTCTTAATCTCTTACAATACTTCCGTAAATCCGTGGCCAATTAGGCACCTGCAAGCCATGCTCTAAGTGGGTTGATATTGGTATAAATTGGCCAGGTCTTGGAGTGGTGCATTGTCAAGCCAACTTCTTAATAGAAGGTGTTAAGCATGATAATATATGTATAAGGCAATGTTTTGGACACTTGGGGCAAAATCCTATCTCATTTTGTGCCTAAAAGACAGTTATGCAGCTGCATAACTGCAGTTCTTGCCACTTACTCACAGTTTGTGATTCAAGTTCTGGGATCACAAGCATGTATGTGCCCACTAAGCATACTCAGAAGGGCTGGGCTCTGGCTGAGCAGGTGTGTGGAGAAATAGGATTATACTGGTACATTCATATGGCTGAGTAAGTCCTGAAATTACAGCCAGGCACAAACCAATGGTGGGGTATTTCATTTCCTTTTCATTAGCTGCATCACAAAGCCTCTCAGTCTCATGTTAGTGTCTAAAGATCTTAATTTCCTACAAGAGCACTGCAGTCATCAGGATAGTTTTGGTATTGTACTTCTGAAATACTATAATTTGTTCACACTTATTCATGGAAAAGATCTTTTATTTTCTATTTCTTTAGCAGGAATGTGTGTGTGTATATATATATATATATGTATATTGTATATGCATATGTATGTATACACACACACACACACACACGTCTTGGTTGGGATAATCTAATTGGGCATGGTCCTGCTTTAAACAGGGGGTTGGAATAAATGACCTCCTGTGGTCCCTTTTAACCATAATTTTCTATGATTCTATAATATGGACAGGTTTGGTATTTTGCCATTTTCCCAATATCTGAGGGGCTACCCATTTAATGAAAATGATGATGGGCAATCACTCACAAATGAGTCAGAAACAAGTGGCTCCATAGCCAAATTCTAGATCCACATCTTGTCACAGTGAGGACAGGTGTTTCCAGAAGGGATGGGCACAGTTTTGCTGCGTTGGATGTTCTGATGTTCTCTTTGCCTGTTCCTCATTTCCTCTTCTGCCTGTCCATGAGCTGTTTCAAAGTGTTGAGGTCCGTCCCAAAGAGATTTCCTCCATTTTGGTTGGTCCCAAGCAAGGGTGTCCCAAGTGTTGATGTCGATATTACACATCTTCATGTTTGCCTTCAGGTTATCTTTGACCTGGTGCTTTCCTGGTGCTTCATGAAAATAAAGTAATGGATGCAATGGTAGGCTCTATGACTTGAAACAATCTTCATGGTAGCCACTGAGGCCAGAAAAAAAATCCTAATTTGGACAGAGATAAGCAAATGATTAAATATAGTTTATGACAAATTACGTCAACTGAGGAAATCACTGACTTAGCAGAAGCAAACACTTTCAGTACTGATACCAGAGGTGGCTATTGTGCTGAATAAAGGGAAAGCTGGTATCTCACCACATCTGTGATACCAGCAGGTAGATACAGATGCTTAAAAATGCTGCAAGGAATCAAACCTGCAGCAGAAGATTGCTTTATTTTTAGGAAATAATTTTTAGGAAATATTTTTAGGAAAATAAACTAACAAGACTTGTCATCTTAGTGTACAGATGCAGAAACGGCATGGTGGAAGCTGTTCTGGATCATGAACACAGCCTTGTCTGTCTGCTAGAGCAAGGGAAGTAAAATCCAAAACTTTATAAAAACATAATTTTAAGATCTGACTTCAATACTAAGGAAAAAGCACTTCCTAATGCTCAAGAAGGATACAAGCAGACCAAAGTTAACGATACTAGATTATTTCAGACAATAATGGAATTTATTAACCATCTGACAATTTCTTTCAAACCTCTCAATCATTTAAAATCCCTGAAATGACAACTAGAGAAAGCTGTGGAACAGATATGAAGATATGAGCATGATGCTGCCATCAGGCTTCTCAAGGAACCAGTGAACAATTGTCCCATCATGAAATATCATGATACATCAATCTGTACAAAATTATAATGTTTAGGACACCTTCTTCAAAAGAAGGAAAATGAGTACATTGCACATCAAAGTAGAAGAAAAAACATATTTACTAAAATATAAAAGACAAAGAGAAGTCATATCATAATACCTCAATAAACTGGAACAGAAACTCAGGAAAACTTATGAGAGTTGTTCTGGAATAAAATGCCATATATAAGCTCACTACCCATTCTGACCAAGAATAGACAGGGCTTAGAGAGGACTATACATAACAAATCCTAGCCAAAAAGAATCAGAGCAATAAAAATACCCAGCATCTCTAAAAGAATCTGAGAACGAAATAGGAACAGACCTTTTCTATGCAAAAACTGCCCCATGTAGATAGAGCATGCATAATTTTGAGAGCAAGGCAAATCATTGGTAATTGCCACAACAGTCACAATAAAGTGAATTTCATCAGCAGGGATCTGGGTTTTCCATTTCCCATGGAAAAATGGAAAAAAAAAAAACCTGTTGATTTTCACCTTTTGACTGAGAAAATTGTGGATTTTTCATTTTAACAGAGAAGCACTGGGATTTTCCATTTTTTCAAATTGCTCTCTGCAGGCTGGCAGAGTTCCAGCCTGCGAAGAGCTGCCGGGAGCAGGAGGAGGGCAGGCAGGGGCACCTTGCCATGGCAGCGCAGGGCTTGGAGCAGCAAGGAACTTCCCCACCCAGCCTCCCTCTGCCCTGTCTTGCTAGGTCCCACCCGCTGGGCTGTGGAGGCCCTTTGGGGAGGGCAGCAAGGCAGGGAGCCCTGAGCCTGCAGCAGGCACCCTGCACCCCTCCCCTCCTGCACAGCCTCTACTCTGACCATACCACCCATAGGAGAGGGGGGGCTGGGCTCTATGCTCTGCTCCCCACTCAGGCTGCAGCAGCCACCACCTCCCATGGGTGGCAGCTTGGGCTCAGGCTCTGCTGCGGGGGGCAGGGGGCTGCAGACCTGGGTTCCCATACCCTGTAGCCCTGGCAGCTGGGTGGTGGGAAAGGACACCAGGAGGGCTGGGGGGGCAGGGCCAAGGGCCACCAGCAGGTCTGGGGAGTTGTGGGTGGGGGGTGAGGGGCACCAGCAGA
>NW_017728906.1:182353532-182366907 GCF_001723895.1 Crocodylus porosus | reverse complement strand
GCAGCAGCCACCACCTCCCATGGGTGGCAGCTTGGGCTCAGGCTCTGCTGCGGGGGGCAGGGGGCTGCAGACCTGGGTCCCCATAGCCCTGGTAGCTGGGGGTCCTCTCTGGCAGGGCTGAGGGGCCAGGGGGCTGTGGGCAGGGCCAAGGGCCACCAGCAGGTCTGGGGAGTTGTGGGTGGGGGGTGAGGGGCACCAGCAGAACCAGGGGCTGTGGTTGGGGAGTAAGGGGCACCATCAGGGTCAGGGGGCTGTGGCTTTGGAGTGACGGGATCCAGCAGGGCTGGGGGGCTGTGGTTTGAGAGTTTAGGGCCTAGACCTGCATCCCAGAGAGTGAGACGGGAAAAGGGAGTTCTGATTTTCCATGATAAAAATACCCCAAATCAAATATTAAAATGTATAGGTATTTACAATTTATTTCTATTATAGTGATTGAGGCACTGGTAGGACTCCAAACTGCTTTAAAATTGTAACTATATCAATAAAACATAGTGTTTAATTCATACATACATACATACGTATCTTTGCTTAGGGGTCTGATCTGGTAGATGACCTCAGAGTGCCTAACATATACCTAGAAGAATAAGTTACACATGAAACACAGCAGCCATGACCATTTCTATCAAAGGCATGGCCAGAGGACAGAGAGTGTCCTTTTTGACAAGATTACAGGTGTGTTTGATAAAGGGATATCACCAAGGCATTTGACTTAGTATCCTGTGGAGTAAGTGAATGAGTAATGGTGTGTGTATATGTGCATAAATATATGTGCATATGTGCTTTTAAATCAAAATACTTTCATTTCCCTGAAATGAACACTGAACATATTAAACAAATTTAAAAAGACAAACCCTGACTGTAAGATCTCAAAGCATTTTTTTAAGGGAGGCATGAATAAGTGAGGCCACTGCTAGCATGGTCCCCAGGGTAGTTTTTAATTAGCATTTAATCAACTGTCTAGCTGGTTATATGATTATTTTGCTACTGCAGTTTGCATATTTTCACAAAGAATAATGGAGTAGTAAATAGTAAAGGGAACAGGTTACTGCTTAAATGTTCATGGGCCTGTGAAATATGTTTTGTTGCTGTTATTGTTTTTGAACAGTCAAATTCAAATTGATGCATTGGGAACCTACAGGATGGGATCTTAGAAAACTTGTATTCAGAAAATGCTGAGAGAGAGAACTATTTCAACATGAGGTGCCAGTGCAATGCAGGAGACCCATTAGATGTATAAAAAGAGGAATATCAAGTAGAAGTGATCTTGCCTTTGTACACACGCCATCGCCAAAAACTCTACTGTAAGGCAATATCTTATAGTGTGATCCATGCTTCTACAAGGATGTAGAAACGCCAGAGAACACCATAAAAATGATCCAGGGACTCAAAAACAAGGCCTTTTAAGTGAAGCTGAAGGAGTTCAGTCTTTTCAATTTATTGAAGAAAAGTTTAAGAAGTAGCTTGATCATTGTGTATAGGTATGTAAACACAGAAAAAAACATATTGGAGGGAATTTTAACGTTACTAACAAAGCATAACAGCATCTAATGGCTAGAAGTTGAAACTGGACAAATTCGACCTTGAAATAAAGTAGAATTTACTGTCAGTGGGTGCATCTACAGGTGAAATAAATGCAATACAAACTCTGGCACAGTTCACACTGAAGTTTATTACTCTGAAGCTCAGCACTTACATGTGAGGCCAGTACTGGGGCACATTCAGCCGGAGCAGCACAGCCGTGACTACCAGGGGACCTTGGGGTCCAGCCTGCCAGCCCAGAGCTGCTCCGCCCTGGCTCAACATGCTCCAGAGGGGCTGGCAAAGGCATGAGAGAAAGTACTGAGGATCTAATTAGTCAGTTCCACAGTAAAACATCTCATGTTGATGCACCCAGTGAGGGTAATTAAATATTTCAATAGCTTCCTAGGGGAGATGGTGGATTGCTTGGAATCTCTTAAAGAGATTAGATATCTTTCTAAAAGACATGCCTTAATCCAGTTTCCAGAAAAAAATTATCTACAGCCCCTGTATGTGGGAGGTCAAGACAGATGATCACAGAGGTTCTTGCTGGCCTTAAAATCTCTAAGTGACAAATACAATAAATCTTTTAGTGGTTGTTTTTTCCCACCAGTGGGGATAACTTGACTAAAACCAAGTAAAGTAGCTGAAGTCCATCAGCAGAACTGGCTTCCAAATCCCATTCTGACACATGTGCAAACACACTTGGGTATTAAAACTGCATCAATGTAACGTAAGGGTCCATTTTGCCTGCAGATCTTTGATTTATCTGATGTCAGAAAAGATATTAAGAAATTAGTTTGTCTCATGGATTTAAGCTGTAGCATGGGTGGCAGCTAAGAAGAAATTTTTGTGAGTGGAGGTTATTTTATATAAGTCACTGAACCACAGCAGAGTGGAAACCCAAAGGCACCATTTTTATAAAATAAAACCATGCTTTTTCCACCTGCATCTGTGCCCTTGAATCTTTCAAACAAAGGTAATGTTTTTTTAGGCTTTGAATCACGTCCATTATTTACTGAAGGCTTAGCCACAGGTTGTGAACTCTGAATATGTAAATACTGCAATACTCTATTGACTATTTTTTCAATTATTAATCATTATTAATTGACATATTTAGTTTTACACTTAATCCAAAGTTTTAAACTAGTGTTTATACAGTATTGCCATGAGGTAGAAAGAACTCCTACAGTGCATCATGCAGAATATTTTGTGCTTCCTTCCAAACTCAGTTCATCAGCACTGAAAGCATGTTTAATTAGTTAAGATATGAATGACCCCCTACTGTCTTAGTAGAAATCCCAGTATTACAGTGCAAAAAGAATGAGAAAGAATAGGCAATATGGGAGGTATTGCCTCTGGTTCTTTTACCCAAGGAAAATGTACTAACTATGGAGGATTTCCAACTCCAGCACTTATTGGCTGTTCCCTGAAATTCTAATCCTATGTAAAAGCGTACCAGGTACTTTGTATATTGCAGATTCCTCCCACTTGGGGTGGCCCCAGTTAGAAAGGAGTATGGTTAAAATGATCTGTCTTTTATAGCACTGAATCTTTCCTATATAATGGGAAATCACTGATTAAAAGTTTGCTGGTTTTGTCAGCATTATTCATACTCACTGCCCTAAAAGCAAATCTCATTTAAAGGAGTTTGGAAATAACTGTCAGTTGAGGAATGGGAGGTAGACCAGGAAGCAGTCTGGCCTAGTTGTTAATAGCTGCACACTCTTGTTACACTGGGTGCTCCACTTGTAGAGAAAAGAGACAAACTGTGCCATTCCTGCAAACTAAAGAAAATAAGGTGCAAGTCCTTTGGGATACTTTTTGCAGTCTTCAGGTGGTGTTTCATACATTTATACCCATAATGCAGTAACAGTTAAGTCACTAATGTTCATGTTATAGCTGAGTAGGTGGTAACTTCTTTCTGTAATATGTCCCCTGACATCTAAATATTGTATTTTATTCTAGTGGTAACTTCTTTCTGTAATATGTCCCCTGACATCTAAATATTGTATTTTATTCTATCTAAAACTTCACCAATTCTATTGCTTGCCTCCCAACTCATTTTGGGGGGAAAATGACTCTCTTGCTATACAAATGGGAATGGGCTGCCTTTGAATTGAGACAAATGGATATAACTGTCAGGAACAAGGGTTGCTGAAATCGCCTGCCTTTCTATTAACACAGTTTCTATATGAAAGGTTGGATTATTTCTATGCCAGTGGGAAATATTAGCCCTTGTTTTAAGTTTAAGTTGGTTGTGTTTATTTTAGGACCCTTAGAAGCTTGTGCCATTTTGAAAGTTTTGAGAGTTAGATGTGCACCTTTGATCACTCCCACCCCCATCTGCCCTCAAGAGTGCTTTGCTGCTTGAGGAAAACTATTTCCTGAAATATGTGCCATGGGAGTGCCAAGTGCCATGTCACCCTTCCTTGATCTCTCTCTCTCTCTACTGCTCTGTAGAAAACCTTTGCTCTGGTCTCTGCATGGAAATGGTCTTGTCAGAACCCATCATGCTCTGCAGCATCCATCAGTGAAGCTGCTAAGGGCCTGCTCTCTCACCTGTAGGTTGTCCTGCTCAAGCAAGAGTGGACAAGCTTTTCTCAGGACTTAAAGAAGTGGTACGTGAAGAATTCAGTGATGGAAGGGTCAGAGCTCCAGCTCCTAGTGGCATTGTAAAACCCTGGTGCTCCAGTCCATTGCCATGCCTCTCCTATAGTGTGTGGTACAACTGTCATGGAAGTTAACTGGAAGGAGAGGGGTCTACTTGTTGCTACTGAGATGGTCTACTAGTTGCTATTTGTAATGCTTGATTATTACCTTACATTTCTGGAAGCAGTCTTGCCATGGGGAAATCTGACTGAAGGGGAATGGGAGAGATTGATAAGTTATCTATGTCCTCTGAAATAAAAATGACATATACATATATATGACTCTTTCTCCTTCTTCCTGCTTTTCCTGCACTTATCTGCACTAGTGAATGTAAACATGCATTTACCCAAAGGATTAGTGTGTGTTCTACCAGGTTTAACTCTCTTTGATGGAAATGTCTTCAACAACTGTGATAGCCTTGGGCTACAAAGCAGGAGGAGGCATCCATAGTAAGGGATGTGAGTTAGCACCGAAGGGAGAAAGGGGGAGCCATGGATAACTAGAGGGAGTAGTTCAGAAGGTTGCAGTGGGGACTATATAAAATCTAGGTGTGTTCTATTCATTCTCATGGCCAGGACTATGGGATGATATCAGGGTGGGGGACCTGAAGGCAGGGGACTCAGATGTTATTGCCTGTAAGGGGATAGATACCATGATGGAGGAGCCATGGTGAGAAAACAACAGGACATCATAGGAGAGGGTGTGGAAACAGTCATGCAAGCAGGTGGAAGTTGTAGGGCAGGGGAGGGAGAAGGTGCTATGGAAGGGGATGCATCTTATTTTCAGGAATGACATAGTTGGTCTCTTTTCCCTACAACTGGAACACCCAGTATAACAAGAGTATACTACTATTAACAATGAGGCCAGACTACTTCCTGATTCACCTCCTAGTGTGGCATTCCTCGACTGGAAGCTATTTTCTAAGTCCCTTAAATAAGATTTTCTTATAGTGGAATGGGTTGAAATAATGTTGACAGAGCAAGCAAAACCAAGGCAATGATTTCCCAAGATCAGTGCCATCCAAGCTGTCCTGTTTAGGGCTGGTATGTCCTTGCTCATCAAACCTTCCGGTATTGTCCAATACCCTGGAGTTTTCCCTGGGCTAGACCTTGGGCCAGGTATCCTTTATGTTCTTCCACATCCATGTCATCACTGTTATTGGTTGTTCTGGGTTCACCCCAAGGCCAGTAACAAAGTAGGGCTTCATGGAATCCTTGGGACAGCACCCAAAAACACACTTGGTGTTAGTCTTCCCTGCATTGTGACTTTAAGACCTTGCACTTAGCCCAGCACTGATGGTGTCCCTGGTTGTGCCCACAAACTGATCTCTCTGCTGTTATCTGTTTGTAAACAGGGTGGTTCCAATGTCTTTTCCTGATGGTGATTGATGGAGATAAAATTCATGACCTGCTCATTCCCAGTTAGAGTGATTTTCCAACACAGACATTTTTTAGGCTGTAGGAAGTGTGCTTCTGTGAGTGAACAGGTTCTCAAGAGCCTGTCACACTTGAGAAGCCAACTTAGCAGGGTAATGATTCAGAAAATGGTGCCTCAAATGTGCCTTCATGCATAGGTTAAAAAATGTAAGGTCACATGTAAGACAAGACCAGGGACCACAAGGCAATGCAGTTGTGAATGAGTCACAACGCAGCCAGCTTGGACTTATGGAAGAGTGTAAAATCGTGCACTGTGGGATACAGGTGGACTGAAAGGACTTTAAAAGGACTTTATGTCCTTTTGTAATGTGAAGTACTTCACAGGGAAGCAATTAACATTTGTTCCTGCTTTGTTCAGGGTGTTTTTAATATGGTGCAGGGTGATTTGCAGGGCTTCAGTGCTGTGCATCTTCTGTTTCTTCATTTTAAACACACTTGAAGAACTACATAGGTTAAATCTGTTGATGCTATAACTCTTTTCTCACTTACCTTGGTTTTAAAATGGCATGGGATTAACTGGTATTGCCTCAAGTTCCATTTATAAGAGTGACATCAGATTTAGACCCTCCTAGTGCAGCCAAAGTTGTATGTGGATAGGTCAGTTCTGCTTCCCTAATTTTTCCTAACTCACAAGTGTAATAGAAAAAAACAAAGTTCCTCAGGCAGTGAATAATAGTTAAAACACGCTAAATGTGAAAGTAGCAACTAATTCTCACTTCACTCTTCTGCAAACCTGATAATTGTCACACAAAGCTCAGTTGTCTCACTCTACTTCTCAGCAGAGACTTGGTAACAGAGACCTGTAGTCAGGTTCCTATTAACAAATCATTTCACTTAATAAATGAACTAAAATGTTTTAATTGGCCTACTAGAAGTAATACTACCATCTCCTTTACAGAGTTGTTCATCAGGGGGTGTCAAAGTGTCTTATGGATGGAATCATTCTCATCATTCACATATTACCTATTGGAAAGCTGAGGAAGAGAGGGGGGAAATTACTTGACCAAAGTCACACTTCAGGCCAATCACACAGTTGCTTTTAACACTCCAGGTCTTCTGAGTTCCAGCCCTGGGTTTCGAAGTATGATCAAAAAGAGTTAAAACTAAACAATACTTGCCAACTTACATTGTTATATAAGTTTATGGAATTGTCTGGCTCATCTGCATATTGACTAACATGCAATATTTGGTCATCTAAATTGTCTCTCAGTCATTAGTAAAAATATAGACATAAACTGCTGTCCCTGTTAATATCTCATAGTAAGATTGGTACAAAAATGACTATTTCAGTGCACAATAACAAACTACTTTTTATAAGATCAGTGAAGAATGTTACATATTCTTGAGCACTATTTACTTCTACATAGTTTCATAGTTGGTAGGGTCAGAAGGGACCTGAGCAGATCATCAAGTCCAACTCCCTGCCATGGGCAGGAAAGGATGCTGGGGTCAAATGACCCTGGCTAGGTGATTATCAAGCCTCTTTTTGAAGACCCCCCAAGGTAGGAGCGAGCACCACTTCCCCTGGAAGTACCACTTCCCTTGGAATCTTTCTATGACCAGTTTACCTTTATATATAACACACCCTCATGACAGTTTCAGGCCAGAGTGTCTAAAGGATACATAAAAAATGTTTTTCCCGCTCTGCTGTCTCATAGATCAATGAACCTGGGAAACAAGTGACTTGTTCTTCCATGGACCACTATGGGCCTAAAGCCTCTCAAAGGAAAGCCATTTTGTAGATCAAGGCCTACTGGATGTTGCAAAGGTAAATGTGGGATTTGCACAATATATATTCCCCCATGCATCTTGCTTGTAGGACTAATCTGACAGATGTGTTTATGCAGAATTTAATCCCATACACTGCATAGTAGGAGAAGGAGATATCCACCCAATAGGTTAATGGATTTGTATATTCACCCTATGGAAAAGCAGTGTTCAAATCCATTGTCTGCTTGGTGGACTTCAAAGCCTCATCTCCTGTTTAACAAGTACCACAAGAAATTCTTGAGCTTGTATACTAGATATCTTTCTATCCTTCCTGCTGAAGCTGTTCAACTTTATTTAAATTATTAAATATTCACTGGCCCAGAGAGATTATGTGTTTATATTCATAGCTGTTACACTCATCCAGGCATGGATTTCAGTTCCTGTTTCAGCAACATTTAGATATTTTATGCAAAGTAAAACAACTGCATCCAGAGTGATTGTGTGAGTTACTCAGTCCAGAATATCTATATCTTCAGACAGAAGAGGGACTTCAATCCAATATTACACTTCCTTAGTGATTCCCCCTAACTATAGAGGTAGCTGTGTTTTGAAAGGACTTAGCACTCTGCAGTCATTAAAAGGAAAGGTTTAGGGAGATAATTCCCTAAGAAGGAAGAGTATATCTACCCTTAATCTTCATTTTTTATACTGGGTGTGTCTACATAAGACATTTACTGCAGAGTAAGGGTGTGTGAAGTGGGCCGTATTAGATTCAGATTTGGCCTGAATCAGGGACAGTGATTCAATTTGGTGATTCAGATTACTGTCCCAGATTCAGTTCGGCTGAATCCGAATCTGAATATTCAATGCCGATTCAAAGAATCAGCGATTTGGCCATAGAGGCAGCTTTAAATGTTTTTTTCTACATACCTTGAGGTACCAGCGTGGCTCATGAATGCTACGACACTGGGGTGGATGGAGCGTCTCACAGGGCTGTTCCCCCCCCCGCCCTCCCCATACACATGCTCAATGGTGAACCTGGAAGTGGAACGGAAGTACTTCCAGCCCACTTCTAAGACCTCTGGGGAGTGCACTGGGGGGCCCACCTGTGTCCCCCTGACTTAGCGCTTTGCCACGGGGGGACCCTGGGTACCCTCCCAGATGCAGGACACCGAGCCGGGGGACATGGGGGGAGCTCTGCATGCTCTCCAATGGACCCAGAAGTGGACCAGATGTCAGCCTTCCCTGCTGCTGGTCCCCTTATCTCTTCTCAGTTTCTGTCCCCCTGAAAGACTGCGTGGCAAATCTTCTCCAGATCGAATCTGCAACCAAAGTTTTGCACATCCCTAATTAGCTCCACAGTAAAACATCATGTCTACATATGCAGTGCTTTTAGGATGGAAAGATGTAGGAGTGAGTGGCAACTCAAGCAGGATTGACCATGAGATGACTGAGTTTAGAATCCTGACAAAAGGAAGAAAGGAGAGCAGCAGAATAAGGACCTTGGACTTCAGAAAAGCAGACTTTGACTCCCTCAGGAAACTAATGGGCAGGATCCTCTGGGAAGCCAGGCTGAAGGGGAAATGAGTCCAGGAGAACTGGTTGTATTTAAAAAAAATCTTACTGAGGGAGCAGGAAAAAAACATCCCAATATGCAGGGAGAATAGCAAATGTGGCAAGCGACCAGGTTGGCTTAGCAGAGAGCTCTTTGGGGAGCTTAAACACAAAAAAGGAAGCTTACAGGAAGTGTAAGCTTGGACTGATGACTACAGAGGAGTATAAGAATACTGCTTGGGCATGCCAAGATGAAATCAGGAAAGCCAATGTGCAAGTGGAATTACAGTTAGCAATGTACATGAAGGGTAACAAGAAGGGTTTCTACAAGTATGTCAGTGATAAGAGGAGGATAAGAGAAAGTGTGGGCTCCTTACTGAATGGGAGAGGCAACCTAGTGATAGATGATGAGGCAAAAGGCTGAAGTACTCAATGCCTTTTTTACCTCAGTCTTCACAGACAAGATCAGCTCGGAGACCACTGCACTGGGCAGCCCAATTTGGGGAGAAAGCAAGAAGCCCTCAGAGGTAAAAGAACAGGTTAGGGACTATATAGGTAAGTTGGACATGTGCAGGTCCACAGGGCCCAAGGGTGTGGAAGGAATTGCCTGCTGTAATTGTAGAGCCACTGGCCATTATCTTTGAAAATTCATGGTGATTGGGGGAGGTCCTGGATGACTGGAAAAGGACAAATATGTTGCCCATCTTTAAGAAAAGGAAAAGGAAAAATCCAGGGAACTACAGACAAGTCAGGTTCACTTCAATCCCTGGAAAAATCATGGAGCAGGTCCACAAAGAATCCATTCCTCAGCACACGAAAGAGAAGGTGATTAGGAACAATTAGCATGGACTCACCAAGGGCAAGTCATGCCTGACTAACCTGATTGCTTTCTATGATGAGATAATTAGTTTTGTGAATGTGGGGAAAGCTGTGGACATAATATACCTTGACTTTAGCAAAGCTTTTGATACCATCTCCCACAGCATTCTTGCAAGCACACTAAGGAAGTGGTGTGGATGCATGGACTGTAAGGTGGATAGAAAGCTGGCTGGATTTTGGGGTTCAATGGATCAATGGCTCAATGTCTATTTGGTAGTGGGTATCAACTGGAGTGCCCCAGGGATAGGTTCTGGAGCTGGTTTTGTTCAATATCTTCATTAACAACCTGGAAGATGAGATGGATTGCACTGTCAGCAAGTTCACGGATGACACCAAGCTGGCAGGTTTAGTAGATATGCTGGAGGGTAGGGCTATGATTCAGAGTGACCTAGACAAATTAGAAGATTAGGCCAAAATAAATTGCATGAGGTTCAACAAGGACCAGTGAAAAGTTTTGCATTTAGTATGGAAGAAACCCATGCACTGCTACAGCCTGTAAACGGACTGGCTAAGCAACAGTTCTGCAGAAAAGGACCTGAGGATTACAGTGAACAATAAGATGAATATGAGTCATCAGGGTGTCCTTGTTGCTAAGCAGTCTAACAGTATACTGGGGTACATTAGTAGGAGTGTTCCCAGGAGATTGGAGTAAATAATTATTCTGCTCTATTCAGCACTGGTGAGACTACATCTGGAGTATTGAGTCTAGTTTTGGGCCCCTCACCTTAGAAAGGATGTGGGCAAGTTGGAGAGAGTCCAGTGGAGGGCAATGAAAATGGTTTGTGGGATGGGACACATGACTTCTACAGAGAGGCTGAGGGAACTGGGCTTATTCAGTATGCAGAAGAAAAGCCTGAGGTGGGATTTGATAGACGCCTTCAACTACCTGCAGGCTGGTTCCAAACAGGATGGAACTAGACTGTTCTCAGTGGTGGCAGATGACAGAACAAGGAGCAGCAGTCTCAAGTTGTAGCAAGGGAAGTTAAATATTAGGAAAAACTTTCTCACTAGGAGAGTAGAGAAGCACTAAAACAGGGTACCTAGAGAGGTGATGGAGTCTCCATCACTGGAAGTTTTTAAGGCCCAGCATGACATAGCCTTGGTTGGGATGATATAGTTGGGGATGGTCCTGCTTTGAGTAGGGAGTTGGACTAAATGATTTCCCGAGGTCCCTTCCAACCCTAATTTTCTATTATTCTATGTACTGCCAGACAGAAGTACTGTCCTATGGCAAAGTTATTTACTCCACCGCAACATGTAGACACCAACAAGACTGGCTGGGGCACAAAGATGCTTCAGTGTGGGGCCTGCCTGCCAGCTAACCCGGCATTGAAGCACCATTGTGCCCCAGCCAGCCCCTCCACAGCCCATTGAGCCAGGGCAGAGCAGCCCTGGGCTGGCAAGCTGACCCCCTCTCCTGCCACCCTGGCTCAGCATGCTCTAGTCCCAGGCACATATGAAAATGTGGTGCCCAGGAGCAATAATTTCTGCTGAGAACTGTGCCAGAGTTTATTTAGGCACATTATAATTGCATGTGTAGACTTGACAACTATGTGTAGGCAGCCCCTCTTCTGCTGTCTTCTTAAAATCTCAGTCACCTGCCTCTTCCTATGCACTTTAGAAGGGAGCTTAGATGTCCATCCTAGGGGGAGGTTTGGGGGTAGAGCAGATTATTTACCCCCCATCATAATAATCAATATCAGAGTGAGTAAATGGTGCTGCAGAAATCCAATGTGTCTGGGTTTTCTAACAGTTCCTTAAATATGTAAGGTAAAACTAAGTGTTTTTAGGCCAGTGAATCTAACTATTCTTTTTCTGTAAGCAAAATGCAGCTTTTACTCATGAAGAATAGGCTTATCTTAGAGAAAACAAGTTGTGTGGGAACGGAATGTCAAAGGGTAAGTTTAATTTACAGCAAAAACTGTTCCTCAGCTGAATCATACCCATGTTATCATCAGCAATCACACTTACAACAGGGAGAGATTTGGAGAAAGAGCTAGGTTGTGTGGGTGTTATGCCTAAATAAATGAAATTTCTAGGTGGAGGGGGGAGTAACAGGAAAGGTGTAAATTACTTGATTTCTGTTTTCTCTACAGTTTGAAATATCTTATGGAAACAATGTTTAGCTTGTTTTCACGGGGGATAGTCAGAGTCAAGGTGTGGGAACTGGAATACGAAGGGATATGCCAAACCTCATTGTGTAATCCTAGCTGGATTAGAAAGGACTGAAAATTGTTACCCAGTTTCATAGCCTGTTTGGTCACCATTATTCTGAGTCCAGTTCTCAGAAAACAAAATCCACACCACAAAACTCAGCACCCACCATTAAACACTTTAGCAGAGAGGTAAGGGACAAGGACCAAATTGGCAGAGAAATGAAGATAGTCTTTCATCTGCTTCCAGTAGTGTATCTAAGCAGGGAGCCAGAACAGAGGCAGGGAGGTACCAAAACAGAGTCAGGGGCTGTGACACAGCAGAACAAGGTCAGGCCTTTGTCATCTTCCAGCTCTTGCTTCCCATGCGAACTGCAGCAGTTGCCATGCCAGGGGAGGGTTAATATCCTGCTGGTGCTCTGCTTCATGCAGTCACCACCTGCCTTCGTTCCCGCGACAAACGCTATCAGGTACGCCTCTGTTCCCGGGGCTGCAAACTACTGGTTATGTCTCTCCCTGCTTGTCTTTTAACTGAAGGATGTTATAAGAATATTTGACTGTGTCGCCATGAGTGGCAACAATACTGTTCATATTTTATAACAGAGTTCAAGGTTTAGAGCTCTGTATCCTTCACTAATAAAAAAAGTTTCATTTCTAGTCTTCATTGAATTTCTCTAGACCCTTCCAATCTCATCTTACTTTGGGTGATATGACTAATGTGATTAAGGAAAGTAAATAGAGCATGACCACAGTGAAGTTGCAGTCTTTTCCTGGATTAAAATCTATCTTAAACTATAGAAAGCAGAGCTACAGTGCAAGCTTTATAGAGTGGGTGAAATTCATGCAGAAAATGTATGCAATACTACAAATAAATCTAAATGCTCTGCCTCTGTAACAGTATATATGCTCTCAGTATTTAAAGAATTTACTCAAGTATCATCTTTGCTTTAGTATCCAAGCTGATGTGACAACTTCTTTCATTTTCTTTGGGATCCTGTAAAATTAGAGCCCACCCATGTCAAGAAATTTTGGATTTTTTGATCAAAACTTTACTTTTATCCAAATTCAGTTTCATCTTACATTCTGCTATTTTATCTTCAAAACATTTACATCTGTATGGAGCTTAGAAACAGTCCTCTCTGGAGTTTAGAAACAGAAACAAAGTAGCTTGTCAGCAGATTTCATTAATGTCTCATTCACTTCCTCCTCCCACTCTTAAATATTTTAAATGACATCAGACCAATTCAACTCTCTGAGATATTCTGCTGTTCGCTTCTCTGCAAGCTAAAGAAAAACAGTTCACTACAGTTTGTTTTGTTTCTCATAATTTAAAAAAATATATATTTTAATCCATGACAAAACTTTTCCTCTATTCTGTGGTTGTTTACTTGCCTATTGGTAGGCACTGGGGGAGTCCCTGTTCCCTCGAGCACTACCAGGAGTGACTAGAAATAAAGGTCACAAGCTGGCAGA
>NW_017728906.1:182350328-182353432 GCF_001723895.1 Crocodylus porosus | reverse complement strand
GCCTATTGGCAGGCACTGGGGGAGTCCCTGTTCCCTCGAGCACTACCAGGAGTGACTAGAAATAAAGGTCACAAGCTGGCAGATGGTAGATTCAGGTTTGACCCCAGTACTCTTTCCTGCCATGGCAGGGGGTCGGACTTGATGATCTGCTCAGGTCCCTTCCAACCCTACTAACTATGAAACTATTTATCTTTTATGAGATGAACACTTTTGAAAATCCAAGCATATTATGTCTCTTGGGTCATTGCTGCTACTTGTTATATTAACCTTTTAAAAAAAAAATCTATTTATATATATGCACAACTTTTCTTTACAGAAATGTTAAATTAAATTTACATAAGTGGTCTTACCGTTCAGTTTTGCATTAAACTCTTGATCAGTTTCCATAGCACAGAGATAAGGATCAGTAGTCTGTAATTCTCAAGATTTCTACTGACTCAATAAAAAGAAAAAAATTACAACCTTGATTGCTACTTTCCAATCTTCCAGAACAGGGTGTTCTAAGAATATTACATTAATTTGACAGTATCTCTGCTATTTCATACTTGTATTTCTTTCAGAACTCATGGATACATATAATTCAATCTGTGTCATTTGTAGTACTTAAGTTTTTGTGTCCACCGCAGTATAAATACATGTGGTACAAGTGTATAATATAGACAATAAAAAGCAAGAGAGAGCATCTAAAACTGCATTTTAGGCTGACAATAATTAATTTCTTGTGGCCTCAGACATGCCATGCTTTCATTGTATAACTGTGGTTTAAAGAAGTACAGTGAGAGCATTAATGGTTAATTCTATGTGATACAGCAAATCCATATGTTAGTTTGACCTTTCTTCATCAGACATGTGGTTCTTAAAGATCCTTGGAAATTCTAGATGATGCATATAATACAGAAATGTACGTAACCCTCCAGATCATGTGTCTTGGATTTCCCATTTATGCTGATTAGCAAAGCATGAGAACCTGGTTAAGCAAAACAATCTCAAAAAGCAAATGTAAATAGAGATTATTGAATTAATGTGTTTCCAGTGATGTCTTACAGAGATTGTTTATTCCTTGGTTTTGTTTACCATCCTGGTAGCTAAGTACTTTTCTTTGTTCTGACTAATAGAGTAAAGTAAACTGTACTTTCAAATTGTTTTGAATTTGAGGTAAAGATTCACACTGGTTTTATCCAACCTGGTTTGTCTGATAGCCTGATTCATAATTAAACAAAGGTGATGAGATGAAAACATAGTGATAAGGCCATAGGTATGTAACTGTCCTGTTGGGTTTTTTTTCTACATACAAATTATTGATTGGAACAGAAAAAAAAAATGGTCTCCTTTGGGTCATGTCTGTCTTTCTTATATGACCTAAATAATATACCATATAATAATAAAAAAAAGGTTTAAGGACCTGTACAATCAGCTCATGTGCCTTGGTTCTCTTAATTCTTTTACTTGTTTCTGATCTTTTTCTACTCTTAACTTCTTTAATTTCTCTTCCGTTCTGTACTAATATACTCTCTGTCTTTCTGAGTTTCCTCATTCTTTCACCAACCATCTGTTGTTACACGACTACCAAAAAAGCAACTCATTTGCTTTTTAAATTTTATAATATCTCTTCGTATCATGGATATTACAGACAGCTGTCAACTTTATAAAAATTAATATAGCTGGGTGAAATTTGGCAGTGCATGTTAGTATCTGAGAACACTTCAGTTCCAGCACAAAAATATACTGAGAAAAAGCAGCAGTCTATGACTAGTTTTATTGGTTAGAGGTCAGGATAGATTTGAAATACCTTTTTCTGTTGTTTTTTTTTTAACTTGTCATATAGTTTGATAGAAAAAGCATGTTTATTAAATTTCAGTTAAGTGTTGAAGTAGTTGCAAAAGAGAAAAACTCCATAAAAAATTACTAAACCCAAGACATTTATTCATCAGATCTAGAAGAAACTGACAAACTTGATTAGCTACAAATGGAGAATAATGGCTAGCAGGATGATGGCTTTCAGAGAACGTGTGAATGATTCAGGCTGGATATAATTAAAGCTAAGACAAAGAAGACTGTCCTCTTTCAGAAACCAGAAGGATATCAGAGAGAGTAAAATTGTTGGCAGCAAGCCTGGGAAGCTCCATCACATGGGACAATTATTTCTTTAAGAAGAGCACAATAAAAAAAATTGAAACAAGTGATTATGGGTGAACAGAAGCCAATGTGAAGAGTCAAAGGACTCTCCCTAGAGAAACAAAAATCAGACTCTTGAAAAATAAATTTTCTTGACATCTTGCTCCATGCAGTAGAAACATTAACATTAAAGAAAGTAGACACAAGAGCTAAGTACAGACAGTCAAAAAGCCCATGGCTGAATCTATTCAATCTTCACAAGTTAGTCTAAGCCACTTATATTGAGCTGACAACCAAGTGAATAGACGTTCACTTTTGATTCTGGAAATGCAGCCACATGTCTTCAGTGGCCTTGGCCAGAAGCTGGGGGGGCACTAGAACATGCTTCCCTGCTCAACGGAATCAGACAGCTTGAGCCAAGGCTAGCCTGCCCACACTGGGAGGTTATGGAGGAGATGCAAAGCATCCTGGGATGCCGGGGGACTGTGAGTTAACTTGAATCTGGAGTGGATCTGGGACAGAGGTTCAATAAACCAATTCAACCTAAATCAGTTAAGTCAGATATGACATCCATCCAGGTTTATCTTAAACCAGTTTGGGCCATTTTGAAAGCCGTTTATGTGCACTGAACTTCTGTTCTGTTGCAGATTTGATTCAGTTTGCAATGACTTATATCAGTTTATGTGTAACTTCTGTCCCTAGCCATGAAGACTGCTGACCTTTGAACTTAAGTTGTACAGATAGTTATTTACATTTGGGGAAAGAAATCCTGTCCCAAACAAGATGAAGAGGAACCAACACATGTTCATCAGTGGAAGGTCCTGTCAGACCAACCTGGTGGCCTTCTATGATCAAATAACCAAATCCTTAGATGCAGGGGTAGCAGTGGATATAGTCTTCCTGGACTTTCGGAAGGCCTTCGACACTGTCTCTCACCCTGTTCTCATTAAGAAACTGGGGGACTGTGGTGTCTACACCCACACAGGCAA
>NW_017728906.1:182342457-182350228 GCF_001723895.1 Crocodylus porosus | reverse complement strand
TTCATCCTGGAGGGATGTGGGCAGTGGGGTTCCACAGGGCTCCGTCCTCAGGCCCGCACTGTTCAACATCTTCATTCTGTCCCTTTTGTGAGTAGTCTGTCTGGAAGCAACAGTGTGTGAAAGGTATTGGCTGACTGCAGTGACTAGCTTCCTAGTCAGCCTCTTGCTTGTCTCTCTTTTTGGAAAGAGTTGGATATACACCTTTCCAATATATGAGAGAGAGAAGATATAGTTAAATGAGTATATAGAAGAACATATAAAGACATAGTAGATATAGTAAAATAAATTGATAGAAGATATTGTAAAGACAGACAAAATATAGTAAAACAAGCAGATTGAAAGAAGATATAATATAGTTAAGTAAGCAGATAGAAGAATATCTAGTGAAGACACAGAAGATATAATAAGCAGATAGAAGATACATTACACACACACACACATATATTAAACACATAGAATTTTATTAGTAGATGTTTAGGATTGTGAATCCAAAAAGATGACAAAGCCACTAGGGAAATACAAATCACCTGAGTGAGGGGCTAACATTAGAGGGATGGGGGTGATGAGGGGAACGCAACTAGGTTACAGAAAATACAATGTTAGCCCCCGGGGATGGGGGGTGGGGAGGGAGGGGATTTGCAACATTGAGAAAAAAAGAAGATAGATATACACAAACCCGTACAATGGTCCGCAATGATGGAGGAAGTAGGTAGAAGACAGTATCTCAGTCCATATATAGTCTCATTTGGGGGGGTCCTCTTTGGGGTGGAGTGGGGTGGTCCATTGCTGAAGAATCCTCTCGAAGTGAAGTCCATCTTATGCAGAGTGTGGTCTCCTTTGTGTCTGGTCCAGCAGTGGTCCGTCTGGTGGGGTCAAAGTATTTGCAGTGGCCCGTGATGTGCTCCACGTAGATGTTGTGGGACCAGCGGATGGTGCTGGACACCATGAGGCAACGCATCAGCTTGGTGTAGTGGCAGGAGATGCAGCAGGCACACAGGACGCTCTCATTGCTGGGGTCCCAGGCTCTGAGTGTTCCCACGATAAGCGCATCGACCATCACGTCGTAGCCATAGCCCCTCAGGATGTCAGCCAGCGAGACATACTTCTCCCATTTGCAAGCACAGGTGTTGGTAAAGGCTTGGCACTGGTTCTCGAAGGGGATGGTCACCTCCACCATCATGGCCTTCTTGACCTCTTTGTTGGTGATCATGATGTTGGGTCACATCTGGCTCTAGCAGCCCAGGATGGTGCAGTTTACGAGGACCTCCACTGCTGCGGCTGGGATAGCCATCCCCAGGTGGTCCTGGACAGCATGGTGGTGGAGCTGCCAGGCTCTGGTGTGCAGCCTGCAGCTGCACAGCACATGGAGGAGGGTCTGTACCATGTAGCCGCACCAGTGGCACCTCTTGTCCCAGTGGCCAAAGCAGACGGCCCTGTTCAAAGGTGGGCACAGTGGAGGAAGTGCCAGTCTGCAAAGCGTGCGAAGCTCCCACTGGGCATGAAGTGGTTGCTGGAGTCCCACTTTGAGGTGACATCGAAGAGCTTGCCCTGGTTGGGTTTGGCCCTCAGGTCACCAGCATACTTGTTGGGGATGGCGTCCTTCAGGAACCGCTCCAGGAAGGTCCTCATGGGGAGGTGGAAGTGGGGGAACCACTGTCCCATGCCACTACTCCATCCACCAGCCAGTCTGCCAATGTGGGACAAGGGCATAGCTTCCATGTTGGAGTCCAGAGGCACCAGACCCCAGCATTGGGCAGGTAGCACCAAGGCCTCAGTGGCTACCTATCTCATAGAGAACTTGAAGCCACTGCTCTGTGACCCCTTGACTTAATGGACAAGCCACAGCAAGATGTGGGAGGATCCTGACCACAGTTGCCCAGGTACACCTGTCCCGTTCACTGACCAGTGTTTCGAGTGAGAGGGTGTTGTGACACTCCACCACAACTTGGATCCTGGTTTGGTGGAGCAGCTGGTATTCCTCAAGGTGAACCTCCCACTGCTGGGGATCCTCAAGTTCCATGTGGAGACAGTGAGTGCCACCCTTCTCAATCCATCCACACCTATTTCCTTTTTTAATTTTTTTTTAAAACCATTTGATGCCCCACTCTTACAGCTGGAGACGGCATTCACCTACAAGCAAAAAACGGTTTGTAAAGTCCCTTTGAGGATCAGGCCTGAGAGACTGGAGACTGGCTTTCTTGTGAGAAATGTGATCCCCACCAGGTAGTTGGGTATTCTTGTCTTTACTAGATTGGATTAGTAAGAAGTTAGGTTTTGCATTTCTTGGTTTGGAACTATTCAGTGTGTTTGGGGCTATAAGAAGTTGGCTTCTGGTGATGAGGTTTGGTGCTTGTTTGAATTTACAAACCACTTTTCACAGACAAGCCTATGAACATCACATCATCAACCTCCTGGATACAAAAACTCATGGACTCAATACAGACATTGGATTTATGACACACTATAATGTGCCTGACATCTGACTCCCCAGCTACCTCTCCACTTTTACCTGCTACATCCCCCTTCACCCCCAACCCCAGCCTGCCCCTTACCCCATGATGCCTTAATTTACATTTTCACTGACTGGCTTTCTTGCCTGCATTGAACGCCACCCTCTGGCTTCTTCACTATTCATTCCATCCAGGAAAAGCACACACACACCAGCTAGGTGCTTCCTTAGCCTGACGAAGGGTTTTTAAACCCAAAAGCTTGCTAAGATATATTTCTCTCTATTCAGTTGATTTAATAGAAGATATCAGAGGTACCCTCAACTGGTCTGCGCTAGAGCCAGGACCCAAAGGGGGGTCAAAGGGCCAGGGGCCTACCACGAGGAATGCCCAGAGGAAGAGACTCAGGATTCCAACTGGCATGAAGGCAGGGCCAGGGCCTAAGAGGGAGCCAAGGGTCCCAGAGAGGGGAGCATAGCTGGAGGGGGTGAAGGACTCAGTGTGCCAAGGCATGGGCCACAGTGCTAGGGGAGGAATGGAACTATGGAATGGATGTCACTAAGACACCTAAATGGGCAGCCTACCACCGGGGAAACATCTAAATCAGTTTTCCATCAAGGTGTGGTAGGAAAAAGAGGGACGGGCAGTTGGCCCAGAAATAGGTGGGCGGGCAGAGATCTAACTGGCACCGGGAAGGCCACCTGCTACAGGCTACTATCCCTGCTGTTTTCATCCCACTACCCCTTAACACACACACGTCATAAATTTTGCTTTGAACCGTTTGAGGTGCAGTTTCACAGAAACCCCTGCACCTATCTTCTTGACCCCTGGCAGGCTTCATGGCATCAGAAGGGGCTACTATGCCTGCTGTTTTCATCCCTCTCTAAGTTAACACATACATACATGATATGAGTTTTGCATTGAATAGTGTGAGGTGCAGTTTCACAAAAAACCCTGCACCCATCTCCTTGAACCATGGTAGACTTCATGCCCTCTGAAGGGGCTACCACCCCTGCAATTTTCATCCAAATAAGGCAAGAAATGACAAAGTTATAGGCATTTCAGTGATTCCCCATGGTAACCTATGACTGAATCACTGAAACAGGATCGAAACTCCAAAACAGATTCGGCTGAATTGAACCAGAACAGTGATCTGAAACACCAAAATGAATCACTGTCCTCCAAAACAGCCAAATCCAAAACCAAAATGAAACACGCCATTTCACAGAGGTCTAGTAGGCAGGGGAAACAAGGAAATAGCCACAGGAGAATGCTGAGCTTGCCCTCATTTGCTTCTCACACCTTGCTTATCCCTCACGCTCCCTGCAGCACCCTTCAAAGGATTTCATAGTACCCCAGCATGCCCTGAAACTCTGGTTAAGAATCACTGAGCTAGACATTTCATGCTAATATGTGATAAAAGGGTGCCATAGGTCGTCATTGCTATCAAAGTATTCTACATGGAAGATGTGATGCAGTGAAGCTCCATCAGTCTTGAAATGTACTAAGGACTGTTCTCCCATTCAGGCACTGACCCTTTGAAATGTTGTTTCATGACTGAACACTGATTTGCTCAAGTTCAGGAACACAGATTGAATGAAGTATTTATAAATCCCCAAAGAGGTTTATCCACTTTATCAAACAATTCTGTCAGTTTTCTGCAGAGTCCAACTTACAGTTATACTATTTTATGTTTTATCTCTCTGCCTCAACAATGGGTAAATTAATTACTGCCCTAATGGAAAAATTTGTGACAGTTCAAATGTAGTGCAGGGCTAATGAATTGGACTAGCTTCATTTCAAAACTCATTCCAACACAAAAGATGGTTGTGACCTGGGACTTTTTTTCACAGCTACAAGCTATTTTCACAAAGTAGTATTTGGCTTAGTTAAAAAATAGACACAATCTTTGCAGTGCTTAATTGATGTCTGAAACAACAGCATATATATATTTATATTTTTTTTTTTTGATATAAGATTGCCTTACATTCCCCTCTTTTCACAGTGTGAAAATATTGCCTTCTGTACCATGGTACCATTCCAGCTGGTAGGAATTTAGAAGCTCACAATTTTCAAATTTTGAAATGGTATGGAAAATTTCCAGAGCATTGAAGTTAAAGTGGTTTGTCCCTTACAATGTTACTAAATGATTCACACGCTTCAAAAATAGTGCTGATTTGCCATTGCATCTTACCACTTAGATATATCAATCTAAGTGTTGTACATGAATGTAAACAAAGATGGACAATGAAAGCAGGTTTCATACTGTGTATAGTTATCACTGGGGACATGTACATACAGACAGAAATATCTGCTGAGGAACTGTATGTTTGATCTTATCAAGATTATAGATTTGATATAGTAGCCATCAATGGGCTACCCAAAGAAAATGCTATGTGGGAGATAATATGAGCTAAATTAAAATGAATATTGCTTTCCAGCTTCTGATCTATAGCTGTGATAGAAGAAAAGGCATCCACTAAAATCTTTCTTTTCTATCGATGTACTAAGCCTAAAAGCAGCATAGCAGCGAAAAGAGAGCTCAGCGTCGTCATCAACTCCAAAATGAACATGAGTCGTCAATGTGATGAAGTAATTAGCAGAGTTAATTGCACCTTGTCACGCATTAATAGGTGCATCATGAATACAGAGATAATGCTCCCCCTCTATGGGGCACTGGTCAGGCCACAGCTAGAGTACTGCATCTAATTCTGGGTGTCGCAGAAAAGGTGTGGACAACCTTGAGAGGGTCCAGGGTAGGGTCAGTCATATGGATAGAGGCCTGCAATGAAAGCTTTATGAGGAAAGGCTTGGGGAACTTGACCTTTTCAGCTTCCACAAGAGAAGGCTGAAGGGGGATCTTGTGGCCGGATACAAAGTCACCAGGGGAGGGGCAGCAGGGAATAAGAGGTGATCTGTTTATCAGAGCACCCCTTGGAATAAGCAGAAACAAAAGCCACAAGCTGATGGAAAGTAGATTTAGGTTGGTCATCAGAAAGAACTTCTTCACAGTAAGGGTTGCCAGAATCTGGAATGGGCTTCCAAGGGAGGTGGTGCTCTCCTACCTTGGGGATCTACAAGAGGAGACTGGAGAAGCACCTGGCTGAGGTCACATGCCCCCAGCACTTTTTCCTGCCACTGGCAGGGGTTCAGATTCAATGATCCTTTGAGGTCCCTTCCAACCCTAGCATCTATGAATCTATGAAAGATTACTGCATGTAATGGAAGATAGTTGAACCATAGGTAGAAAGTTAGAGACCTGTGGAAGTGTGCTTGATATTTGTTTTCTCCTAAAGATAGTGCACTTTCAAAAACTTGAACAAGAATATTCAGTTGAATTCTGGAAGGTTTTAATAATTTCTAGTTTTATCACAGAAGGTTTATACAACAAAATCACTGGGAAAAGTATGGTCCTGAACACTTTTTTAGATCTAATCTGTGATAATAGCAAAGTAAAACAATAAAGAAAAGCTGTAGCTAACCAAAATTAACTGCTGCAATGTCTAAATCATGGCTGCCCAATTCATTTGGGTCTGTGCGTCTGATTCAGACTGTGGGGCTTCTCATGAGATTCCTGACCCACTGCTAGTGGCAGGGTGAGCAGCAGCAGTGTTAACCCTGCTTGCTGAGTGCACTACCACCACTTCTCCCACCTGCAAAAGGCATCCTGAGATCTTGATCCAGAAATTCTGTGGTGGGGTGAGCGGTGGCAGCATTAACTCCTGGGCAGGTGCTGTCTCTTCTGACATTGTCTCTGGCAGCTGCAGAGGTTTATGATGCTGCCACAAAATTTGTGGCCATGGATCATGATTTAAGTGCCCCATGTGGACCACAGGCTTCCATTTGGGCAGCCCTGATCAAAATTAAAGGCACCTGGGTCCAGAGTGGAATTCAAAATGCTAGGCTCCCTAAAATTGAATAGACGGGGTTAGGTGCCTCAAAAGTGATTAACTCCATACTCACTCAGTGGGGAGACACCCAAGCTATCCCATAGGGTATGTAAAGCACAAGACTCTGAAATCATACCTATTCTGGGATTCAGGTGCCTGAGTCCTGGTGGCAGGGAGTACCTCTATCCATTTTGGCATGTAGACCTGAATTAACCCTTAAGTTAAGTGTAGGTAACTGTTCATAGATTCATAGATGTTTAGGTCAAAAGAGGCTTTAGCAGATCATCGAGTCTGACCCCCTGCCCTGGGCAAGAAAGAGTCCCAGGATCAGATATCTAGCCTCCTCTTAAAGATCCCCAAGGTAAGGGAGAGCACCACCTCCCTTGGAAGCCCATTCCAGATTATGGCAACCTTTACTGTAAAGAAGTTCTTCCTGATGTCTAACCTAAATCTGCTCTCCATGAGTCTGTGACCATTGCTCCTAGTTACTCCAAGGGGTGCCTTGGTAAACAGAGCATCTCCTATTCCTTGCTACCCCTCCCCCACCATGAATTTGTAGGTGGCCACAAGATCACCTCTCAGCCTTCTCTTGTGGAGGCTGAAGAGATCTAGGGCCCTCAATCTCTCCTTGTACTGCTTTGTTTGCAGGCCCCTAACCATACAAATAGCCCTCCTCTGAACCCTCTCAAGGTTGTACAAATCCCTCTTGAAGTGCAATGCCCAAAACTGGATGCAGTACTCCAACTGTGGCCTGACCAGTGCCACATAGATGGGAAGTATCACCTCCCTGGACCTGTTAGTCATGCACCTACTAATGCATGATAAAGTGTTGTTGCTTTACTGATCACTTAGTCACATTGACAACTCATGTTCATCTCAGCATCAACAATAACTCTGAGATGTATTTCTGCTGCTGTGCTGCTGAGAAGGTCCTCCCATAAGCGTGCTGCACCTTGCACTTGTCCTTGTTGAACTGAATCCTATTGTGTTCCACTCACTTTCCAAGCTGTCCAGGTCTGCTTAGATTTGTTCCTTACCCTCTAGTGTGTTAACTTTACCCCATAATTTGGTATCATCTGCAAATTTGGACAGAGTGCTTTCCACACCCTCATCCAAGTCACTGATGAAGACATTGAACAGCATAGGTCCAAGGACTGAACCCTGTGGGACTCCACTGCTCACATCTTTCCAGGTCAATACCAACCCATTGACCACCACTCTCTGGGTACGACCCTAAGCCAATTTGTCACCCACCTGACTATGTAATCATCTACATCACAGTTACTCAGTTTATCTGTGAGAATAGGATGAGATACCATATTGAAGGCTTTCTTAAAATCCAAATAGATGACACCTACCTCAATTCCTAGATCTAAACATTTTGTGACCTGGTCATAAAAAGTTACAAGATTAGTCAGGCAGGATCTACCTGCC
>NW_017728906.1:182322886-182341892 GCF_001723895.1 Crocodylus porosus | reverse complement strand
GTTTTCCTGGATTTCCCTGTTCAGCCAAGAGGGCTTCTAGGTCCCTTTGCCCCCTTTCCTGTGCAATGGGATTGTCTCCTATGCCTGTAGAATTGCTCCTTTTAGGAACAACCACCCTTCCTGGACTCCCTTCTGAACAATGCTCCTGTTCTCCAATGCCTCACTAACTAATCTCCTAAGCATACTGATGTTAGTATTGTCTAGCACTTCCACCCTACTTCAAAGTAGTCCTTTGAAATAAATGAATAGAACTTGTTTGTTTTGTTGTATTTTTTTTCAAACAGATGCTGGAGGAACCCATTTCTTATACAGTAGCCTAACTGCATATGACAAGGTTGTCAAAGATATATCCAGCATGCAGAGCCTTATCATTTGACCCATGGTGGCTGCCCATGGGAGTCTAGTTGGACCTGCATACCACATGTGGGACATGCCAGATCAATCCCATGTTCCACATGCAGAATGGGAGGCCAGTCTGGTCTGCACTGCACACAGTGCATAGGACTAGATCTAGCATGCTTACTGCACTTGATGTCAGGTCTGGTGTGCAGTACTGCATGCAATGCATGGGGCCAGAGCTGGTACACACTGCAGGCAGTGTCTGAGGCATGTGCTGAATTCAGTACCCATGCTAGATGTGGCTTGCCTGTGGGCCTGAGGACAAGTCATATTCAACTCATGGGGCCTAATGAGTTTGACACCCCTAGTATAGGAGATCACTCCCAGGAAGTGGAAGATACAGGTACAATTTCTACTCAGTCTGAACAGATTCAATGCCACATCTCCATTTCCCTAACAACTAAAATATGTGTTATTCTGAGTCCAAGGTACTTTCTAGCCATCCTTTCAAATCTATTCCACTGTGAAGAAAAGTATGCCAGTTTCATGGGGCTGGAAGTAGAGCAAGCAAGAGGAAGCCTTCCACTGTAGTCCAATGGCAAAAGTACTCAACAGGATGTGGGGAGACCTGGGTTTTTTGTGCAATGCTGTTGAGTGTCTCTTTACCCTTGTGGTTTGGCATCTAGATGCTAATTGCTGTGCCAATGAGGGTATGCTTGCATAGTACAAGCCATGCTGAAATGCCTGTGATACCTCCTGAACTGGAAAAAAAATGAATGTGTTATCTCTAGTTAGTTGTGGTGCTGTGCCTGAACTAACTAGCTGTACTGAGAAGCAGGGCTTGTTAGCACTGCTAGCTCAGCTATGCTGTTTCTAGTTCTGGGGATAGCAAGGGCTGATATAGCTTGAGTATCTCTTTCTGAGCATTTATGCCATGTGGACTTTGGTATAGAAATCAGCTTGGTTATATCTAGTTTTATGAACAACGAAGTCATCTTTGAACAACACCAAATTGTGCCGTGTAGCTGAAGACTGATTCGTCCTTTCCCTCATCCTTGATAACTTCATGCTTAAGGCACAATCTTAGGAGGCAAGATCTGGTTTTAAATCCCTATCAGTGGAGTAGGAAAGAGAACCTGAATCTGCCACATGCTAGCCAAGGGCTCTAAGTACTAGGATACTGGATGAAAGGGGGTCTGCAACTCCTCCTCTGGTTTTATGAATGGAGTTCCCAAAACTTTATCTGCCCAAAATTGATCAACAAATTCAACTTATGGTTGTGAACAGAAGCATACCTAGCAGAGCTTGCCTCCTACGCAAAACCCTGCTGGAGAGCCTGCTTGCCCTGGTTGTTTTGTTTTGTTTGGGGGGGGGGAGGGGAGGGTTAGAGTAACTCCAAGGCACTCCCCACTCACCCACTCCAAGTTATGCTACTGTTTGTGAATAATTTCAGGATGACCATTTTAAGTGAATTTATTATTTTCCAGAAGAAAAACAATTTGGCCAGCTTATTCCAAAATATTAGAATAAATACAACAGACAAATCATAATTTCCGTAGGAATCGTGGAAAAGCTCAAACCCTTACTAGCCATAGTTTGCCTTTAATAAATAAGATTCATTATCTTTAAATGACCACCAGGTTATTGAACACATTACTTCAAAGGCACTATGAAAAGGAGAACTGTTGGTATTGGTCAAATTCCTTCTAAATTATTCTTGATTATAATTCTAAAATATTTTTAAAAGTAAATCTGTGAGTATAGTGTGATGATATTCTAAACAAAATAGGTAGATTGAGATGTGCACTCAGGTGTTTAGCAGATCACAGTGATGGTTATGATTTGATTCAATATGGATGGGTTTTTGTTTAGTGGAAAACAATAAAGTTCTTTCTCTACTCAACACAATCATTGTTCGAAATGCAAGCCAAGAACTCATTTTTGTGGATGTTAGCTTTATTGGTGTTCAGTGTTGTAAAGCATTTTTATTGATCCTGTTGTAAAGAGTTGAGCTACAGGGGAATTGTATTTTATAAATAAATAATAATAATAATCTGCAAAAGGATAGTTCTTGAGCAAAGGGGTTCCCAAGAGAGAAACTGGCTAACTTTTTGACCAGCAAGATCTTTATTGAAGATGTAAAAAACTATCCAAAAGAAAACCTGCTTGCTGTGTAAGTCACAGGCTCAGCGATCCTCACAGCAGTAAATAGCTAAAGAGAGTCCTAGCATACCAGAATTCTCTATCCCATTCCTTGTAGTGGACTTTTAATTCAGCTTTTGCATGTCATAATCTAAAGTGATCATATCAGTGCCATGATCTAAAGGGAACATAAGGGCTCCCTTTTTCTGCACAGCATCAAAGGAGAAAAGCAAGCATAACTGTATGAAATTGGAGGGATGCAAAAGAGAAACGTGCTATGTAAGATCTCACCTCCCACACACAGCTGTTACTGTCCCCTTTGTAGCACTCTAGAGTGGCCCTAGGCTGCATGGAACGGGTAGTGAAGAGAATGACAGAAGAGAAGTCAAGAAGCAGCTACTCAAAAATAACATGCTCTCCTCTCCCTTCAAAGTATCTCTACACTAAAACAGGATTTATAGGATTTATTAGTGTGACTTCCTTCACTATTCTCTCTTCCTGTATGTGTCATAGCCCTACCCCAAGGGTTAGCAGTCAAGCAGCATTGCTAAGTCCATGCCTTCAAATGGCATCAAAATCATGAGATTAACTTAACAATAAGGAAAAAAAGAAATCATAATATTGAATTATTTTCATAGATATTTTTTAGTCTTCTGTATACTTGCTTCACATTTTCAAGTTATTTTTTGTCACCAGAAAAACTAGATTTTTAAAAAATTAAAAGCAGCAATTCTTATTTAAGCTGAGGTTTTAAAAACACTGCAAAGGTTGAGACCTATGAGAGAACCACAGGAGCTGGCAGTACTGAGAGTATCACTGTGGCCTGGAGAAAGTGACAGCAGAGCCACAGGAGCTGTTGGAAAACCTCCCAGTAAATAGGATAGCTCTCATGGCCAGCTGGGTAAGCTGTGCTTTCTTTTCAGTTGGAGTCTCAGCAATAAGCCCTTATTTGGTGCCTCAGATAACTGCAGATGGATTGAAAGAACGGTACTGCAATCATCTTCATGCTTTCAGTAACTTGGTGTGGCAGTCCTCATTAGACGGTTTCAGTGTTTTGGGTTCTCCTGTAAAAGTCACATATAAGTAGGGGGGCTATCTGGGCTAACCTCATGCATCCTTTTATTTCCAGTTAGCTGGCAGAGATTGTCAGGCCTATGAGTGGCAAAACTGCAGCCAAAGCAGATTTTCAAATGGAAGTGAATGTTCACAATGACTCCCCCCCCGCCCTACGTTCACCCAACTTTAACAGAAACACAATCTGCTTCACCATTCCCCAAACCTCCTGCTATGATGAAAACACCATCTCTCCCTCCCTCTTTCTAAGACTGTTATTCCTGGGTTGTATATTCTTTCCTCCAAGCTTTGTGCTTTATACCATGGCTGACTCTTGCATTAAAATGATCTCTAGCTGGTACAGTCTGATTCTCCAATAAGTACATCAAAGAAGAAATGGAGAAGTCTTTTTCCTGTTGAACTAAGCTTATACTTTCATAAGTAACTAAGTTACAATGCCAGTCACAGGTCAGACTAGATAATCATGCCAGTTTTTTCTGGTTTAAATTTTAGGAGCCTATACTATAGTTGCTTCAAAGATGATAGGAAATAAAAATCTCATCAAAATCCTGCAGTGTAATTTTACATCAGCAAATTCTGCCACAATCTATTGTTCAAAAATAATTTACAATGCAAGAGAAAGAATCACATTCTTTTAGTAAAGACAAACAGTCTAGTCAGGAGATGACAGATTGATCTAAGTAAGTTGATTTAGGGACACATCATGAAACTAAGTATGGACAAAAATAAACTTAAAAAGCAAGACCAAGAAACTACACAGCCCAGATATAAATAGAAGCAATTTTTTCCATAACTAAATAGACAAGTTATTCCATCTAGCATAGCATGTTCTCTCCAATGTAACCTACCTTAAACTGGGTCCCTATGGTGAAGCCAGTGTACAAATATATAAGAAGACAGCCAGATTTGCCTTCATACAGGTAAGTGAGGGTTGAGGGGGGTGGAATTTTATCCCCAAACTGCATAGCTAAGACCTTAAAGGTTTACTGTAATGTGGCTCCACCTGAACATAGTTATGGCTATCCATAAGTGTTTGGGTCTGTCATATAACCTTTACACTAACTAAAACCCTATACACTGCATGCTATCCATGCTTCTGTCTTCAGTACAGCCAAGCAGAGATTACATTTCACTCTTTCTAGAAAAAAACTCTGTTCCTCATACAAGGCCAGATATAAATTGAAGAACTGGGTACATTGACTTATGTACTATTCTAGTGTCTCCATTCTATTTTTTTTTTAATTGAAGTAACTGATAACATTAATATGATGTTCCTTTAGGAGAATTATGCCACAGATGCATACGATGAACCCCATGGTAATTGAGAGTACATGTCATGGGCAAATTTATTATTCAGTTTGATTAAAGTTAATCTTAGAGTCTTGCCTACATGGTTCACTCTGTGTGGGATATCTTTTCTTGTTGTATACTGCTAACAGGGATGTGATATGCTACCACAATTAAGATCTTATCAGTAGGCCATTTATAGAGATGATATAATCGTGTTGATCTTACAGGTTTTTTTGGGATTTACCCTCTTGGAGTTAAGCCTATTTAAAAGTGATGATTTTATCAAAGGGAAGGTTGGAAAGAAACACCTATTTTGCATATGCTTACCAAGTATGCAATGTATTCTTTATGTTTCGTACTTTCGTATCTCCTTTGGGTCAATCTGAATCGGCTGATGAAAATAAAAATGTATAAAAACAAATTGAGGGGAAATATTATCTCCGGTATTACCCTCTCTTGATGCTTCTGAAATCTCTTTTTGTATCAGAGAAGACTAGGCACTTGCTAATTTATTTCTTTTTAGCTTTCTGTATTATTGACTGACCAAAGTACAACAGCTACATTGCCAGAGAAGAAACATAACAGACTTGTGTGAAATAAGTGTTGCTGAGCACTGAATGTAGTAGGTTAATTATTTGTTGGATGCACAAGAAAGTTTCAGCCTGACCCCAAATGCTGTTTGAAGTCAATCACTTTCTATAATAAAAATGGCTGCAAAGCTAAACTGAATAAATAGAGAATTGTTTTCTCTATTATAGCTAAAATAATGGACTCATGGCAAGCATTTTCACTTACCAACCAGGATAATAAAATGCACTTGGGCAAAGGGAGGCCTCAAGCATCAGAGATCTAGAGATAGACACCGTGGTGAAGGAAAGGAGTTTTAGCAGAAACCAAAATATGTCTGTTTCTTAAACACTAACAAACATGTCAATAAGCTTCTGTGTTAGTTGGCCCCGACGGTCCCATACCTTTGCTTTCTAGAGGGCTTTTTACAATCCTAGATTTAGAGACATTTTAAGCAATTCATGTGAATGATTCTATATATCATCCTGCTGTCCTTTAGAAATAAGTAAGAAATTTTATTAAGTGGCAACACACCTTAAAAAGGTCCATGTGATGCACAACTGATTCCCTGCTTTTCTTTTGTTCCAAGGATGGTGGGAAGAGATAGCATGTAAATTGTTGCTGGAGGAAAAGTATTACATATAGATTAGAGGACACGGTGAACTAAATGCTACATCTATCCAGTGCCCTTCCCTGTCAATTCCTTATGGGAGGCAGTAGAAACATGTGTCCTGGCCCATAAGTTTACATTCCTTTAAAAACATGGGAAAACATCCTGGTTGTACAGTCCTACAATATTTAATTCAAATAGGCTGTACAACAACTATTTAAAATATTTCTTTCTCAATGTCATGTTACTTGCACCATTAAAGTCATAAAATAATGCTAAATCAAGGGAGGTTTAAGACCTCTTTTTGAAAGACTTCTATAGTGTCTCATTTTAAGCTCATTTTATATTCAGTGTGCTGCCACTAATTATCATGAATTCCTTTGGTATTCATTGTAATAGCACTAATTATAATGAAATTGTTTGGTATTCATTATAATAGCACTGATCATAAAGAATTCATTTGACATTTATGAGGACGTCACATGTATTTCCTCAGCATACAATTGTAATTTAGCATCTGTAAAGCATTACTTAATAGAAACATAAAGTCAAACAGTCACATTTTTTGAAAGAGAAATTATATACCTGCTGTAAGTGCAAGGGAAGAGAATTCCCCCTAATTGTTGGGAGGAAATTACTTGGTCACTTTGCCTCTGTAAGGTGATTTTGTGGGTTTTGTGCTTTGGGGGGTATTTTTTACTATCACCAGACAGTAAACAAACCTCAGACAGATTTACAGTGTTTCATAGTGATCATTAGTATTTGAACGATGCATGCAGATTCATTCATTTTTACATATTTAACAGTATTTCAGAAAACTGCTGTTCATTGAGAACATCTGCTGTGCGTGTCCATGTTCAAACATTTGAGAGATGTTTGTTGCATAATGCTAGTCAAGGAAACATTTCATGGGGAGAGGATTTTTGTTCCCTTTCCCCCAGGAAACTCACAATATAAAATAAACATTAAGGACAGACTGAGCTAGAGTAAATCAGCATTGCTCTGTTGACTTCACTGAGACCTGGGTCTGGTCCATAGTCTTTGAAACTTCTAAGATAATAGTTAATCCAGTATTGTTTTGCATAAGGGTTGAGTGCTAGCTATCTGCAAAGAACATGATAGCTTTACTGTAGCATTGAGCTGTCATCTAATTTATTCTATAGAGAGAGATTATATGTATATTTATGCTATATTTCTTGGGTAAAATACTCCTCCTTGGCTCTGACACCTGGCAAAGCTATGCTTTTCCATTCCAAAACTTTGAAATAACAATATTCTTCCCAAATCTATTGCTAAACAGATTTACAATATTTCCTGCTGAAGTATCCAGCAATTAATAAAGCAGATTTTCTGGGATATATTGTAAAGTTCACTGACTATGTTTATATAGAAGAGTTGGTGGGGGGTTAGGAAGGATCAAAATACTATCAGGCATTCAGGATCCCATTGGAAAAGTGGAAGCTGAATGCCTGTTACTTTTAACTGACTTGCATCAGGCAGTGCTTTCAAAGCTACCTTTGAAAGAAGGTAAGAAACAAGAGCAAGACGGATAAGAGCTAAAGCAGATAATCTTCTTCACGGGACCCCAAAAACATAGTATGTTAGTTAGGAGCTCATGAAAGCCCCAACCAGGTCATTAGTGCATTGCAATTATTTGCTAACTGTAATACCTGTATTAGTTCATGCTTAATATAATTCATTGCTACATCCTCAATAGATGTAAACAAAAGAATGAATCAATAATGATGACATTTATGATGCTGGTAATACAAGAAGTTGAAATTTTGTTTTGAATTGCCATAAAACTTTATGTTAGAGATTGACCTGTGTAATAAATTAGATATGAATCCAAATTTCCTTATGGAGTGAGGATGGGCTTTGGTGAGTAGAACTAGGCCATATGTTAATAGAGACTCAAATCACAAAGGTACTTCCAGATCTTGATTTTATCTGAACTTTTCCAGCACTTGGTGATAAAGACTTGAATGTTGCATTTCTCTTTGGGCACTGCATACAAAATGAAGCACAGAAAATGGGCTTTTGCTACCCTGCTTCAATTTCCCTAATGACTATCCCTGTGATTAGTTAGCACAATAAGAAATCACCCATGAAGCTGAACTCAAGGATCTCCAGAGAACTGCTGTATTGATTCCCCAAAGACAGCTATGCCTAGCTTCAGCACTTTCCAGAGGTGCTTATTAAGAGCAGAAAGTAAGGAAGGATGAAGGACTTTTAGAAAAAGTTTGGGAGTTGTCTCTTCTATGTATGGTCCACAGTGGTTCTTCCTAGATCTTATGTGCCTCAAGCTGAGACGACCCAAAAGGTAAAACCCTCCACTCCTGCTCTGGCTCCCAGCTGCCCTTCAGTTCTTTCTCTTTAATCTAAAAATAGACAGCAAGTTATTTTGCTTCTTTCCTCTCACTAAACTTGTCACAGGACCCCAAGTCAGCCAAGGCCCCAGGGGTGCAAAATTTTGGGGTAAGCTAACCAATTTAAATGACAGCCAAATTTACAAATAAAAAAAGGCCAAAAATTAATCATTAGGGGAAAACACTACAATTTAACTCAGGAAGACAAAACATAAAGCTTTAAAATATGCTCACTCCTATACCTGCACTGAAGCAGTCAACATAGCTGTGTTCTCTTAATCACAAATTAAGTTTATGTCTTGGCTGAAGTTTGATTCTGATCATTCTTATTCCCTGCATCACCATCTTATCCCACTTAGTTTGCAGTCTCAGGACTACCATTGACTTGGAGTATGACCAAAGGTTGTTGACAGCATGCTCATGAGACCTTCATGCAAACTGGCTTCACAACAAACAGAAGGGGATGATGAAGCAAAGCCTGATATTCGAGTGCAAATAAGGATTTAGCCAATGGAATTTTAAGGGACTTTCTCAGTATAAAAGAGAAATAAATATGCCAACTGTATGAAACCTATTTTTGTTCACTACTAAAAAAAAATCAGAAATACAGCAACTCTTCTGTAATTGGTTGGGGACCTATTGGCTAAACAGAAGCTGTGCAGAAGGTCCTGGGGGTTACAGAAGGCAAAAAGCTGAATATGAGTCAGCAGTGTGCCCTTGTTGCCAAGACAGCTAATGGCACACTGGGCTACATTAGTAGAAGCATTGCCAGTAGATCAAGAGAAGTGATTCTTCCCCTCTATTCAGGATGGGTGAGGCCACATCTGGAGTACTGTGTCTAGTTTTGGGCCTCTCACTACAGAAGGGATGTAGAGCAATTGAAGAGAGTCCAGCAGAAGGCAACGGGATTCGTTCGGGAGCTGGGGCACATGACTTCTGAGGAGAGGCTGCAGGAACCGGGCATATTTAGTCTGGAGAAGACGAGACTAAGAGGAGCTTTACTAGCATCCTTCCGCTACCTAAAGGGGAGTTCCAAAGAGGATGGAGCTAGACTGTCCTCAGTGGTGGCAGATGACAGAACAAGGAGCAATAGTCTCAAGATGCAGCAAGGAAAGTTTAGGTTAAATATTAGGAAAAAAATACCTTCTCACCAGGAGGATAGTAAAGCATGGGAACAGATTACCCAGAGAGGTTGTGGAATCTCCATCCTTGGCAACCTGAGTAGACAAAGCTTTGGCTGGAATGATCTAGTTCAGGCTTGGTCCTGCTTTGAGCAGGGGGGTGGTCTACATGACCTCCTAAGTTCCCTTTCAGTCCTAATTTCCCATGGGAGTTTATCAACATACTTCAGGGGGAGGGCGGGGTGGGGGGGAGAGTGGAGGTTGCTAGCATGGCTCTGAGAGCCACACTAATTAAAACACCCAGAGCATCACATGTATCAGTATCCCCACCCTGAAAATTGGCAGTGGGGGTTCTTTAACTAAAGTTCATCAAACAAGCTTTAGTTAAAGTACCCCTACCAGCATTTTTCAGTGAAGGGACACCGATATATGTGATGCTGGAATCAGTTGGAGTATGGTAATAACCATGCTCCAGCAGTCTTGATTAATCGAGTCTGCTCCAACACACTGTAATTACAACATGTTGGAGCAGTCTCCCTGTACGTGTATAGGAGCCCTATAATTCTATGATTTCTAGCCTTGTAACCAAAAGGCATTTATACACATACTTTTTCATCCTGCAGTGTACCAGATATCCAGCAGGTTGGAGTACTCGATTAATTAAATCTGCTCCACATACAAGCTGACCTGCACTGTGCTCTGTCACATGCAGTTGTATAAGCAGCAAAATACACATCAGCATGCAGAAAATGGTGGCAGTGCGCTTTTAACTAAGACACCTTCGATGTGTTTTAGTTGAAAAGTGCACCACTGCCATTTTCTGTTCACTGACAAAGATTTTGCCACTTGCACAACTGCATGTGCTGCAGCACCAGGTGCTTTTAAAAGCACCCAGTGCTGCAGCACAAGCACATGTAGAAATGCCCAAAGTGAATCTGCTGCTGGGAAATTTTCAAAGACTCATTTAGCATGGATCGTACTTTAATTTCTTGGAATCTCTAGTAGTAAATAGTAAATACTAAAACAGTGCAATAAATTCTATGATAAAAGTTACACATAATACAATGACACAAATACAAATAATATTGATACTAAGTACATAAAAATGAAGCAGTGGGCAATAAAGTAAGACAGAATTTCTTTTTAATTTGGGCCCTGATTCTTTGTGTAGGTAAAACAAATTACAGCTAGGGAATATAGGACAGACTTCAAATTGTAAGGGAAAAGCCAATTTTACTTCTTCAGGAGTCCAGAATTTAAATTTTTCCACTATGGAGAGATTCATTTTCCTCTTGCTGCTTCAAAGAATGAATCCCAAACAGTGTCTGAGTCATCTATCTCATTCTTTACATGCAGATCTTATTAGAGTGGATTGCAGTCTAGTAATGCAGTCATCATGGGCAGGAGATGTCAGACCCCATCGTTGGACAGAGTATGCTCTTGTGGAGATTTGTAACACCGGCTTGAAGTAACTCAGGAATAATTAATATAGCTGCACGTATAGCAGTAAAATCATCACTGAGCGATACCTGATTAGTTGTATTTCCTTGAAGAAGAATTTATTTGATGTAATGTATTTTATGTAAGCTGCAACAGTTTAATTGAACCAAGTTTAATTATCACCAATTTATGCTGTAACATTGTCAGGCTTGTGACTTTTACACTTCTTTCCAAAGTATCACAAACTGAGGTTCTCACCTCCTGAATATTCCATATCTGCAAGCTGCATTTTTTTTCTGTTACAAGTAAGATTCTTGCATTATCAGTATTGAGCTATTTAAAAGCTATATCCATTTCTCTCTCTTGTTCATTTCGTTCCCAAAGTGCTACTTGTTGTAGCAGATCTAATTTTCATGGATACCCACCCTGTTTTTGAGCCTTGTCAAACAGGCTTCATAGCTTTATATAAATGCTCTATTTATTCTGTGCAATACTCTAGGGCTGTGTCTATATGAGTTGCTGACTACACAGTAGCTCAGGTTACACAGCAGTAACTGAGGTTACTGTGCAGTCAACACCTTGTGTAGACGTGGCTTAGGGATAGGATTAAGTGTAGAAAAGGTGGTTCAATGGATATTGCCCTTGCCTAGAATTCAGGACATTTGCATTTAGTTCTCGGTTCAGTTGCAGAGATCCTATGCAGCTTTGAGCAAGGCATTTAATTGACTTGTCTCTCAGGTTTTCCATTTGTAAATGTGAGGTGGGTGAATTTGTCTGAATTACAGGTGCATAAAATCCATTAATAATTCTAAGGAGCTTTGATACTCCTGTGATAAGACCCACAGAGGGGCCTAACTAGGATCATTTTGAGGTCGTAGGCTAGATTTTCAACTGATGTCTAAGTGTTGTTTTCAATTAAATTACATAAACTTGTACTAGCTAAAGACCTAATCCTGAATCTATTGGTTAATTCCGTATCTGTTTAGATGTGCTTAATATACTTTTAAATATACATAATTAAGTTATGACATTTATTAACATGGTATTATTACTAGAACATAACAAATATAAAGTGTAAACAATCTTATCTAGCCTTTGTATAACACTGTTAAGAAAATACTATTGCATGTCAGATCTTCTATGCAATAGATGGCATGTAGGGCAACACTAGAGGGTACCAAATGTAGGGTTAATCTTAGTGGTAGATGCTCATGGGTATGAAAAGA
The DNA here is from genome assembly GCF_001723895.1 of Crocodylus porosus. NCBI lineage: Eukaryota > Metazoa > Chordata > Crocodylia > Crocodylidae > Crocodylus > Crocodylus porosus. The sequence continues at coordinate 182,329,714 of NW_017728906.1, read as the reverse complement.
GAAATTTAGCATCTGTGTTCTTGTAAAAGTAAATGTATGATTAAGAACAATGTAAAGAAAAATGAAAATGGCTTACCAATACATAGAAAGGATTTAGAAAGGAAGCTAACAATCACCTTTGTCATTAAAGGAAAGAGCTATCAAAGTAGAAAAAATGATGTAGATGTCATGAAAAACACAAGTTCCAAAATTTACTGCCTTTAGCTTCTCTCTTTCTCTCCATGGGTGCCTTTCCAAGAGACAGAAGCAGCATTTATATTGTCCTGAGTGGATTCATTTTACCTGATGACTGGATCTCCTGGTTACAGATAACTTACTGATTTACTCAAGTATTTCCTCAGACGAGCTCATTGAGTTTATCCTGTTACACATCTTCCTTTTGGGAGCTGTGAACAATATGAAATAAAATAGCACTAAACAGTTTGTGTTACTTTTTAAGTACTATTTATGGTATTCCTCCGATGAAACACAGAAATTGGGAAGACAAGAGTTAAAAAGGCCAGATACAGAGAATATGTCTACACAGCCCAAGACAGAGCCAGGTAAAGATACCTAAGAGAAGTCTAGAACTAGAAGCAGCATAGCTGTGTTGTCCTGTTGCTATATCTGAAGCTACATAGTCTAGGTACCAGCCCCAGCACAACACAGTGCCATGATAGTTCAGTTGTACTGCCTCCTTTTTTAGAGAGGGTGGGCCACTGAGAGAGGCCCACTGGTGTTACTGTTTTCCTTACATTTACCTGCTCTGTCATTAAGTATTAAATATTGCAACATTTCTTGGTCTTACATAAATTTTCTTACATAAATTTCAGCCTTCAAGGTTACATACAGAATCCAGCTTCCTATATTCTGAGTTGAGCTAAAAAACATGTTCCCCATGTCTTCACTGTCTCTTCTGTCTTTTCAAGAGTCAGATCTGAATGATTTCCTCCTTTGTGCTGAGTTAGTGATATTTGCTTTTGAGGAGGAAGGTCTGTCTTTCTTCGGAGATAGTGTTTCATTTGATAATGTGCATGCACTCTGAAATACATGACTAGGTGCATTTCAAATATCTTAAAAGAAAGTAAATATTTGTTTTATTTATTTTTTCCCCATAATTTAGGGCCATAAACAGCCATAAACAGCCAAGCCTGACTAAAAGTGCATAGGTCATTAAAATTATCCAATAATTTCTACATATAGCTCAGAACTTCTGTTTTGAGAGCAAGGATATTTTCTTAGAAAGATATTGGTTTGAGTTAAAGATTTCAGGTGATGGAAAATCTAACGTATTTTCATATAAGTTGTTATTAACGGTAGGATAACTGAGATGGGGAGGAATGGCCAAGGCAGCCTTTGTGAGACAGTGCAAAAAAAGCTATAATTGCCCTATTGCTTAGCACTGCCCTAGTCACAACATGGCCCAGATACGCTCCTGGTTATTACCCAAACTGCTTAAAAAAATCAACTTTGAATTTGTTTAGCTTTAGTTTTCGAGGATTAGATTTCATTATCCTATATAGAAAGCCAGAAATCTCATAAGTCTAAAACTACATATATTAAGTCAACTCTCAGATTTCACATGAATAATCTAAATAGATCGGTCTCCTGAGGGCTTTCAGTGTAGTATAGCGTAGCGTAGCATAGCATAATGGTTGGTTACAAAGGACCAACTCACAGGATCATCATAAAATTCAAGTTTATTGGATGGATGCAAAAATCAGACCATAAACCTTGGTGCTGATCCCCTCAAACACACACACATTTACGCACACACATACAGTCACAGTAGATAGCTATGTACACTAAGCGATGATGTCAAGATATACCTATCCCCGAGCACTGGATTGATGGCCAATCGAGGCTTCTTCCAGTGCAATGTTGCTTCAGAAGGGGATCGCCGGCTGGTCCTTCTGGCTGGACAGTCTGGGTGCTGGACAGGCACCACTGGGGGTCATTCTTCACTGCCTTTTATCCCTCTCTGGCAGACTTTGGTGACTCCCCAATTCTCAGGCTTACCCAATCCAGAGGTCATTGACCTAAAGGGACATCCCTCTTGGTAGGTGCTGGATGGCAGTTGTCAGTCCCAGGGGTCATGCCCACAGTCATATGCAGTCTCGGGAGTCTATTGATGAATTTTGACTGATTCACTGCCATGATGACTAGAGCTCTGGAAGTGGTTGATCAGGGGGGCATTTCAGCCCCAAGGGTCTGTTTCCAGCATTGATTAGTTCAAACCTGGGCTTGGTACCTTTAACAGTGAAGTTTCAGGGAGTTCCTGTCTCTGTATTGATTTTTTACTCTTCTTGGTCTGTGATTTTGTAGGTGTTAATTGCTGCTCATTAACTTGTTTATCCAGACTAACTACTGTGTTACACAATCAACCATGATTCATTCAGGGACCTACTCCATACAGGGATTCCTGCCCTTGCTAACATTGTTACATGGTAAAACTTACTTTTAAACTTAAAGTACATTTGTAAAAGCATCTACAAGCTCTATTTTCATTAAAAGTACACCTTATATAAAAATAATAATAATATAAAAAAAGAGAGGAAGGAAGAAAAGGTAGAAAAGAGAAAGCATCCCCAAAAGGGGGCAAATACTGCAGGAAGCTCTTTTGCTGTATGGAGGAGCTTCACATTTGAGGAGAGGGGGCAGGCAAAAAGGTTTCTTGCTACATAGTATAGTATAGTATACATTTTCCAAACCTCTACTCATTCTTGTAACTCTTTTCTCAAATCCTGTCAAATCTTTCAACATTTTTCAGGTGTGGATGCCAGAAATGGACACTGTGCTACAGTAAGTGTCTTTCTAATTCCATAAATATATGTAATGCACTTCCTTTCGTCCTTTGATATGCTCCTATTTATATGTCCAAGGGCAGCATTTTTGTCATGTCTATAACTTCACAGTTAGAGCGTACATTCATCAGATTCGTTGTCATAGTTCTCAACTCCTCCTCAACATCAGTGGATTCCAGGAAACTGGCTTCCCTCCTGTGTGATACACATTCTTGGTTCATAGATGTAGACTTTGCATTTAACTGCCTTAAAATACAGTTTGCTCAAGAAGATGTAGTTTATCAAGTGATCCAACCTGGCTTCTATTAGATAACTGTTTCCAGCAATATCTTTCGATTCATCACCTGCAAATTCTGGCAAGAATGCTAGTTTCTTTCAGATCACTCATAAAGTTAATTAAGAACAGATCACTATGGAACTACTAGAAACACCCTATAGGAGAGTGCCTCCCAACTTACAGTTATGTAGGAGATATGTTTTTAATCCACTCTATATGGACTGTAGTCTTCTTGTATAGAGCTACAATGAAGGATTAAGTCTTCTATAAATTATACTAGAAAAGTATTTGATAACAGTTATACTACTATGCTAAGGAAACACTGCTTGACAAGAACTGTTGTCTGTAAAACCATATTAATCATATTAATATTCTTCATGAATGTTAGCTTTTTCATGATTTTGCTTGGTATCACTGTTGGGCTCTCTGACCTGAAGTTATCTGGGTTATCTTGATTACAGTCTTAAAATATGCTCTATGTCAAGGAGAAATACACATCCTCAATGAGTACCACTGGGTCAGGGGAGGGGCACACTGAACTCTCCGTTAGAATACAAGGCAGTCAAGGGGAAAGGGACTTAACAGTGGGGGTCTACTACAGACCACCCAAACAATGGGAAGAGCTAGATTGGGAATTCTTAGGTCAGCTCACAGAGGTAGTTGGGTCAAAGGACATTGTCATCATGGGTGATGTGAACTTTCCAGACATCTGCTGGGAAGAGCAGTCAGCCAGGTTTGACTGCTCATGTAGGTTCCTAGCTGAGATACAGGACCTCCATCTAACCCAGGAGGTGCATAGCCTCACCAGGGGAGATGCCTTGTTGGATCTGGTCCTGACCACGGGTGATGACCTGGTGAGGGGTCTGTGGGTGCTCGACCACCTCCGCGACAGTGATCATTGCCTACTGGAATTCATCATCCAGTGCAAGGTGGCAAAGGCCTGCAACAAGGCAGCATCACTGGACTTCAGGAGGGAGGATTTCAGTGAGGTATGGAGAATAGTTGGGGAGGCACTGAGGTCCCAGCAGGGAGGGGAGATGGGTCTCCAAGAGGAGTGGTCATTCTTTAAGGAGACAATCCTCCAAGCCCAAAGGGAAGTAATCCCAACATAGACCCAAGGGGGCGAGAGGGTGCAAAAGCCCCCATGGCTTACCAAAAGCATACTAGAACATCTCCTAGCCAAAAAAGGATGCATACACACAATGGAAAGGAGAGGCCATCACCAGGGAGGACTATACTCCAGTTGCTCAGGGCTGTAGGGGGGTAGTCAAGAAGACCAAGGTGGAGATGGAACTGGGACTAGCTACCTGAATCAAGAAGTCCTTTTTTAAATATATAGGGGGTAAAAAGAAGGTACCAGGTAATGTGCGGCCTCTGCAGGACACACTAGGAAATCTGGTCATCACACCAGACAGCAAAGCTAACCTATTTAACAATTTCTTTGCCTCCATTTTTCTAAGCAGGTACCAGGTCACGTCCCACACCAGGATCCCCATAGGACCTAGGGGAGGCACACCCAGTCCTAGGGTCAGTGAGGACCCAGTCAGGGAACTTCTGGAGGGACTAGATGTATTTAAATCAGCTGGTCCAGATGATCTCCACCCCAGCGTGCTGAGAGAATTAGCTGAGGTCATTGTGGGACTCCTGGCACGGCTTTACGAACACTCGTGGTGTTCCGGTGTGGTGCCAGAGGGCCAACATTTCCCAGTTCCCATTTTCAAAAAAGGGAGGAAGGAGGACCCAGGAAACTGTAGGCCAGTCAGTCTTACCTCGATCCTGGGTAAGCTTTTTGAGAGACTTAGGCTGAGAGCAATAGGGCTATTCAGCCTGGAAAAGCACAGGCTCAGGGGTGATCTGGTGGTCACCTATAAGTTCATCAGGGGTGCTTATCAGGATCTGGAGGAACGTCTGTTCACCAGAGAGCCCCAAGGGATGGCAAGATCGAACGGTCACAAACTACACTGTGACTGATTCAGGCTGGACATAAGAAAGGACTTCTTCATTGTCCGAGCCCCCAAGGTTTGGAACAGACTGCCTCCAGAGGAGGTTCAAACACCCACTTTGAATGCCTTCAAGACACATTTGGATGCTTATCTTGCTGGGATCCTATGACTCCAGCTGACTTCCTGCCCCTGGGGCAGGGGGCTGGACTTGATGATCCTCCAGGGTCCCTTCCAGCCCAAATGTCTATGAAATTCAAAAGACTCCTCCTACTAATAGTTTTAGGCCCCTGTCAGACATTTATTTAATGCAGGTCAAGATCTCTTCCCTGATCCCCAAAACTCTGTATCTTGCCATGCCACACATGTATCGCAGGATATATAATTTTGGGATCAGGGACCAGGTTCAAATTGTACCTTTTCTATTTGCCAAAACAGATGGACCCCAGGATAATGACTCTGTCTCCACCTGCATCAACAGGTTCTGGAAGTGCTAGGCAGGGGGAACTGTGTGTGTGGCTTCCACCATGTGGCTTTTAACTCACTGAGCAACAGAGAGCTAACTGTGCATGGGGTTACCAGTTTCCAGCCTTGACCTTCACTGCATGGAGGAAGCTGATCACATCTCTCCTCCACCCTTCAAGGTACTTGCAGACTTCTGAAACCATGGGGTGCCCCAGTCCCCATGCCAACAGTCAGTTAATTTTATTTATGGAGATGGGTCAGCCTGAGGTCTCCAAATGGGCTGGTGCTGCCTCCTGCTTGATTCTGACAGTTTTCTGCTTTTCATCATGGGGAGGGTTGAGATCTGAGGGATATGGGGCAGACCTGGGTGTCACACCTTCAGTTTAAGGTGGAATGTAAATTGTGAATGAATATCTTTGTGGATGGTTTCTTATTTTATTGCAGAGGGTACGCGGGTTTACAGTAGACAATAAACTGAATATGAGCCAACACTGTGCCCTTGTTGCCAAGAAGACTAACAGCATACCAGTCTGAATTGGTAGAACTGTTGCCAGCAGATCCAGGGAAGTGATTATTCCCTTCCATTCAGCACTGGTAAGGCCATATCTGGAGTACTGTGTTCAGTTTTGGGCCCCTCACCACAGAAAGGATGTGGACAAATTGGAGATAGTCCAGAAGAAGGCAATGAAAATGGTTTGGGGGTTGGGGCACATGACTTCTGAGGAAAGGCTCAGGGAATGGGGCCTACTTAGTCTAGAAAAGAAAAGATGGAGAAGGGATTTAATAGCAACCATGAGCTACCTGAAGGCAAGTTTGAACGAGGATGGAGCTAGACTCTCAGTGGTGGGAGGTAAAAGAACAAGGAGCATTAGTCTCAAGTTGAAGCAAGGGAAGTTTTGGTTGGATATTAGGACAAACTTTCTCACTAGGAGATTAGTACAACACTGAAAGAGGTTACCCAAAGAGGTTGTGGACTCTCCATCCTTGGAGGTTTTTAAGACGCAGCTATACAAAGCCTTGGCTTGGATAGCCTTGGCTTGGATGGTCCTGTTTTGAGCAGGGGGTTGGACTAGATGACCTCCTGAGGTCCCTTCTGTCAAAGATTAAAGTCTTTGATTTCAGATGCCGATGGCAAAAGGTCAGATGGCAAAAGGTCAGATGGCTAACACAGCAAACTCTGTAACTGTAATTTATCCCTCTGTATTAACAGTGCTACATATACACATCCCAGGCTGTGCCTCATTTCAAATTACTTGAGAGAGAAACTGGCCTTGACAGTTCAGCACGAGAGATATCAGTACCTATAATGACCAGATAAAAATGAAACTACTTTAATGAAGTTGTAAAATTAAATATGCTACAC
>NW_017728906.1:182319198-182322551 GCF_001723895.1 Crocodylus porosus | reverse complement strand
CCCTGTAAATGCTGGGTAACATGATATCTGCATGCTGTAACTGAATAAATCAACACCTCTGCCTACGCTGCAAGCCATCAGTAGCATAAGTAAAATAAACTTTTCTGTGTAACCACTATGCTGTGTTTAAATCATACTGACTCCTGCCCACCGTTATCACCCACCTGCCCGGTCATAAATGCCCCTCCTCACGCCAAGCCAGTCATGCCGACCCAGGCTCACAGGTCAAGGGAGCACCGGCGTTAGGGGCATGACACCTTCCAACCCTAATTTTCTGATTCCATAATTCTATGATTAACTGGTTGAACATGTAGCAGGGTTACTATTCTGTTGCAATTAACATGTTAATTGTGCTATACATGTAATGTCTGCTAAGGCCCTCACATGAAATTTAATCTACTCTGTGGATTTAAAATGTTTTCACTTTAGTTCTTAGGTCTATAGTTCACTGGTGGTTCCTGCCCTTCAGCTAAGTTATGTATCATAATCCTATATGTCTCCATTGACTTCATTTGGATTGCACAGGTGTAAATCAGAGAAGATATTTATGCTTTGCCTGTGTATTAACTTCCTTTCTCTCCATTCATCTAACACTAACTTCTACTTGTCTCTTTGTTTAATTTCACCTCTCTCAGTGTGTTCGCCCTGTCACATCTTGCCATCTGCAAAATCCTTCCTATACCTCTCACCTCCTTAGCTCATCCTTTCACTTCAAACCTTCACTTCAGATGAAAACCATTTTTTGTTTTGTTCTGTTTTCTGCATACACTTTGATTTCCATTCTTTCTCCATTATTATATGACACTGGGTCTGTCTATATGAGATACTTTACTGTGCAGTAGAATAGTTTACTGTGCAGTAAGCATGTACACCTATGTGTGCACATGCTTACTGTGTGGTAAACCTCGCTAATCACAAGTAAATTTGCTACCATATTCACTAGCAAATTTACTTTTGATTAGTAACAGTGCAGTAATGCACATGTAGATGCCTGACCACCAGGGGCTGGGAGACTGCTCCCTGCCACCAGGAGCTGCCTGCTGCCAGGGCAGGCTCCACCACTGGAGCTTAGGCAGGGACTATGTCCCCCTGCCCAGGCAGCAGGGGGCTCCAAGCCCAACGCTCCAAGATTGCAATTGGACAGTGGGGGCTAGGAGATCCTTACCATATTTCTCAGTGTATAGGTCAGTACAGTGTATAGGTTGACTCTGGTTTTCCAACGTGAAAAGTTAGGATTTTTATAAACATGGTATATAAGTCCCTTGTGAGTGGTGCCAGGCTTAATGCTCAGAAGCTCCACTCACAGCAAACAGGGCCAGGCTCTGTGCTCGACTGGCATGGCCCATCTACAGGCTTGGTGCTCAGCTGGGGACACACCACTCACAGGGGATGGGGACAGAGCCAGGCTCAGCACTTGGGTGGTGCAGCATGCATAAGTGATGGAGCTGTGCCAGCTCAGCACCAAGCCTGGCTGAATCACCATTCCTGTCTTCTGAAAGTGGCACATACCCAGCCAAGCACCAAACCCATCCCTGTTCCCATCCCCATCCCTGCCCCCTGCGAGCAGTGCATCTCTGGCTGAGCACTGATCCTGTCCTCATCCCTGTCCCCATCCCCTGTGAGACACGCTAGGTTGTGCCAGCAGAGAACTGAGCCTGGCCCTTTCTGCTGTGAGTGGTGCTGCCAAGTACTGAGCCCAGCCTCACCAGCCAGGCACCAAGCCTGGTGCTGCTTGCAGGGGATGTGGTTGCACTCAGTGTTTGGCTGATATGGTCCTATCCCCTGTGAGTGGTGCCAGGCTCAGTGCTTGGCTGGTGGGGCCCAGGCAGCACCACTCAGAGGGGTTGGAGCTGCAACAGTTGAGTGCTGAGCCCAGCCCCATCCCACTCTCTGTCCTCTGAGAGCAGCGCCAGGCTCAGGGATCAACTGCCATGGTTCCATGCCCTGTGAGTGGCGCTGCCTGGGCCATGCCAGCCAAGTGCCAAGCCCAGTACTGCTGACAGGGAAAGGTGTATAACAGTGTATAAGCTGAGGTTGAATTTTAGAAATTAAAACTTGGGCTTCAAACCTCAACTTATACACTGTGAAATATGGCATCTCACAGCCCCTGCTTCACCTTTGTGAGGATAAAGATCTCCCAGCACTGTAGAGCTGGCACTGGGAGCTCCCTGCTGGTAGTGGCTGGGGACCCTGTTCCCTGCCCAGCTCCACAATCATGGAACTGGGAGAAGAACAGGCTGGAGAGACTATTTGACCACTCAGCTCCATGAGTGCAGAGCTGGGCAGGGAACAGGATGGGGAGCTTGATTCAGCCAGGCATGGAGCTGGGCAGGGAAGAAGCTCCCCAGCCAGTTCCTCACCCAGCTCCATGCTCACAGAGCTAAGCAGGGAACAGGCTCCCCAGCCTCCCACCTGCAAGCACAGAGCCTTGTGCCCAATTGCATGACTGAGGCACAGGGCTTGGAATGAGCTGCAGATCTCAGGCTCCTAGCTGCCCAACTGGTGGATTGGGGCAAGGGGCTGGGACCTACCCCTCCTCTGAAGCTCTTTCCAAGGCCTTTGCCTCTGACTGGGGAGCCAGGATCAGAAGCTCCCTGCAGCTGGGGCAGAGGGACACTCTCCTCACCCAGCAGCAGGCAGCCCCCAGGGGCAGGATGTAATGTTCCAGCCCCTGCCAGTCTCTGGGGCCCAGGAAGTGGGAGCAATTTGCTGCCATTAGCATCAAATCTTCTCCTGCTTCCCTGCAAGTGTAGACTCTTGTCCAGGAACATTTACTCACGAGTAGTTTACTCACAAGTAAACTGATCCTGGATCAAATGTACATATAGATGTGCCTTCTGAAATGGTGTTCTTCTATTTTTCCAAGGACTCTGGGATATAGCTTTATTGTATATTGCTGAAGACTTAAATAAAATGGTCAATTATCCTTGCCCCAAGGGATAGATTAGCTGCTGAGATTATTCTGAAGACTACCTTGGCTTTCTTCCTGGAGTTGCAAGTCAAAAGAAATATGATCCATGTTTTGAAATAGAGGGCGTGTCTACATGTGGCTGCACAGTCATTTGTAGCTGCTACTATGAAGTAGCAACAAGCCAGTGTGCGGTAGTTTGTTGCTACTGCGCAGTAACATTGGCATCATGGTTCACGCCTGGCGATGCTATGTTGCCAGAGCAACGAAATACAGCACAGTAGCATCTCATGTAGACGTGCCTAGAATTTCCTAAATTTCTGAATGCTGGAAAATGCAGTAAAAGAAGAGCTGGGATGGAAAATTCTGGATGTGACCTCTTCACATTCACCATCAGCATCCAGTCTCTTCCCCTGTATGAGATGGGATACTGGGCTAGATAAGC
>NW_017728906.1:182316310-182319098 GCF_001723895.1 Crocodylus porosus | reverse complement strand
GGTTCCATGCCCTGTGAGTGGCGCTGCCTGGGCCATGCCAGCCAAGTGCCAAGCCCAGTACTGCTGACAGGGAAAGGTGTATAACAGTGTATAAGCTGAGGTTGAATTTTAGAAATTAAAACTTGGGCTTCAAACCTCAACTTATACACTGTGAAATATGGCATCTCACAGCCCCTGCTTCACCTTTGTGAGGATAAAGATCTCCCAGCACTGTAGAGCTGGCACTGGGAGCTCCCTGCTGGTAGTGGCTGGGGACCCTGTTCCCTGCCCAGCTCCACAATCATGGAACTGGGAGAAGAACAGGCTGGAGAGACTATTTGACCACTCAGCTCCATGAGTGCAGAGCTGGGCAGGGAACAGGATGGGGAGCTTGATTCAGCCAGGCATGGAGCTGGGCAGGGAAGAAGCTCCCCAGCCAGTTCCTCACCCAGCTCCATGCTCACAGAGCTAAGCAGGGAACAGGCTCCCCAGCCTCCCACCTGCAAGCACAGAGCCTTGTGCCCAATTGCATGACTGAGGCACAGGGCTTGGAATGAGCTGCAGATCTCAGGCTCCTAGCTGCCCAACTGGTGGATTGGGGCAAGGGGCTGGGACCTACCCCTCCTCTGAAGCTCTTTCCAAGGCCTTTGCCTCTGACTGGGGAGCCAGGATCAGAAGCTCCCTGCAGCTGGGGCAGAGGGACACTCTCCTCACCCAGCAGCAGGCAGCCCCCAGGGGCAGGATGTAATGTTCCAGCCCCTGCCAGTCTCTGGGGCCCAGGAAGTGGGAGCAATTTGCTGCCATTAGCATCAAATCTTCTCCTGCTTCCCTGCAAGTGTAGACTCTTGTCCAGGAACATTTACTCACGAGTAGTTTACTCACAAGTAAACTGATCCTGGATCAAATGTACATATAGATGTGCCTTCTGAAATGGTGTTCTTCTATTTTTCCAAGGACTCTGGGATATAGCTTTATTGTATATTGCTGAAGACTTAAATAAAATGGTCAATTATCCTTGCCCCAAGGGATAGATTAGCTGCTGAGATTATTCTGAAGACTACCTTGGCTTTCTTCCTGGAGTTGCAAGTCAAAAGAAATATGATCCATGTTTTGAAATAGAGGGCGTGTCTACATGTGGCTGCACAGTCATTTGTAGCTGCTACTATGAAGTAGCAACAAGCCAGTGTGCGGTAGTTTGTTGCTACTGCGCAGTAACATTGGCATCATGGTTCACGCCTGGCGATGCTATGTTGCCAGAGCAACGAAATACAGCACAGTAGCATCTCATGTAGACGTGCCTAGAATTTCCTAAATTTCTGAATGCTGGAAAATGCAGTAAAAGAAGAGCTGGGATGGAAAATTCTGGATGTGACCTCTTCACATTCACCATCAGCATCCAGTCTCTTCCACTGTATGAGATGGGATACTGGGCTAGATAAGCCTACAGTCTGACCCACTAAATATCAGTTATAAAGTTCCTATGTATGCATGAGGGGTTTTTTTGGACCTTTGGGCCAACCTGTAATATGTCTTTTTCCCTTGGACTTTAGTTCTCTACTTACAAGACTTCAGTAGTCACCAGGTAGAAAGGAGAGATGAAATGGATAGGTACTTATCTTAAAGTTGAAGCAATTCTGAATCCTCTTGAACAATTCCTCTGTAACACAAAGTACTCAACTTTTTGCCTTTCCATTCCATGCTGACTTTTCTTCTATTTAGAGTCTGTGAGTCTTAGAGTGTTGTCATCTTAAATGCATATTAAGGGCCCTTAAAACAGGAGTGTCCACACATTACAGCCGTAAATACATGCTGAGAGCCCTCTGAGAAGCTCAGAGGTAATCCTCTTCCATTGAGGATTCTCCCTTACTGGTTTTAGGCAACTCATGTTGCTGTCATATGTGACTGTTTCACATGCCCAAAACCAGTTTCATAGTTTCAATTTGGTAGGATCGGAAGGCACCTGAGCAGATCATTAAGTCTGACCCCCTGCCATGGCAGGAAAAAGTACTAGGGTCAAACAACCCCGGCAAGGTGTTTATCTATCCTCCTATTAAAGACCCCATGGTAGGAGCCAGCACCACTTCGCTTGGAAGTTGGTTCCAGATCCTAGCCGCCCTGACGGTGAAGTGTCGCCTCCTTATGTCTAGCCTGAATCTACCTTCTGCCATCTTCTGAAGGTTATTTCTAGTCATTCCTGGTAGTGCTCAGAGGAACAGGGACTTCCCCAACACCTGCTGGTCCCCTCTGACTGTAACAGGCCGCTAGATCCCCTCTCAGCCTTCTCTTGTAGAGGCTGAACAGGTACAGGTCCCTTAGCCTCTCCTCATAGGGCCTGCCCTGCTGCCCCCTGATCATGTGAGTGGCCCTCCTCAGGATCCTCTCCATGTTGTCCACATCCCTCTTGAAGTTGGGAGTGATCTTCAGTCATCTCTGGAGGCACTCTACCTTTCCCCACAGTGACAGTGGAGGAGCATCTAAAAGTAATAATCCTCCCTTCCTCCTATTCTGGGTTCCCTGGCCCCCACCCTCAGAGCCCTCACCCTCAGGCTCCCTCCCTGCCCCTTGGGACTCTCCATCTGCTTCCCCCAACCTGAGGTTCTTCCCCTCTGCCAGCTCTTGTGGCTCACCTGCAGCTCCCGGAGCTGTTTGAGCAGAACAAACAAGGAATGGAAACCTGCTCATCACCACTGACAAGCCCTGGTTGCTTTCCAAGCTGAGCTCAGCCCAGAGAGTGGCAGTGGTAGTGGCAGTGGTAGTGGCCATGAGCAGGTTCCTATTCTCTACTTGTTCCCCTGGGAGCTTCAAGGAA
>NW_017728906.1:182297740-182316210 GCF_001723895.1 Crocodylus porosus | reverse complement strand
TGAGCTCAGCCCAGAGAGTGGCAGTGGTAGTGGCAGTGGTAGTGGCCATGAGCAGGTTCCTATTCTCTAGACAGCACCAGGAGCTGCAGGTAAGGTAGAAACTGCCAGGGAGACATTGAGCTGGAATCTGGGGTACACAGGGGGGTGGGCCTGATTTGGGGATGCAGGGGGGGCAGTTGGCGCACCTGGCCCAGTGTAGGTTGGCAGGAGGGGGTGTACAGTACCTGCTGGCCCACAAAAGGCCTGATGTAGGCAGAAGGACAGGCAGTGCCCTATGGCCTGCATCAGGCCTGCCATGCCCCCTGTACCCCCAAATCTGGCTTGCCCCCCCCACACCCCAGATCACCACTCACCTGCCCCCCCTCCCCACCCCCAGCAGCTCCTGGCTTACCAGCTCAGCAGCTGGCAGGTTCCCATTCCCTGCTTGCTCTGCTGGGACAGTGCCAGGAGACCAGAACAGTGAGCCATGGGAAGCAGGGGACATGGGGGGCAGGGGACATGGGAAGCAGGGGTGAGCTGTGAGGGCCAGGACAGATGAGATGGGGGAACCCCAAGTGGTTGGGAGGTGAGGATGAAGAGGGCAGCAGTGGGCCCATTTTGGGCTGGCAGTTGTGGTTGAAGGCAGTGGCCTTGATTGGGGTGGTGGGGTGCAGCAGGGACCCAGATTGCAGGCAGGCAGGAGCTGCACATAATCTTGGCCACCTACTGTGCCTCTGAAGCAGGCAAGCTGGGCAGGCAGGTAGACTGCTTGGGTCCTAATCCTACCTCTGCTCACTAGCCCTGTAAAAGCAAGTCAGAGCAATATATGTTACAGAGGGTATTAACCAATAATGTGTGACTCCTCAAAGCACATGCTAATTTTAGTACCAATTAAAATTAGCACATCCTAATGTGTAACAAGGCCCATAAAGCCATGGTTGGTAGAACTGTAGATTTCTAAGATTTTCTGATTCAAAAAGACTTTGGGGGCCATATTCAGATTATATTGAAACCTAAAAAGGATTCACAAACCAGAGGCAGATTCTAGCCATTAGGCATTAATATCAGCTATAGTATCTTTGCTGAAGTGAGCATGCCAAACAAAAAAGGTAAAACCAAAGTACTTTAAATATGTCTGCTTCTAGTCATCTAAAACTTCATTTTAGATTCTTCCTGTCAAATCTAGAGTCTTTCTCTTTTTCTATGCAATCACAGAAACATCACTGAGAAAAATACAACTATAATTTTAAATATTTAATCATACTGCCTATCTTCAGAGTTTTTCAGAATCTTTATTTATCTGACAGAATATTTAAAAAAAGCTTTGGGTCTTTTATAGCTTATTTATATACAGAAAGATTTGTCACGTGGGTCTGTTTAGAAGTCAAGTTCTAGTAAACATCAATATCAGCATTAAAATGAGCATCACTAAACAGCCACTACAATTCAAAGTAGTACTTCGTGGATCTGTTGGAAAATACATGATATGCACATACGATACTTTTTGCTTGTGGCTAAAAGAAACAGAGAATCCCAGTGCATATTAAAATGTTATTGATGTTTAGTTAAAATTTTTCTCTCAGGCATACAAAGAATGCTTATGTAAAAAAAGGTTTTAAAACCAAAACAAAACCCAACAAAAAATGCTGGCCTATTAATAGGACATAAAAGAATAGAAACATGGAACTACAAAGGATGTCAAGACGTCATCTAGTTCAGTCTGGGGGGATGGGGGGCACGTTTTTTGGCAGGTATGCCACAAATAAGACCTACAGCTTCCCCAAGTGCCACACTGATCCCCTTCCCTTCCCTGATCTGTTGCTCTGCTTTCTGCTTCCTACCCGATCTGCTCCATGCTGCCTGCCACCTCCTTGATCTGTTGCCTGCCTGTGCCACTTTTGGCACCCATGCTGCGGATTAGCCACCCCTGATTTAGCACGATCATGTTCCCAGGGCTGAATCACTCCTGCCTAAATCATCCAACAAGATGATTGTATGTAAAAACTTTTAATGATGGAGACTCCTGGATCTCTCTAGGAAATCTGTTCCAATGTTTAACCACTATGACGGCCAGTCTTCCTAATATGTAGCCTAAATTCCCTGTGTTGCAATTTAAGCTCATTAGTACTTGTTCTGTCTCCTTGCACACAGAGAACAATGGATTGCCATCCTCTTAAAAACAATACTTTTTTGTATGTGGAGATTATAATCAAATTCCTCCTCAGTCTTTTCTTCTCCAGACTGAAAAATTACAGTTCTCCTGGGTTTTCTCATGTGTCACATTGTCTAGGTCTCTGATATCTCCTCTGTAGCCATTCCAATTTGTTCACATCTTTCTTCAAGTGGTGTAACCTAAAATGAACACAGGACTATGAGTGAGGCCTCACCAGTGCTGAACAGAATGGAAAAATCACTTTCATGATTTGTCTATGACTCTCATTTTAATAAAAAAGAAAGAAAAAAAACCTTAATTCCTCCTTCCTTAAAGAATATTGCACTTGATTTTTATTCAGCTTGCAGTTTAGTATAACCCCCAGGTTCTTTCCTAAGTATTGAAACCCAACCAGTCATTTTCCATTCTTGCATATATTCAATTAACTAGGTTCTAATTTTTGCTTACAGTGGTAGAAGGCCAGGACAATTTCACTTAATCTGATCAGGTGATATGAGGACACAAATTTAATACTACATTTTCTCTGCAAAAATCTCATCTATTTCCTCTTTTCCATGGAAGCTAATATGAGTTGTAGTCTGGGATCAACCTTTAATCTGAAATATCCTTCATACACTACTCTTCTCATAGGAGCCATGCAGTCTACACTGTAGAAGCTATTAATATGGAATGATATTACACTACGCAATTGAAGCTTATTTCACTAACACTGTTGTCAGAGCTCTAACTGGGAAGCTATGACCCTGCTCTGCAACTTGCCAACCTTACCAAATACAGCTTCTAGTAGCTGTCTTATGAGCATTCCCATCTCCCACCCCATACACAAGAACTGCTGACCCAGGCCTTAGGAGCAACTTTCAATGCCCCCTCCTATCAAACACCTGATACAGAGGTGGTGCCATTTCCTAGACACAGCTTGCCATCACCATCAGGGCTATCAGCTTACTTCTGGTGCTCATCTTCACACAAGGAAAGCCTGCACACTTTCACAATATACTTGACCTGACTGAGGCAACAGTTTCAAAAATTCACAGACGGAGCGTAGGAGGGACATCAACACCATGGCTGAGTACACCCTGGCAATGAGCTCTGCAGATTCCATGCTGACTGGACCATGACAAATGACCACCTGGCCCAAATTAGAAATGTGCTCATGATTTTTTCATGGGCCTATATCAGGTTTCTTTCTGTCCCTCAGGGGGTTTAAGCAGCAAGTACATTTTACCAGAATGGGAATGGCCACAAAGCCACCTGCTGCAGATGTCTTCTCCTTGATGGTACTACCTCCAATGCTCCCTTCATCAGGACTAACAGGGTGACATAGTGCACATCTTCCCCAGACAACTCTCTTCATAACCATACAAGTCAAAAGCCTCAGCGTGTGCAAGAAAGCCTGAAGTACAGCAGGAACCTATATATCTACTATCTCAAACTGGATCACCTCTGGGCTGTGTAGGTGTCTAGGGATGTTTAAGATCCAATTTGCAGGTGCTGCGTGTATGTAGATGCTTAGGGATTGGTATGACCTCTGGAGCAGGATCAAACAGGACCAATCTGCAGATTTCAGTACCAAAATTTCACTTAAGTCACATCTAGGCACTCCCAAATGGGATTGGTCCCTTACTCATCATTTCTTTCTTTTTAACTAAACAGGGAATTTAAAAAATTAATTGTTTACCCAAAGGTCTGATTTTGACTTGGGAGTGGGGGGAAGGGTAGTAGTAACAGTACAAGATGGGACTGATTTATTTTTCATGTATGGAACTGTCATTGTAAAGTAAATGGAGGTTTCACCTGAAGAGGTGGGGTAAAGACTAAGTTTTCTAAGTGTTGGAGGAGTTGGCAAGCACCCAGATGCTTTTTTTCCTTCATGAGGCACTTGGTTTTTTTTCTTTTTAATTAAAAATTATGTCTTATGTCAACGATCTACCAAACATTAAAATAAACAGCATTAAATAAACAGCATGAAATTGTAATGGAAAACAGTTTCTTTTACTGTATTGAACAGAAGATCCAGGCAGGCAATTGAAGCTGCCAACTTTGAAGAGATAGCAACACTTTAATGACAACTGTTACAGCTCTTTTCTCCAGTTTCTTTATTTGTTTTTCCACATTTGGGATGGGATACATCACTTCCTGTTGTAAACATATCTGCATCAGAAGATAAGTGAATTAGATTAATACAATATGATGAAAACTTTATATTCAATTAGTTACAAATATTATGAGCATGGTTAAATGCTCCAACTGATCATGTAAAAGTAACCATAATACACCTTCATGCTTTGTCAACATCAGAGAAATATTATGAAAAAATATTATGCTCCTAATAGAATCACACAGGCAGTCGATGTACCAGATGAAAGGCGTTAGTATGACAAGTACATGGTAGATGAGCTTTGTCATCTTAAAAAAAAGACTTTTACGTTGAGTCAGATTCCCAGTTTGTTTCCTTTATTTTAGTTTTTGCTTCTAAATCTAACATAGAAACATCATCCTGATTGGAAGAGGACCAAAAACATGATCCAGCAGCCTGACACGCACATCTGCAGCTGGAGGTACAGACTATTTTAAGAGGAATTCTGTTTACTGAATTCCTACAAAATTCAGTGGGAGCTTAATTTCTCAATACTGCTAAGGTTATAGATGGGCCTATGCATGGGTGTGTCCAGGATTTCTTTAGGGGTGGGAGAGGATGCAGGTGTAGTAACTGGCACTGCAGGGGTAGATGCACGCCAACTCCCAGCTCCTCTAGAAAAAAAAGCAGACCACAGGATGGAAACAGCAGCCAGGAACTATTTTTAAGTTCCCCAATAAGGTTAGTATCTCTTTATTTCCAACCCCACCCCACCCTTACTCTCCATGCTTGGCTCCCCTTCTATTTCTTCCTCCCACTTCTGATGCTGCTGCCCCACTGAAGCCATCTCCCCACAGAGCCAGGCTGGAGCAGGGCAGGAGCAGGGCAAGAGCAGCTCTGGGGTTCCCCTCACCTTCAGGGCAGCTGGGGATAACAGCAGTGGCAGGAAGGGGGGTAGGATATGGGAAAAGAGGGGAAATGCTACCAAGCAGAGGGGAAGGGAGGAGGGTATTCTTACCTGCTTTGATGACTTTAAAAGAGTCCCTGAATGCTGCTCCCATACTGTGGTCCAAAGTAGGTGTATGTCCACGCCTTGCTGGCTTTGCCCCAGGGCCCATGTAATAAAATATAAATCTTTGTCCAAAATTATTTAAAGTTTCCTGTGTAAACACTTATTTGCTGGTCCAGGTACAGCTTACAATCTTGATTGGACAATAGAGGGATAAACTTCTTCCCTAAGAAGGTGGGATCTTCTCCTTTAATGGGAAAGTTTGTATATGCACGATGTGAGATTAGTCTTTTATCACATTTATGTATTGTTGCTACATAATTTTCAATAGGATACATCCTTTCAATAGTATGGCAAAATATAATATACCTAGGTTTGGGAGAAACATCTCAAAGAATGCTGGAAAATACCTATAGACTCCTAAATTCACCTCTATTTTAAATTGTATAATCTCCCTCATCAGTAGTAAAGCAGCTTGAACACTAATCACTACTATGAAACTGTTTTCCTTGTCTATCCCTCATCTCCTTCCCTTAGGAATTACCATCATCCCAATTTGTTCTGCCTACATTTCAAGCTTACAGGAATAAAGACTTTGGGGGGTTTTTTCTGTCTGCAGTACAGAATAAGCAATCATGGATCATTATAGATTGGACCTTATTTATGCCTGTAAACAGCTGATGCACATGGATAATCTTGGCTCTGCTTGTTCCCATGTAAAGTTTCCTGTAAGTGTTATTTCGCTGTACTTCCTCGGGATATTTTCAGCTTTGTTCTTGTGGTTGTGATACAAAATCCCAACAACTGATAACCAGGGATCCAAGCTTTTTCTGATAAAAAACAACAAACAAGCAAACACGTTTTTAAATCCAAAAAGTAACCCAAAATCCACATTTTTCTGTGATTTAAATGAAACACCGCTAACACACATACACACACGCACATATATAATATATATATGTATATATATATATATATATATATATACTATTACATGTACTGTGTACCAGCTCCATTAGTAAGTATGAAGCTTCACTGCGATAAATGAAATTGTTCGGAGAGGGAGTTGGGTGAGAGACCGTTACGCATTTATATTATCATGCCTTGCTCTGGGAAAACGCTGCACGGGGCATACATATTCTCATGCCTTGCTCATTCTTGGAAGACATCCCCACTCAATGGCTGTGAAATGCATTAGCAGAGGAGCTGTACTATAACCAACAGGAGCAATGCCAAATTGCTCAAGATTCACTGCCATGTATGCTTGCAGCTCAGCAACAAACGGTGGATGCAATCTTGAAAGCAGTAGATAATCAAGAGCCACTTTGTGCATTTGTTGAGGCACCTGGATGGTACAGGAAAAACATTCTGCTTCAACACGTTTCTTTCAGCAGAGCACAGGGAAGGGAAGATTGCACTGGCTGTGGCATCCAGTGGAATTGCTGCTTCCATGCTTATGGGAGGCAGGACTGCACTCAACGTTCAAAGTACCTCTGAATATGTTGAAAACCAGCACCTGCAGCATATCAGCACAGTCTGACCTTGCTGAGCTAATTCAAGAAGCAGCTATCGTTATCTGAGATGAAGAACGAATGGCTTATCGGTACATGCTGGAGGCACCTTGTTGCTTACACAAACAGTTATATCTTCTTTAGCTTTCATGCAAAAATTCCCATTCTTTCACCATTCACCTTCTCACACAGACTCTCACGTACACAGGGCATACATATTTAAGCATAATCTAAACTTTTAAACTAATATATATTAAATCAACTAATGTTCAAAAATTCATACTACACATTCAGCATGACCATGAATAAAGCAAAGGAGCGAACATTAAAAAGCTTCGGGATCCTGTCTTCACCCGTGGACAACTATATGTGGCTGCTTTCGAAATCTCCCACCCAGAAAACATCTGATTTACAGTGACTGCTGACTTGAGTAACAAAACCAGGAATGTTTTGTATATGGAAGTGTTGTAAAGATCTTACAGTGAGGAAGTGTGATATGTTTCAGGATTTTGTGTATGCGGAAGTGTTGTGAAGCTGTTGAAGTGCAATAAAATGTGATCTCAAGCAAAAATTGGCTCACTGGATTTTCATGCAAGCAATCCTGCATGGGGCATGTAGTAAGTACTAATATATATAATATATATCTTAGATGTGTCATTTTAATCACAGAAAAATATGGATTTGGGGTTACTTTTTTAAACCCCAAAGGGGGGGTGTTTTTTATCAGAGAAAACCAGGATCCCTGCTGATAACTAATGGTACTGTTCTGATGCGGGAAGTAAAGGATATACATTTTTAAAGTAGCCTACATATAGACCCTAAGAGCCAGGGCATTTACATAATTATTGTACAAACCACTATACCAATTAGTTGACCTCTAATACAAGTGAAGGGACCCTCATGCCATTATCTTTTGTCATATCCTTTGTCCATATCATTTTCTTTACCCCAGATTGCTTGCCTTGGCACTCCTTTTATCAAAAGTTTAAAAACTAGGGAAAATAGGCCACAAAGAATAAACTAACTGTGATGTGAGTTTATTTTGTTCATCTAGCTGCTAAAGTGTACAGGAGGATGAGTACTACTATTTAGTAAAGGCCTTTGCTTTTTAGCCTCTAATTCCAATAAAGCCCATTATGGAAAGATAAATAACCTGTTCACATAAAGATTCCCAGTTCTGTACTATACCTGGAATAGGAAGCAGGAAGTCATTTCAGGAATTACAAGAAAACATTAGTGTGTTTTCTTGGAAACTGTACCATGTAGAATTCATCTTCTTAATAGTTAGACATAATTTACTACAAGATTAGGTGAACATTAAAATGTCTTTTTAAAAGTGCATGCAATAACTACAGCATATTTAATGAAATGCTATTGCATTCTGCTTAAGCTTAAGCTTTCTGCTTGCGGCAATATATCACTCATTCTTTAAGAAAGCTAAGAGTTCTAATCCATTGATCAGCACAGGTCTTCAAAATCTTGAACAGCTTTCTCCTTCAAAAAACCCCAAAATAATCAGTAATGATGAGCTCTATATGATTGACTAGTCAGTAACAGAGCAAAAAAAAAGTATCAGCATTACATGCTAAGTGTAAAGTGTCTTTGATAGGACTAGAGAGGTTTCTAGCTGAACACATCAAGGCAGTGAGGAAGACTTTATTCATGTGTGATAGTGAAAAAATAATTGAAAATGCATTTCTTTAGCAAAGTTAACTATGTACCTGAATAATAATGGCAAATGCAGTGCATCTCTCAGACCCCAGGGGTCTAGAACTCAAAGTAACTACAAGTTACTTTGCAAATGCAACTGCAGCTAATAAATATCTGAAAAAAATTGTTATCTTTCACAGGCCTTTGGGATCTGTTGTCTAGGAATAAGCTTACTATTTGCATGCTCGGTTAACTTTGCCTATGCCTCATTTACGAATTAGGAGAATAATGGCAGAGTAATTTGGCCTTCTATACAAGACCATAAAGAACACACCTGTTAGAATCACTCTTGCACTGTCACTCATTCTACCTCTTACTATGTCCTGCTCACACCTTTTAAATACCGGTTAGGTATTAGAATTTGGACCCTATCGACTGTTCCATAATTCTTCATCAACCAGAGAGGACGGTGAAGTATGAACAAGTAGTTGATGGTAGTTTGGTATCAAGTGTTAGCTTTTGAAAAATGTCTGAATTATTAAATGGGTTAGCTTGGGTGGTTGATTGCCATCTATAAAGCATGAAGCATCAGTGGGAAAGTAAATCTCTTCAAATTAATTAATTATAATTTAGACATACTACAATGTATAAACTACACATTTGAATATCAGTCAATATTTTTAGATTTAGCTGCCTAATTTTACACACTCAACTCAAGCCAAAATTCACATATATATTTGGTTAATAATAAAAAATATATATATTTTTTTTCTTTTCAGAATACTATCCTGGCTAAACTCTTTCCATCATGGAAAAAGATGAGAGTTTTGTTTAAAAACAAAATTCTTGGTAGATTTGTAGATAATGAGCCTGTTGGCAACAAATCTGCTCAGATTCCCCAAGGATCTCAAATATAAAAATAATCTATTTGTGCCTTTTTTGAGTGGTGTAAAATAGCTTACACTTACAAATCAGATAAAGATAGCACATGCATTACAGACATTATATGCTGTCACTTGGACATGATGGAAATTGTGTACATAGGCTATTATGAGACATAGAAAGGGGAACTTTCCATGATTTATGTAACTATTACACAGTATTATTACTCAAGTTTATCCGTAAACTCTTTGGGGCAGGAACTGTCATGGATTACACGTTTCAACTAGCCTTGTTTTGTTTTAAGGCTGTTTTGAAGCCCTTTGTTTCATGTCAATTTTGCTGTTTCAACCCTGGAATGAGTTGGAACAGTATCAAAATAAGATGGCCGGCGAAATTTCACACAGCCCGACTGGAAAGTAGGAGATGTGCTGGAAAACCAAATGAGACTGATAGCCAGATCTCTTACTTCCTGGTCATTTTTTCCTACAGTTATCCAGCAAAAGATGGGTGGACCCTGCAGAGGGATCCTCCCCTTCATCTTATAATGAAGTCAATGCAGCTGTCATTTAGGCACACTGGTTCAGAACTACATTTCTCCCTTTGAGTGAGCTGGATCCCACTACGACAGAAACACCTTCTTAGAGCCCTGCATCAGGCATGGAAGTTCAGACACAGCCTGTGTTTAACATTTCCTATTGGCTACCTGTAAGTGACCCTCTGATTATCTGCTTTGGATCTCTGGTACTGGAAGAGAGGGCTCTTCAGCCTGGGTCCTATGACTGCAGAGGTGGCACTAAAAGATAAGGCTCTCCCAGACCCAGCCCTGTGATGGTGGAGCAGGAGATGGGATCTCCCTGCTGCCAGAGCAGAGGGACGTTGTCCAACCCTTGCAGCAAGAAGCTCCCGACTCCCCTGCTGCTCGGCTGACTGGGAGCACATATGCGAAGCACATATGCACAGTTACTAATCACGAATAAATTTGTTACTTGCTTTTGCAGGTAGCAAATTCACTCCTGATTAGAGCCAGTTACTGCACAGTAAGTGACTGCACATGTAAACATGGACACTTACTGTACAGTAATTAGCTGTACTATACAATAAAGTGTCTCATGTAAACACACCCAGTAAATACAAGGTCTAGTTACTCTGCATGTGAAGACAAATGGATACATTTTTTTCTTTCCTCCCTGTAGATCGTGGCCTAGGATTATATTTTTTTTCCCTTTGAATGACCTGGAAGCAAAGCTCATAAGAAATATGGAAAAGGGTCAGAAACTAAAGTTGTGGTGACTCTCACATTCCTTATCTAGCCATAATGGCTGGTCTCTCAGGCCTTGGAAATAACAGCTATATCTAATCATGTAAGGTATATTCCTTATAGCTGCATCCCAAAGGGTCTTTTCTCAGGCCCTTACCCTGGAGAAGACTTTTAGTGGTTTACATTACTAGATAAATGATGTGGATTAGTTCTCAAATAAGGGTTCTACAGTTGCAACTATAACAAAGGACAGAATGTCAGCAAATAAACAAGATAGAAGAGTTACAGCATTCCTTTCCTACTGAATACTGGAATTACTATTTAAAATTACAAAGTGATAATCATTGTGCGATCTAGATGCTCTGAGCCTGAGGTTGAAAGTATTAATCAGGTTGAAGTGCACAAGGGCATCTCAAACAAATGTGCTGCTTTTGTCTCTATAATTTGTCTTAAGGAATGTACATCCCCTCTGTGTCCATCCCCTTTGTGTCTATAACTGAAAATATTCCCTAGGCACATAAGATTATCACCTATCATTTTTGAATTACATAGACCATGGTTCTCATTTTAAATTATGCAAAAATCTAAACTACATGGGACGTAAAGAGGTCAGATTGTATCCCTCAAGGTAAGAAATAATTAACACTGCTTTGTGCCTGTGGTAGCCATAGAATCACATTATACTTTTGTATTGCACTTGAATAATTGAACATTTATCCAAGGATGGTCTACCGAATTTGAAAATGTAAGAATAAATCTGGATCTGTTGATTCCTGAATAATATCCTAAATTCCAGTCACCAATTCTAATAGTCACCTATATTCCTTTGTATCTCTCAAAGTCAGCAATTATCTCAATGTCTCTCAACCAGCTGTCTTCAATTCTGTCATCCTTAATTGGGTCACCAGAATTCAGTGTCTCTCCTAGACCCTGTGATGGAAACACTACCAAAGGTAAGAAGACTGATGCGATTTTAGTTTGAGAGTGAATGTGCGTGTTTGTATGGCAGGGACAGAGAGGGGGGAGACAGAGAGAGAAAATGAAATCTGTTTGAGTATGGAAGGGAAGAATCAAGAAAGTAAAGTTTTATATATGCAAATGTAGCCAAGACAAATATTAGATAAAATATAATTCTATATTCAAATCACTCAAAATGATCTTATCACTTATGATGACTGTGTAGCAGCAAATAGAAATTGTTCTATAGTGCTTTTCCTGCCAAAGAATCTGAAAAGGCTCTATGGCTACACTGATAGTCACACTGTGGTGATCCTTTTATGGATGCACTGGAATGGCAGAGAGACCAAGGTGTATCCTGCTCCTGCTGTTTCCCAACACAAAGGCTACTCACAACCTCATTCCTTACACTCAGAACCCCAAGCATTTTAGATGCTGTGCCAAAAGCAGTGTTCATCTCCCTAAGGGATATGAAGAATGGCTAGCTGAGAGCTTAATTATCTATTTGAGATCAGACAGCAGAGCCAGGCTAACATGGTAGAAATGCATTGGTAGCATTCTAAAAACTACAGAGAGGCTTATTCCAGTGTGTGACTGTCCATTTGGCATTGGCCAAATTTGCAGAAGTGACCAGGTAACCAACAGGCATGACTTCAAAAACAAATGCTGAACACCTGCTCTATGGAAATCAGTACCTTTGTTATCAGAAATAACTCATAATTCGGTCATGTGTCCAGGTCTTTTGGTGAGTGAGATTCTGATACCAATTCTAGTGTCCCTATGCTGCTAAAAAGGCCACAACATTGTAATGGGCTCCTAGAATTACACAATAGATATCATTTATTGCCTGCTTGAGTTTTTGGTGCTCCTGCTAGAGTGATCCAGCTTTTGCCCTGTGTGTTCACTAACAGTGTACACTGTCAAAATATTTTTTGCTGTGAAAAGCTTAACTGCATTCCGGAGGATGAACAAATCTGTTCCTGACATCTGTCCTCTCCAAATTTTGAAACCCAGTAATAGAGATAGTTTGTGTTACTGAGGTTCTGCATATGGTGCTGGAGGAGCTTCATGCCTCTACGTTTTAATAGGATCCATAGCCCTGATAACTGGCGAAAGCAATGAGATGGTAAAGGGTACGTTGTTTATGATCAATATATCCTCATGTAAAAGTAGGATGATACCTTCCCTCAAACTATTAGACACTTGATCAGGAAACAATATAATGTCTAGTCAATCATTGCTCTATATCTAACTACCCCTTTTGTTCAAGGATATAAATGGAACTATGTCACCTCTGGGATTATTTCCAGAATTTGTTAATCCTTTTCAATCACGCTATACCCTTTGATTGGACACAGAGACTGTGCTGTCCTTTAGACTGTTGTCTTCCTAATGATAAGCATAAAAGAGGTGTCTGTGCTGATTCTTTTAGAACTAGCAGTAGCCTTTGATATGTGGACAACAATGGGTGTTGCTGGTTCAACTGCAGACTGCATGCAGGATGGATGAAGTTGTCCTTGGAAGGTCAGCCTTCTTCCTTTGAGACAGGCCCCTGAGGGTGGACTTCACAACTGTTTACTCACTCCAAATTCTTTCTTCAGTTCAGTTACTTTGTGATACAAAGGGTGATGTTTACCATTGGCTGGGTGATAAATGTTAAGGGACTATGACTGCTCTCAAATATGGTAAATATCCTTCTGTCCAGAAACACCAGCCTTTACCACCTGAGATACAGCATGTTCCAGTTCTTGTTCCATATATGCTTACATGTCTGGGTGGTCTAAAGCACATGGATTCACTGCAGTCCTTTTAGATCATTATACACATGTAACTGCCAAAGGAGATTACTTAAGTTCTAGGCCTTTTAAAGGAGCTTCCCAATATTGAACAGATTTTGAGATTCCAGCTCCCAAATCTACACATGAAGATGTTATGTTATGGCGTTGTCAGGAAGGTTTAGAAACTATTGGATGGTGATGTTGGCTCCTGTTACTAGGAATATGTTCCCATACTTCACTATAGAAATATTAGGTTGGTAGGGACCTCAAGGTTGGGGACCTCAATAAAGATCAAAGCATTTCTGAAAATTTTGGAGGCCTAAAGTGACTTATTTCATCCTCATTTGATGTCTTGGCCATTTGCCTATTTCACTTGTGGTTTTTGCTACTTTCCTTTGCCCCTGTAACTTCCAAACTGTAATAAGCTCTACATCAAGTTATTCTTTAAATTATATGAAATTCATATCTACGGACACTCTATTTGCTTATCATTGGAAAAATAAGGGAATCAGCTTACCCAAATGTTATGAGTGCATGGCTTCTGGTTTGATTCTGGGTGCTATTCAAAGTCAATAATGATGCATTCCTCCACACAGAGGATGTCTACATAAGATGCTTACTACTGAGCATCTAATTTGCTCTTCAGTAAATGTCTTGGCATCTCCACATGAGTCCTATTAGACCACAGGAAATTAATGAGCTCTGTAGTAACACACATGTAGATGCTGATGTGGCTGGCTGGGGCACCAGGGTGTTTCAGCATGGGGGCTGCCTGCTAGCTAGCCCCACACTGGAGCAGCCACATGCCCCAGCCAGCTCTTCTGGAGGACATGGAGCCAGGTGCAAGCAGCCCTGGGCTGGCAGGCTGGCCCCTGCGGCCCCCTGCTAGCCAGGGCTACTCCAACCTGGCTTAACATGCTGCAGTGCCAGGCACACATTCAAACAGCGCATCCAAGAACAATAAACACCAGCATGATAAGTGCCAGAGTTTATTGCTGTGAATTAATTGCACATGTAGACCTGCCCACAGAGAATTCTTAGGTCACTCTCTATACTTTAATGTGCTAGGAAAAGGATGTTTTTTACCGGTTGATTCTGTAATTGGCTCCACCACCTAAATGTGATGAAAGCCTCAGTTTTTCTGTTGTTCAGAACATAATTTCATAAAAAAATGGCACCCACACTGAAGACAGAGGGCAAAGATTTGCCCTTTGCTGTGAGACCAGCATCACAGCAAAGGGCAAATCTGAAGAGACTGAGGTTAGTTCACAAATGTATCAGACCTAGCAGCAGAGAGCAGCAAATACACTATACAACTCCATGTGTAAAGTAGAAATAATGTATCTCTGTCTGAACAGCACTGAGAGAAAGTTAATTTGCATTGCTAATAGCATCAATTGGCTTACATTGCTTTTGACTTGACATTCAGCATGCACTGAGCCAAGCTGGGGAGCTGATAGTATTATTGCCTGCCATAATAGGTTTGTGATAGGCATAGCCTCTGTCTCCAGATTTATCTCTTTCCAGAGTTGCTGTTTACCTTCAGAGCAAGGCTGTTTTGTTTTGTTCTGTTGTTTCAGTGAAGCTTATTATTGATTCATAGGTTCATAGGAAAGTTAGGCTAGAAGGGACCTCGCGAGTTCACCTGGTCCTCATGAGTGTGCCTGGTTCACCTATTGAAAGAAAGACCATTCCTGACTAAACCAGCCCAACTAAAGTTTTGTCTAACCTGCTCTTGAAAACTTCTGTACATGGAGATTCCACAATTACGCTAGGTAGCCTGTTCTGAAGCTTGACCACATTCATTATTAGAAAGCTCCTCCTAAACTCCAACCTAAATTCCCCCTACTAAAGCTTGAAGTTAGTCCTTTCCCTTACAGCCACAGTGAAAAAACTTATGTTCATTCTCTTTGTAATTGACCTTCAGGCACTTGAAGATTATTATTGAATCCCTCCTCATTCCTCTTCCAGGCTTTTCTAAGTCATGCCTTCCAGGGCCCTGATCATTTTTGTTGCTCTCTGCTGCACTCTTTCCAAGCTGTCCTTCTTGAATGGTGGGGCCCAAAACTGGACACAAGGCTCCAGGTGAGGCCTCACCACTGCTGAACATAGTGTAAAAATTGCCACCCTTGAGTTGCAAGTGACAGTCTTGTTAATAAAAACCAAGATGTTTTTTGGCTGTTTTTGCAACAAGAGCATGCTGGCTCATATTCACTGTGACCCCAAGGTCCTTCTCAGTCTATATCTACCCCAAGTGCAGGACTTTATTCTACCCCAAGTGCAGGACTATGTGCTCATCCTTGTTGAATCTCATCTGATTGATTGGAGACCATTTGTTCAGTCTGTCCAGGTTATTCTGAATTTTAGCCCTATCCTCTTGAAAATCTGCAACACTACCTAACTTAGTGTTATGTGCAAATTTGTTAAGCATGCACTCAGTAAGGGTGGTTGGTCATAACTTGCCGTTGGTGAATCCACACTGATTTTTCCTGATCATCTTGTTCTCTTCTAGGTGCTTCACTATAGATTCCTTCACCACCTACTCCACCATTTTTCCAGATATAGAGGTCAGGCTAACTGGCTTGTATTTCTCCAAATCCATCTCCTTCTCCTTCTTAAAGGTGGACACTATATTTGTCCCTTTCCAGTCATCCAAGACCTCAACCAAACTCCAGGATTTCTCAAATAGAATAAATAAGGCTATGAAATAATCTCAGCTAATTAATTTAGTACCCTACAGTGTAGCCCATCTAACCCTGTCAATTAAAAGCATTTAGCTTCTCTAAGTAATCCCTCATCTACTCTGCCATTACTCTAGGATGTTTGTCTCGTTTTCTATGTCCTCTGGTAGTCTATTTGTGAAGACTGGATTTAAAAAAGGCATTAAATGCTTCTGCCTTCTGTGCATCATCTATGACTAGATTACCGTCCTCTACAAGGCCAACATCTGGACATGGGGAAGAGCCCACAGGCTCCAGTGGGGATGCGGCTCCAGATGCACTAGCTGTGCCAGTGGCACACCCTGAACCAGATCACCCTACTCCTGTGGTTGGTGGTGATGGCAGAGGAGAAGGAGGCATGGAAGCAGGCATGGAAGTTGGAGGATATCACCCAGGTGGAGGCGTGGGACCAGGCACAGCAGGACTTTCATAGACATTTAGACATTAGGGCTAAAGGGACCTCGGAAGATCATCGAGTCCAGCCTCCTGCCACAGGGGCAGAAAGTCAGCTGGGGTCAAAGGATCCCAGCAAGGTAAATGTACAAATGTCTCTTAAAGGAGTTGAGAGTAGATGCTTGCACCACCTCTGGAAGCAGTCTGTTCTAGGCCTTGGGGGCTCGGACAGTAAAGAAGTTTTTCAGGCTGCAAACCTTATGTCCAGCCTGAAATGGTGTTGGAGGAGTTTGTGACCGTTTGACCTTGTCATCCCTTGGGGCGCTCTGGTGAACAGACATTCCCCAGATCCTGATTATACCCCTTATATACTTATAGGCAGCCACCAGGTCCCAGGCTGAAAAGTCCCATGGCTCTCAGCTTGTCATCATAAGACCTGTTTTCCTGCCCTCTGATCATACGCGTGGCTCTCCTCTGGACTCTCTCAAGCTTCTCCACATCCTCTTAAAATTGTGGAGCCCAGAATTGGATGCAGTACTCCAACTGCAGCCTCACCAAGGCTGAGTACAATGGGAGGATGACATTCTGGGATTTGCTAGAGAAGCATCTATAGATGCAAGCCAGAGTTTTGCTCATTTTACCAGCTGCAACATCACATTGGTGGCTCATACTCATCTTGTAGTTAATCATGACCCCCAAGTCCCTTTCAGCCATGGTGCTAGCAAACATAGCACTGCCAAGCCTATAAGCAAGCTGCAGGTTTTTTGCCCGAGGTAGAGTACCTTGCATTTTTTGGTGTTGAACACCATCAGGTTTTCATCTGTCCATTTTCTGAGCCTGTCTAGGTCAGTCTGAATTACCATCCTATCCTCAGGTGTGGATGCTTTACCCCAAAGTTTGGTGTTAGCAGTGAACTTGGCCAGTCCGCTTCTGATACCAATGTCTACATCATTAATAAAGATGTTAAAGAGTGTAGGCCCAATGACGGAGCCTTAGGGGATCCCACTGGTCATGGCACAACACAATGATTTACTTCCATCCGTTACCACTCTCTGGGTCTGACCTCAGAGCCAATTTCCCAGTCATCAGACTGTGATGTAGCTGAGGACCACCAGGCCCAAATGGAGGTCCTAGAGCAGGAGCACCTAGAGCTGCTCTAGCATCAGAGGAACACCAACCACCAGGCCCTGGACCTCTTACTGGGCTTCGTGGCCACATCCATGCCCCCCACTGTCTTGCCTCAGCCCATGGCCTCGCAGGGCCCCTGAGTCCCTCCCACTGCCCCACAGCAGGCCCCTGGGATGAGATCCTCAGGCACCTCCTGCCCACCAGCCCCCCCAGCCCAGCCCCCACCCCAGAGCTGCCACCATCCACCTGGGCCCACCCGTGCTGCTCTCCCCCACACCACAAGGCTGAAGAGCCAATCATGCAGGAGGATGCCACACACTGGAATCACCACAGCCTCCAGACCTGCAGGGTAACATCCCAAGGCTGGGGGGCTTCCCCAGTTTCTACTTTTTATAGCCTTCCATTTTGAGTTTCATTGCCTCTTTCATTGAAGAGATTGCTCTGTAGCCAGGCTGGTCCCACTTCCCATTCTTCCATTTTACTGGGATAGCATTGTCCTGAATAAATAATTACAGACAGGTATCCTTGACACTTTTTCCTCTCATATTTGCTCCCAGGAGATCCTTCCTTCCAGTTCTCTGAGTTTTCTAAAGTCTCCTTTTCTGAAGTCCAGTGTCCTTCTTCTGCTGCTTTACTTCCTTCCACCCCTTAGGATCTTGAATTCTGATTCCTCTCTATTTGTGAGTAGTAAGCCAAAAACAGCTTCTCCCTTTGTTTGCCCCTCTACCATCGCTATCAAAAAGTTATCCCCAACACTCTGCAGGGTTTTGCTAGGCTTCTTGTACACTGCTGTTTTCTTCCCAGCATATATATCAATAATTAAAGTCCTGCAAGAGACCCAAATCCTACTATTTGGAAGCTTCCATCATTTCATAGATTTTCATAGACATTAGGGCTGGAAGGGACCTCGGGAGATCATCGAGTCCAGCCCCCTGCCCAAAGGGCAGGAAGTCAG
>NW_017728906.1:182271216-182297014 GCF_001723895.1 Crocodylus porosus | reverse complement strand
GGCGAACTTGGCCAGTCCACTCCTGACTCCAATGTCCACAACATTAATAAAGATGTTGAACAGGAAGGGCCCCAGGACAGAGCCTTGAGGGACCCCACTGGTCACAGGGCACCACAATGAGTGACTGCCATCAATTACAACCCTCAGCCACTTCCTTCTGGCTTGGACGCCTGTAGCAGATGCCCACTATGACAACCCCTGCTGTTCTTCCCTCTGACCTTTACCCAGGGGTCTTCAACAGACTTACCTTCCACTTCATACCACACTTCAGAATATGTAGGCATTGTTTTTATATACAGGCAACACTTCCTCCTTTTTTCCAGGGTTATATCCCATGATTTGTTTTGTTTTGTTTTGTTTTGTTTGGGGGGATGGGGGGGTTGCCTGGTTCTATTTAATACTTTAGTTTTAAAAGGTTTGTGGACATGGCTTGAGACAGGTCATTGGTATACCAGGGAAGAAAGAAAGATTGCTTACCAACTGCTGATACAGTCATGTCCATTATAAAGATTTCCTCAAAAACTTCTTTATGCTGTTGTTTCTCCCCATGGGCTGAAACGTTAGCCAAAATTCAGACTATTATATTTGTTCTCATTAGGAATAATACTTGATGGATCTTGCTCTGATACATTTTAAAAAAATAAACAGGATCCTATATACAGTCTTTTTTCCTTGGAACAACAGGGACAATCCTCCTGGTATTTTATTTTTTTTTTACATAATTTTGACCACACCTTTCAGGCTTTATTTAGAAAGCTCTCTTAGCTTTCTTTCATGGCCCTACTACCATTGCTTCTCTTGTTGTCTCTTTTCAGTTAGCTTTTTCTCAGCTTTTTGCTACTGAGGCCTCAGATTTCTGTTTCTAACCCACAGACAGACAGCTTCAGTCTAAGCAATTCAGAGCACCCTGGTTTGCAGTCAGTCACATTTTTAGGAAGTGACTTTTATTGTTTGAGCTATTAGAAACAAAGAGTCATTTAATTGTTCCTTCACTTATCCTGAATGAAAGGTTGTTAGCATGTCCATCAGTTTCAACAAGATCTGTGACTGCCCCCTGCACTCTCCAGCACTGATTCTAATGCAAATCCAGATATTATGGAAATTATAATCAGAATATTTCCTGAAGCACTAAATAATTCATTAATGTTAAAGGATCTACAGACAGGCACAGGCACATTTATTGTTTTGGACAGGAATAATACTTGCATCTAGTTTTCAGACCCATTCACTGTGAGCCAGATATCCTAAACGTATTGTTTGTCCCAATACTGGGGTCAGTTCAGGCTGAACTGCTGGGGTGGCCTGGAAAGACTTTATCCCTTAAGCTATGTGCTGTACAAACTTTACCATTACATTGCTAGTGACCCTTTATTTAACCTGGTCCCTTTAGTGTAATGTATGCAGCTCTTGGTTAGAGAGGTTACTAGGTTCAGAAGGATATATTTTCCTCATTCAAGATCTTTGCATATGTAAAGGAGGGCTAAGGTTAAAGAGGGGAGGAGGACTTTTTTTCCTGTGTTAGAAAGGATAGGGATTAATCTTTTGCTACTTAAATAGGATATTACATTGATTCTTTACTTGCATTATCTCTCAGCCTCTTGTAGGCTAAGATTAAGTGTAGGCACTGCACTGGTCTGTGCCTGGGCTGAGATCACTTTAGAATGGCATTGTGTAGTAGAAGGTGCAGACTGGCTCAATGCACTGCAGACAGGAAACCTTACAAGAGTCTACTATAGCCTGCCAATGGGAGGATCTTGGCTACACACCTACTTTATGGAAATGGGAGATCCCTCCCTACCTTGCTCCTTTGACCTGTTGGCTATGGGCAAGTGAGACTCAGGAGCATCCAAACCCCAAGACATCCAGGCTTTGGCCTGCACACAGGATGTCTGCCAACGTATTTGGGAGTATCTGAAGCCCCAGGCTGAAGAGTCTGAGATGGAGGGTACTTGCTAGTGGTAATGCCACATGAACTTGAATGACTGAGTTCTGCTTAGTCAATAGGATTCAGAATTGATTTGGCTAATCTGACCTGGAACACAAAATTAAAGCAAAACAAAAAAAAAATCCTCTTCACTTAGCTGTGATGTGACTTCCTGTATACCAAAGGGTGGCACCAAGTTAGAATACCACTCATAAAAGGCAAAGTGCAGGGTGCTCTAATAAGGAAATTCACTCATGGTTATCATCACTGACCAAGGCAGGCTTGGGGCAGGGAATGTAACATTCAGGCCTGCTAGATGACTGTTGTTATTGCATAATGTTCCATTTACTTTGGACCCAGTTTAGAAATTAACTAAGTAACTGAGTAAAAGGTCATAGCTAAGGTCAGTTGTTTTTCTTCTAATAGAAACCCATGGAAAGATGTGTATCAATAGTCACCCCAGTTCTTTGATATCACTAATTCATCTTGACAACTGTGGGCATAATAACTACAGCATAATGCTGCAGGTGATGTTGCTTCTGATTCATCGTTCAAATATAGCTACTTGATAAACTCAATTTGCCAAGAAGTAACAAATAAGTAATGCCCCAGCACAGTAGTTTACTAGTGGTGTTTAATATACTAGTTTTTCCATGGTGGCTTAGTAAAACTCTCTCAGATAATATTTAGAACTGTCTCTGCTTATACAAATATCTATCACTGAGTCTGTTGCTTCTGTGAATAATTTGAATAGAAATTATTGATACACATATTGATACACAAGACAAGAGACATGCTCAGGTGGGAATCGCTTCACCTTTCCCCCAAAGGTAAGCATGTGTTCTCTTTCAGGTTAGCTGATCTCCTCCAATGGGCTTAAAACGAGGCTCATTGTGGGAAGGGGAGGATGGGGTTGGAGGGAGCCTCAGAACACCAAACCAAGTGTCTCCCACAAGAATAGCCCAGCCAAGACTGAAGATGATCACAAGAAATACCCGGGTAAGAGACCCAGATAGTCCTGGGATTAGAGGGGCAGTGCATACACCTTCAGGAGGCCTTAAATGCCTATTCACCAATGCTTGTAGTATGGGGAACAAGCAGAAGGAACTAGCCCTCCTGCTAGCTAACACAAACCCAGACATAGTGGGGCTCACCAAAACATGATGGGATCCAACGCATGACTGGGCGTTAAACATCAAGGGCTGTACAGGAGGGTTAGAACAGGGAGGAAAGGTGGGGGTGCGGCACTCTATGACAAAGAACAATTCATATCCTCAACGAGCAGCACTGGGTCAGAGGAGGGGCAGACTGAAGTGCTCTGGGTCAGAATACAAGGGGATCAGGGAGAAAGGGACTTAACACCCAACCAGGGAAAAGAAATAGACCAGGAATTCTCAGGTCAGCTCACAGAGGCAGTTAAGTCAAAGGATGTGGTTATCGTGGGTGACCTAAACTATCCGGACATTTTCTGGGAAGAGCATTCAGGCAGGCCTGACCGCTCACATAGGTTCCTAGCCATGTTACAGGACCTCCATCTAACCCAGGAGGTGCACAGTCACACCAAGGGAAATGCCTTATTAGACCTGGTCCTGGCCACAAGCGATGACCTGGTGAGTGGACTGTGGGTGCTCGATCAGCTGGGCAATAGCAATCATCACCTATTGGAATTCACCATCCAGCACAGGGTGGCAAAGGCCTGCAGCAAGACAGCAGCCCTGGACTTCAGGAGGGCAGATTTCATTGAGCTAAGGAGACTAGGCGGGGAGGCACTGAGGTCCCGGAGGGGTGAGGAGTTGGAAGTCCAAGAAGAGTGGTCGTTTCTGAAGGACACAATTCTCCAAGCCCAAAGGGTGGCAATCCCAACCCAGATCAAAGGGGGCAAGAGTGCTCAAAAGCCGCCATGGTACCCCAGAAGCATCCAGGAACATCTCAAAACCAAGAAAGAGGCATACATCCAACGGAAGGGAAGGGCCATCACCAGGGAGGAGTATACCTCCATTGCTTGAGATTGTAGGGAAGCGGTCAGGAAGGCCAAGGCAGAGATGGAACTGGGACTAGCAACCCCAATCAAGGATAACCAGAAATCTTTTTTTAAATACATAGGGGTTAAAAAGAAGGTTCCGGGTAATGTGGGGCCTCTGCAGGACATGCTAGGAAATCTGGTGGTCTCAGCAGACAACAAAGCTAACCTATTGAACAATTTCTTTGCCTCCATTTTTCTGAGCAGGGACCAGGTCATCCCCCCACTGAGATCCCCAATGGTCCCAGGGGAGGCACAACCAGGCCCAGGGTCAGAGAGGACCTAGTCAGGGAACTTCTGGTGGGACTGGATGTGTTCAAATCAGTAGGTCCTGACGATCTCCACCCCAGAGTACTGAGGGAATTAGCAGAGGTCATTGCAGGACCCCAGGCATGCCTT
Source organism: Crocodylus porosus (assembly GCF_001723895.1). Classification (NCBI taxonomy): domain Eukaryota; kingdom Metazoa; phylum Chordata; order Crocodylia; family Crocodylidae; genus Crocodylus; species Crocodylus porosus. The sequence continues at coordinate 182,292,671 of NW_017728906.1, read as the reverse complement.
TATGAGCACTTGTGGTGCTCTGGTGAGGTGCCAGAGGACTGGAAAAGGGCCAGTGTGGTCCCCATTTTCAAAAAAGAGAGGAAGGAGGGCCCAGGAAATTATAGGCCTGTTAGTCTTACCTTGGTCCTGGGGAAGCTCTTTGAGAAAATTATGTAGGTGTACATCAGTGAGGGGCAAGCAGGGAAGTGTATTCTTAGGGGCAACCAGCATGGGTTCATTAGAGGCAGGTCCTGTCAAACCAACCTGGTGGCCTTCTATGACCACATCACAAAATCCTTGGATGCAGATGTCACGGTGGAGGTAGTCTTTCTGGACTTTAGGAAGGCCTTTGACACTCTCTCACCCTATTCTCGTTAAAAAATTAGGAGATTGTGGTGTCAATGCCTACACAGTCAGATGGGTCACCAAGTGGCTGGAGGGCCGCACCCAGAGACTGGTGGTGGATGGTTCATTTTTGACCTGGAGGGATGTAGGCAGTGGGGTTCACCAGGGCTCAGTCCTTGGGTCCGCACTATTCAACATCTTCATCAGTGACTTGGACGAGAGGGTGAAAAGCACCTTGTTCAAATTCGCAGATGACACTAAGATGTGGGGAGAAGTGGGCACACTAGAAGGGAGGAACAGACTGCAATTGGATCTGGACAGGTTACAGGTGTGGGTGGATGAGAATAAGATGGGATTCAATACTGATAAGTACAGGGTACTGCACCTAGGCAGAATGAACCAAAAGCAGACCTACAGGCTGGGGAACTTCCTCCTTATCAGCACAGAGGCAGAAACAGATCTTGGAGTCATTATAGACTCCAAGATGAACAAGGGCTGCCAATGTGGGGACATAGTCAGGAAGGCTAACCGTACCTTGTCATGCATCCACAGATGCATCATGAGCAGGGCCAAGGAGGTGATCCTCCCCCTCTATATGACATTGGTCAGGTTCCAGTTGTATCCAGTTTTGGGAGCCACTCTTCAGGAGAGATGTGGAGAACATCAAAAGGGTCCAGAGGAGGGCCACTCGCATGATCAGGGGACAGCAGGGCAGGCCCTACTAGGAGAGGCTACGAGACCTGAACCTATTCAGCCTAAACAAGAGAAGGCTGAGAGGGGATCTGGTGGCCACCTATAAACTGGCCAAGGGAGACCAGCAGGCAATGGGAGAGTCCCTATTCCCCTGAGCACTACTGGGAGTAACAAGGAATAACAGCCATAAGTTGACTGAGAGTAGATTCAGGCTGGACATCAGGAGGCACTACTTTGCAGTAAGGGTAGCTAGGATCTGGAACCAACTTCCAAAGAAAGTGGTGCTCACTCCTACCCTGGGGGGCTTCAAAAGGAAGATAGATAGACACCTTGCTGGGGTTGTTTGACCCCACCATTCTTTCCTGCCCATAGCAGGAGGTTGGACTTGATAATCTGCTCAGGTCCCTTCCGACCTTACCAGCTATGAAACCATGAAATTATTTTATAACAGTCTGTTTAAAATATACTGAAGTGACCTGATTTTTCACCTGTTTCATTTTTAAATTATGAAAATAAATGTGCTAATGATGTAAACAGAACTGCTAATGCATTCCCCTGCAGCTAATTATATTACTGTTTGGCTTTGTAGTTACAGTTTGAAGGTAAGAGACTAGAGAGGTATGATGCACAGCAGCTGGAATAAAAAATGGAGTAAAGATATTTCTTGTTTTGAACTCTTGCAAACTGTAAGCACATGAAGGCTACAGTGGAATAGAAATCTCTGGTCATCTAGGTTTTCCTTGCCATTGGATTAAAGTTTCCTTCTTACTAAGTATCCTGTGATTGTTGATGCTCAAAGACATCCCCATATTAAAGACACATACAGATGCCTTCCTTCAATAGCAAGCCTTAAGTTGATGGGTAAGCAGTGATAGGGGCAGGTACTAGTGATTACTAGAAGCCCTTAGTCATGGACTTACCCAGAGGTAATGATTGTATGGTTGTGTCTTTGTACTAAGAGAGATATGAAATTTGGTAGTTGCAATCATGACTGAATAGACCTATGTAGGATACACTCTGCTCATCCTGTTTGGGGAGGAGGCTATAAAAGGTGCCCTGAACATAGTTTGTATAATTTTACCTGACTGGAAAACTGCATCAAGTGGGGTCACCCAATCTGCCGTTCAAATCAAGTAATAAAGTTCGTGTCCTAGAACATCCACAACCTGATAGACAACCCCAATAGTGACTGACCAGAAAGAAGGAAAGCAATCATGGCTAGAGAAGGTTTATGATTTGATAGTAACACTGTTGCACTTAGGGAGACCAGGAAAGGGACAGCTCACAGAGAATGGTGTTGTCTACACCTTTTTTTTGGAAAGAAAAAAAAACAAAAAAAGACAGACACATCCATGGCATTGTTTTTGTTACCAAGACCAAGCTTATTACCCAGCTTCCATAATGTTTAGCTAGCATCAATGAGCATCTCATGACTTTTCACCTTCGAATGGTCTACAGACAACATACAACAATCATTTGTACATATGCCCTGACCCTTGATGCAGATAATAAAAAAACCCAAGAATTCTAGGCTAAACTTGACTAAGTCCCGTCCTCTGTCCCCAAAGAAAAGATAATTCTTCTTTGTGCTAGTCAGCAGGGACTCTGAGCTATTGGAAGGAACAGTTGGAAAGGAAGGGGTGGGGAAGCCAATTCAAGAGGAATTCTTCTCCTAAGCATAACTCCTTATCCTGCCAAAGCAAAAATTGGAAGACATTATGGATAAAGCCCTATTCAAAACACTGGCACCTGACTGACTACATCATACTGTATACCCAGAAATATAACATCTGTTGCACTAGAGCTATGACTAGCACAGATGACCAGATGTTCCATCATATCCATTTGTATTACTTCAAAATGACATAAGCAAAAGAAGCAACCCGGGAAGAGGTTCAATATCAAGTGCCTGGAAGACCCTGCTAAAAGCAATCTCCAGTAGTGCCTCACTAAAAAACTGACTTACATAACGATCTTGACACTTTTGAACACTGGGAGAGCTTCAAGAGAAGCATTCATGAAGCATGCAAAGAAACTCTAGGTTTCTCCACAAAGAAACAATTGACATGATGAGAATGACAGGGAAATTCAAGCTCTCCCTGACAGAAAAAGTAGAATCTTTAAACTCTGGCAGAATTACATCAACTCCAAACAGAAGCAAGGCATTTATCCCCACATTAAAGCTGAGACCCATGGGAAAATATGAGAATGAAAAAAGCAAGTGGTGAGAGGACAAAGCAAAAGAGATTTTAAAATTTGCTGACAGCCACATGTGTAGTTTCTTAAGCCAACCAAAGCTATCTTTGCATCAAGCATACCTAGGAGCCATCTCTCTAAGATCTGAAGATGGAACAACACTCTTTAAAAACAGCTCCACCAACACTGTATGCTTTCAAGAGCTTTAAACCAAGATTCTCACCTTGAAGACAATACCGCTGACGACCTTCCACAGCACCCCATTAAAGACCACCTTGCAGTTCCTCCAAGAGGGCTTGAAATCTACTAAGCTGATGAAGAACAACAAAGCATGTGGTTCTGATGGAATACCACCTGAAATCTATAAGACAAGTGGAAAATAGCTCCCTAATCAATTACATGTCATTATTATGAAAACTAGCCAATTGCTCGTCAAGAATGATGGCGGGGGTGGGGAAGGGCTGGGATGAAGTGCCATCACTTAACACCCCATGCAGCCTCTGTCCTGCCTCTTGCAGGGAGCACTGCTGGACCCGGCTCCCCTACTCCCTGTCCAGTCCTCGACGCTGCTTGCAGGGAGTCCTCAACACTGTTTCCAGGGAGGGATGGAGGAGTGCCTTGGCTCCCCTACCTTCTGTCTGGTCTTCAGCATGGCTTCAGAATCATGGTGGCGCTCCCCCATGCTTGAAGCACTCTAATTGGCTGTTTCCCTCAGCCAGTCAGACTGCAAATAAAGCATTACAGATAAAGAGACAGACAGACAAACTTAGGCTTTTATAATATTAGAACGTAAAAAATAAACAGTTTCACACTGACTTCATTCATTACCATTCAAGAAAGGAGATAGATCAGATCACTTTTCCTGTTATTGTATTCCTGTCCATAACTAGGAAGATCCTCACCCACTTTCTCCTCAATAGACTCACTTTCCTCACTGAGGAGATTCTAATCACATCCTAAGGTGGTTACAGACCATGCAGAAGCACATTAGATATGATCTTTGTTGCTAGACAGCTACAGGACAAGTGTCATGAGCAACACCAAGATCTTTACATGGCGTTCATTGACCTGACTAAGACCTTTGATTCAATCAAGAGAGAGGCCCCATGAAAGATCCTGATGAAATTTGGATGCCCACCAAAATTTGTTACCATAGCAAACATCCTAAGCATTGACTATTTCCTTCACCATTCAAACTGGAGTTAAGCAATGAAATGTGATTTAGAAAGGTGGTTACCCAGGTAAGAGAAATGCATGACTACAATACTTTTCCATCTATATCACGGCTATTCCAAATCTCACTGGTGATAACCTTAAGTCTGAAACAAGCATCCAATATCATATGGCTGGGAATCCCTTTAACATCAGCTAGTTACATTTCAAATCCAGGATAACCAACACCTCTAGTACTGATTTTCAGTATGCTGACAACTGTGTTGTCACTTTTGATTGCTACTGTGAAGTATATGAAGTACTTAGGTTTGTTGTTACCTTCATAAAAACTCAGATACTTTACCAACCCACCCAGGTCAACCAGCTGCTCCTCTACATATTACAATTAGAGGGCAATCCTTGGCGAATGTTGAGCATTTCTCTTACCTGAGTAGCCACCTTTCTAAAAAAAGTAAACATAGATGACAGTATTCAATACCAGATAAAATATACCAGCACTGCCTTTCAACATCTCCATAATTGTGCCTGTGATGATCATGACATCAGGACCCAAACCAAATTTTTCATCTACCAGACTGTCATCTCTCCCCTGCCATCTGGGTGCGAAACTTGGATGACAGATGAGCTTTGGAATGCGAACATCAATGACGTCTTTAGAAAATTCTACATATCATTTGGAGGGACCAGTGTGACCATATGTCTCAGATTGACTGGGACAGTCTTGGATTCTGGAGGCCTGTCTTAGCCAGCCAGTGAAAATTATAATGAGAGTCCTGGACAGAGAGGCAGAGCAACAGGAGGTGTGAAATAGGAAGCCCTATCAACACTAAGTGTTACTTCAAAGGTGATTGTTAACACCTACAAAGTAAAGAACAACGGCTCATTAACTGGCCATTGACTCCCTGCAGCCTGCAGCAGTGAGAAGAGGGGCAAGCAGGCAGCAGGCACTGTCCTGGATTTCATATTGCCCCATAAAGTCACTCTAGGAAGCACAGAAGAATGAATGCTGGCATTCTGGCTGAGGCAAACACCACCAGCATTGAATCCATGTGTCTATGGCACCAGTTCCATTGGACAGGGCAAGATGATGCTTGACACCTTCCCAAAACAGGTCCTATACTCTTACTGATTGTCATCCCTCTAAAGGTAGGCAAAAGAAGAGATTCAAGGTCACCTTGAAAGCAAATCTGAAGAAAGACAATATTAACATTAATACCTGGGAGACTCAAACACTGAATCATCCTCAACAGTGCCATGACATATGACAAGGCATCAATCATTTCAAGCAAACTCACCTCACTTTGAATAGAAGAGCGAGCCAAAGAGAAAAAACTGTGACTTAACATCACCAGGATCTACTCCTTCTTAGAACTGTTTGCCATGTCTGCATTTGAGCATGCAGATCTTGAATCAGTCATCCATGAACTCACTGATGACTTCCTTATTTACTGCAAGACTGTCATCCTCATACTAAGGGGCTGCCAACAATGATGATGAGTAAAAAATAGCTAAATTTATGGTATATGCAGTATCTCTTCAGTATGTTCTGTTCAGACTTTTCTTTTTAACCATTGGTATTTTGATTACAATTTCAGGTCACAATATTTCTGTAAAAGTCAATTCAGTATTGTGGTTATTTTTTATTGCTTCTGCTGAAAACCTATGAACTCCTCCAGGTTAATCTTTGTGGTCTGTTTTTGGGTCATCCTGTCTCTTAGGATTGACATCATGCAACTGGATTCATGCCATTTCTTCTATTTCTCAGATTATGTGACCCTAATTCAAGTGCAGAAGAGAATCCATCTCAGCAAAAAAATCAAAACTTTTTAGGTCAAAAAGTAGTTCATATAAGTTAGTTTACCAATGGATGAACAGGCACAAAACTGAATTTTAAATATCTGGTATATTTATAAAAAAAAATATTGACTTCAAGGATGATTTATAGCTCAGATAACAGTGCTTGTTAAATAATTTCTCTATAAAAATCTATAATAGATTTAAATTTGTGATCATTTTAAAAAATATGGGCTGCACAATTGTAATTACCAGTAGATTGCCTTTTATTATCCAACTATCACAATTAAGTACAAAGAGCTAATCTGGTGGTTCTCTATCCTTCTTTAGAAGCACAAACTAGAAACTTACCAAAAATAGTGGAAGTTCCTACATTACCGTGGTTATAATAAGACAAGTTAACAGAAAGAAAATCATTGAGTTTTATTAACTAGTAAGAAAGGGATTGTGAAAAGAAAACAGAAGATGAAAATATTGAGTCTCCCAAAATTAAACTGTGGAAATAAATACATGTAAATCAAAGAAAAGTTCTTCATCATTTCCCGATTTCTATGCCTTATGGAAGACACAACATTCCTACTTTGTCAAGTACTTTTCACACCCTGTCTATGTTTCTTATAAACAGTCTTCGGAGGCAGAAGGGTACAAATCTGTACTTTACTACTAAAGTACAGTTCTTATGTACTGTAATTACTTTACCTAAATATGGTTGTTTTCACATTTTTAATCTTTTTTAATAATCTAAATCTCTGGGATCACAGAAATGTTACATGTCTTCCACAATTAACACATTAGTAAATGCTTTACATGTATTTGAATTTTCTTATATTTTAAATAAAAGTGTATATGTGTGTATCTATAAGTTTATACACACACATACACATGCAATTTTACCACACTGAGTAGGTCTGTCTGAATAATTTTGGAGGAGGAAAAGGAAGGGAGATTGGGAGGCAATTCATAAAATCAGGGCTGTCCAACTGGCAGCCTGTGAGAGGTTAAAGGGCTCCCACCCAGCTACCAGTCCCACCATTGCTCCAGCTGAAGTGGTGACCAGTGTCCCTGGGACAGGGCATCACTGCAGGGTAGCAAGCTCACTGCCCACACAGTGGGGTAGTGAAGAAGGGCTTGGCAGGCAGGCAGGGGTCTTGCATTGCTTGTGCAGAAGGGAGGGCTCATCCTTCTAGCAGTGGAAGCAGGAGGTGTCACCCACACAGCAGCGGAGGGGTGGGGTGGTGTTAGAAGTGGGGTTGCACATTGGTGATGGGAGGATGTAGGATCTCATGCTACTCCCATAGTGAGGGGGCTGGGCATAGCAGGGATCCTGGGAGCCTGCATGTCATGTGGCCCCTTCTGCATGCCATCCACCAGTATGTGGCCTGGGGTCCATAGCCAGTGCAGCCTGTGACCCTCAACCACTGCGAACAGCTCTGCACAGAACTGAATAAAAAAACCCTCATATTGATCCAATTCAAAGCAAAACATTCAAAATATTTATTTCACTCTGAGTAAAATATTGCTTTGGCATGAAACAAAACACATTGTTGGCGGGTTACAAGAAACCCAAAGAAACAGAAAGCTAGATTCACCAAAATGAAGGAGGCTATCTAACAGCCCAGCAGGCAAGGCATTCATCCAGGATGTAAGATACCCAGAGCTGATTCCCTCTTTTGCCTGAGGATATTTGAATTCCCACCTTCAGTGATTCTGCTCTAACCAGGAGAATGTGTTAACCTGAGGTAGATTATGTCTCCTATTAACAGTGCTCCTTTCTGAATATTAAAGTGCTTAATGTGGAGAGTGAGTTGAGAGAGAATTGGGTTCTTGCCTGATGGTTAAACTACTGTACCTGGGAGACGGTGCACCTGGGATCCAATCCTGTGCCAGTCAGTGAACTACAACAGCCACAGTGGTGACTACGATGTATTTTTTTCCATCTGAAACTATTTGAGATTAATTAACTAACAGTGATTGAAATTGCATTTTTTGGCAAAGTTTATTTACAGGGAAAATAATCACTCATCTCTAGCCCAGAATGGCTGGGAAGCTGTTTAATTGGCATTACAGTTTTACAATTAATTTCAGCTGAACATTCTTGTTGCCCCCTCATAAGACTGCGATGATTCTGCTCCTCTGATCTGTGAAACACATAGGTTTGTTAAGGCACAGACACAGTTTTTCCCCTTCAGTCGAATTATTGCTGTGACCCAGTAAAGCACTTCAGGATATGCGTAGTCCCATTGAGGTCAATGAGAAGATTCTAGTGCTAAGTTATGCATATGCTGAAGGGCTTCACTATATTGGGGTTAATATGAGGTCAATTTGATGATGGAGGTTCTTCTAAGTGCAATTGTAGCATTTAATCTGATCATCTCAGGTTGCTGTATTCCTTTTTAACCTTAGCTTTTCTAAGTAGAACCAAACTTTATGTAGTTTATAAGAGACGTTATTAATCTGGTCACTCTTTTTGGTCAATCAAAACCATCTCTTATCCCTATTTCAGAAAAATATTAAAGTTTTGGGTTTCAAGTTTAGAAAATATTCTTACTCTGCTAACAAACCAGAGCCATTCATTGCTCACCTCACCAACCATTCCATTTGGAGTATTCTATGTGGTTAGATTGCTGGCTGCTAATATGAGAACCATAGTAAAAAAATACATTCAACAATCCTTTGCTTTAAGAAGACTTCATTAGAACTTGAAGGAAACTCCATATTACTGTGACTGACACTTCCCCTGTTTGGCTTGCTCTCTGTTGCATTTTAGCAAACTTTAAAAAAATACATTAATCTTTTGCTCCATGTCTCCCCACTTTTAAAAAGGACTTTTCCCTAATGATGTTTCATGTAAAAAACCAAACAAACCAGATTTGAACTCATATTTATTACTTTTCACTTTCACTGCTGTGTCTTTAACTTCCTCATAATAGTTTGACTTTTGTAATAACAAGTGAATATTTAAGTGTTAGGGTAGGAATGCTATTATATTGGCTTGAAAAGGAAAAATCAATATTTAGTAACACATTCCATCATGGGCAACTGGCGCCACCTTAGTCAGGGGACATATGCCCCCCCCCAGTGATCAGTTAGTGACCAGTGGGAGGGGGTCCCCCATGGCCAATCTCACCAATTGGGGGTGGGGGAGAGTCCCCCTGTGGCAAAACTCACTGACCACTGAGCAGCCGCGCTGCTCCCGGAAGTGGCTGTGGTGCTCCCAGAAGTGGCCGTGACCTACATCCAGTGCTTGCTGGTGCTCACACTGGGGGCACCGATGCTCCCGCCTGCCTCCCCTGCCCATTGCCTAAGCAGGAAGTGCATCTGGTCAGGGGGTGCACCAGTGCTCTCAGGTGGTTCACGTGCACCCCCATGCACCTCCTACTCATCGACGCTGCATTCCATCACTCCTGGTTCATGGCACATTGGTCATGTCTACTCTTAATGAGGAGTAGCAATAGCACTCAAAAACAGTATTAAATGATACTAGATGTTTACATTTAAATGCTGCCTTTTATATCCAATGAAAGATGATATATTTTATAAAAAAAGTCATAAGGGATGGAATTACTAGATAAAATGCCTTCAGCTACATAATGGAATGTGTCTTTACAGTGAAGGGAGTAATTTGGCCCAAACACCTGCATTAATCCACTTTATTTTTTTAAAATGCCATCAGATTTAAATTTCCTTAGGAGCCAGAAGGACACTGAGTTTAACAATTTCACCTAGAGACTTTCTTGTACGTTACCAATACTGAAATAAGTATAATGGGTTGGATATGTGCTGGGTTGTGAATTAACTTTTTTATCAGATTCTAGGCCATGCTCTAGTCTATAACTTCCCCTCCAGCATGGAAAACCCACAGGAGAGAAGGAAGGAGAATTTTGATCATGTGGAGTTTTCAGAGAAACATCTAATATGGGGAAAAGTATTTTTTTTTCAAAGGTGCAGAGTACCCATGAGAAGAGCTACACATATCCTGAAGCACTGACTATAGAGAAGATAAGCTTGGAAGCTATGAAGTATCAGGTAGTCTGCTTTGTTGGGTGTTATTCCCATTCGCACAATTGAATTCACCATAGAAGCACAGATCCTTCATAACTTCTCAATAGAAAGAAAGAAAATTTTGTTAGAAGAAATTCCAAGCAAAAAAGTGTTGTTAATGATAAATTCTGCGTCATTGCAGTGCAATAGTTTGTCTAGTTTTGCAGTGGGAAAACAGGGAAAGAAGAAAAAAGTATAAAAAACAAGAGTACGTGTATTTTCCCAGTAAATGAACTAGGTCAATAAAACAGATTTTTTTAGTTTCACAATTTTTCTTTGAAAAATAGGGAATTTCAACCGAAGGCAGACCTTTTCTTTCCCCCCCTAACAGTACCAATGGCATAATGTTTCACTGGAAAAATAATACCTTTAAAATTTTGACCAGGCTTAACTGTGGAAGAAAATTGATGTTTCTTGCCAATGCGCCCATGCCCTTGGTGGTTCATTTTCATGATCCCAACATCAGAAATTAGCAGAGACCATTCTTAAGTTGGGTTTCTCTTATAACCTGACAGTGGAAGGGAGATGACAAGATTACACATCTGTAGGATGTCCTCCTGGATCTTGAGTGTCTCCTCTGTGGAAGCAAAATGGCTGATCTGTAATTATCCCCTGAAGAATTATTTTCTAAAATGTAGATAACTAAACTCCTCTACCCATTACTCATTCCACATGGAATCCAACTATTTTTTAGTTACTGGGTCAAGATAAAATATGTCATACTAGTTTAACTGTAATAATTTAAATACCCAAAACATGGAAAAGGAACAAAGAAGAGAACCTACAGTCTAACAAAGTTTTGATTGACATAGTTTTAATTGGCGTTTTGTTTTTTTTCCCTAAATTTTACATTCGGTTAAAACTTAGAAGGTGTATAAGTGTATTAAGATATCTTTAACTGAGAATCTTGGTATGTATGTGATGTGATGTTAATTGCAAAAATGCCAAAAGTTCATATATTCTTTTTGTAGCTGCTTTCTCAAATGTATTGCTCCCATGCTCCATATACAGGGAGTTTGAAATCCAGTGGATGATGAGACTATATTGTCTCATTATAACTTTGTATCTGCGTACAAATGAGAAAAAGTTATATAAAAAAAAAATCAGAGTTTGGTCGTTTTTATTTTTAGACAAAGTCTTGGGTTGAAAATTCTCATTTCTAAAATTAAACTTATGAAAGCAAAATGTCTGGTTTATGAAATACCGTGCTTAGTGGGAAAACATACTTTCTTAAATTTTCCCAGCAGTGTAACTAGGGTGAAGCAAGGAGGATATCCATCCCAGGCATTGACTATGAAGGAGTGCCAAGATCCCTCCCCTCCTCTGCCCCAGTCGGGATTCTTTGCCACAGCAAGAAAAGCTTTGTGCTGCCTCACCCAAGCCACAGGATATCTGGGGGGAGTAGGGGGGCAAAAGCAATGCTCCCCTCCCACTTTCCTCCGTAGCTTTTACAGCAGTAGGGGGAAAACCCTAAGATGACTCTTCCTGGCCACAGGATTTCAGCAAGTCAGAACTGCAAGAAACAGCATAACTGGGGATGGGGGGGAGTAGTAGACAAAAGGGTGTTCCCCAATCCCCACCCCAGGGACTATTTGAGCACCCCACACCATTGCATTTCCCTCTCTCTCTTTTCTGGTATGAAACGTTTTATCCCTCCTGCTCCAATGGAACATAATTTATCATTAGCAAAATGATAACCTAATTCTATGGGCATAGAAATGAATTCCAAAGCTAATTCTATGAGTCATACATGGATCTTCAGTGTATAAAACAGCTTACCAGGGAAACATCCCAGCCTGTTCACATACCTCTTCTTGATTACAACACTTCTGGCAGGCCACGTCATTTGGGTTTGTTAATCATGAGGGGCTGTAGCTTATTCTCATTCTGCCCTGAGAGGCTTCAGTGCCGGAAGGGCAGAGAATGAATTATGACTCAGACCTCCACTCAGACTGCACACTCAGGCTTGCATTCTTGCCTATATCACACTGTGGAATAAACTCCCTCCAGAGGTGGTGCAGTCACCTACCCTGGAGAGTTTCAAGAGGAGACTGGACAGTCACCTCGCTGGGGTCACTTAGCCCCAGTTGTCTTCCTGCCTAGAGCAGGGGAGCTGGACCCCCTGATCTGCAAAGTCTCTTCCAGCCCCGAACAATCCATGAATTGTCATCTACACTGTATGTCCCTAGATTCAATTCTTGAGGTGACTACAACCCAAACCCAGAAGCTCTGCTCAGGTTTTGGAAACACTTCCATCTAGTCTCTTATTCATCTCTATACACAGTGTGTTTGCAAAGTGGTTACAATTTAGCCTAATTTAAAGGGCTCAAATACAGTTGGTCTTTTACTAACATCCTCACTATTCCCTACCCGTATATCTTCTGCCCCTTCACAGCTGTACCTCCAGCTATTATTCCTTGGGCCTGGATGTCACATTATATTGCCCTGTTGTTGCTTGCCCCCTCATTTTCCTCTAAGCATTGTCCATACCGCCAGCACAACCCTGCTGGTTCTAGACTTCCCATTAACTTCTTCTCTGTCCAGCTGAATATGTGCCTCCAATATGTAGCTATTTGGCTAATGGGACACTATTTGGCTAATGGGACATACCTGTAGTTCGGTGAATATAATTGTGTATCAGGAAGAAACAGCCCATAATCCATAGCTGTGGCTGCAGTGGAGCAATAGCTGTCATAATATGTCTGCTGGCCATTCAAAGGAACTGCTGCAAAGGAGGAGGGATTTTTTTTGGGTGGACAATAGAGCAGATTTTGGACTCCCTGAGTTATGATTGATTTTCATCAAGGCAGGAAGCCACATAAGGGGTTTACCTAACAGTCTGTTATTCTTCACCATCACTTACCTTCCTCCCCCATACGCTGCCAGTATGGCATGCATCCCAGGATGGTTTCACAAACCTGTACATGGGGCATCCCTAGAGCCCTGACTTTCTTCCTACTATCCCACTGCTTGTCTCAAGGAACAAACTGGTATTTCCCTGGGGTAACTGCTTAACCCCGCAAACCTTAGCTACATTGCCCTTTTAGTGGACCTCACAGATGTAGCAAGGGAATCTCTTCCAGCTCAAGGTGGCCTTCCTGGGTTCGGGAAGAAATTTTAGGTGCCCCTTCTTTCTGTAGAATATTATTAATACTGAGGTAATGCTTACCACAGGCAAAAAGTAAGAAGACAAACAACAAGAGGATTTATTATATAGAAGACAAAAATTATACAGAAAAACTCGCCATAATTTTGGAGACCAGAAAAACAAGACAAATAAAGTTTCTTACCCTTTCATCCAGCTATACTCTAGCCCTCCTGAGAGACCAGCCTGAAAGAGTGCTTTTAGAGATCAGTCATCTTCCTGATTCTTTCAGCTCTGGCTGCTGGAGTCTTGGACCTTTCTCCAGCCTGGAAAATCCAAAAAACTAAGCATATCCCACAGATAGCTTCCTAAACAGCTCCAAACTGCACACCCTCCCCACCCCACCCCCACCTCCAAAGCATTATTCTAATTGCTGATAAGCAGAGATAAAAAGTCACAAATTCTCTGAAAAAAAATCGCAAATTCTGTTAAAAAACCCCAAATCCGTGATAAAAATTAAAGGCCTCCCACTGCCCCCCAGCCCTGCTAGTGCCCCTCACTCCCCTACACAGCCTCCCAAGTCCTGCTCATGCCCTTTACTCCCCCCACAACAGCCCCCCATCCCCAAACATGCAGGCACAGACACACAGACAAACACACAGGCATATACACACACTCCAGCAGATAGGTGTGTGTGAGGGGGGATGGGGGAAAGGAAGGGGCTGGGGGTGCAGATTGAGAATAGGGGTGGAGGAGTGCATCTCTGGGCCTGCTCCAGGGCTGGGGAGTGAGGGCAGCAGGGCACCTCTGAGGGCCTCATGTGCACTGCCTAGTTAGGGGGGACACACGTAGCAGCCACCACCACTGCAGCACCGCCACGGCACCTCTCGCTACTTGCCCATGGCTGACAGCTCACGGAGGGGCACCACTGCTCTTGCCTCCCTGGCAAGGAGCGCAGGGCATGGTGATGGTGGTGCAGTGGTGCTGGCATGCAGTGGCCACCACCACCACCACACTGCCACTGGCAGTTGCCACTGTACCACCACTGGCAGCTGCCCTCACACAGCACCTCCACTCACACACAGCAGCAGCCACCAGCACCACTGCACTGCTGCTGCCATGCCCCACGCTGCTTGCCCAGAGCAGGGGTGAGGGCAGCAGTGCCCTTCTGTGGGCCTCACATGCCTGCTCAGCTAGGGGGCAAGGCTCGCATGCAGCAGCTGCCACCACACCGCCATGTCCTGTGTCCCAAGCGGCTTTCACACTGCCAGTTGCAGGCAAGTGGCACGAGGTGCAGCGGTGGCAGTGCAGTGGTGCTGATGGCTGCCGCATGTGAGTTCCACCTCCCCCCAGCTGGACGGCACATGTGTGGCCCACAGAGGGGCACTGCTGTCCTCACCCCCCCGGCCCTGCTCCTGGGAGTGGGCACAGAATGAGCTGAGGTGGGGTACTGGCAGTGCCCCTTGCCCCTCTGCTGCCATGCCCCAAGTTGCCCTCTGTTACCCCCCATCTCCCCACATGAGGGAAGGGAAGGTGTTGGGGAAACCCCCACCACAATGTTTTCCCCCAACACATCCTCACTCCCTCAGGCCGCACGCAGCCAGCTTCTCCCCAGTCCCTGCCCTGCAACTGCTCAAGCCCCACTTACCTCCAGGAATGAAGAAGACTGACCTGAGGCAGCCTCTGGTAAGTGAGAGCATTGGATCCCGCCCTTTCCCCCTCTCTCTTCCCCCTGGGCAGGGTAGGGGGTTTCCCACAACTTTTGCAAACAGCTCTTACAGGCTGAAACTCAGCCAGCCTGCAGAGCTCTTTGCAAAAGGAGGAAATCTGTGGGTTTCCCTGTTAAAAGGGAAAATCCATGTTTTCTCTGATTAAACTGGGAAATCCATGGTATTCTCCATTTTTCTGTGGGAAATGGAAAACCCGGATACCTGCTGATAATTAACAGAATCATTCAGACACTTCTTCCCTTGGCATGCCTGGTATTCCTCTGGCTTGAAGTACCATTTCTCTCAGATGCCTTTACTATAGAAAAGTTGACAGGCACACAATGCCTAGGTTGTCCAACCTGATATTGTTTCCTTCTGCCTTGTGTCTGGGAGTGGCAATAGTCCATTCATATGCATCCCTAAGTTACTTGGATAAACCATGTCCAAAATCATAAAGAAATATAAAGACAGCATAAGGTAATCTATACAGTGGTAACATTAATGGATACGGCATAACATGAGCTTTTCAACAGGACCACACATGCCATATCAGTGGAATAAACCCAAGAAAACATTCATGACATCCCACAAGCCCCCAAACCATAACTTCAAAACAGATGGCCATTACATAAAGAAGGAATTGTAAATTGGTAAGTCAAGTACTGTTTCCTTGTAGTATTGCCTTATGGAGTTTTCACGCCATTCATATAGTCATATACCTCCTGGGACTTGTGACAGAAGAGCAAAGATTTTTTTTTCTAAAGCTTTGTTATGATTTATAAAACTACTTTGTTTACAGATAGGTTTAATGAAATATAAACAGGAGTAGTGACTTGTATCAATAGATACTGTTTCGCTGTTTCGATACATTTCAACATTTTGCCTGTAGGCTATAATGGGAAATCATGAAAATGCCTAAGATGTTGTCATTTCTTGCCTGATTTGGATGAAAATTGCTGGGACGGAGCCCCTTCTGACAGCACAATTGCTGCCAAGATTTAAACCTGCACCTCAAATTGTTCAAAGGACAACTCCTGACACTTGCTGCAGAAGCAGCCTCCTTTCATCCAGTGTAGATCCAGGGGCCCTCACTCCCAGGAGAACTGTGGAGCTGATCACTCAGACCTGCACACCTCCCGGAGGAGTCCAGCACAGCCCGGAAGCCCTCCCAGGGGTGCAAGCCCCTGGATCTGCATGCCAGATAACAGGAGGCTGCCTTTACCACCTGGGACCAGCGCTGGGCACAGCCCACACACAGTGCTGGGGAAGATTGCTGCTGCTGCCTGTTCCAGGTGGCAGTGGCAGCTTCCTCTCATCTGGCATGCAAATCCGGGTGCTCGCACTCCTGGGAGGAGTCCAGCACAGCCCCACAGCCCTCCTGGGGATTTGCGCCCCTGGATATGTGTGTCGTATGACAGAAGGCTGCCACTGCCACCTGGGGCTGGCGCTGAAGCCAAGTAAGCCCAGCTTGAAAACTTGAAATGTTTTGAAACTTTCAAAATGTTTTGAGTGCCCACCTTTTATTTTGAAGCTGTTTCAAAACTTTTTGTTTCATTTCAATTTTTCTGTTTCAAGCTCAAAACTTGTTGAAACAGCTTCAAAATGAAGCACCTTGTGAAATTTTGCACAGTCCTAACAACTACACGAATAAGAAAAGAAGGGAAGAGAAAAAGAGAACATGTAGGCATTGAAGGAAGCAGATGGCATTACCATAGAAGCCTGTTTGTTGGGTTTGCATTTTGGTTTTTCAGGTTGCACTTTAGGCTTGTCCTTTAGGCTTTATTTGATCATTAGAAATATACATTTACTTCTTGTTAGCAGTCAGAAGGTCTGACTGAATTGTTCTTAAAAACATCCTTGTATATACTCATACATTTAATGATGTTCTATATTTGTGTTAAGCAGCTGTTGTTGTCCACTTAATTGTAAGGAAATGGGAAGCCACAGCTATGCCAAAAGGTTTTATTAAAGTATCAAAAACCAGGGAGCAATCTGTACAAGCCAATTAAATGGCACTGCATGTCCCCAAACTAGAAAGAACAGAGAGTTACATTTAAGTTGATATTTTATTTGGCAAATAAATCAACCCTTACCCAATGTAGTCCATAAAATTAATCAGGCACAGTATACCCCATATAGATTAGTAGTCCCCTTAGCCTCAGGATATAAAACAAAAAAAAAGCATAACCAGTACTTCAAAACCCTATAACGTATCAGTACAATATGCCCCATGGTATTTACAATCCACAAAACACCGCATGCATTAGCAATCAATTACTCATTAAAATCACCATGTGTGGTATGGAAGTAAGTACATATGGTATCTTTAATTTTCCTTGATCCTGAGGCTATATTGCTTATGGGAATATTTTCTGGTTGTGCAGATTAGTAAGAAGTCCATCAATGTCTAGGATCCACTTCATATGAAAATAATACTAGCTCACAGTTTCATAAATGTTGTGCAGGGCCAGATGGCTACTGTCATGCATATATCATTTGTATCTACAGCTGGCTGACAGGTAGGACATTTTTTTTCATTAGATTTTTTTTCCACAAAAAAATATTTGTTTAGGTCTCCTGATACAGTGGCTAAATGAAACATATAGTCTTGTCAATGTCACTGCTAAGTCCAGATGTGAGCCTGACAGCAAGGTTGGTTTCATCTATAGGGAACTGTGATCCAGGGTAGACCCACATTGGGCACTACAGGGCCTGGTGTCCTGCAGCTTCCAGAGTCCTGGTTTAGGGCCAGAAATCAGGCCTGAGACATGAAGTCACACCTGTACAGTGGATTGTTGTTCATTGAAAATTAGGTCAAGTAATGAACTATGGATGACCTGTGATCAGCAATGTATGTAGTGCATGTGAATAGGAAGCTGGAATGCCCTGGAAGCCTGTATGTTTGCGTACTGAGTGCACCAGTTTAAGTGATATGAGTGTAGCGAGGTTAGGTGCCATGTGCACCACCCATATAAAAAGCCATTGATGACAGGGATTCAGTGCATGACTGGGGCATTGTGCATGACTGGGGCATGAGTATGAGCATGTGACTGGGTGTGTGAGAGTGAGTACTTGTGGGTTGACTAGGATGCTACTAGGTGTTGATAGTGTTACATGCTTCAGTTAATTATTGGATATTGATTGCTATGTTAGCTTGTTCGGGTACTTGGTTGGCTTGTTTGGTGCAAGTAGAGAGAGAGAGAGCAGTCGGAGTCAGAGCAGCATCGGGCCTTGGATGTGCGAGTGTGTTAGGTCCCCCTGCCCTCAATCTCTGCAGAGCTGTGATTGAGTCAGCTCCCTGGAACCATCCCCGGGTGCACCCAGCGTAATAAGTAGCAGTTCACATAGCTCCCCAAGGGGAAAGAGGAAAGAAGGGGTTGAAGAATATCACCCTCCCCAAGGGGAAAGAGGAAGGAAGGGGTTGCTTCCTCTGGAAAAGCTGACAGTGCCGGCATTGCATTGCCGCAGCACAATAAAGGCACCAGCCACTGATTCCTGGTTAACTATATATATATATATATATAGTCGTGTTGTGTGAAGTGCTCTTTGTTATCCTGTTGTTGCTACTTACCTTCAATAAACCATTTAATTTGTCCCTGTTTTAACTTTTGAGTCAGTGTCCTTAATTAGCTACAGCTGTAATTTTGTTCTCCTGAGGGGATTAATTTTCTGGCCCAAGATACACCTGGACTGTAGAGCCTTTCATTGGTTAATTAAAAGAACAGATTGGTCATTTGATAGATTAATTATTTGGGTCTGACAGATTTGCATCCCTGGGTGGGCCAATCGATTTAATTGATAGATTCGACTTGAAAATAAATTGACGATCCAACACTGGCCCTGGGATAGAATCTGACAGCAACCAGGCAGAGTTCCATCACACCCATACCTTGGATCCAATTAACGTTCTCCAAATCCAAGGTCTTTTAAACAAAACATTTTAGGCTCAATCACCTTATAATTTCCTGTGGAACCTGGTTTCCCTGGAAAAAATCTCCAATCTGCTCCATTTGTATCCAAAAGATTTTGAATGCAGCAGTGGATTGCCTTCAGCTTTCTAAATGCACCCCACCACTATTCTGCAGGTGTGAAATATGACTGAATTTTCGTCATGGCTTGATGTATTTGGCATATAGCTTTATAAGCCACAGCAGGAGAAGGCAGACAGGATTCTTTAAATAAATATTGGTTGCCACCTACAACACACTCACAGCATGGTCACTGGGAAAAAATAAGATCCCAACTTTTCCAAATATCCTGAGTACACTGGAATTAATACTCATAAAACTGTCTCTGTGGTCCACTAAGGCCTGCAGAAGCAGTGAATTGTACCCTTTGCAGTTAGCATATTTTCTGGCTCCCTTATAAGTAGCCCTAGCATGATTTGGGAACCCCATTCTTTTAAAGCCATACTTTATTTCAAAAACATCCCTATGACTATGACATCACATGCCCTTCAATTATGTAATCATACTATGTTGCACTAGTTCTCCCTCTCACTACTGAAAACGAACAAAACTGAGTATTTCACTGGATAGACAAAGCTACATATGTTAATTGGTTCAAACATTGTTGACCTTTGAAACCATGGAGGAAAGATCAGTTGTTTCCCAACATACCACAGAGAAGTTGTTAGAGGGACTCTATTATGTGTGGCACCATGAACGTGAGAGATGCCTTCAAAAATCCTAGCACCCCAAATCAGTATCATTAAGTAAATGTGGGACACAACCATATAGGTATGGAAGTATGGTTTGCCTGCTTGGACCTCCTAGATATCCTGATATCTAGCTCTGCTGGTATAATCTTCATCACAATTCTTTCCAGACCTCCTTCCCCAAGCCCATTACCTCATTTTTTCTTGCAGAGCAATTTACTGTGTCACAAAGACCTGTCTGTCTATTCTGCCAGGACAGTAGATGCAGAGATGACTTTCTTCTGCTGCCCTCCCCATTCCCTTCTCTCCCACTTTTTTCATAGGGAAGTATCAGTTGATGTTCTTTCACTTTCGGCATTAAAATCAAAGCAGGGAGTAAGATAGAACCTACCTATTAAAAATCAGTAATTGTTTTGCACACTTGGATAGGGATACACTGTTTCTTTAAATTCACCACTGTTTTATAGTATAATATATCTAGCCTCATCTGGCTGAAATGAAAAATCCATTAAAGATTGCATTCTCTTATGTAAACTAAAAGAAAGGAGGTTGAGAACACAAAAAGTAACAGAATAGCTACTTTACTGACTGCTCTCATATCTTGTTGTCTAGACTACTAGATTAGTGCTGGTTCTTAGAGTTTCTCTAAGCTACCACTTTCTACTCTATTCAAAGGAAGTAATTCTGTCCACGACTAGCTGTCACATTTACAAGAAGGGCAGCCGGTGCCTATTGGAACACAGTGGGCTACAGCAGGATTTACATGTGCACCTTGGCCATGACAAGAGTGCTAGAAAGCGTTGTCAGGATAAAAGCTATGAATACAGAGAAGGCAGATGAGAGACAGAAGAGAGGAAAATAAAAGGTAAATGTATGATGGGTCAAGATAAAGGAACAAGATGCTAGAGATGAAAAGGCTCTTTAAGTGAAGGAGCTAGTTTTATCCTCTGTCTAGACTATACAATTTTGGGGGGTGAATTAATCATGCTGAAATGGGGTTTCATGGAATCTACTCAATGCTGAATTTTGGATCACATCTGTGAACAGATGTTAGGGATAGATTTTAACAAGTGGTGCTGTGGGCAAAATTGTGTTCCTAACACTGTGAAAACAAACAAAATAACATAAAAGAAAAAACCCTGACACTGGTCTCTCAGTCTATATAATCTGAAGTGGAGTCATCATCAGGATTTTGAAAGAACCTGTCTTCCAGAATAGGCTTCTGTTACTAGCATGTGAGGAACCATTTAAATGAGAGCTTGCCACATTATGTTAACGGAGTTACTCCTAGAATCAATACACTAGATACTCTGGTATCTCTTCAGATGGTGTCTGGTGAAGTTAGATTTTTGCCTACTAAAGGTTATGCCTGTGACCAATTGGCCACCACTCTGCCCTGTATTCTACTAAATATGGTATAAGCCACTTATGATGCCTAAAAAATCAAGAACAACTATTTAAATCATGCAAATGGAACAAATCATTTCCCAAATCCTATTTATTCCTACATCCTTTAGCCAGCACACTAATTTAAATGTGCCTGGTAAGTGCTGGAATAGCAACTCAACTATTATAGGTTGTTGATTGTTATTTAATGGGCCCAACCGTTTGCACCTCATTACAGCTTGTTGCTTTTTGATTGAATTATCCTGGCACATGTACATGAGAGGCCAGCAGGGGAGGTTATGCTTTGGGGATATGCTTAGGAGGTTATGCTTAGGGGCAACCAACATGGGTTCATTAGAGGCAGGTCCTGTCAGACCAACCTGGTGGCCTTCTATGA
>NW_017728906.1:182267769-182271116 GCF_001723895.1 Crocodylus porosus | reverse complement strand
CTACACAGTCAGATGGGTTGCCAACTGGCTGGAGGGCCGCACCCAGAGAGTGGTGGTGGATGGGTCATTTTCGATCTGGAGGGATGTGGGCAGTGGGGTCCCCCAGGGCTTGGTCCTCGGGCCCACACTGTTCAACATCTTCATCAGTGACTTGGATAAGGGGGTAAAAAGCACCCTGTTCAAATTTGCTGACAACACTAAGATGTGGAGGGATGTGGGCATGCTAGAAGGGAGGAACAGGCTACAATCACACCTAGACAGGTTATAGTGGTGGGTGGATAAGAACAGGATGGGTTTCAACAGTGACATGTGCAAGGTGATGTACCTGGGGAGGAAGAACCAGCACCATACCTACAGGTTGGGGAACTCCCTTCTCGTCAGCGCAGAGGCAGAAAAGGATCTTGGAGTCATCATTGATGCTGAGATGAACATGGGCCGGCAGTGTGGGGACACAGTCAGGAAGGCCAATGCACCTTGTCATGCATCCACAGATGCATCTTGAGCAGGTCCAAGTGGTGTTCCTTCCCCTCTATGCAACACTGGTCAGGCCACAGCTGGAATACTGCATCCAGTTCTGGGCACCACACTTCAAGAGGGATGTGGACAACATGGAGAGGGTCCAGAAGAGGGCCACTTACATGATGGGGGGCAGCAGGGCAGGCCCTACGATGAAAGGCTAAGGGACCTGAACCTGTTCAGCCTCCACAAGAGAAGGCTGACGGGGAATCTAGTGGCCTGTTACAAACTAGTCAGAGGGGACCTACAGGCACTGGGGGAGTCCCTGTTCCCCTGAGCACTACCAGGAGTGACTAGAAATAATGGTTACAAGCTGGCAGCGGGTAGATTCAGACTAGACCTCAGGAGGCACTACTTTACTGTCAGGGCAGCTAGGATCTGGAACCAACTTCCAAGAGAAGTGGTGCAGGCTCCTCCCCTGGGGTTCTTTCAGAGGAGGCTAAATGAACACCTTGCTGCAGTGATTTGACCCAGTACTTTTTCCTGCCATGGCAGGGGGTTGGACTAGATGATCTGCTCAGGTCCCTTCCGATCCTACCAACTATGAAACTATGATTTGGGTCAAACTGGTTTATGGAACTTCTGTCCCAGACCCCTTCCTAGTTTAAGTTAAATCAGGGTCCCTCAGCATCCCAGCATATCATCAGCCCTGGGCTGGGCTGGGCTGGGCTGTCTGCTCCAGAGAGCTGGGCTAGCCCTGCCCCTCTCCTCCCCAGCCAGAGCTCTGGCTGTCTAAGAAGGAAATAGAGACTGCAGGCACAGCAGTATCTGACTGGTTTCCCCCTGCACTGCCTTGCCTTGTCCTGCCCTTCCCTTGATCATTGCTCAAACAAGGATGCCCCCTCTCCCACAGCATAGACCGTAGCACCATGGACCCCAGCCAGCATCTAGCCAACCATCCCTATGCTAGCTAATGCTGATAGGTAGCTATGTGTGTGTGTCTCCAATTTCACTGGAACAAAGGCAGACAGAACAGTGTTCTCTTAGGGACTTTTGGAACTAATCAATAAGTCAGCAAGTCATGTCCCTCTGTTCTTGCTTATAAATGCTTTGGGGGAAAACACTGTTTAAAAAGAGCTTGAATTAATGAGAGAGAGGCTTTTGTTTTCTTGATGGACTGATAAGCTTTATGTTCTGATAAGCTCTCTGCTGGCTTGCCTCAAAGGCCACAATCTGTCAGTGTTCAAGAGGAGACAGAGAAGTGTGAGAAATGACCTGGTTTGCAATGCATGGGACCTGTGAGTGAGGTCAGTTTGCTTCAGATAGTATGAAAAATCAGGGAGAGGGAGACTGAAAAGCTCAGTATCATCAACAGATGCATGTACTCCATACATGCGGTCCTCTCTCCCAACACCCCACCCCCCACTTTGCCTCAGAGTGCTAGCCAGGGGCCAGCTACACTGCCATCTGGCAACACTGCCATCACTTGATCAGTAAGCAGGGAAAAGCCTGGCAATGGCTACTTACCCCTCCCCTTTCAGGCACACCCCAGCTGGTGACTGTGCAGACCAGGGTGGGGGTTTAAGCCCCTCCCTAATCATAGCATCCTGCTAGGGCCTGGCCATGCCCCACCCCACCCCCCCAGCCCTCAGCCCAGCACTATTGAAGGGGAAGAATGGCTTGCTTTAGTGACCCTTGGCTTCTAGCCTGAGCCACTGCAGGCATGTGCCTGCATTATGTGAATCAGAAGTACATGTCTATCCACTCGGAAATTGGTTCAGTCTCTGAAGGTTAGACTAACCTGCAAAGATTAAATCAATTCAGGC
The DNA here is from genome assembly GCF_001723895.1 of Crocodylus porosus. Lineage (NCBI taxonomy): Eukaryota > Metazoa > Chordata > Crocodylia > Crocodylidae > Crocodylus > Crocodylus porosus. The sequence continues at coordinate 182,268,834 of NW_017728906.1, read as the reverse complement.
TCAGGCTTTTCAAATGTCTGTCCCTAGCCATGGAGGGAATAGAGCTACATGGGTCTCCTCCCAGGGCCCAGGGACAGGACAATAGGGCTTTGTTTGCTTGCTTGTTTAAAGTGTGTTTTTATTGGTATGAATTGGTGGGGGAGCTCCTTCGACAGTGAAGTCCACCTGAAGAAGCCCTCAAGTGAGGCAAACTGCATACAGCATGTAAGCAGACTTAGGTGTTTTAGTGCAGTTCAATCCTATTCAAATCCCTGAAAATTCATTAATATATTTTACTTTAGTAACACTCTGACATCTTACTTATCTTTCTAGGGAAAAAAACAGCTAGGAAGAGGAGGACTCACACACTCTTGTATTAACAATTTTTCAAGGACTTGAAAAGGGTGCAGTAGGTTCACAATTAGGTGCTTGCATTCACTTATGCACCTAGTAAGTGAAATAATCTGGCCCTAAAATACAGTTCTTGTAGGATTAGTTGACCACGTGTTGGGCAATTTCATGGATGCCAAGTAAAATCACTACATGCTGCTTAGGCTGTTCTGCATGTTTGCTTTAGTGTGATAGTGTATGCAGTGATGTAGTGGAGAAAAACAACCTTTGCCTACACAGCTTAAAATTTAAATGCACTGAAATGCCTGGGCATGTCTAGTATAATCTGTTTCCAGGAGACTGAATGACCTTTGTGTGCTGAACAGTAGTGCAGCTAAGCTGTCTCTTCAACTCTTTACCCTTTGGGAAGATAAACTGTTGTCTAAAATACTTTACTTCTCCCTGCCTCTTTTTTCTTTTCTTTAAAATGGGGATAACAAGTTGTTCTAGCTTCTTTGGGTCAAATTGTTACCTGTCAGCTCCATGTTCTTGGGGAACCCTGACACAGGATACAGATTGTCTGACTCACAAAGAATCCTCCCCCACCTAAACAGAAACTGATTAAAATGCAGTGAGAGACACACCTAAAACCCTCCGAATAAGGGTGACAAAAGTGCAACAACTGCCCTAGTTCTCATTTGCATCTGAGATGGAACCAGATGACCATTCATTTACCTGAGAGATGGAGAACAGAAA
>NW_017728906.1:182247544-182267758 GCF_001723895.1 Crocodylus porosus | reverse complement strand
AAAGATCCCTGTGAAGCCCAGAAATACTGTGGGGTCTGCTCATCAAGAGGCTAAAAGATTGGGATGTGCTGAGTTTGAAACACATAAGGGGATCAGCTTGTACAGGCTGATTGACCCAGTTTGGCTCAGACGTGCCCTAATGAACTGACTGAACGCTGGTCCATGATGGTGTCATCTGGACACCCAGCCAGATTCATAGGTATTCTGTTTAACTGTGTGCTTGTGTCTGACTGTAGTTATTGTTGCTCTGATGAACTGATTCTGGACATATGAGGGTGTCAGCCTGTCCATGCTGATCAACCTGGCCAGGTCAGGCGTGTCACGTTAATCTGTGTGTGTTTGTGTGTATGACTGATTTGGGGGCTGGAGGAACCCAGCCCCACTGAACTGAGTCCTGCAAGATAGCTCCATTGTGGGGTGAGGGCTTGCAGAAGGGAGAAATACAGCTCCGTATAGAAACACAAGTAACACAAGCAGCACATTGATAGAATTACCAAGACCCTAGCCCTAATAAATGAGCACATCCCAAAGTAGCAGGTAAATGTGGTAACAAAATGCATTGTTACTTTACAAGCAAAAAAGATTGCTAATATCTTTTTTTTTTCCTGATCTCTCAAAGGAATTGGTAAGGGAAACTAAATACGCATTCAGGTTGGATGAGTGTAGTTCAATAGTTATTTTTATCAGTATAGTCTTTATTTTATTCATGACAGTAAGTGTTGTATTGATTTCCAAATATGAAACAAAAAAATTAAGTTTAATTATGTGAGAGAGTTAAGAAATTGAGGATTTGGGAAATATTTTTGTGTATTCTGACTGCATAACAGTATTCTGTCAATTTTACAATAGATATAAAATTATTTGGACTTTTTTTTCCCCTAGGGTTTGATTGTAACTCTTATCTCTTATATTAGCCAGTGTGTTACCACTTATTTAGCCAGCACAGTCCAATTCAGAGAAGATGGATCATTTACCCCTCATATTCCCTCATGCTCATGAAGACATACTCTGGCAATGCATAATGAAGAACTTGTCTGCTTTGAAACAGGAATCACAATAATGAAATCAGCTTGTAGCTCACGTTTTACTTATCGCAATGGAAAGCTGGGCATGGTACTCCTCTTACTTCAAACTTACCCTGATATAACTTAACATAATAAAAATTGACTTTCCTCTGTTTCAGTATACTGGAGTGGACTTTTTATTGGCATATTATTTTAAAATCAACCATTATAATTCTGAAATATCCATGTAGATTTCTTCAGCAGTAATTATAGGTATCAATTACCTTACCAGGCTGAGTGGAGCTAGAATTCACTAAGTGAAGCTAAAATGTCCCACCTGGGTAAGAAGAATATTCAGAGCTTTATGGATCAGGACTCTTAGAGAGCTTAGTCACAAGGATGGTATTTGTGTGTTTGAAACCCAAAGAGACTTAAACAATCAAATGCAGATGTGCATACTAATATCTGAATCTTCCTTCTTAATTCAGGATTGTTGCTATAATTATCATGTACAATATGTATATTTTCATCATCTCAGTCCATTTTCACCTAGGCATTAGAACACAGAACTATGCTGCAATGCCTATGATGTCACAGGCATTTTTGTTATAAACATTTAGACAAGACTCTGCTGACACTTCACAGGAAAGGCACAGAAATAACAATGAAAAGGAACTAGCATGCATAAATTCTTTCTTTAATTTGAAGTGCCTAGTTGGACTCGGGGACTAGGGACAACAGTTACACATAAAGTGGTTTAAGTGATCAGAAACTGGTTTAAACCTGAAATTGAACAGAAGTTCAGTGCATATAAACCAGTTTCATAATGGCTGAAACTGCTTTAAGATAAACATGGTTGAATGTAGTATCAGACTTAACTGATTTGGGTCAAACTGATTTATGGAACTTCTATCCCAGTCTCCTTCCTGGTTCAGATCGAATCACTCTCCCCCAGCATTATTTCTAGCCCTGGGCTAAGCTGTCTGCTCTGACAGAAAAGGTCTGGGGGCAAAGGCAGGGACTGCCGCTCCTTAGGCAAACCCCAGTAGGATTCTGAGGCCAGGGATGGGGGTTAAACTTCCCTTCCCCCAGGTACAGAGCTGTCCTGTCCTGCCCTGCCCTGCTAAAAACTTACTGCTAGCTGTGACTGTGCACTGCAAATCCCAGAGGCACCTGAAAACAGGAAGAGGAAGTGATGAACAGCCCTGCAGAGTTCTTTTGCTATGTGTGGACTGCAAATCCCAGAGGCATTGGGGCAGAAGGAAGAGGAATCAAACACACAGCCTGTGCTAACTACATTCCAGAGAGCCATACTCTAGTGGCCCCTGGCTTCAGCCACTGCAGGCATTTGGCTGCATTTCCTGAATCACAAGTGAATGTCTGTCCAATTGTTTCTCAGTTTAATCAGTGCAGCTTAGACTAACCTGGAAAGACTGAATTGACTCAGCGTCATGTGTTTTTACTGTTCTTAGCCTACATGTACTGTTTCTGGTGTACTGGGTATATTATATAGAGGTCAACAGGCTAGGTCACACCAAAAATCCAGGGGCCTATCAGGGATCTGAGTGCAATTGTCCTGATTTCAGCAGTTGTTCATATTTGTATTGGTGTGAGGGGTATGAACTGGGCTAACTGTACTAGTAAATGAATGGTAGCAGAAGTTCTTATTGACTGAACAAACTCAAAATTTGCTCGCTAACTGAAATGATGCACTTGGCTCTTAAATTAATCTGTGTATCATAGTTTCATGCCAAAACAAGCATGTCATGCATAGATATTTTCCTGCCTTGTATTTACTAACATAGTGCTTGGTCTCTGTTTACAGCTAGCAGTAAGTTATGTTCAATTTTTTCTCATTTTTGTTTGTCTAAACCATGGTATTTGGTATGTTTTGGGGTTTTTTTGTTTTGTTTTAGTATTTTTATAATGCAACTTGAATTAGGCAAGTAGTTGAATGCTAATGCTAGTCCCTACCCCAGATAATGACTACTTACATCCCAGAGAAACCCTGGTTTGCCCTTGGGTTGTTATGCATGTCAATCAGCCAGAAAGATGGCATGACTCCCAATGTGTATTTGGATAGAGTCACCAATCCCAAACAGTCATTGTTAACATTTCCGAGGAAAACACCTCAGTCTACATGAGCAGAAATTGTAATATATTTCAAAAGAAGATTTTACACTAGGAGAGAGAGTCTATATCTCTCATTAATTATTAAAAAGTAAGGAAATTCAATTATCAGTTCATATGTCAGGGAGGATGTAAATATTTCTACATTTCTTAAATATAATCGTAAATCAGGGATATCACAGACATGGTATGACTGACAGATGCGTATCTGAGGGGGAGTAAGTTATCTTCATAATACATGCATACTCCTTGGGGATTCAAACAAAAAAATAAGATACATAAGCAATTTCTTCAGAAAAGGTGCTCTGTTTAGTGATCCCTGGCCTTTGGCTCACCTGCCAGTGGAAGCTGGAATAACTGGTAAGGCATGTAGAGAAGGGTTTGCAGGAAATACTGACAAAATTGAGTGTGACTGATCAGAAAGAGGTGCTGTATTTTAGTAAGAAAAGCAGCATGGGATCATTCTTCCATATTTATGATTATTTCCCTGCATTCTGCTTTTCCAACCTAGTTAAATCTGTTTGCATCATTTATTTTCCTTATCTTTATTTGCCATATTGATTGTTTGTGGTAAAGGTGATTTTAATATTTCACAACTCAAGGGGGAATTTCCGATTAGCTGATATACCACCTCTGTCAGAGCTCCAGGGTCTAGTCTGAGAGCAGGTGGGACTAAGGTTTGCTAGAATGAAAGTTGTCTTATGGGCAAATCTTAGTTTCTTGCTTGCTGACAAGTGGCAAAACAGTGGAGACGAGACAAAATCTCAACACCACAGAAGCACATCCAGTTTGTAACACTGTCCTTCTATGAAAACAAGTGTGACCCTTAAAGTATGTATAAGCATTATATTTATATCAACCTAACTATGGTTAGGTCAATCTAAATGCCCATCTGTTTAGGCATTCAGGGAGGTTAAAGCAGGCAAAAAATGATGGTCCAGATCTAGGTTGGTTCACCAGAGGAGAACTAACTTGGATTGGGAATGGATTAGCCTGATCTACTGAATGCCTGTATATGTTCCAAGTACAGCCCAGGGTTGGGAAAGCCTAGCTGCTCACCACAACCCTGTTGCTGTACTCTTCCCACCCCCTGAGCCCTGACTGGGCTCCCCAATCTCCACAGCCCCAATGAACAACCGCTCCCCACCTGCCATGGACCTGTCTATGACCCCTCATAGACCTACTATCACCTACCAATCCGGCCACCCCATCCTGCCTCCCCCCCCCCAGTTACTTACTCTGGTTTTCCCACCCTATTCCTTGAACAGTGACCAGCTGTATATGCTGCTTTTGGTCAACATTCATGAGGTTTGATGTAGGCCACGTGAACATACACTAAGTGCAGCAAACACTTGTATGTACCCTTTAAGGAAAAACTGTTAATGCCTATGAGGGACCAATGTGTTGTAGTAGACTTTTCCTGTGTACGTTGGCACAACAAGAATATGAAAGAGAAGTCAGCAGGATCAGGGCAGAGGCAACAGACAAGGAAGCAAATAAAATGTAAATGGGTGATGGGTCATGATATGCTTCCAAAATAAGGTTCTTCATGGGAATAAAAACCCTGTATCCTTTACTTAAATTACATGGAATGAGGAATAGATTCTTCCTAGAAAAGTAGGCAAGATCAAAGTTCTGTTTAAGTTATGCTGAAGCTAACTTGTCATATAAGGAGGAGATGAGGTCTGGAATTTTAAAGAGAAAGATAATCAAGAAGAGGAAAAGTAATTAACATCATAATAATTACAGAACAATCTTTTGATAATAAGGTTGTCTTAAGCAATCATCCAGATTCTTTGGTGTTCTCAATACCTCTTAAAAGAGGTATGCAACATAAAGCAGTTTTGAACAGTCTATCTAAAACTTTCAAACCTGGTGCCTAAAACCAGAGCTGCCATTTCTTTGTTCTTAATTCTCGGTACTAAACTGGGGAGACCTGAGACTTTCACAAATTTGTCTGTTTAGACCAGGCAAGGTTCTTTGGGTAAAATGCTATTAGACCAACTAATTGGTCTAATAAACTAGTTGGTCTAATAAAAGATATCAGATTTACCCAAAGAACCTTGTCTGCCTGTGTCCTTAGACCAACACAGCTACAACCTATACCTCTGTTTAGACCAGTGGCTTTCAATCTTTTTTTATTTGTGGTCCGCTAAAAATGGAGGTGTGGATGGCTTTGAATTGTAAGTGTGAGTATTCACATATCTTTTATCATAATCATCTTTTACAGAGCCCCAGGGGTCCACAGACTATGAGTTGAAAACCACTGGTTTAGAACCTTCTAACTATACTGATACATAGCGAAAGCAGGGGAACTCACTGGTTTTGTTAAAATAAAAATGCTTTATATGACAACAACTATTACCATCTATTACATGACTAGCTAAAATGTCTAATGGTCATTTAGATCAACTAAAATGGATACAATATCTATGGGCAGGCCAGGATTAAATTAATGCCATGGGCCTGGTTCTCCTTAGACCTTTTTAGCCCTCTATCAATGCAAAGAGAGTGTTACGTTTTGACAGTTCTCATTTAGGAACATGCCCATACTTACTTTGCATGGTTGTGAATAAACATAGTACAGGGCTCTTGAAAAACTTGCTTCCTTAGAAAAGGACTAGTTGTGTTTTACTGAAGTACTCTTATCTCTGTGAAAAATTATATATGTAGGAGCTACAGGAAAGGAGGAACAATTAAGATTTCATCCTGCCATATTTTCTGCCCCTAAATAGCGTTAAATAAATCAGGCAATGCTACAGGATTTAAAATGCAGCAAAAGCCCAAAGCCTTTGTTAGGACTTTTAATGCTGTCAGTTTAAATGGGAACCACTCTGGCTCTGCAGGCAGTCCTTTTGATGTCCCTGATCTTGGGAAGATCCCAGCTCCTTAATTGAAAAGACAGCTTTTATGAAACTTTTTTTTTTTTTATCCAGCCCAAATCAAGTTAAATCTTACAGTCTTGGTTTCAATAAAAGAACAGCATAGCATTTGGCTGGGTTACACTACTGGACTTGGGGCTACACCTTCTCAGCTCTTATGTCCAGGAAGCACTTACTGCTGCTCCTACTACAGCAAAAATTCCTGGGGGGCATTCTGGTACCAGGCTCAGTATAGCATATTTGAGATTTTTTGTAACTTATTCTTTTCTTTTGTTTTCCATTTGCTTAAATAAAAAGTAATTGAAAATATAGGAACAAATTGTCTGGTGAAGGCTTGCATGGCAAGCCATACTTGCACGGTATAGCAAGCCATATGAGGAAAGACTAAGAGACCTGGGACTCTTCAGCCTGAAAAAGAAAAGACTGAGAGGGGACTTGGTAGCAGTTTACTGCTGTCAGGGGAGTACATCAGGGGCTCGGTGAACAACTGTTTGGCAAGTTGCCCTTGGGGAGAACCAGGAGTAATAGCCACAAACTCTTGGAAGACTGTTTCAGACACAAGCTTAGGAAAACTTTCTTCATAGTTAGGGTGTCCAGACTGTGGAATAACCTTTCTCCAGAGGTGGTGTAATCACCTACCCTGGAAATCTTAAGAGGGGACTGGATAGTCATCTTGCTGGGGTCACCTGACTTTCCTGCCTGGTGCAGGGGGCTGGACCCGATAATTCCAAGGTCCCGTCCAGCCTTAAAATCTATGAAGCAAATGACTGACCCACCATCAAAGTAAAGGAAGGCATCCTGAAGAGGTATGCCCTTCTCCCCCACCATTTTAATTGTAAAGGGCAACACACAATTCTAGTATCTGTCAAGGGAATTGCTACAGGATAGAATTTGTGCCTGCTCAGAAAAATTTGCATGAGACCTCTTCAGTTTCTCTAATTTTGTTTTACCTGATGCATCTTTCAAATGAAGCCTTTTACTAATGCTCACTTAGTCTGACAATACCTGTGTGAATTGAGTGTTTATTTATTTATTATTATGTGAAAAAGTGGAGGCAGAAAGTTTCCAAAGAAAACAAGTAGGAAGGAACAGGAGACTATTAACCCAGGAATCTTGACTATGACCTTTGATTATGTAGATGCCCTCCCTCCTACTCCCCCATGCACTTTAAAAGGGTGTATTCATATTTTGAATTTTGATTCAGGATTGATTATCTGAGTTGGAAGAACAAATGAAAAGGAGCTATGGTTTTGAGAGAGACCCAGTTTGTGTTACAGTTTTGAAAGAGACCATGTGTTGCCTTATGGTTCAAAATATTTTTCAAACAGAAATGGAGGGACTTATCTGCAAAACAGAAGGGAATAATTAAACACAAAAAGCAATTAATTTCTCAGCAAGTATTATGTAATACAAATGATGCTCTAAGACATAAGGCTGAGGAAGTATAGTAATTTCAGAGCTCTACACTCCATGAGTAAGTTACTGTCTCTGTGAAAATAGCATGCACATGTGCGCGCACACGCACACAAATGGCCAGTCCTGTGCATTTTACCTTGTTTTACTCCTTTTAGTGATGCATACACTCATGAAAGAACACGTAGAAATATCAAATGATACGTGAGATGCACATTTCTTAACTTCAGCTCAAGACTAGATACCTTTCTGAAAGGTATGTTTTGGGCCAGGAGCTGGCAATCTACAGGCCAGATCCACCCCATAGAGCCAATGGATCTGGCCACAGAGCCGGTAGCATCCCTAGGGCAGGCACATAGATCAACACTTCCAAATGCTGACTATGAGATGAGTACCTGAATGCCCCAAGAAATTTTTGTTGCAGTAGGAGCAGCAGTAAGTGCTGCCTGGACATAGGAGCTGGGAAGGTGAAGCCCCAAGTTCAGTAGCGTAACTGGGGTTTAATGAGGTAAACAGAATGGTACTGTCCCTCTCCCACCAAGTGTTTGCCACAGCAGATGAATCCCCATGCCCAATAGCACACTGGTGGGGAGTCAACAGGATGCCAGGGGTGGCTTCCAGGGAATCTATATCATGATGCTGCTCCCATCCAAGCTCTACAGCAGCAGCAGCAATGGCAAAAGTATTATCTGCCTTCAGTGTGGGGAGAGCTGGAGCAAGTAAGAATTTCTCTTCATTTCATTTCTTTCCTTTCTCTTCTCCCTCCCTGGGTGGTGAAGCAGCTCACTCTGCCCCTGCTGTGGAGCCAGGGGGGGTTTCTAACTGGAACAGGTAGAAAAAGTTTCAAGCCACTGTAAAAGCAAACAGCATATTGCTGAATATATTCTATACGAGAGCAATTGCATACATTATAGAACTAATCAGAAAGTCTAATGATGCTATAGGATCTAACAATACTTTGGGTGTGTCTACACAAGATTCTTAACTGCACAGTAGCAGTTTACTGCACAGTAAGCGTGTGCACATGTACATGCTTACTGTACAGTTTAAAACACCTAATAGCCATTAAATTTGATACCTGAAAATGCAGGTACCAGGCTTACACACTAGTTACTCTGCACAGTTACACACATGAAGACATGACCCCAAAGCAAGTTTACTCCCAGGTCAGCCCTGCCACTAGGGGGCCATCCTGAGGCAGAGGCCAGCCCCAGGGCTCCAGGCTAGGAGCCTCTCCTGCCCCAGGGCTGGGCTGCCTCCATGGCAATTCCTGTCTCGAGCCTTTAAAAGCCTGCAGGAATTTTGAACCCTTGGGCCAGGCACCAGCAGGGAGCCTGAGGCCACTCCAGGCCCCTGTGTTCCCTTGGGCAGGTTGCAGACCAGCTGCCCTAGCCTGCTTGCACCCGGGCACTGCTGCCTGGCACTGCACTGCTGCGTGCCTGCCAGGCCCACACTGCCCAGACCTGCAGGGTGCTGCTGCCTGCTGCAGTCCCCAGCCAGGCCTGACAGGCCCCAGGCCCTGTTGCAGGCAGCTTCTGGCTGTTAGGGCTAGCTCAACCTGCCCTCAGCCCACCCCCAGAAGCCTGCTCTGCGCTCGCAGGTGCACATCCCTGGGGCAGGGCCCTTTGGGCTCCAGAAACCTGTACCACTGAACTCCCCAGCTTCAGTCCCCACCAGTAGCTCAGGGAGCCTGGGCCAGCACCAGGTCAGCAGCCCCAGATCCTGCCACGAGGTGGGGCCAGTCCTGACACTGCCAGCAGCACCAGCTCCTCCCAGGGGGCTCCTCGTCAGGCATCCACTGCGCCCCACCATCCGAGGACAGCTCCCAGAGCTATATGCCATGACCTCATGGAGCCACCAGCCCCAGCCACGTGGTAAGCCCTGCTCTGGGAAGACGGCCCTTCCTGCCCCTGCCCCACCCCCATGCCCACATGGCCTGCCCCCACTCCTCTGGATCAGGTTCCCCCCCAACAACACACAGGGAGGCATGAGATGGTGCCAAACTTCACTGAGCAGCCTGTGACCCTGCATCTAGGTGGGCATGGGCTTCTCATGCTGAGGAACATGTTGATGCTGGTGACAATGTCCTCCTCAGCAGTGGCGGGGGCTGGGGGGCACAGGGACATGTAGCACAAGCCATGACGGAGGTTGCAGGGTAGCCCAGGCTTACCCCATTTCCCCTCACATTGTCATAGCTTACAGCCCTGCACCAAGTGCACAGGTGTGCCAGGGACCATGGCTATCAGCAATAGCAGAGTAGTGTGTCAGGCATCCCTCAGTCTATGCAAACAGCTCCTCATGCACCACCTGAGGCACGTGCAACAGGGACATGCTGGGGGGACAGTGGCAGAATGGTGGGGTTCCCTGAAGAAGACCCCTGCAGCGAGGGGAGGGTGCAGGCAGGGAGCCCCACACCCCCTGAGCCCAGGTGCCATGGGCCGGGTAGCAGCACAGCAGAGTGCAGGATGCAGGAAGAGGGTGTGGGGGAGTGAGGTATGGAGCTTTGGCAGCAGGTGCTGCCAGGAGCCTGGCCTGTCCTGCCCTGGGAATGGGGCAGGGAAGGCAGCCTGCCTGCAGCTAAAACCAAGTGGCCCGTGAAGCAAGTAGGGTTGGGGGCTGTGCTATGGTTCCTGGCTACCTGTGCATGCCTGACCCCCAAACTGATCCTGGGCAGCACACAGCCACTGGTAAAGGGCACCTTATAACTAAAATGTTGCAAACTCTTACAGACAGTTCGTGTCTCATGGCTCTACAGAACCTCCAGTTGCATGTGGGCAGCCCTTGGGAGCTGAGATTCAGCCTCAGTTTTGCCACCATCCACAGACGGGACCCTGCAGATGTGCTGGCTCAAGTAATTTATTTGCAAGTTAACACTAAATGCAAGTATAGACATGTCACTTTGACCTTTAAAATCTATTAATGTTATGAAGCGAAACAATCTTAACAAGTTTAAGAAAATTTGATTTGAACCAGCTGGTTTGGCACATTTCCATTGCTAGTAGCAGAAGAGTAGCCAACAAATACACAAAAATAAGAAGTCAAACTAATAGTAAGTTGGGTAGTACAACCACAGGAATTATTGGGACAAGAAACATGTTGATCTTCCAACAAGTGAAAGATCTTTGGAAGTAACAAGGGACAACAGTTAAGAATAGCTAAGGAACAATCTGAGGTGGTCCAACACAGAACACATGCATAGGGGCTGCATCTTCCCTCCTTCCACAGCAGCAGAGCCCAACCTGGAGCCACAAGTGGGAGAAGAGAAAACTGAAAAACTCCAAATTATTTGGAGTTGGAGTCAGGAGTCAGGAGGGTGAAAAGTCAAGAGAAAAGAGTGAAAAAAATTATTAAAACAGAAACAAAGGACCAAAATCTTGCATGTGTTTGAATGAAATACAGTCGGGTTAGGGTTGGATTGGGGCAGCCAGGATCATGCTGGATGTGGGGGAGCAGTTCTGGCCCAGGGAACTAGAGGAAAGGAGCCCACTCCAAAAATTCCTGTTTAGCCACTCTAGGCTCCCCTGAGCCCACTTGGGAATGGTGCAACCCATGCTGTACTTCTGTTCCACATGGTGGAAAATTCAATTCACCCTTCACAAGGGTTACAAGCAGTTAATTGTATTTTTCCCATGCTAGCCACCAATTCCCTACTCCACTGTACTCAAATCAGGACAGAGCTGAGAACCAGTGTGCTCCCTGCACAGCACAGACCACAGTTTTGGCTTGTGGCCAGTACCACCCACCTGGGCAGTAAACTTCAGAAGGCTGGAAAGTTTGCTCATGGAGCAAGAGTTGGAGGAGGGAGGGTTGGGAGGTTGAGAGTGATGCATGCTGGGATATTGCAGGGCTGCAAATCAATTGCTTTATTTTAACATAGAAGTCTAACAATATCTTACCTAGACCTGGCTAGAAATATATCAAAAATAACCCTTGCCTCAAACGGTGTAACTATAAAATGCATAGAGCGTTCTTAGAATGGGTTATACCTTTAACTTGTGAATGTTCTCATTTTAATTGCTTTTCAGATGTTTTAGAGGTAACCTGTAATGTCCCCCTTGGAAGCTGTAAGAACAGAAGGGAAGAGCTTCTAAAGTCATTTCATATTAAAATATCCACAATAGTCTCTTAATATGAAAGGTTGAAGAATGCGGATGAAGATTATATGGTAGAAAAGGGGAAGGATACAAAGGGTGGGAGTATTGAGACAGAGTTAGAAGAGTGAGCAAAGTAAATAGTGTTAGCTTTACGTTCAGAATTCACACAAATATTCATGTCCAGCATTTCAAGAGTATGTGGCCCCCATAATGCAGATGCTCCAGTTTCCCTGTCTGCAAAGCTGGCATAAAATCACTTACCCAAGGGGCATGTTAAACTGTACCAGAATTGGGAAGTGGTTCCCATTAGATAACGATGTTCCATTTGTGCTAAATTTAGTTTGAAACAAGTTTTATAGCGCAAACTCTTAAGTAAAAAGAAGCTGTGCTTTTGCTGAGATTGAATGCAACATTTATCTTTTGCTGTTCAGACTGCTTATACTACTTACAAGTGTCATCCCTAGCTATAACTAAGTTATCACTATCCTGTCAAAAGTGAAGATAAATGTTGTGCCAGAGCTTAGCCATTATACGTTCTGTGCGATCTGATCATGTAAAAAGGAAAGTCAGGTTAAAAAAACAAAACGTTCAGTCATAAAAACAAATCTCTCTAAAAAAGCTATGTTTGAGCTAACCAAGAACAATGGGAAAAGCTCTTGTGTAAAAACATTTGCCTTAAATCAGGATCAGATTCGTTCTAGAGAATGATATGGCTCCCCAATTAGTATTTTTATAGTTGGTCCTGCCAGGATTACCCCCATAATTCCCTTTCAAGTTTGATCCTGAAGATGTAAGAGCAAGGTTATTGTAGCACAGAATGACATTGCCAACACGTAGGAGTACAGAACTGGAAGCCAGGAGCCCCTTGAGTTCTTACCCCTGCTCTGATTGATTTACTCTATGGCCTTGAACTTACTTTTCTGCCTATCTTGCTGCAGCTGAAATAAATAAATATGGGGCTTACCTACCTCACGGGGATATTGTCAGAATTGATTAGCTATGGTTTCTAAAGTGCTTTGAAGTTTAAAAGTATTATCCGGAGGAATTGCTGTATTTTCTTTCCTAACTTGTCTTGAGTTAGTGTTAGTCATAATGGCCCATTTCAGCAAAGCAGTCATATGCCTAATATGAAACTACACTGACTTCAGTGGAATTAGTCAGGTGCTTGAATGCTTTGTTGGATTGGGGTCAACGTTGTAGAGAATTAGGGGGTTTTTTTCATGGAAGATTTGAACATTTTAAACCAGAAAACAATGTTAATGGATTTTTTTTTTAACCAACTCTAGTCAATGTGCAGCAGCTTAGTCAGTTTCTCACTATTTATGACAAATTGTTAACAACCCAAAAAGGAACAATTTTTGAAGGAAATATGAAGGATGATGAGAGAGATTGTGTAGGATTTGTTATAAACATAGTGTCACATGTTGTGTTGTTCTTGCTTATAATTTTAGGTAAGTTTAGAGGAGAATCTGGACGTATGGATCGAAATAACTAAGAGGATCTCATACTTTAGCTCTTAATCACTTAACATCACTAGACAGGATGAGTGAAATACAAATCAGTAGAAACACAAACAAAAGTATTGGTTTTATATTGCAGCAGAATGATTAGTTTAATGGGATACACAGTGCTTTTATAACAGCGATTCTTTAAAAGTGGGAGAACTGCTTGTCAAAACCCTATGTACATTGCATAGTATATTTATAAGTGTGCATGCATGTAGCATATGGCTTCCTTTCTCATTCTAGTTAACTTGACATCACATCTTGGAAGAATTCTTCAGAGGAAAATAAACTGAAGAACAAAAAAAGGGGGAAATGTATTAAGGGGCAGAGTCATAGATGATTGAAAGTCCAATAATGTAAAGGAGATTAAACCTGGAAAAGAAAGTGAATAGGGAATAATATGAATAGCAACAAAATCAGGGTCAATGTATCATCTTTACTCTATGCCTGTTGAATTCTGATTTTTATCTCAATTTCATATGTAAAAAAACAGAACTGGGAATATTGAAAAGAAATACCCCACTTAAACAGCAGCTGTGGATACCTTGTAACATGCATCATTTATTAATCCCAACAATTGTTTCCATAGTTGGGGTTTTTTTCCTATAAACACTGGAGACTTGTGAAATAAATGTATTTTTCTTCCCCCCCACCCCACTCTACCCTAACTCCCCTCCCAGGTATGCTTGTTGGAGATTGGAGAAAATAGCAAAAGACACTAGCTTCTGAAGCTCTAATTTTCATAGTCTTTTTGGTTCCCAGGGGGCCATCTGTAATCAGGGACTAGCTGACACATGTTGTATTATCTTTGCTTCCCTCCTGACCTTTGTATCAGGGGCTGTGGAGAATAAACTTAGGAGGTGACTATTGTCTATTTGGTCCTGGAGACCCTACTAGCAATGAAGTCACAGCGATGGTCCACTCCCATGGAGATATTTGAGTGCAGAAAGAAGTGAGTAAGAGAATCTGATCCTCTGAGAGTATGTCTTCATGGTACAAAGCAGTGCCGTGAAGTGCCATAGCTGAATAAGTCTCCTCTGGAAGCAGCAAATCTGCATTCACACTACCCTCTGCCTAGGCTAGCATACCCTGCTTCTGAGCAAGCCAGATGTTATTATTACACTTCACTGCTGTCTACCAAGTAGGTGTACCTTGACTACAAGGAATAATCATGTATGGCATGATTACCTGTAATAGTAGGGGACTAGACTTCTGTTCCTATATTCCTATGACTCAGACAGCTACATGCCATCTATCACGGCAACAGGCTGAACTGCGTAACAGATTCCCCACTCCCTGCTGCCCAGTTCTTTCCACCATAGATCCCCCATTAGTTCTCCTCCAGTAAACTCCTTGCATGACAGGCCAGCTTCTGACACTTCACTGTAAGTGCAACCATATTATTCAATTTAACTTTATTTATATCTTTTGGTAGACTCTGGCACCTCCTTTCCTCAATGATATTAAAGATATCAGTGCAGCTTGCTTCTGGCACCTGTAAGAGAATTCTTGAGTGATTCTGTTTGCCTTTCCCATGACACAACACAGACAGTCTCCTCAAAACAAATCTACTTATTTATTTCTATAGTTACCAAGCAAGGTAACCTGCCACACACCTGAACACAGGTAGCACAGGTGCTCCCCAGGGACAAGTAGTAGTAGCACAAGGTGTGCCATTGCTACTTGTCCTTGGGGAAATGCACATTCCTGCTGGGACGTCACTAATCCTTTCTAATATATGCACCCACAAAGAGTCTGACTGTAATAAGATTGTGACTGAGATAATCAGCATCCCAGCTTCAGACAGTGCTGCTTTGATTGAATAGATGCGGTGTGCTGAATGTAGGAGCCCTGAATGTGTAACTGTGTCAATCAGGCATAATAATTTGGATGCTATTTGCTCTTGGTAAGGCTGGCAGGCTACTCAAAATGGTGCCTTTTATCCTCAGGACCGTCTGCATGATTTGAATGATTGATGAAACTCCATGAGAAGGTGCTAACAACCACTTGACATTACCCTTGTGCTTTTTTTCCCATGAGCCCCCTCTGGCATTTGCAGAGAACATGGTCTAGGTCTCTACTGTTTGTTAATAGTATTAGAACTGTGACAAGCATGACACAAATAGATCTCCACAAATAGGTCATGAACCCCATCCCAGCTTACAAAATTGGTATAAAAACATGTTAACTTATTCATATAAGTCATAACTTGCAATTAAACAATAAAAAACTTTAAACGCTTTAGCTGTGAACACAGTTGACTTATGTTAATACGTGTTTTTATTGCTTTTTTCCCCATCCTTCTTCCCTTACTCCTACATAATGATTGCCCCATTTGCTGTTCATCTTAATTTATATCTACAGCTCCTCTGTAACTGTGCAGCACCTAGCACAATGGGACTTTGCTTAGAGATTGCAATTAGGATTACAATTTTAGTACTACTAATAGTGAAAGGGATACATTTAATGGACTATTAAATAGAGAAAAGCTGCTCATTTCTATGTGCAATGCTATTATCATGTTATTGCCTAAACCTGGAAAAGCCTTAATGGTATGCTAATCCTGTAGATCTATTTCACTATTAAATACTGATGTAAAAATTCTAACTACAGTTCTAGTTAATAGGCTTCATAAAACACTATCTTTTTTATAAACAGAGATCATCCTGGGTTCATTAAGAATAGACACTTGACAGACAAGATACTAAGCGTGTTAGGAATGTTCCACTGTGGCTACTTACAGAATATGTCCTGGACAATTTAATCTCAAGAAGGAGAGAAGGTCTTTGGTAAGATGAAATGGGCAGTTTTGACCTCACTGAGAACAGACCCATAATTCATTAAATAGGTAGAAGCTCTTTACTGATCTCTGCAAACTGCAATGTGAACGAATGAGTAGGTCTAACTCATTTGCACTCTGGTACCTCTCTGGAATATTAATCTGTCATCTAAAATAATCATCAAAGAGAAAATAACAATATTCTTGGGCAGGACTGTAGTAAATCTGTATCTGCAAGAATTAAAAGAAGAGGCAAGATTAGAGTCAAACACAGGATGAAACACTGCAATATTAATTAATACAGATCACTGAGTCACAGTCTAGATGATAAGCAAATATCCCAATGGCTAAAAATTGAAATGCAAATCAGAGCTGCCTAAATATTTCAAATGACTCATTTTAATTAATGAATTAGTTCAAATGACTAATGACCTTTTCTAATTTGGATTTAAAAAAAAAAAACTTGTTGCACCTGTCAGTTCTTTTTTATTTTTCACTTTCATTAAAAATAAAAATTTTGCCCTTTAAAATATTAATACTTGTATTACAAATACTGTAAAGCCTTTATCCAAAAGGCTAACAACACTTGTTTACTGAGACCCCTATTTTCTGGGGGGAAAAATATGAAACGGATGGTTTTGCTATGAATTGCTCATTGAATTACTTTCAAACTTATTGGCCAAAGCTAGCTACTTAATTTCAAGTTAAATGATCTATAAATATTGATATATATTTTTGAAGGTGTCAGGGAAAGATGTCTTAAACCTGATAAAAAGGGAAAACAAAAACACAAAAAAGTTGAAATTGGGAAATGCCAAATGAAATCCACAATCTCACTTGATAGGTAAGTGCTTAATATAAGTAATTTGAAGATATGATTTGCTTATACATAGAGAATGGTATTTAGTTTAAAATGACTGGTTGAGCTCTTCAGTAAATTCTCAGACAGTTCTTGGCATTCTGGTGAACAGCTTGACTCTGCTGACTCTCATCCACTGTAGCCATATGACATGACTCAATCCTCATCCGAATTATGTTTGTTACTTTTGACAGAAATACATGAAATGGCATATAGTGTGGGGTGCTGGGATAATGGTATCTTTTAGGTACAATGCTACTGTGCTGTAAAATGCTCTGTAAACTGACAGAAGTATTTTTTCTAATTCTGCTATGCATTACAATAGCAATGATCAACAGCAGCTACTCTCTGAGAGGTCACCATGGTTATATATATGCCCATAATGTCATGGCAGTTAACCAGCTTCTCTTTTTAACTGTGCATGAATCATTTTACCCTGTCTAGTAATGTTTCTCTTTGTTCTTGAATATACAGTCCATATTGCATTATAGAGGCGCAGAGTAACTAAGTGGTTAATCAATCTTGCTATGGGTGCTTAGGTGAGAGTACTGGAGGAGATCCACAGTCAACCCAGTTGCATATGCTTGTTTAGTCTGGTGAGTCAGAGGCAGCTAGATTCAACTGCTGGCCATATGTGGCTTAGCCATGGTAGGACAATGGACTTCCAAAACTGACTGCACAACAAGGAAAAGAGACATGCATCACACATAGATGTACAAGATCAGCCTGGACTGCTGCACAAGAGTCTTTCCCCTCTAGCTGTTAGCATGCAAACTGGTGGGAAAATGCTGAGAAGATGAAACTGCAGACTCCTAGCAGTGTGCATTGCCCTCAAAAGTGGATTATATGGGTAGTGGGTGAGGGCCCCTCAGTCCAGTATCCCCACAGTAGTCTTGCAGAACTAAAAGAGCACCATGCTAACTTTCCTTTCCTTTAAAGGTAATAGCAAGAACCAGCACATTTCCTAAGATGTATTATCAGGTCCAGCATAAATGTACAGGCAGCAGAGGCAGCTGTCCAGGGCACCAAATTATAGCGGATGGCAAAAACAGTGCTCTGGGCAGGAAGGCAGTACACCAGCACTCTGGGTGGATAGGCCTCTCACACACTTGGCCAGGTCCAGGCTCAGCATGGTGCCACCACCATAAGCTCCTCCCAGAATGAAAAGGGAGGCAGCAAATTTTGTTTGCCATGGGCAACAAAAATTCTTAAGCTGGCCCTGCATATTATGCCAGGCCCAGCTCATCTGTTGTCTTCTACAATGGCCAGGCTCTTCAGCCCTATTCAAAGTCTGCACTTTAATTTGGAGAACATCAGAAGGGATAATGACAGCCCAAACCAATTTGACTGCAACACTGAAAGAGTTAAATACATTAGTAGTTAGTTGTTTTTCTATCGAGTGAATAGCATATTTTAATAACTCTGCATAAAAATAGCATCTAATGCCAGAAAGGATAATAGAAGTTAAAGTGGTTTCTTTGTTTCTACTGGAATTAATTTCTTTGACCACTGTGTTATTATAGTGATTTGTTTTTCTTCCACTCTTGCTGTGTTCTGGTGCTAACATTGCTGAGGAAATATCTTCTGTACACATATAATGAGCAGGCTCCAATTTTCCTGTAATGTGACATTTACCATTATTTTTTTCCCTTTGCCAAATGATAATAGGCAAGTTTATATATTTATAGAAGGTTGAATGGAATATTTATGGGCCACTAACTAAAAAAATCCCTTAGTTTTAACCCTCACATCCATTCTCCTTGCTCCTTTCTCTCCAGTAACCATTATTGTTGTAACAGGGCAATATATTATATTCTTCTATTTTTAATACAGTGATGCCTAAATGCTATGACTGAGATCAGGACTTCATTGTGCTACCCCAACAAGCTTACAGGTCAGTGAGGAAAAGCCATTCAAGACCCCCTGACTAGAAGCTGAAGTTCAGACTGGAAATAAAGTGCTCATTTTTAAGTATAAGGGTGATCGACCATTGAAACAAACTATGAAGTGGTGCATTCTATATCTCTTCAAGTCAAAGCTGGATGGGATCAGTAAAGAAGTACAGAGGTATAATTTGATGGCCTGCACCTGTACAAGTCATATTAGGTATGTAATAGAGCCTTCTAGCCTTAAAATCTCTGAATATGAATCTGTCTGAGTAGACAAGACTGACACTGGAAGGAAAAAACAAACAACATTCCTGTTTTTCAGATAGGAGCCAGAGCAGGTTAGTACCTTAAAAACGAACTGGTTGAAAGAGGCATATGTAGGAGTCTATTCAACTTGAACAGACAGGCAGCTGATTTCATGGGCAGATTGCAGAGCTGGCTGCCATTTTTGTGGGCTTATCACAGCAGCTGCATACCCCATTCCTGATTGGCCAAGGGGCTCCAGTGGCTGCGCTCCCTGCCACTGACTAGTGGAGAGGGGTGGGGCTGCATGACAGGCAGCCCTCTCAGCCAATCAGTGGCAAGGGGTGGAGAACCAGCCATCTTGCCTCCTCCCCATGTGCTGGTAGCCTCCTTCCTCATTTTCCCCCAGCAGACTGCATGGCCACAATTTTAGTAGGTCCCTAGGCATAAGCTTTCATCAGCAACAGCCTACATAATTAAATGCTGCATCATAGCATTTGTCATAGCATATTCTCTTCTTCTTCTTCTCATGCCCTTGTCATAAACTAGATGTTTTTTCTGGAATTGTGCACAAGCAATGGGTCTTTCCATTGCTGCAGCAAGGTCCTCCTTTATGCAGGTCTTACCAGGGAGTTGACAAACAAGGAGGTGCTCCATGGTCTGCACTTCACCACACTCACATGTATTCATGCCATTAGAGTAGCCCCATTTGATCATGTTTATTTTTGATCATCCAGTTTTTGTGCACAGGCAATTCAGGCATTGCCATGTTGACCAAGTTGAGAAGGTCCTTGTGGAGTTCCAGGTCCATTTCAAGGCACCAGATTGCACAAAAGCTTTCCTTCCATGACCTCGCTTGCTTCCTGTCAGCTGTCATACCCAAGGGTGCAACACTAGTAACAAAACTCCTTCATCCTTTAAGCTGTTTGGTTACTTCTGTGTGACCATAGAGTGGATGCCTGGGATTTTCCATCTGCCATCTTTCTTTTTGACTTGCTACTATTTTCCTGATATTAGGTGGTACAGTGCCAACCAGTAAGTACACATTATCCTTTGGTGTTGGCTTTAGATAACCTGATATTTCATGGCATCTGTCATTTAGAACTGGGTCTAGTTTCTTGGTATAAACTAATTATTCCCATACTGGACATGCATGCTCTGTAATGGAGTAACACAAAGCAATAGTAATGGTTCATAATGTAGCTGGGTTTGCTCCCCACTTTGAGGTGACCAACTTTTGAGGTATGTTGTTATAGGCACCTGTTGGAGCAAAATTTTAAGTATAGGTGCTGCCAATGCATGAACTCAGTTTGACTGAGAGTGGAAAATTCCATACAGGGCCTGGACTACCCTTTCTATGACCTCAGGAGCTGTCAATCAGCCCTGACCCACTTTCAGCTCTGAGCAGACTCAGTT
>NW_017728906.1:182245505-182246896 GCF_001723895.1 Crocodylus porosus | reverse complement strand
GAACTGGAGACTGAGTGGATAAAAAACTGCCCATGGAGCAGTGGGAATCGCCAGGCAACTGAGCTGAGTGATGTGTGGGATCATCTAAACTACCACCAAGCTGTAAATCCAGCAGGGGAGACTATGAGCGGGTGTCTGTCCCTCTGGGGAGATGACGGGGAAGGAAAAGCTATCCGGCTCACCCCGGGAGCTCTGGGCTGTGTTTTAAAAGATCCTAGGGCTGTGTATCGCCCGAAGGGAGACACTGGATCTTTAGCTGTATTAAAGAAAAAAGCTCTGGCCATGGCTAAATCCCATCCAGACCGGGAATTTGCAAAGTGCATACAGTATATGAAAAAAGGGGGTGAGGATACTCCTCCCAACGAATTTAATTGTCCGAGCCTTACGTGTGGGTCAAGGGGGCACGAGCTCCTGGTTAAATTGCGAGAGAATTTGGAGAAGAATGGGAGGAAAATAAAGTGAACAGGAGAAAAGTGGAAGAAAGGCTGCATAATAAACATTTTATTCAGAGAGTACGTAGCCTTACTAAGGGAGGTTACAGACACCAGAGCACAGCTTATCTCCACAACAAAAGCCACCAGCAAAATTATAGCTGAGAGGCCATTACAACATGGCGCCGGCCATGTGGTGAGAGTGCCAGAAAGCATGCTGACGCCACAGTGTCCAGCTCCGCCCATACCCAGCCCATCTCACGTTAAGGCACCGCCTACGATCCTGCCCACCTGGGATCCGCCCCCCACCACAGCGCCACCCGCTGAAATTACGTTGCCACCCCCATACGTCAGCCAGCGCCCCCTGGAGGATGCACGAGAAAAGTGCAATCACATTCGCAGCTCGGAAAGAAACAATGTAGCTCAAGACTTGGAACCAGATGTGATAAGTGAAACAAGTAACCAAATGGGCAATGATAAAGGCGGGAGTATAGAAACCACTAGTGGAACCATGGAAAAGAATATGGAACCTGTAATTACGTTCGCATATCTGATAGCTGTACAGAAGTATACTATGGGACCTAATGGACAGCAGCAAACGACCACAACCACCAGGTCTAGAACAAGATCGGAAATGAATGAACTCAAAAAGGAAACTAGTATTAAAAATGAGGAGACTCCTATAGCCTGGCTAGGAAGGCTAGTGGCTGAAGCTGGGAGTGAGTTAATAGACAGGGAAGAAGCCTTGCAACTGGTTAGGAATGCAGCCTGGAGCCGAGCAAAGGTGGTGGATCCAATCCCCGTGTTAGCAAATCATTATTGGCCCATTCCTTTGCCAGCACTTGCAGTGGAGGCATTACAACGAAAAGTTCATGCATGGCATGAAGGAATAGTAAATAAAACCAGTGCCACTGCATTGATACATGCTGTTATTGGAGCATCCTATGCTCTTTGGAATCC
>NW_017728906.1:182243833-182245106 GCF_001723895.1 Crocodylus porosus | reverse complement strand
TTACCTCCGACCAGTTGAAAATAAAACTTACCATCAGACTTATCAGAGGGAAGTAAATAGAAGTCCCCCACAAACAAGAATGAATCATCAACCACAAAATTCACCGCAAAAAAATCCCAGGAATTCCTCAAGCTATCCATTATTTCAACACACACCACTGGAAAGAGCCATATTTGCTTTCTTGATGGAGAAGTCAGGTCTGTCAAAGGAGCAATTGCAGTTACTCGGAGGGGAGGGACAACGGACTTAACCAAGACATTGGGCTTCAAGGAGAAAGGGAAGCCAAAAAATGAGTAAGCGCTGTCGGCGGGAGTCCAACGACCGGCAGCTACGCCAACTTGGTGAAACAAGACGGCGAACGGACAACGGACCCAAACAAAGAAATGACCCTTGAAACGATTATACAGAATCCGAAGAATTACAAAAGGTTGAAGGTAGAACAAGGAGTAGAGATAGATTATCAGAAGGGAGAAGCGTCAGGAGACGATGGCATTAACGATATGGAAAAAGAGGGATCACGGGTTTTAAGAGAAGAAGGTGATGTAGCGATAAATCACTCGGAAAATTTCAGTGATGACCCATGGCCATATTCAGTGGTAAAAATTCGAGATCCGGAGGAACCAACTAAATTAGTCCCCACGAAGTTTTTGTTAGACACAGGGGCACAGGTGAATGTAATACGAGCAATGATTCCACATATTAGGATGAGTCGGGTAATGCGAGTGCAAGGGTTGAACACAGCCACCCTAACGAATAGGGTAAAGATCTTGGTAGAACGATACAAGAAGAGTCTAGGTGCAGTATTGGGAAGCATGAATATCTTAGGAGTCCCCGGAATAAAGATGTTGAACTTAAAGGGAAAAGTGCTGGAGGCATTACCCATAAACATTATTGCAACTCACGAAAGACATAAACCCAAGTTGAAGATCCTTTCTTCCTGGAGGTATAACCCTATTCCCACAAAGGACAAGCTTAGGGAGCCGTTGGAGAAAGTATTGAAACACTTGGAAGATCAAGGGTCTATTACCGCTATCTCAGCGAGCACAAGATTATCCCCAGGTTGAGGCATAGCGAAACCAGGAAAGCCATCAGAAGTCAGGTTAGTCGTGGACTACAGGGAGGTGAATAAACGTTGTACTGAACTGACACAACCCACTTCATGCAACTTGGTTCAAAGTTTGAGAGAGATGGCCGAATACCAGGCAGAGAAATGGCTGGGAACTACTTTGGATCTGAAGGACATGTTTTTTTCAATTCCCATCCAGGATGACGA
>NW_017728906.1:182201040-182243582 GCF_001723895.1 Crocodylus porosus | reverse complement strand
AAATTAAATTGGCTGAGACACTACATCTTACCTGAACATTTGCCAGTATTATCAAGAATCCAGCAACAGATCAGGGACAAATCAAGAGGAAGAGTACCATGGACGGGAAGAGACACAAAAACTTTGGAGAAACTATTAAATACCGTTGAAAAGACTTCTCTGAGCGCGATAAATTTTTCAACTCCTATGATAGTAACCGTGGGATTCTCAGATGAGCACCTATTCTCCACTGTAAAGGACTCTAATGGGAATCTAATATATACTGCACATAAGACTGAACCTCGTGGGCCAACAGACCCCTTTGTTGTTCTTGTTATTCGTAAGTTTGCAGACTGTAACTGAAGACATTGTTTTCCTACGCACCTAAGCGTAAGTCAAATAAATTTCCAACTTGTTTAAGAAACCGCTACGCTTCCCGTGCCTCAGTTCTCCATAGCCAAAAGAACCCGGCCTGTTTCCGTGCCTAACTGCCACCCCAGCCACCATGACACTGGGGTTTGGTTCCCCAACCCGGGACAGCACCGACTTCCCCTTTCATCTTCTCTACATGTACCTTGAATTTAAGTGTTCGGTCCAGTGTAATCCCGAAGTACACAGGGTTTGGATGATTAGTCAATGGGATTCCACCTCAGATGATGTTTATTTTCTGATTGGTTTCTCTGTGACATAGGGGAAAGGCTGGGACCTGTGTCTTGGTTGGGTTTGTGTGAAGCTGGTTCTTTTTGTAATAAACTGAGAAGTTGCTCAGTGCACATCAGTCTGTTCTTGACAGGGGCAAAGTCCTTTTGCTATGTCAGAGCATCTGACAAAATAGTGTTGTCCTGGCTTCTACCCCTGCTTATGCCTGATTTCTGCATAGCAGAAACACAGCAAACTATGCTCTCTATTTATAGATAAGGCAAAGGAGGCCTAAATGACTAGCTCAAGTGAATACAAACATTTTGGAGCAAAGCTTGGAATTGAACTTAAGTTTCCTCAGTCCTACAGGACTATCTTTCCTCTAAGAATAATCTGTGTGAAGAAATTCTTTAAAATATGTTATTGTGAAACATTCTCCTTTGACCTTTCAAGTTTTTATATTTAGTACATATTTTAAAGGTACTTCAGTACACCTTCTAGAAAGAAGCTGGTGGTATTTTATTTATATAGGTAAATCCATGGTTTTCATCCGTGGGATATGTGGACATGAGGAGTATAGTAGCCCATGATGCAGAAGAAATGAAGCCCTAATTAGTGTATATATGGCTGAAACTTAGGGCATGCCTACTAGGCAATATCACTGTGCTAGGTAGTGATGCCCTCAGTCAAGCTACGGTGATTTATTTTGAACCAAAAGCAATGCAGCCATATTCACATGGCACTGTGCTGAGCTCCTTAGCACTGCCACACTATGGGACTAAAAGGACTAAAAAGGAAATTTGGAGAATGGAACAAATTCAAGAAGACCAGCTGCCAATCTGTCCGTCACCATCCTCTTACCTTTCAAGTCTCCCCAGCCAGTATAGGTGAGAATACATGGTTATGTACAGACATTATACTTAGATCGACCTAACTAAGATTAGGTTGATTTTAAGTGCCAAGCAGTACATATGTTCACAGAGCTTAGACTGGGCAAAGTATGACTGGCCCAATCTAACTTAGTTATAGGTGCGCTAAGTAGATCAGGCTAACCCAAGCTCAATCTGACCAAATTTGTCTACACATTCTATGTTGTACTGTCATGGTAGCCACACAAACTTTATTTGCAAGCAAATAAAAGGTCAGGCTTTAGATCTGTTTCTGCCTCTTAAAAGTAGTCAACCTGAAAGATTACCTGTAATCCAGATAACATAATGCAGTTTTTATGTCTGAATAGGCCACTGCCTGGCCCAATATGTCTGCCTGGAAAATATTCCCTTAGTGTTTGTCTTTCTGCAGTTTTGGTCACTGACAGTTATTGCCATATCAGTACTACTTGACTTCTTCCAGGGACGTTGAGAGATCATTCATTATCCCCTTTATAAGCACTAGCACCCAGTGTTCATTCTTTTTACAGGAATGAGTCTCCCAATTTGCTGCCTATAAAGGAAACTGAATTGTCCCTGGTGTAGAATTTTTCCCACTGTTACAGATCTGTTTAGAATATATGCTGGAGGGCAAAGCTTGGAAATCCAGCAGCCACATGCCTAAATGTTGGCCTTTATCCCTGCTGTCATTTGCAGACATACAAATGCTGGCCAGCAAATAAGCTGACACCCTCTGGGTAAGTACTGGCATTGGAAATATCACAAGTGGGAAACAGTGTTGTTGAACAGGACATGAAGCTGAAATCTACAGACTCATTCATTCATTTTTTCATGCTGTATTTCTTATATGAACACAAGAACCCTGGGCAGTCCTATTATTCTTGCTATCATACTGCCTGCTGCTCCTCTAAACCATTTAGTGAGTTGCTAGAACCACTCCCTGTAGGCACAAAGCTGATCTCCGCTGACCCTAATTGGCTTACAGTCTGGCAGGATCCCAGCATAACATGCTATAGTACAGAACACAGATCACAGCATAATGCGGTGCTTCTGTTACCTTACGTATCGTTGTAGTGATGATCAATAATTCAATTAAAATTAAAATTCTCTTGTTTTTGGTACTGTACAGATCCATAAGAAGAAATCAGAAGCATTTGGTCTAATTGAAGACAATGCACTGAGTGTTATAAAAAGGACAGAAATAGGTATCAAAGGCAAGAGCGACATTAGTAGAATCATGTGGTTATCCCTATGTGCACATTTTGATCCTGAATCTTTTGAAGCCTTTTTTATTACCATAAACTGTTGTTTATTTACTACACAATTTGCCATAACAGTAACTCAACACAGGCATGAATTATTCTGGCGAGCATTCAGTCAACCAGATCTTGACTAGAGCAGTCAGCAATTTTTCAAAGCAACAGGGTTTTTTGGGGAGGAGGGAGGTTTGTCAGAAAATTCCAATTAATTAAAAAACAGTTATTTTTACAAAAATATATCCGTTCTGACAAAAATATTTCCAGATCATGGATTTTATGGCTGGAAGCATAAAATACCCTTCTGGCATGGGACAGGCCAAGGTTCTTGTTCTGCTCTGGCTGATTCAGTATTTGAGCCTGGGTCTTACAAATCAAAGTGTAACCCAGCCATGGGGCCATTGACTATTCGAGGATGTCTCTTGCTCTACTGTGTGTGTGTTGGTAGGGGGTGGGGGGCGGGGGGGAGGAGACAGAAGGAAAATCCATACAAGAACCCCTGACTGGAATCAGAAGCTCTCATTTTCACAGAAACATAGAATGAAATCTACTTTTTTTTTCAAAATGAAAATGTTTCCTAGCCAGCCCCAGTATGAGTACTGGCCTTGCTAAATCACTCAGGGAGTGAATCCCATGAGCTTTGTAGGTAAAAGCAAAGAACTACAAGGGAGTGAAGAATGAGCAAGGTGACACTATGGAAATTCTGAGTGAGGTGGAAGGAGAGGAGAGCAGCATCTGTCACATAATATTGATCTATAGCTGTTGACCCAGTAACCCAATTTGCCTTGTATTCTGTTCACAAAGCCAAATAATGCTGGTTTACACTTGCAAAAATTAACTGAGCGTTACTTATTTCTGCTGTTTTAGTCAAGGGCTTTCATTTCAGAGCAGAATAATGTGGCTTTTATTTTAATTCATTTCAAACCTATCTTTGAGGGCCTGCTTCATTTACAGTAAGCCACTTAACACCTCTTGGCAGTATGCAGAGCTGTGGATGAGAGAAGCTCCCAGTGTGTAAATAAAGTAATGGTTGGGAATTCTGACCTTGAACGGCACATTCTTATCCTTTTTTTGTGTGTACTTTGCCCTCACAACTGGATCCATCATTTAATTATACTGAGAGGTCAGAAAACAGCAACTCTCCCTTTGTGCTATTGAAAACTATTGAAGAATCTGAATGAACAGTGAAAAAGGCCTCATTTTTAAAATATGTTTTCAAGATAAAAAACTTTTTTACAAGACGGGTTAACAACGAAAAATATGAAAACTAAGTATGCTGAAAAAATCAGGTCTAAACAATTGTATGAAGGCACCCCAAATTAGTGGAAGCTTTTTAATTCAATTTCCCTCTATTTCTTCCCAATCTGTAAAATGATCATTTTAAAAAGGAAGATTCATTAACATTTCTAAATCAATATCATTTTATCTTGACAACCAAATAGAAAAGTCAAAAAGAGTAATCCTATCTTCAGGTCCAGTAGTAAATACCATGTTGTAAATAAAGCATTGAGAAACATAGTAAACAATGGAAAGAAGCCAAAATATTGAATATTGCTCATTACATGAGTAGAAAGGTGATTAGCCATGTTAGTCCAGGATCAGGCACAAGGTAGAAGGTAAATAGTAATGTAGCAGCATTTGACAAATTAGGCTGTTGCCAATGAAAGTTCATGGGATGCTGAACCAGGTAGTCTCTAAAGTGCCACCCTACTTTACCTTCTATTCATTTTGCACCATTCATCCTTTCTATTGTTAGGGGTAGTGGGTTAATGATACTATGTGAACATGCAATTAAAGACTCTCAATGTCCATAATCCCTATGGACAAAGGGGCTGAAAAAAGTGGTGAATAAGCAATCTTAATTCTGCAGTTTCCCAACTTTTGAATACTTGGCTTTACAATCTTAATGTTCTTCTGAGGTCATCATGAAGGGTAAGATGTAGACTGGTGTGCACAAAACAGGCAACATACTAATAATTTAGCTTTTATTAAATTATACTTATTCTATAAAAATACAGTACAATAAGACAAGTTTTGATGCAAAACCATCTTTTTCAGAATACTTTTTTCATCCCTCATAAAACATGAAGCTGTATAGTTAGATATTAAACATGTATTGCTGCAATTTATCCTTTAATCTCAGCGTAGCATAATTTTGAGATTATTATGGCCCCAAGTATTGCATCTCAAAAATAAATTCTAAACACTGAAATGCAATTGATTTAACTCTATTGATTACATGGTACAAAATGTGTTCAGTTAGCTTTTAATGGGATAAGATACAGTTAAAGCAGATTTCATATTATTTTATTGCATAGTATATTTATATATACATTAGGCAGTTGGTACTCTTTAATTTGTAGCTATAGTTAATACATTATGGTATAAATAACTTGTCATTTGATGTATAATGAGAAAAACTTTGAATTTCTATGATGTTTGTATTTTAAAGGCTTCCTACAGTGCTTACCACCACCGAACTTTTACCATCCTTTGATAGGCATAACAACTAGTAAGGTAGGAAGCAGATCAGCGATTGACCCATAGTAACCTAGAAGATTTATGAAAGAGCTAAGAGGACGAAGGTAAAGGAATATCATAGAAATATAGGATTGGAGGAATATGCAAAAGATCATCTAATTCCTTCCACTGCATGAAGTATACATAGACCATATCCAACCAAATATTTGCTTAACCTGGAAATTTGAAAAACTCCAATGAAAGGGATTTCTCAGTGCTGAAGTAATCATTTTCAGTCTTTAACCATCTTATTAATGAAAACATTTTTTCTAATATAACTTAAATTTAGGTATGAATGCAGCAAAATGAAATAATTATGTCTTATCCTTTTCATAGTAGACAGTGGACATGTCTACTTGTTCATTAATGAGCAGTGGTTACTGCACATTTATTTAGTACTTGTACAACCAACTACTAAATAACCATGTAGTAACAAGAGTTACAGCAAGCAGTGCTGGTGAACAGCTTTTTAGTGACGTTACTGCACAGCAGCCTAATAATACTGCATAGTAGCATATCAGCACTGTCAGTGCTGTGATGCACTACTGCGCAGTGTTATTAGGCTTTTCCCAGTTAGTGTGTCATATAGACATGCTCACTGAGAACAATTAATATCTGTCCCCTTTATAACAACCTGATATATGCCTCTTCTAAGCAAACCCAGTTCTTTCACCCTTATCCATATAAGCCTTCTTTTTTAATCCTCTTATCTTTCTGGCTTTCTCCCCTAAACCTCTGAACTTTGTATACATCTATCATAAAGTTTGACATCCAGAGCAGGTCATAGTACTCTAGCTAAGGACGTAACCACAGTGACTAAATGGAATAATTACCTTCATGTATGATACTTCTGTTAATAGACTCCAAAATCTTATTTGCCTTTTTGCAGTAGTTTTACATCCTTAACTAATATGCAGCCTCTGGTTCCTTATATCCAACACATCTTTTTTAACAGTTGCCTACCCAAATATTCCTCATTTTGCACATGCATTTTGTATTCTATCAAGGTTACTTCATACCATCCTCCAAAATTCTTTCTTTCCCTCCAGGTTGGCATTTATCATCCATAAAGTTGATAATATGTTCTTATTTCCATCATCCAAATCGTTCATTAAATTATTCATTAAAACAGTGAATCACTGTGGATGTAGGACAGTCTTGATGCCCTCTCAGTTTGATACTGAATTGCTGGTAACTACTGTTTGGATGCATCTACACATGCACTTTACTGAACATTAGACTAATCTAATGTGCAATAAAGAGTCACCATCTACACATGCATGGCATTTAGTGCATAGTAGATTTAATGTAAAGTGTCACTGGGTAGATCTGTCAGATACAAGTACTACCCAATAGTGCTTTACATTACTACTCTTAAACACATATATAGACAGTAACATGGGTGCAAATTTCTCCAAGTCACCTGTGCTAGCAGGGTTAAATCCTTACCTGTGCCAGCAGAGCTAAATCCTTACCTGCCTGAGGGTACAACCCAGACCCCAGGACCTTGCTAGTTGGAGCCTGCCCTTTGAGTCCATGCTGGATAGAGCTTCCCCCCTGTGCAATGTATCCCACTGCTGGGGGCACATGTCACCCAGCACCAGCACCTGGACCTCAGGACTGGCCCTGCCTCTGCATTGGGAACCGGGCCCCACTGCCATGGGCACCTAAGACCCATGCTACCACCCAAACCCTGGGCCTGATCCCCCAAGGGTCCTCCTGCTGCTGTCATGTTGGGATCCCATCTGATGACACACAGGGCCAGGGCCCCAACTGGACCCCACAAGAGCCCATGGACCTCATTGCTGTCCGGGGGAGATGTTGACATCCAGTGGCAGGTCAGCTCAGCAATGAGGGCCAATGGCCCTTATATACATGGCCTCATATACATGGCCATGGCTGAGCAAACACCAGGACTCTGAACAGCAGTTCCATGTCTGGAGGTCCAAAGGTGGGTGGCCACCTGTGGAAGGGCCCACCCAAGCAACTTACCATGGTCCCTGGCCACTTGACCCTCGAACTGAGGGCAGGTGGCACACAGCCCTTCTCTACAGTGCATGTTCTTTCTGAAATGTTACAAAATCACACAAAGAGCCCCTCTGTGCTTTCTCTGAAGAACCAGCTGCTAGACACAGGAAATAACCACCTGTTGCCAACAGAGATGGGGCCCAAAGGATTCCACCACCATATGCAGGCACAGTACACATGAACCAGCTCTATCAGCATGAGAGCCAGGGCCATTCAGCTCTCTTCAAGCATCTGGTCACCACCTCAGAGAAGTGGCTCAAGGAACAACAAAAACTGGGAGGTGACCCAGGTGTACCTCACCCTCCAGCAGAAGCAGATTGACCTCTAAGAGAGACACCTCACCTTCCTGTTGAATCTGAATCACGATGCAGGAGGAGCAGCACCATAGGTGGAAGGAGAAAAAAATTGGGGGAGGGGCTGAGCACATGTGCACTTGCCCATCCCCCCAGTGGGAAAATCTGCAGGGGGAGACGAAAGGGCCATGGGGTAGGGAGAGGGAGTGGGGCTGAAACTGGGATGGGGCAAGGATCACGAAGGAGCAGAGCCAAGCCAGGATTGGGGCTGAGGCCTGCTACCCCTAGGCAGCAGCCCCTCACCCATGTCCAGGGTCATTGCCTGGCGCCAGTGCTCCCCACGCCAATGAATCTGCCATCCCCCAGTTCTGCAGCGGCCTCAGCTGCCTCCCTACACTGGCCCTGGCTGCACATCACCCAGGGGGGCCCGGAGCTGGGGGCAGGAGCGGAGACAGCCTTCACTGCACTGCCAGGCTGGAGGGGATGGAGACCCCTGGACCCCCATGCCCACCCTGCCCTGAGTTGGGGTGGGGGGTAGGACAAAGCTGCAGCTTGTCTGGGGAATGCAGGGAGGGGGCTGCTGTTCCTGCCACTGCACATTTCCTGGGAGGCATGAGGGGTGTGTGCCCCCAGATCTGTGTGGGGCAGAGCAGGCTGTAATGGGGTGGGTGGTGATGGCACTGGGATGGAGGTCAGGGAGCCATGGCTAATATTGGGGTGGCTGCAGCTGTCACCCATAGACCCCTTCCAGTGTGAGAGCCACAGCCCCAGTCCCAACTTGCAGTGGTAGCCTGTCCAGACCCACACAGATCCAGGGGCATGCATCTGCCCCTCCCCTAGCCCAAGACCTGGGCCCATTCCCTCCCCACCCCTGCTGCAACTGCCAGAAACCCTCAGCTGGGATACCTTCCAGCCTACCACTGCCCCACATTTGGGTGGGGCTAAGCCCTATTATCATTGAGGATAACCAGCATGTTCTAGACACTGTACTGGCCCTGGAGGTCACTTGTGTGCTGCCTGGCACCCAGAACCTTGCCCCAGCCCTGGTGCACCCCTGGTAGCTGCCTGTGGGCCCAGTGTTGTAGCAAGGGGTGACAGCAGGGTGACCACCCCAGGTACCAAAGCAAAGGAGCGCCAACAGGTACTGCCTAGCCAGGGCAGGGTACAGGACAGAGCTTCAGTGGTATGAGGATGGGGGAAGGGCAGCTCCATAGGTGGTGGAAGGCTGGAGCTAATGGGGCTCAGCCCCCTCCTCAAACACAATGCAGTGGGTAGGGTCACAAGGCAGCTCAGCTGTGGGCTCCAAACAGCTTCAGCAAGGGTGGGGAAGGGTGTGCATGCAGGCAGGATCACAGCCCACCATGTGGACCACTGGCTGCCCAGCATGGCAAGAAAGTATTAGTAAATTCTGTGAAGGGAATGTGGCTGGGCAAGGCACAGATTGACACCCCCATTGTGAAGGAGGGAGTGGGGCAGAGGAAGGGGAAGGGGCTGAAGTAAATCAGGTCCTGGCTGGGCCGGGTGGTGGGACAACCGTAGCCTGGGCAGCTTGTTCACATGTGCGGGTGGTTTCACACTACTATACACACCCAGGTGGAGGCCTGGGAGGCACGTACCCCCCTGATCTGTGCACAGGGTGGAAGTCGCTGCGCTCTGCATCCCACTTCAGCTGCCCCAGGATTAGTGCTATGCCACATGCCTGCCGCAGTTGAGTTGTGCCATGCCTCCTGCCCACCCAGTGAAGGGACACACATAATATTACACAGCTCCGAATGCAGCAGCAGCAGAGCATAGAGCCCAGCACACAGCTGCAGCTGCCTCCACCCCACAGACAGATTGGGGAGGCATGTGCTTCCTGGGCCTCCACTAGGGTGTGCATAGAAGTGGGAGCCCCCCCAAGTCCCTGGATGAGCTGCCTGGGCTCCAACTGTCCCACCACCTGGCCCAGCTGGGGCCCCATTCACCCTAGCCCCTTCTCCTGCCTGTACCCCACTCCCTCCTTCACTGCTGGTGCCTTGATCTGCTTCCCCTACCCACAGCCCTTTTCCATTCCACTGCCCCTTCCCCCACAGACTTGCCTGCTGGGTGGGAGGTTGGGGAGGGCATCCGTGCACACATGTGCATGTGCACTCAATCCCCCAAATAATTTTTGCTTCTCTGCTAATGGGTGGCTCCTGCTGTTGCATGCACTCCTGGGCAAGCATGGAGGGCTATCTTCCCCTCAGATCTATGCCCAGAACAAGGGCGGGCTGCCACTGCATGCTTTGCCCCAGGCACTAAACTTCATTGCTGTGGTATTGTGCATACCTATATCAAGCTCCCCAGTGGGCGGTCTGCATTGTAGCCTCAGGCAGGTAAGGATTTAGTGCTGCTGGTACAGGTAAGGATTTAACCCTGCTGGCACAGGTGGAGGAGGTCAGCACCAATTTCAGCAACCAGGACCCCCTGCTCCAGCCCCTGATCCTGGCCCCCAGCCACCTGGCTCCTTCCCTGGGCCATTGCCCAACTCTTGCCCCATTTCTATGAGGCCTCTGAGCTGGAGCTGGCTGTGGTGGGGCCAGTTCCCCATGCAGGCCCTGTGGTCCTGGCCCCATACAGGAGGAAGGTGAGTGAACTCAGCAGATGGGGCAGCACCCATGCTCACCTCCAGGCCAGTCCCCAACCTGCCAAGTTCAACACAGCATCCAAAGTCACGCTGCCAAAGAGTGTGGCTTGCACAGGGCCTGAGGGGGTGGAGGCATCATTGATGCCACTACCACAGGTAGCACTCCCAGTGCCAAGTATTCTTGGCATGCCATACATCCTCTACATACATCCTCTAGCCTTGTGAAAGAGCTCCCTCTGGGGCTCACAGATGTTGTGCAGTGTGCAGGCTGTGGTAATAACCCAAGGGATGTTGGTCTTGGTGAACTTGAGGTGAGCAATCTGGCAGAATGCCACCTTCATCTCTCCCCAAAAACTCTGCTCTGTGACAATTTGGTTAGCATGGGCCTTACAGGGGGTATACACCCTACCCTGTCTCTTTAGGTAACCTGAGATGGATACATTCCTGAGGGAGGGGGGAAACCTGCTTCCTCTGCCTACATGACTGGCATCACATACCTGTGTGAGAGGCTTGGGCTCCCTAGTGTTTTAGAGACTCTGCCAGTCTTCCTGGCAACCAGTGACGCATTTCAAATTGGTTGGCTGGCAGCCAACAGGTGCTGGCCTCTATTGGGTGAGGTAAATGAGGTCATAAGAGCTATAGAAGTTAAGGACTGTCCAGGAGGAGGGGCAGCAGCCATAATGACAACTCAGAAAGAAGAGCTGGACCATCTGAAACTTGCTGTCTCTGGAAACTCATGATCAATGAACTGCCTGCCTCCAGAGGGAATCTCCACCTGCTTCTGGATGATACTTGTAAGTAAGCTACCTGAGATCTAACTAGATATATAGCTTACAGTAACTCAGATGCATGATCAAAGGCTACCCCAGCCACCCTGGTTGCTCTATGGGATTTCACTGATATTGCTTTATTCTGTACCCTATTCCAAACCTACCTGTTGTAACAAATGAAGTTTTCCTTTTGTGCCTAACATGGGAGACTTATTGGGAGTGGGTCTAGCTTATGCCTTTGGTTCCCCTTGAGTCGGCTGACTAAGGGAGACCGCTATTTGTGCTTCAGACTGAGGGAAGTATTCCAAGTTCTTGAAGTGAGTCAACTACCCTCGAGGGCTATTAGGCCTGTGTTTCCAAGGGGGCACAATGCCAGGATAAGGCCAGTCCCTGGGTGGTGGCAACATTACCCCAAGGCTAGCGGGCATACTCCAGGAAGGGGGTTGGCTAGACGTGAGGTGACCCCAGGGAGGTCGGGCACAGTGAGGTGGGTGACTTAGTGCAGGAGCACCCCCTACTGGTCCACCACAGGCAGTGCACCAGCATCCCTTGAGGGATGCTTAAAAGCTAGGCGACTATGGCATTGATGAATCGCAAATTGGCTTAGGGGCCATGCCCAGAGAGTGGTGGTGGATGGGACCTGGAGGGATGTGGGCAGTAGAGTCCCCCAGGGCTCAGCCCTCGGGCCCGTACCATTCAATTTCTTTATTAGCAATATGTACAAGGGCGTGAAAAGCACCCTGTTCATATTTGCTGATGACACCAAGTTCTAGGGTGATGTGAGCACGTTAGAAGGAAGGGACAGAATACAATTGGACCTGGACAGGTTACAGGGGTGGGCAAATGAGAGTAGGATGGAATTCAATACTGACAAATGCAGAGTACTGCACTTGGGCAATAAGAACCAGCAGCATACCTATAGGCTGAGGAACTCCCTTCTCATCAGCACAATGACAGAAAGGGATCTTGGAGTCATTATCAATTCCAACATAAACATGGGCTGCCAATGTGGGGACACAGTCAGTAAGGCTAACTGCACCTTGTCATGCATCCACAGATGCATCTCGAGCAGGCCCAAGGAGGTGATCCCCCCCCCACCCCATATCACACTGGTCAGGCTGCAGTTGGAGTACTGCATCCAGTTCTGGGTGCTGCACTTTAGGATGGATGTGGCCAGGTTCAAGAGGGTCCAGAGGAGGGCCACTCACATGATCAGGGGGCAGCATGGCAGACCCTACAAGGAAAGGCCAAGGGACCTGAACCTGTTCAGCCTTCACAAGAGAAGGCTGAGATGGGATCTGGTGGCCATCTATAAATTTACCAGGGGGACCAGCGGGGAATGGGAGAGACCCTGTTCCCCTGAGCACCTCCTGGAGTAACAAGGAATAACGGACATAAGTTGTTTGAGAGTAGGTTCAGGCTGGACCTTAGAAGGTCAGGGTGGCTAGGATCTGGCGCCAACTTCCAAGGGAAGTGGTGCTGGCTCCTACCTTAGGGTTCTTTAAGACGAGGCTTGATAATTACGTAGCTGGGGTCATATGAACCCAGTATTCACTCCTGCCCAGAGCAGGGGTTCGGACTTGATGATCTGCTCAGGTCCCTTCCGACCCTACATCTATGATTCTATGATTCTATGAGGAAGCTGAGGGCACACTTGACCAGTACGTAGTTCTGGCCCAGGCTCCTGTTGAAGTGTGCCCGGCATGGGTTGAGGTGGCTGGTGTAGGGGCACACAAGCCATGGAGGTAGTCCAGGGTGTCTGGTGAGGAGGGCTGGGTTGGTCACATTACCCAGCTGCAAGTCCAGGAATCCTGGCATGAAGTGGCCACTGTCCACCAGGTCTGGCAAAGCAAAGTTCCAGAAAATCCAGGCATCATGGGTGCTGCCAGCCCAGCTACCACAGATTTTGGTAAAGGCCCCCTGATAGTCCACCACGGCCTGCATCCTGATGGAGTGGAAGCCCCACTGGCTGTAGTAGAGGTGGTCCAGTACACCCAGGGTAGGCAGATGACAGGGATGTCCAGGGCCCCAATGCATTGTGGGAAGCCAAGTGCTCAGACACCAGGGAGTTGGTGGCCCAGAGTACAGTGTTGGTCAGCATGTCCTGCAGACCTTGAGGGCAGCCTCCCCAGTGGTTTCCTTACCCACCCCAAACAGGTGGATGACATAGAACAGGCTGGTGGGCATGGCAAGCTTCATGAAGGAGATGGCCATGCAGGTCTCAAAGTGGGGAGGTGGGGAGTGCACAGTGGTGGGCTGGGGTGTGGGCCAGCTTTCTGGGCTAAGAATGTGGGCTGGGTCATCCAGAGGAAATCCAGCCACTGGTTGTCATTCCAGGTGCATAGAATGATACAAAGCCACCAGTCCCATCTGGCAAGGCAGGCTAAGAGCTCCAGAAGCTCATGGACCATGGCCACAGTGCAGTAAATTCAAGCATATAAATTATATGTGTAGATACACTCTTTGAATACTGTTTTCAATCAGTTGTGCACCTCTTACACATCATTTTATCTAGACTTAGTTCGCTTATGAGAATGTCATATGGGATTGTGTCAAAAGCTATACCAAAGTCAAAATATTTCATATTTATTGCTTCTCCTCCTTTCCAATCAGTCAGTTGCTCTCAGGGAAAAAGAGATTAACTTAATGTGATTTTTTCTTGAGAAATTCATGTGGCTTTATTGTATTACCTTATACTTTACAGTTATTTAATCATTGTTCTAGTATGTTTTCAGTATCAAAGCTAGGTGACATGTTTTTTCTTGTTCACTCTCCCACTTTTCCCTTCCTCCACGTTGGGACTTCCCACATCCTGCATGAAATTTTGATAACGATCACTAATTGTTCACAGATTACTTCAATTATTTCTAAAGTATTTGATGGTGAATTTTATCAAGTCCTATCCTATTTAATACTTATCTAATACACTTTAACTCGTTCTTTCCTTATTTTGGTCTGTGTTTCTAACTACTGGCTGCTAATATGGCATTAAGCCGTTATTTACAAATTAACATCTCCATGACGAGATTTTCAAAGGTTACTATATTAGGCTTTAAAATCCATATTATAGAAAATGTCTGATTTTTATAATTTCTGACCACCTAAAATCTCCCACTGAGATAACTGTTTTTTCACAACTTCGCAGTTGGGCACCCATCTGATTTTCAGAAATTATTAACCTAAAATCAGCCTCTTGTTTTCTTAAGAATTTTGTCCTCTGATTCCCAGTATTGTATGTTAGCTACAAGATCAGCTTTCTGTCTAACAGAGCATCATAAGCTCTATTAGTTAAAGCTCGTTATGATCATTTTAATGAGATGCCATAAAATGTCAAACATCAGAAGTGGATCAAATACTGTGTGTGTAATTGAAAAAAAGCATGAAAGATTTGTGACAAACCAACTTGCCCAGTGTGTTAAGGATACTGATATCAATTATTTCCATTCAGTATCTGTTATCTGAATGTAACTCCACATTCCAAGATCAGTCCTTTCATCAATAAAAAGGGGCATTTAAAGTAGCTGAATAAAGTTCATATGGAATGCCAACCTCCTGCCCTGTATAAAGGCTCTGGAGGCAGCAGAACAGTTATCTATCCTCACTGATATAAGGAAAAAGATGGGGCATTTCATGGGTCAGGAATGACTAGTATAGGGAAGGGCATGAGCATAATGAAACAGAACTGAGCTAAACCCATCTGTCACTGGTTTATATCCCTCAGGCAAGACAGACTTTTCTTCTTCTAGGCCTGAACTAGTGGGGTTACAAGCTACTATATTGCAGGGTGTCTGAGTAGGGCTCAACACTACAAGCCGAGATATGCTTAGGATTACGTCTGTCTTATTAAAGTTTACCAGCCACCCATATGACCACCTAACAAGCGAAGGTAAACTCTCTCTTGACTTGGTATGGTGACCTATACAGTAGTTTACTTCTAGATCGGAGTGCTCTACCTCCAGCCTGCGGGCCAAATCTGGCCCACAGAGTCATGGCATCTGGGCCAGAGGGCTCTACATGGGTCAGGAAAGTGGACAGTGGAGGAGAAGTGGCAACTAATACTGCCACCCATCCCCTTCTTCCAAAATCCTAAGCCCCACACAGCCATAATGGGGTCAGACCACATCCCCTTCCCCCCACATGGACTGTTTGGAGTTGGGCCATGCTTCCTCCCCCCACATGGCTGTATGGGCCCAGGGTGTTCCCCTACCTACCTCTGCATGACCAAATCAGACCCTTCCATACATGTCCTACATCATGAATCAGGCCCACTGCCTGGATCTAGCCTGCAGACAGACTGGGTACTCAGCAAAAAGGTTGAGTATGACTAGATTAGAAAAAAAATAGACTTGTGTAACAGGGAGCCAGAGGCTCCCGTTACTCCAAGGTAGTAGCCACAGCAGAGAGATCCCCAGGTTGTGGGGATTGCTGGGTGAGTAGCCAAGCAATAAGACGGTAGGACAGAGCCCTGCTAAGGCAGCAGAAGTAGCAGTTGTAAGTTGTCCTGGAAGCTAGCTGTCAGGCCCTAATTGGCTAGGGAATTACCTGACTGGAAGGGGCACACCTTTGAGGCATATAAACCCAGGATGTGAGCCAGGGCAGGCAGTCTGTTTCTGCAAGCAGCAGCAGCAGAAAGAGCTTTGCAGTAGGATGGCTGCAGAAGCGTGACTAGCTAATACCTGAGCTGCCCTGGGAACTTCAAGCATGATATCCATAGCCTTCAGGGAAGTAAGACCCAGTATGGGATGGGAGTTTTGTTGTACTACCAGTGAGCAATGGGTGTTTATGTTTGTGCCCCAGAGTGGGGAGGTAGTTTTAGTTGCAGCCAGTGAGCTTGTATTTTAGTTCAAGGATTAAACTGGCAGACTGGGAGTGGGTATAAGAAGTGATGAGGAGACAACTGAGAGATGCCTGAGGATGCATTGTGGTTTAGCCCACAGTGGGGTGCTTGAGGGGCATTCTGGTCCCCAAGGAGCACATGTGGTTTGAGCCCTGCCAAGGGCTGGGCTCAAGAGGCAGATAGGCAGAGCCTGGACTAGGAAAGCCAATAAAGGCAGCCTGAAACTGGGAAGGCTATGGCCAGAGGCCCAGAGCCCAAGAGGGGTGAGAGCCAAGAGCCAGAGCCCCAGAGGGGTGAGACAGGGGCTGGAGTCCAGAATCCAGGTCCAATATAGTGGGCCTAGGCTAAAGGGTCCAGCCAGTGGAAAGGGAAGGAGGCTGAGAAGTCTAAGACCCCACAGACTGATAGCAGACAAGGGCTCACTCTGAGACCCTGGGCAGCCTCCCTTTCCCCCAGCAAAATAATACCATCAAGGCATGGCAGGTAAGATAGCAAAAAGGGAATCTGGAGAGCCAGAGGAAGGCAGGAGTTGTGAGGTCACCAAGGGCATCATGGCCACCCCCACATCTGGGGCTCAAACCTACTGCAGCAGGGGTGGGCAATCATTTGGGCCTCAGGGCTACATAGAGAAGTTTGATGAGCTGTTGTGGGTCGGGTCAGCACCCCCTCCCCACAACACCTCACCAAAATTCCCCATGTGTCTTCAGGTGGGTAGGGAGCAGTGTTCAGGAGCAGGAAAAGCATGATCCGCTCCCTGCACACCCTTCCTTGTGGGTGTGGAAGGTGGCTGGGGGGAGGGCATGGGGTTGTGTGGAGAGTGGGATGCGTGGAGGGGGGCCTGCCTTGGAGCCATCCAGGGAGCGAAGGAGTGGGAGGCAGGGGGTACAAGCAGCAGAGCTTGTCTGGTCAGTAGCTACCCTGCAGTGCTCCATGTGCAGCAGAGCCTTGTGGCTCCAGTACCATGCTCCCATCCACACCTGCAGGCCCTGACCCCAGCCCGGCCCTGGCCCCAGCCCCAGCCCAGGCCCTAGACAGCATGCAGTTTTTGGAGGGCTGTTCCCAGCACATCTGCAGCCAGTTGATCTTGCATTGTCACCGGGAGCTGAGGAGATCATAGCAGCACCTCACCAGCTGTAGCCACAGCAGGAACATCTGCACGGGAAGCTGCACACTAGCCAGGGCATGGGCCAGCAGGGCTGTTCTGCTTCCTTTGCCTCCAGCTGTGATGGTGGCTGCTGCTGCTGCTGCTGCTGCTGCTCCTGCACCTGTGGTGCCACTGTGGTTGGGCAGGTGGGAAACTTCAGCCTGGCAGCTCCTGCCCAGTGCATGGAACTCTGGCTCTAGCTTCTGGCTGCCTTGCACCCACTCCACCTACCCGACACGATGAGCAGGCACCTGCGGGTGGCTAGAAGGCAGCCAAGGAGCTAAAGCTGGAACTCCATGCACTGGGCAGGAGCCACCTGACTGAAGCTTCCTGCCCACCCAGCATGGCACAGCAGGAGCAGCAGCCACAGCTGGATGCGAGGGGAGCAGAACAGCCCCCAGTTCCAGCCCTGGCCCCAACCAGCATTCAGCTTCTGATGGGGCAGTTCCTAGTACGGCTGCAGCTGGCAGGGTACTGCTGTGCTCTCCTTGCCTCCAGCAGCTGATCCTCCTCCCATTCTTCCTCCTGCTGTGCTGCTCTGGGTAGCCAGACAGGGAAGTTTCAGCCTGGCTACTCTCGCTGGAGGTGAAGGGAGCAAAGGAGCATCCAGCCAGATGCAGCCACATGGGGAGCAGTCCCTCCAGAAGCTGTGTGCTGGCCAGGGCTAGGGCTGGCAGGAGTGCAGCGTGGGCTGCCCCAGTGGGAGCAGGTGGAGCTCATTGCAGAGCAGTGAGCATTGTGGAGGATTGTGGGGGCAGCTGCAAGCCAGATCCAGCCAATTGGTTAGCCAAATCCACCCTGCTGGCCATATTTTGCCCACCACTGTGCTACAACTTGTCAATGGAAAGTTTGCTGGCTGCTGAGAAGTAGAGCATTATCCCATGCATTGGTTATTGCATGGACTTAAAAAGGCCATTGGGTGCACAATAGTGAATAAATATTACAGTGATTACTTTTCAACTCATGGGCTGTCACCCTGTTGTCAAAGATGGGTCAAAATACGAATGGCATATAAATGATACTTATAATCTAAGTTAAAGATCTGTATATAAATATTTTTTGAGTGTTTGTGTAAGTGCCTTCCTCTCTATTCCCCTGATTCTATTATTATTCCCTGGATTTTTATAATATTATCTATACAATAAAGAGCTTTTAAGTAATCTAAACTTAGTCTTTGAGCTTATCTGGAAGAGTTACTAACAAAGCTGAAAGAAAAATCCCTAAACTATGGTGAAACAGAGCCAAAGCAAGACAGAGCGAGAGAGCGAGCAAGAGAGAGATCTGCTTTACTGGACCAAATGTATATTCATAAGAGTTTAGACAAGCCCCAAAGCTGCTGTTATGGATTGTGCTCTAAGCTGCATTGCACTATCAAAACAGTATGCCCAGAAACAAAATGTTCTAGAGAACCCTACTGCTGGAAACCAAATCCCTTTGGGTATCTTTACACACTCTGGGGTGGTGGAGTTCGGGCACTTTAATTAGAGTGGCTTTTGAGGGCTACGGTACTAAAGCACCCGCAGCAGCTCATGCATTCAGCATCTGTGCCTGAAAATGGTGGCAGGAGCACTTTAACTAATGCTCATTTGATGAGCTGTAATTACAGTGCATTGTAGCAGGCGTCCCACACAACTACAGGCACCCCTTGAGAGTAGCTGGGCAACAATTTGGAAGATCCAAATTGAAGGGTTAAGCATCCAAGTCCCACCAAATTCTCCTTGTGTATCTACCCAGATAGGCCTTCTCACGTAAGAGACACAGTCACTGTGTGATGGGTGATTAACTGTTAAATCCTAATTTTAAAAAATCATAATCTGATTATCTTAATTGTAGACTGGTCAAAACTACTCCATTAAAGTATGCTGTTTCTAGTTTCTCTATGGCAATTAATACTAAACAGAAACTCGCACAACACAACAGTTTAACAGAAAAGCATTTGTCCAGTTCTCCAAACCTTTGGGAAAAAAGTAGATCTATGCTCTTCCCATTGTACCAACTCTTCTTCAAAATCTACAGTCCCTTGGTTCCCTTTCATTTTATAAATGAAAGCCTGGAGTCTCCTCATTTAAGACCAAACTCCTGCAAAGTGCAGCTTGTGCTAATACTCGTTTCGTCGCCTCTTCTTGCTACTCCCCTGCAGCTCTGTAAATTTTTTTAAATTATATTTTAATAACCGTTTGCTTAGGAATTGCAACAGTTTTACAAATCCTTGCCATGGACACATCAGAAAGAAAATGTTGATCATTACAGCACTTAGCTTATCTTCTCTTGTTTAGAGAAACATTAGGCTGTCCTATAATAGCCAAATCTCTCTAGTCCACACATCCTTTTTTCTGCAGGCTGTTTTCACATTACAGGGTGAACCTCTTTAGCCCACCCAGGATGCATTTCTTCTATTCTTTTATTAATTTAAAGTGGAGCTACTTGTTCAGTTCACATTTATCAAAACAGGTGCATCTATGAAGCATTAAAACTGAAAAAAAAAACTGGACAGGAATGCTATATTTTGGGTTTGTTTTTGTAGGTGATTATACTTTGTGAATTTTGAATGAATGGTAACCACATATCCAAGTATGCATCTTCTGTCTATTTCATTAGGCAACATAACTGATGTATTCTTTTTTCCATGGCAACAACATCCCGTATTTTTTGGAACCATTCCTCTAGTTCTGGGCTTCTTTCTCTTCCCACTGAGAAACTATCAGTAGGCTGGCAGGTACTAGAAGATGAGCAGTTAACTCTTTGCTCCTTTGAATGTGACCACTTCTGCTATGGAGCTGCAGGAGCATTACCAAAAAGCCGTTTCAAAACAGAGGAACATCCCAGTTAGCAGGAGATAGTCAAGATTTTATAATATTCTATATTTATAATATATTATGATATGCCAGGTAAATTATGCATTATGCTTCCTAACATTTTTTGAAGCAGAGCATTCAAGAGTGTATTTAGGCTCACCCTGCTGACTGAGATTATGTTTTCATCCATATTAGCTTCCAAGGTTTTTGATGCTCACATAGTTGCAAGTGGTACTCTGCAATGGAGTTGTGCCTATTTACACCAACAGAAACTTTTTTATTTGTTTGAAAGTGGGAGTTGTGGGAAATAAAAATGTATATAGAAAAACTTTGCTACTGACCAGCAAAATCTTGATCAGGTGAGCAGATCAGATGGCTGTGACTTATTTTGAACCCTACTAACTCAGAGACTGATCATTAATATCTGAACTCACCCTAATAAGATGAATTCACTCATACTTTACTCCCTGATTCATCTGAACAATCAAATAAAAATTATAACCAAGGTGGCTTTGCTGTAGAACTTTTTTTCCATCTTGAATGTGATAGCGATAGAAGGTGATAGTACCCTGACAACCTTGTCCTGGATAAGTAGCAATGGAGCTATATCCAAAGTTCAGAAAGATATGAAGATAGAATCATTCAAAATGTCTTTATGGTGTTTCAGCCTGTCACCAGTTCCATTTGTTCAAATCAGTCACAGATTTGTAAAGAAAAAAATCTAAACTTAAATGAATACTGACAATTTCTTACATGTCTTAAGAAAGACACAAACAAAAGAATGATGAACTTGATTTGCAGGTGCTCTCACTTAAAATGTCTATGTTAATGAGACAATCCTACAGAAGTGTCAAGCTGCACAAAGTTTGGCATCTGCAAAATGAGCAGATGAGCATGAAACTCAATGAGAAACTTTGGTTACCACAATTGAATAAGTCTTGATAGAAATCAATGAACCTATTTATTTGCTTCAGTCTTTTCTCTCTCCTTTTTCTAACGAGGCTGGAAAGATTATAAGAGTCTTCAATTCAGATTAAAAAAAAAGAAAGTGTGCATGTGTGTGAA
Organism: Crocodylus porosus; assembly: GCF_001723895.1. Lineage (NCBI taxonomy): Eukaryota > Metazoa > Chordata > Crocodylia > Crocodylidae > Crocodylus > Crocodylus porosus. Next base: position 182,222,764 of record NW_017728906.1, on the reverse strand, counting down.
AGAGAAAGAGGGGGCAGGGAGAGAAAGGGAGAGAATAATAAGACTTGTGCAAAAGCTGAGGCTGCTCAATGCACCTATAACAAACACACTCCATATTGGCTCAAATATCTCAGCCTTGCTACTCTATGAACAGAGAGATGAGAGCTCCACTTACGTTCGGAGGAGCCCCATAGAATTGAGCAGTGTATCAGGGGCAGTGCATATTAGAAGAAAACAGCCCCACTACTACCTACTAAATTTAAAAAGAATAAATATCAAAGAGATATTTATTAGATCTCAAAAGACTGAATCTGCTGAAGTGGGGATTGGCAATACTTTATGAGCAGCAGACCATCACTTGCAACTTGGCCCCTGCCGCAGGCTGCCACTCCCCTCCTCAGCCTCCAAGCTGCCTGCTGCTGCCTTCACCACTCTCTGTTGCCTCGGCCACCTGCACCAAGTGCCACCAATTCCCATCCCCAACAGCAGCAGAGAGGGGCAAATTCAGTGGTGTGGGTAAACAGTGCCTGCAATAGAAGACAAGAGAGCAGCAGAGAGGGCCAGGAAGGGAGTGTTGGGGAGGGAGCTGGTGGCACAGCCCTGGGCAGAGAAGGAGGACGGAAAGGGTCAAGCTGTGTGCTACTGATCCCCCATGCTGCCATAGGCTGGATTGGACCTTTGTGGGCCAGATCCAATCACTTCATTGGCCAGATCCAGCCCACAGGCCATAGGTTGCTGACCAGTGTGCTAAAGCATACATCAATAGATTAAACAAACTGATTCATCAATTAAAAATATATATATAGTATTCACAGCACAATGGAAGGAATTTGAAGGCCCTCGACTCCATCTGTGTGGCATCTCATTTGACTGCACTACAAAAATGTCCTATGCTGAGTTGTCAGTGACCAGGTGTCTCAGATTATAGTTAACTGACCTGACTCACACCATTTTCATCCTGATCGTTTATTAAAACCAAATACACCAACAGATGAATCGAGCATTCCTCTGCCTGTCTCATCTGCAGGGCTAGAACCAACGGATGTTCTCACAGTATACACAGTGAATCAGTTTTCACATACAGTGCGTGGAAGAAGGTGATAGTACCCTGACAACCTTGTCCTATAGCTCAGTGACAAGAGCATTTAGGAAATGGAAAACTTAAGTTAATTTTCCTTGTTTCCCTGGAGGATTGAAGCCTATATCTCCAAGCATCTTATCACCCGCAAGTAGATGGAGGATGCTCTAATTCCTTCTCTCATGTTAAAATAGTTCAGTTTGCATGATGCCTCCAGTGTGGGGCTAGAGAGAGTATGATCCTAAAGCCTTGGTTAGGCCCTTCAAATGGGAACAGAGAGGCCTGGTTTCCTGTATTACTAAATACTTTCATATTAAACTTTCTGTAGAGCAAGGGCCCAACCATTATGCCAAGAATACAGGCTCAGGCTTCCACACTAACTTGGTCTGGCACATTGACTACCAATACAAATTAAATTTAATTTCATGAAAGGTGAACCAGCTTCAACTAGAGGGAATGAAAACTTCAGACTACCTTGCTGTCTTGTGGTTAGGGCAGTCTCCTAGGTTGTAAAAGAGGGGGATTCAAACCCTCTCAGGCTTATTATTAAGTTCCTGGAGGAAAGGCACATCCCTTCCTTTTAGAGAAGCTTTTATGAAGGTAGAAGAAGTCTTATGTGCCTCTTATTAGGAGAGGGCTCAGGTCTGTGAACCCTAGTGGGGAGGCACCTCCCTGCAGTCCAGAGCAACATGCTTGATTCCCAGAGCAAATTTAAGGAGCACATTTAAGTCAAAGCTTTAACCTCAAGGTTTTCTGTTGAGTCAGCTTTCTGCTCACTCGGTATGTGGGTAGCTTTGGAAATCATTCTGCAGCACCTCTCTCGCCTATGTACTCTGTGGAGGGACTTGCATGCTGCGGTGATGAGCATCTCAAAGTCAGGTGCTACTGTGTTCCCTGGTCTGACACTTCAGATCCCAGCAGATTCTTTGAATTGGATCTGTGATTTTATTTTTACTGACTAGAGTTATTCCAGCCTTCAGGTCCCCTTACCACGTCCTTCTCAGTTAATCTCCACTGTGCTCTTTAAAAAGGATAGTTGTTAGAAAGTACCCAGGCCATCTGTGCATAACCACATACGTAGTGATCAGAGAAGCATATTTGTCTTTAGTGAGAAGAAGGTGGTAAGGTTATTCTGACCACTGCACCATCACAGCTGTAAATGGCAAGACTAAGCACAGACAGGTAACTGCATGGAGAAAAATAGATCCTTATTTGTTTGGTTAAACAAAATAAACCTTGATCGATGCTGGCAAACAGTTAACTGCAGTGGTCCTAAGCAGCCACAAGGTGGCATGAGGCAGAGTGGCTTGAGATAAATCTTGATTTAAAAGCAAGTGAGTAAAATTATACAACTCTCCCACTGGATTTTTATTTTAAAGGAGAAGACTTTGGCTTAGTCAACAATTGTTGTGTGATGGTTATTGATTTGAATGGATGATTTTGTCTTAGGGCCAAGCCCTGTCAAAAGCAAATGCATGGGCTGCTTAAAGAAAGAGCTAGGAGCTTGCAGTGGCAAAGAGAAATATGCTAGCTGGCAGACTTAGCTAAAGAAATGAATAAAGATTGCAAAGACCTTGCAGGAAAATAACTTTTAGTTTTACAAATATATGGGTTGTGAAAAGAATGAAACAATTGCCTGCCATTAAGTCATCATTGTATGCATTCATCTTATGTTCTTTAGCAAAGGAAATATGCCTGAGGCCTTGGGATTAGAATAGAAAGTCCCAAAGGCAAGAGTTGAATAGCAGGGACAAGGCAATCTGGAGGAGTTTTAGTGTTCTATATTAAGAATAATCATCATCTTTCTTACGGAGCGATGATGCTTTAGTATAACCATATTGACAGACATTGCCTCAACCTGCTGTAATGAGGAACTGCATGCAGTTCTTCTGCAATCACTATGGAAATTTCTGCATATATAGCAAGTCTGTGTATCAGAAAAGATAATGTTTGCTTACCATATTCTTAGTATCACTTGCTGCAATTTCTGGTCTGACTATTAATGCAAGATGCTTGACATAAACATGTTGATATTTCTTTTGCTTTAAAACTATTCCATAGTAAAGATGTTTCTTGTCAGATGCATATACTCTTGAGACAATTTCATAAGTGGCTTAAGTAAAGACAGGCTTCAAGTTGTTTGTATTTTATAAAACTGTTTAAAGGATGCTCTCAGGTAACCTTGATGCACCCTCCATATCTAACTTTCATTTATACTCCAAAGACTTTGCATGATGTAAGAGTGATTTCCCTTTTTTCAGTACAGGTTTGTGTTTTTCATTGCATCACCCTTTGCCATACCTTGCATGATAGAGAATACCTGAAAGAACATTTAATAGCCAGGAAACCCAGGAGAAACACATCAAGGATAGTTTTAAAAGACAGCATGGAATGTCACCATATCATCACCAGGGATCTTGACTTTCTCTGATTTAAAAAAAAAAATCCCCAATTTTTGGTTTAAAAAACGTAACCCCAAATACACATTTTCTCACCACTAGAATTAATTCTGCTTGCACCTAGGAAAAGGTTGATCACTTCTGTAGCTCTTGAATTTGTTTTTTATGCAGGTATATATATAACTATCCCATGTCAAATTATGGATTTCAAGTACACCTTTTTAATGAGCTACAAGTATATAAACCCAGCCAAAATCTGCTTTAAATTAATTCCTGGCTTCCTGTACTCTTTTTTTTTTTACCCCTGTTCAAATTTCACTGTATTATTCACTATCTTAAAAAATTACTGTGTTGTTTATATTTGTATGAAATACATTGAAAATAAGTTCTCATCTCCTCAATCATCTTCATGTCCCCACATTTTTCGTAACTCTTTCTAGCAAGTGGCTGTTTGTATCTCTTTGCCTGTGATGTGCAAAACTTCATGTTGTCAATGAATGTTATGTATTGGAAATACAAAAGGTCTTGTCACCTTTTTAACTAACACTATGTCAAATGAATTTCACTCACTCCCCGTAAGACCACTTTTTACAGTTCAAAGATTTGCTAATTAGGCTGCCTTTGATACTTAGTTCAGTGCTCCACTGATTCTAATTGACAATCCATGAAACATTTGCTGTATTGTTTCGTCTTTTCTGTCTCATGCTGACTGATATCTGCAGCTCTGTCTGTAAAGATGTGTGTGCTGTTTCTTGAAAACTGAAAAATAAAACCAAGCATGAAAAGGCTTGGAGAGAGTTCTGGGTAGAATTTGTACAGAGAAACAGAGAAAGAGCAGCAGTAAATCTGAATTTGCTTAATACGATAAAATGTCTTTAGTTTCAGGAAAAAAGTGTAAGTGATTGTTTCATGATTCTTTATTCTTTTTCAAAGAATGTGTGAAAGGAAGCTTGTAAAAAATCAGGTGTTAGTAATGTCCTTGTTTAAATTAGAAATCAGGCAATGTTGGATTTGTATTCTTTTAATCTAATGAACAAAGATCCTGGTTTTCTCTGATAAAAAATTGGGGATTTTTTTATTAGAGAAAACCATGATCCTTGCTAATGAATTATAAATTGCTAGTCCTCTGAATCAAGTGTTTGTTCTTTCCTCTGTTTAGAACAGCCGTTCTCAGTCTTGTTAGACTCAAGGCACATGTCAGAAAGTGCCAGCTTTTAGCTTTCACTCATTTCTTGACTATGGAAAAAACAACAAAGCAATTCTTCTATTGCAAAGAACTCAGAAGGACCACAACAGATCAAGATATTTTTGTCACTACAGATTCCTATTTGAAATCTTTGGATTTATCACGTCTAGGTGTTTGCACATAAACAGTGATTTTATTGTGTGGCACCCTTAAAAGGATCTCATGTCTTTCCAGGGTGCTGAAGCACTGGTTTAGAATTTCCAATGGGATAATTGAAAACTTCTCCTTGGGAAATGTCAGCAGCCTCCTCACAAAAAAAGACACAGGTAATCTCAGTCTTCCTGTGTGGGGATTAACCAAGGTTTAAAAGGTGTTATTTTCGACCTTTCTTTAGGAGCACAACAAAGAAGGCTCTGTTTCATCCTTACCTCAATCAAATCTGTATTCTACCATGTAGCAGACAAATGTGGTGGGATCCATATTATACACTGTGGTGCCTCTACACAACATTTTGCAGTGCCATGTAAAGACACCAGAGCTAGCTCTGAAAGAGAATTCTCAGGCAATAGAAGTGGTATAGTCCCATCATCAGCATGAAACAGAATAGATTAACTCATGTGAAACACCAGGTAACATGGTTATATGGCTGCCATAGACCCCCATAAACATTCAAATTTACATATTAGGAGGGGGTACGAATGTTTTGGGTGCTTTTATTTTCAATTCATTGGAAAATGGGACAGCTTTTTACAAGTTTCCATAAACACCTCACCCTGTTTCAAGCAGCTACACACATGCTTGATTTTTTTCATTTTTTATTAAATAAATGAATTTAAATAGGGTTAGGGGTAGACTTTTCATGCAAATTCTTATGATCTGGAAGCTATCTTACATATTTTCATCAACTCACCAGCAAATATTAGAAATTATTATATTACTACCTTCTTCAACCCAGGAGCATTCCTGTCTATTACTTTATCACCCACTAGTGATTTTCTACTTCTGACAACTCCATGCTTTCTCCCATGATGTACAGCTGCTATGTTTTCCTTCTTCAAAGTCCTCTACTTACTGCAGTATCTCAGCTCTGCAGCTGACCTTTGTGTGTAGGTAAGCTGGTCTGTTCCCCTTTTCTGCCTGCCTTCTTTCTCTTGTTCTGCCTAGATCCTTGATTCCTGACATTCCCCTTCACTTTAACTCAGCTACTAAAAAGAAAAGAGAGATATACATAACAAACAGAAAACTCTTATTTCAGACCATACTATTAATTAACAGTGTAATATCCTCAACCCCAGCCAGGACAGAAATCTAGTATAACCCCTGGTTACCTACAACAGCAGAGAAATAACCCAATCTTGTGCCACATACAGAGTTTCAATTACACTTTGACCCTTGGGGGGGGGTCTTAGTGGGGTTTAACACTAAGTTAAACTGGTTCATTGATTAACAAGCCCACTTAAGTGAAAGTAATCAGATTGGACCCCCCCCATTATGATTTTTAAATCTTACGGGGGGGCCTTGTCTCTTATGGGGGTGTGAGCCCCCCTGAGCTCCCCTGTAATTTGGACCCTGACCATATATTACCTTTTGAGGGAATGAATTATTTCCACCATTGTTCTAACCAAGCACCCTGAGGCTCCTGTGTTGAATAGCATCTTTGTATTCAGCCGTAATTCAACCAGTTAATAATTGTGAGAAACACGTATCTAAAAACTAAAGCACTCTATAGCAGTCACTCCCTGTGGCAGACAGTACTGACTTGAAACATGCCATGCTGCCTTTTATGTACAGACTGAAAGCAGTGAATCTGGGTTCACATGGCATTGCACTCACACTAATTACACCTACTGTGAATCCACACGCTAAACCAGATGTGCTATTTAGTACCTTGTCAGGGGGTGCGTCTACACATGAAATTAATGCAAAGCAATAAACTCCAGTGCATATTCTGCTGGAGTTTATGGCTCCCAGGTGCTGCGTTCTCCACATCAACAATCTGTGGAATTAGTTGTGATGTGGGTTACTGAACCTTGTACAGTGTACAGTTTTTGTACAGGGAGTATATTTTGAGCTGCGTAGTAAAACACATGGTCATGCAAGAAAAGACCAATGATAAAGGATATGCCACACTCATGCTTCATTTGATTGCATAAGTTAACCACTGGCAGATGTCAGAATGTTCTACCTTGTTCATGCGCAGATTTGCTCAAGGGACCTAGAGGATTGTAAAGAGGAAAGAAAGGTCAGCTTCCTGAAGCATCAGACATTGATCCGTTAAAGAAAAGGGACACCAAAGATCATAAGTTCGATGAAGGAAGAGAGTAAATTGAGTTTTATTTCTGTTGGTCTCTTTCATCTTTCACATGCTTTCAGTGGCAGCTCTTATAATCCTTTGGGTGAGTCAGAGTGCTGCATACTGGAAACTCTTAAAATTTTCATGAATTGTGTCTAGCAACTACAATCTTGATTAGCACTTTCAGCCAAATAGAAGCCAGAGAACAGCTCAGTCCTTCAAAAAGGTAAAGACCTTGTCGCTGATGCATCAAAGTCTAACCCATGGATTTAACTTGAAACATGTGTTCCCACCATAAGCCATAAGGCTAATTGTGCTTATGGACCCTGGTAGATCACTGACAGGATGTTAAGCCTCCAGCCCAACTGAGTGAGCATGAATACCTAATTCTCAGCTCTCTCACTTCTGGGAATAATTTTCTCCATGTAATGACTGACATATCAGAAGTGTGTGAAATCTTGCACACTGTACTCTTTTTGTATGTACAGGAAATATTAAAATAATTTGATAGCTTAAAAGGTTCCACTCTTGTGGTTTTTTTAATTAAATTGGCTTTGCCTTCCTACTGGAGGTTGAACAATACAGGCCAAACTCTGAACCTCAGGTCCCTGGATCTGGAATTTTATCTCTCTTTTTTTTTTTTTTACAGTTAAGATTCAAATGTTGAAAAGATTATAGTACACATGAAGCAAGATGTTGGGAGAACAGCTGTTCTCAGAGTTTTCTGGCACAAGATAGCAAATGCTTCACAAAAATAGCTGATCTTGAGGTGCCCCACATTCAAAATAATAGACGTCTGTCAAGGTCAAATCTGTTATAGGATGTGTATCACCTGGGGATATAATCTCACTGGAACTACTTGCATAACCATAGCACCATCAAACCTAGACCCAAAATGTAACTCTAAGCCTAATTCCATCCTTGACTTTCATTTTAATCTAAACCTATTCAAAACTGATTTTTGCCTCTATAGTCAATCTGTGCTTTAGCAACTACTATTGAGAAAATTAAGACTATGCATAAAAGGGGAGAATACTGAGAGTCTATAAAGAGTATACATTCCCACCTATAGACAATTTAACATTTCATAATTGGAATTAGGATCTATATTACTTGCCACTGGGGATCGACATGCATTTTTGCAGATTTCATTTTAATGTATGAAATAAGTTTCTTTTTCTCTGAAATTCAAATAAGCTATGTAACTTCAGCTGTACCATGTGATGTAAACCAAAGGAAAAAGATGCTTTGAAGTCTTAATCATAACTGTATACCAGTGACTGTAAATAGAACTGTTCATGGGCCTTCGTGCAAACTTTTATGCTGGTATTATTTTCTATAGGTGTCTGGTCACAGGGGATTTTTTTTTGTTTATCTGTTTCTTTTTTGCTTTTCAGTTTTGAATACGCCCAGAACTGTAGAGTGAAATATAACTAAATTTAGTATTTGGTTTTGGATCAAAAGGAATTGAGAGCCATTAAGCTCCCACTGGTTTCCAATCAGAACAAATATTTGGCCCAGGCTTGCTCACCTTTATGAACTGAGCTTGCATTTCAAATTATTAGGCATGTAGAAACCATGATAATAGCTGCTATAAATACTAGGCTAAATGAAGTGGCTTGTAATAAAATGCCACAACCAACAAATATTCCCATATATTAGATGCAGTGCCTTGAAAAAAATGAAATATGTATAGAGCAACCACTCCCTCTCTGACCTCATTATGCTCACGCTCCAGGGAGATCTACATTACACCTTTAAAAGGCAAACTTGTGAACAAAAAATCATAAGATGGCTGGACACTGCGAACCAAGGGCTAAATACTGATGTTGGTTTTATGGCACTTTACCTGACTTCTGAATTATTTCCACATATGAAAGTGAGAATGGCCCTCCTCTCTTTTGCTAGGCCTTGTTCTCCCAATAATCAGCTTTTTTTTTCTTCTACTAGTCGTGTGTCTGCTACCCCTGGGAATTTCTCTCCCCAGCTCCCACTGCTTTTGTTTCTTTTTTTCTTTTACTATGCTCTGCCTGGCTCCTTGTAATCAGACTGAAGAAGAATATCTTGCATTGGAAAGCTTGTCTAACTTTATTCCAACTACATGGTTGGTTAAAAAAAATAATCACCTTACAAAATCCTTGCCTTTTGCATAATTTCTGGACCATCACATCTACAACATCACTCTTATGGTATATATACTAATACGATATTTAATCTTTTCAGCAGAATCATTCTTTAAATAAGAGAATCAGTCTGATGATATATTAGTGCCTGTTCTGCTACAAAAGGCTTTTCTCCAGTAAATCCATAGTTCAGCCTAATTGTATACAATTACCTTTTCCTGTTGGTTCAGTCTGTTACAATATCTCTTGCCAGCAACACCTAAGTTTAAAAACCTGATCTTTTCATCTGCTCATCTGTTAAAATGTATTTCAACTAATTTCTTCTGCTTTTAAGTTTCTAGGCAACTACCACAAGTCTTGTGGAATCATTTTCACCTTTGCGAAGTGAATGTAAATCATGGTAATGCCAACCGGTAGTATCTTTCCCTCGCCTCATCTTAGTTGATTCAGGTGTAAATGAGTACACAATCCTAAAGCTAATCCTAAAGATCAGTTCTTGTGTTTTCTATATTAATATAGTAAAGTGTGGCTCCATTGACTTTGATAGGTGTATGTCGATCTAGCCAGCTGAGGACTTGACTACATAATCAACAAGAAACACGCTGTAAGCAATACAATTTTTAGTACAATCCATGCATGTCTCATTTCAAATATGGCTTTACAGGTTTCAGTAGAAAGCTTGCATCATGTTAACTAGTCAATTTAAATGATGCTGAAAATCATATCAGTTTTCTATGTTGTCCTCCCTTTTTTTTTACATCTAACTGTCTTAGGAGTCTCTCTGTGCATTTAAAAAAGGGAATATGATGCTTGCAGTAGCATAATTAAAGGTGAGCAAGAGAGGCACCTACCCCAGGTGCCAAGTTAGGCGGGGAACTGCAATTTCCCGCTACCCTACAAAGTCTACACACCCCAGTGGCATACCCATTCCAGGAACTCTAGTAGCTGATGAAGCTTTAAGAGCAGCAACTGGGATGGGCAAAATATATGGTGGCAACAGCTCAAGAAAGTGCTGCTTAAGAGCTCCTGGCATGGGTAAGACTACTGCCCTCCCCTGCTCTGCTCTCAGAAGCACAAACTCTCCTCCCCACTCTCAGAACCCAACCAAACATAAGACACAGCGTCCACAAAAGAAGCAAGAACAAAGTTTGAACATCTATATACATCTCACATCCTTGTTTAGGCTTATTACACTACAGTAATCTAAGCAGAAGATAAGGCAGAGGGACACCTTAGAGTCAAACTGGTTCAGAGAAGAATGAGCTTTTATAGGTGAGGTATCTCAAATGAATAACATAACAAGGAACATGGAAAAGAAAGTCATGCAGTTGCCTTTTAACTTCTTTTGTTATACAACCTTGTTTAAGGGTCCAAAATCACATTTATTAAAGCACCCAATAGATTCCCTCCAGTACTCAATTACATTACTAAGTTATAAAATGTATATAAAAATAAATGCTACAGGATATCTTCAGTCATATTAAGAAGCAACCCATGGGAACTCATCATGTATATGTTTAAAAAGAAACAAGATGGTATTAGAGGTCTTCCATTTCTTAATTGTGGCTTTACTTTTGATTTTTTATGAAAATATTATGCACCAAAGTTGGTGGCACACAAAACCTCCATAGAACAATCACTAGAATAAAGAGACAAATGGTGGCAAGAGAACTTGAGGAATGGAAGGCAGGACTTCAAACTTCTCCTTTTGGTGTCTATGTGAAAGAAAAGAAATAAAATGATTGTACATTCCCTTGTAAAAATTGAAATAATTTTATTAAATGACCAAAGAATGCTTTGTAAAGTAAATGCTCAAATAAGTTATACCAATTAGAAAATGTCAGACAGATTCACTCTTTTCTCTCTTAAAAGTAAAAAAGATAATGTTCTAGGTGCTGGGGATATAAACTTTCTGTGTAGAGAGTTAGTTATAGGACTCTGTGAAAAAATTAATCACTTTTTAAATAAGTTTGATCTAGTCCTCAGTGGACAGGTGTACTTTTCACAGAAAATCACATAATAGTTGGTATTCCTTGATGATTTCCTGACTCCTCTGCTGAGAAGTACAACAGACTGAATAGGGATAGAGGTCAAACTAGCTCTCATCTCTAGCAGTGTTGGGACATGGCTGGAAAACAGAAAAATAGTGTAGGAGAATTGCACTGCCAGGGTGCATGCTTGTCTAAAATGAAGTCTGAAAATGCTCTGTAAAGAGATATTGGGACTTCACAACCACAGATGTAAATTGCAAGATAAAACTGATTCCTATTTCTCTGAGAATTTCTGAACTCAGTCCAAAGAAAAATTGCATCATTTCTAATCTCAGCTGCAGCTTTAAGCAGTGAGCTAGTAACATTTTGGGGGAAGTTGTTTCAGAGTTGAAAAGCCACTTGAAAAAGAATAAGTATGGTTTGATGATATGGCACTAGTCAGAGATCTGAGTTCAACTGCCTGCTCCCACATTGACTTCCTATTTATCTCAGAAAAATCATTTTAGCACCACAAAGCCTCCAACTAACCCTGTAGGTACCCAAATTTCCTTTATGCCTACATTTCTGTCAGTGGGAGTATATACACAGCCACATAAGAAATGTAAACTGGTTACATATCTTGGTCCTAAGCTCCACCATAATTCATAAAATAGGCATGGCCTCATCTGATCAGTATATCTGCTCAGACCACATGGTAGTACCTGCAAAAGGCTTGATTTACAAAGGTTAGGGTATTCATATAGGTATTTTGAGTTGCAATAGAACTTGTCAATCCTGGAAATTGGCTTTGTCAACCATCTTTGGACTCACAAATAAGGCAGTCATGGACTACAAAGCTAGGGACAGACATGCAAAAAACTAAGCTTGAATTGATTCAATCTTTACAGGTTAGTGTAACCTGGCTAGGCTGGACCAGTTTGTAACTGGACAAGCAGTCTCTCTGGACTGAGGAAATTCAGGCACGTGCCTGCAGTGGCTCAGGCTAGAAGCCAGCAGGGGGCCGCTAGAACAGTCCTCCTTTTCCTTCCACAGTACTGAGCTGAGGGGAGGGGAATGGCCAACCCCTGGCAGGACTCTTTGATTAGGTTGATCTGCCTGCACCATCCCAGGCTTTTCCCAACTGGGTCCCAAGGGGTGGGAGTGTTGCTAGATGCCAGCCCCCTGCTAGGACTCTGAGGCAAGGGTGGGTGTACAGTGCATGCATCTGTTGATGATATGGAGCTTTTCAATCTCCCTCTCCCTGCTTCTTTATACTGCAGCAAACTGACAGGGAAGCAAGTCAGCAGGAGGCTGGTAACAGTGTTTATCACCCCATCAGTTAAATAATAACCTCTCTCCATTAGTTCAAATTCTTCTTAAAAAGCTTAGCAGCTGATCTGTTGATTAGCTCCAAAAAGCCCTCAGTGGTCACTGTTCTGTCTGCTTGTCCCAGTGAAATTGGAGACAAACACACACAGACACCTCTTGGGATTAGCTAGTATACCACATGCCTAGGGTCCATGGGGCTGAGGTCCATGCTGTGGGAGATGGGAGGGCAGAAGAGAGAGAAAGAGGGGGGATTCCTGCTTGAGCAGCAAGGCAGGTGGGGGTAGGGCAGGGGGAAGCCAGGCAAACACTGCTGTGCCTGCAGTCTCTGCCAGAGCTCCAGCAAGGGAGCAGAGGGGAGGGGCCAACTCTGCTGTGGAGCAGAAAGCCTCACCCAGAAAGCATGCCAGGATGCTGGGGAAGTCTGGTGTATCTTAAACCAGCAAGGGGTCTGGGGCAGACATTGCATACACTGATTTGACCCAAATCAGTTAAGTCAGATACTACATTCAACCAGGTTTATCTCAAACTGTTTCCAGCCATTTTCAAACTGGTTTATGTACACTGAACATTTGTTCTGTTACAGTTTAAACCTGTTTCTGATAACTTAAACTGGTTTATGTGTAATGTCTGTCCCTAGTCCAAGGGACTGCTGATGAAGAAATCACCTAGACTCAAATGCACCCTGTGCTAGCAAAGATTTGAACATATACCACCCACCACTCAGGAGAATTCTATAACTACTGCACTGTTCTAGAGCTATGCCATGCACAAGTTCAGTATTTATTTTCTGGAAGGGGAAAAGGTGGAGAGAAGTTTTTTTCCTAAGGTGAGAAATACTCCCATCCTCTCTGTTACACATATGACATCTCACCATGTATGAGAGCTAAACCTAGTGATCAGCACAGGATGCTAACTATGATCAGATACAAAATGGAGACTGTAATCCACAAAACAGGTGACAGTTTCAAGTGATAAAAAACAAAATGAGATTCCTAAATTTACATAGAAATATTCCCAAATTGTCACAGGCTTTGTAGGAAGTGCTCCACTAAAACAAGTCTGCATGTGAGACCTCCAGTCTGTCTTTTTATGCCAGGGAGTAGTCTGAAAGTTACCACAGAAACACATCTCACCATGTGTAAACTCTGAAATACGTTTAAAAATAAGATTTAATTGCACTTGGCATTTCTGAGTCTTGCTGCAAACAGTCATCTTGCTGAAAAGGGAAATCTTTTGTGACACAAACAGAAATGGAGTCCAATGCCAGTGGTGGGGAAACAGTTCTTATTTGGCTTCAATAAGGATTTATCATTCTAAGAAGACCTTTAGTTCAAATGACATAATTTATTTAAGAATTGAAATTATTCTTTGGTGTACTAAAATAATACATCATGGGAGTTGGTATGTAAAACTATTGCAGAATTGGAACTAAGGGTACAAATCAATGTTCAGCAAGAAGTTAGATCACATTAAAAGGGCCACCTGATCTCACCAGGTGTGGACCCTACGCCTAAATACTTACTTAGGTAGATCTACGTGTGAACTGTAGAGAAGTTCAGGCAGGTTAGATCAATCTAAAAATAGCTGACCTGATCTAAGTTAAGTGTGCCTCTGAAGTAGTTTAACTTAGAATGATCTAATTGAACTTCTGTACAGTTTCCAGCACAGGGGGCTGGGAAATCCCAGACACTAGTCCCAGCCTTGAAACTGTACTTCCCCTCCCCCAGCTCCAGACACTGGGCTATTTTTAGCCCTCTAGCCCCTCTCCCCACCTCCAGACAGACACCCCTTCTCTAAGGACAAACCAGCCCCCCCCAATCCCACCGAAGTCCCCATCCTGCAAGCTGCTCATGGTGCCATTTGAATCAGTGTTCACTGGTTCCAAGAGCTGGGAAAGTAGTAGTCAGGGTGGGAGGAGGAGCAGGTAGTATCAAGGGGGATTGGCTTACCAGTAGGGCTGTTCATCTGAAGGTGGAGGTGTTGGGGGGCAAAACCCAGCCCCTAGTCCAGATTAGAAGAGAGCCCCCCATCCTATCAAGCCCCCTGCAAACCCTGCTAGATGCCCTGATCCTACCAAACCCTCTAAGACCCCACCAACCCCCTCCTCTGCACACCCTGCTTGCACCCCTGATCCCATCAAAACCTCCAAGACCCTACCAAACCTTTTGCAGACACTGCTAACTCTTCTGAATTCCCCAAGACCTCCTGTGGACACCACTTATCCCCCCTAACCTGCTGAACACTGTATACAGCCCACTTGCCCCCCCCCCCATCCTCTGTGGACTCCACTTTCCCCCAGGTACCTCCCCCACAAAAACCATGCTAGACCCTCTGATCCCCAAACCATCCTGGGGATGCTACTAGCTCCCCCATCTTCCCAAGCCCCCCCATACTTGTTTTTAACTTGATCTAACTTCCCCTTAACCTCCACAAGGTTTATACATACCATAAGTGTAATTTAAAGCTGATTCTGCCTTTGTCATGAACAAAAAATACCACTAGTTAAAAATCATAGAATCATAGAAAGGGTTGGAAGGGACCTCAGGAGGTCATCTAATCCAACCCCCTGCTCAAAGCAGGACCAGCCCCAAATAGATCATTCCAGCCAGGGTGTTGTCAAGCCAGGCCTTAAAAACCTTCAAGAACAGAGATTCTACCACCTCTCTGGGTAAGCCTTTTCAGAGTTTTACTACCCTCCTAGTGAGAAAGTTCTTTCTAATATGTTACCTAAACCTCCCCTGCTGCAACTTTATATGATTGTTCCTTGTTCTGTCATCTGCCACCACTGGGAACAGCATAGCTCCATCCTCTTTGGGACCACCCTTCAGGCAGTTGAAGGCAGCTATCAAATCCCCCTTCAGTCTTGTCTTCTACAGACTAAATAAGCCCAGTTCTCTCTTCAGAAGTCTTGTGCCCCAGCCCCCTAACCATTTTCATTTCTCTTTGCTGGACTCTCTTCAACTTGGCCATCTCCTTTCTACAGTGGGTGCCCAAAAGGGCACACTGATGACTCATATCTATCTTATTGTCTGCTCTAACCTCTAGGTCCTTTTCTTCAGAGCTGCTGCCTAGCCAGTCAGTCTACAGGCTGTAGCAGTGCATGGAATTCTTCCATGCTAAATGCAGGACTTTGCACTTGTCCTTATTGAACCTCATGATTTATTTTGGCCCAATTCTCCAATTTTTCTAGGTCACTCTGAATCCTAGCCTTATCCTCCAACGAGGATACTTACTATACCCCCCAACTTGGTGTCATCCACAAACTTCCTGAGGGTGCAATTTATCCCATCTTCCAGATTTTTAATGAAGATATTGAACACAACCACCCCAAAACCAACCCCTGGGGCACTCCACTTGATTCTGGCTGCCAGCTAGACATTGAGCCATTGATTACTACCCATTGAGCCATCTTCCTATCCACCATATATTCCATTTTTTCAACCCATACTTCCTCAGCTTGTTTGCAAGAATGCTGTGGGGGACTATACATAATATACCTTGACTTTAGCAAGGCTTTTGATATAGACTCCCACAGCATTCTTGCAAACAAGCTGATTGCCTTCTATGATAAGATAATTGGCTCTATAGATGCAGGAAAAGCATATATCTTATCATAGAAGGCTATCAGGTTGATCAGGCATGACTTGCCCTTTGTGAATCCATGCTGACTGTTCCTAATCAGCTTCTTCTCCTCCAAGTGCTTAGAAATGGATTCCTTGAGGACCTGCTCCATAATTTTTCTGGGGACTGAGGTGAAGCTGACTGGTCTGTCGTTCCCTGGATTCTCCTTCTTCGCTTTCTTAAAAATGGGCACTACATTTGCCCTTTTCCAATTGTCTGAGACCTCCTCTGATCACCACTAGTTTTCAAAGATAATGGCCAGTGGCTCTGCAGTCACATCAGCCAACTCCTTCAGCACCCTCAGATGCATTGCATCCAGCCCTTTGGACTTGTACATGTCCAGCTTTTCTAAATAGTCCTTAATCTGATGTTTTACCATGAAGGGATGCTCACCTCCTCCCCAACATGTGCTGTCCAGTGCAGTAGTCTGGGAGCTGACCTTGCCTGTGAAGACTCAGGTAAAAAAAAAGAATTGAGTACTTCAGCCTTTTCCTCATCATCTGTCATTAGGTTGCCTCCTCCATTCAGTAGGGGACCCACACTTTCCCTGACCTTTCTCTTGTTGCTAACGTATGTGTAGAAACACTTCTGTTACTGTTCATGTCCCTTGATAGCTGCAACTTCAATTGTGCTTTGGCCTTCCTGACTTCATCCCTGCATGCCCGAGCAATATTCTTAGACTCCTGTGAAGTTGTTCGTCCAAGCTTCCACTTCTTGTAAGTTTCCTTTTTGTGTTTAAGTTCATGAAAGAGTTCTCTGCCAAGTCTTGCCACACTCAGTTGCTTGCCACATTTGCTATTCTTCCTGCACATCGGGATGGTTTTGTTTGTCCCTGTAAGGTTTCTTTAAAGTACAACCAGCTGTCCTGGACTCCCTTCCCCCTCAGAATGGCTTTCCAGGGTAACCTACCCACCAGTTCCCTGTGGGAGTCAAAGTCTGCTTTTCTGAAGCCCAGGGTCCATACTCTGCTGCTCTCTTTTCTTCCTATTGTCAGGATCCTGAACTCAAACTTGTGGTCACTGCTGCACAACTTGCCATCCACTTCTACATCCCCCACCAATTGTTTGCTGTTTGTGAGCAGTAGGTCAAGAAGAGCATGGCCCCTAGTTGGTCTCTCCAACACTTGCCCCAGGAAGTTGTCTCCAACACTCTTGAAAAACTTCTTGGATTGCCTATGCATGCAGTATTGTCTTCCCAGCAAGTGTCAGGGTGATGGAAGTCTCCCGTGAGAACCAGGGTCTGGAATGTGATCTGGAAGCTTCTTCTAGTTGTCTGAAAAAAGCCTCATCTACCTCATCCTCCTGGTCTGGTGGTCTATACCAGACACCCACCCCAACATCACCCTTTTTAATTGTAATGAAATCAAATCAATGATTTTCAAAACACAAAACAGTTACAAATTTTACTTTCAGATATAATTCACAGTATTATAACATCCCAACAAGGTCTCAAATGTCAGACTGAAATGTTGAACAAAAAGATGGAATTCTTTTTTTCAAATGAAATATGACAATCCAATATTCTAGTATTGGTAGAAACATTTTTTCAATCTGTAATCATGCATAACACAACATTTTCCCAGTTTAGTATATAAACATGCATTCACACACATTTATACACTTAAAACTGGAGTTCATGAATATCAGCAACTCTGCTATTTACGCTGAAAGCCTTCCTAAGCTCCCACCTGGCCGCGTGTTGTGCATAATGAAGTGCTTGCAATGGTGCATTCACTACCAGTGTGCATGAATTGGGTCTCTGCACGTCTGTTTGAACTTCATGATTTTACCCATTGCTAATTTAAGGCCATAATCAGTGCTGCCTTAGCAATTACAATTAGCACAGTGTGTGAGAACTAGTTTGATTTTTTTGTTATTATTATTATAGTCTCTTAGGTAACTTGCTTTGAAGGTTCCATAGATTCATAAAAGCAATAATTATCAAATGTGATTACACAATCTTATTTGCATTCCATTGTTTATTATCTGATTACACAGCATTGCATGCTGCAGTACTATTGATTCTACTTGGAAATCCAAACCCAATACATACAGTAATGTGCAGATTCTGGAAAATGTGTAAAAGAAAGGAAAACAATTACTATATTGTTCCAGTTATAAATTGAACTTGCATTTAAACCAGTCAAATTTAATTTAATTAGGTTCAAATTTAAGTAACACACCTTTTTCCCCAAACATGTTGAAAACTACAGATAAAATCCTTCAAGTGCTATTGACATCACAGAATCCCACAAGAGAATCAAATCACTAAGGAAAGGATTCAAACGGTTAAATGTGCAAAAAATGCTAAAGTAAAAAATTTATGTTCTATACTGAACATATTTTTGCCGAAGGCTCACCATATTGTTTTCAGCGTAAAATCATATGTCAATTCATATAAAGAGAAATATTTTTAGTTAAATTTATACTGTTACAGTGCTTTTTGTTTTTGTTTTTTTAAAGGATGCACTTTTATTAAAACTATTAAACGTTGAGATGTAGATTGCTGTTCTGGATTTAGATTTCATACTCAAATGAAGCTAAAACCTTGGACCAAAAAAACCTGGTATGGAGGATTCAAAATCCAAATGTTCCTATTTTTTCAGGTATGTGGAGAAGGAAATAGTGGGTGGCTGTGTTTATAGATTTCATAGAGTTCTAAGGTTGGAAGGGACCTATTATGTCATTGAGTCCAACCCCCTGCTCTGGGCAGGAAAGAGCGCTGGGGTCAAATAATCCCAGCCAGGTGTTTGTCAAATCTCCTTTTGAACACCTCCAAGATAGGGAAAAGCACTACCTCCTTTGGAAGCCCATTCCATATTTTGGCAACCCTCGTTGTAAAGAATACCTTCTTGATTTCCAATCAAGTTTGTAGACAGCCACAAGATAACCTCTCAGCCTTCTCTTGCAGAGTAGTCCTCCTGTGAACCCTTTCCAGGTTATCCACATCCCTCTTGAAAACTGGACATAGTACTCCACCTGAGGCCTCACCAATGCTGCATAGAGGGGAAGTATCACCTCCCTAGACCTGCTCATGATGCATCTACTAATGCAAGAAAGGGTACAGTTAGCCTTACTTACTACCTCATCACATTGGCAACTAATGTTCATTTTTGCATTGACTATGACTCCAAGATCCCTTTCCACTTCTATGCTACTAAGAATGGTACTTCCCAGTCTATAGGTGTATTGGTGATTCTTTCTCCCCAGGTGCACCACTTTGCACTTATATTTGTTAAATTACATCTTATTCTAATCTGCCTACTTCCCCAGTCTATTCAAATCTCCCTGAATTCAGTCCCTACCCACAACATGTTTACTATACCCAATAGTTTCGTGTTGTCTGGAAATTTGAACAGAGTACTTCTACACCCTCATCCCAATCACTGATGAAGATATTGAACTGGTACAAGAACAGATCCTTGGGGGACACCAGTGCTCACATCTCTCCAGGTAGAAACGGACTCATCCACCACCAATCTCTGGGTTTTCCACTCACCTGTGAAAAAATCAATGCCACAGCTACTTAGTTTACTTGTAGGAATTGGGTGCAACACTGTGTCCAATCCATCT
The DNA here is from genome assembly GCF_001723895.1 of Crocodylus porosus. Classification (NCBI taxonomy): domain Eukaryota; kingdom Metazoa; phylum Chordata; order Crocodylia; family Crocodylidae; genus Crocodylus; species Crocodylus porosus. Next base: position 182,203,214 of record NW_017728906.1, on the reverse strand, counting down.
ACCTCTACTCCTACATCTAAGCACATTGTGATCTGGTCATAAAAAGAGACCAGGTTAGTCAGGCAGGATCTGCCTGCTATAAACCCATTCTGGTTGACAGTTAACATGGTTTTACCCACTGGCCCCCCACAAAGGTAATCCTTTATGATTTTTCCTAAGGCCTTGTTAAAAATAGAGGTGAGGCTGACTGGCCTATAATTACTCAGGTCCTCCTTCCTCCTCTTCTTGAAAAGGCCACATTGGCCCGTTCCAGTTCTCTGGGACCTGTCTTGAGCACCACAAGAACTCAAGAACTCAAACAGCTGTGCCAGTGGTTTTGCTATGACACTAGACAATTCCTTTAGTACCCTTGGGTGAAGATCAGCCAGGCCTGCTACTTAAATATGTCCAAACCTCCAAGTGCCCCTTCACTAGGTCAGTGCTGAGCATTGGTGGATTGGTATCTCTCTCCCACCAGACTTAAGTCTCAATGGGAGGTGTGTTTGTATCCATGTCCAGGAACTCAGATACAAATAAATTGTTTAAGAGCTCAGTTTTGCCCATCCTAGCTGTTACAAGTTGCCCTAGTCCATCCTGTAGTGTCCCTATGATACCCTACGCCTTCTTCTTGCTCCCTATTTACTTAAAGAAGGACTTTTTCTTACCTTTAATCTTAGTTGCCAGCCTTAGTTCTGTTTCTGCTTCGGCCTTTCCCACTTCTTCCCTGCAAGCGCAAGCCAAACAGGTATACTCCTCCTTGGTGGCTGCCCCCTGATTCCACAGCCTGAAAGCTTCTCTTTTCCCCTGTAGGCTCTCCTGGATTTCCCTACTTAGCCAAAAGGGTTTCTTGGCTCTTTTGCCTCCCTTTATGTGTACTGGGATGGTATCCCTCTGTGCCTGCAACATCAGTCCCTCGAGGAACTTCCACCCTTCCTGGACTCCCAACTCACCAGTGTTATTACCTCTCAGTCCCACTCTAACTACTCTCCTGAGCTTGTTGAAGTTGGCCTTCCAGAAGTCTAGCACTTCCAGAAGTCAGCACTTTGCCCAATGTTGTCTGCAGGTGTCAGCTCAGATTTCACCACTTCCTAAGAGTGTGAGCTAAGTATATTCAACTCATTTGTGTTTCAGAAGAATGAAGCATATGTTCTTTTGAAAAAATTTAAAAGTTTAATCTCAGACATATATTAGGCTAGTGCTAGAAATTTTCAGTAACATTGGTTCACTGTAAAAAAATAAAACCCATTTAATTTTTTTTTTAAATCATTCATATTTTGACATATATCTGCATTTTGGGTTGGGGGTCCTGGCTCTGTGCTTCCAGTGGTAACCTGTCCCAGAAATGGGAACCTAATATTTGCCAGTTTCCCAAGTCCTGAGGGCCTGCAAACCTCAAATTGCCACATGGTTCATAGGGCTTCAGGCTCTTACCCTGCCTATCTCCCACTCCAGTAAAACAGACCAGGGAGATCCTTGGAACCTGAGAGGTGGTGGTGATCTGATGTATTCCCAGATATGAAAATTTCTAAATTGCATCAGAAAGAAAATTCCATTATTTATGATCTCAGCTGCAGCTTTAACCAGTGAACTAGCGACATTTTAAAGGAAGTTGTTTTGAAATTGAATATCCTTTTGAAGAAGAAATAGGATTTGATGATTAGGGCACTCGAGTGCTATCCAGTCACAGTGACACTTCATTCCACCCCACCACCATCATAACAGAGCAGATGACCCCATGTGGCACTCCCAAGGTCTAGCCAATATAAGGTCAGTTGCTTCACCATTCAAACAACTTGCAAGGACTGCTCAAATCCTGTTGATTCTGCTCCAATTTGCCATATCCAGTGAAAGAAGAGCACTATATACATGAACCCAGCATGACCTGGGCATAGAATCTCAAAGTGGGGCTCAGGACCAAGGCAGTATTTATGAGCAGGGAGTGCTCCATATGCAAGGGGATGGCCTCTGGCAGCATCAGGAGTGATTTGCTGAAGAGTAGACAAGAGTATCCATCAAGCCCCAACATAAGCAGACCTGTAATCCATCTGGAGGGGTTAAATCAGTCTGTTGTTCCCCATGTAACCCACCACCATGTCTTTAAGAGGCATTCACAAGTTGGAAATAGTTGTGAAGCACAATGACACATGCTAAGCAATGATAATCAACTGGTATTCACACTGAAGAAATCAGACCTC
>NW_017728906.1:182187694-182200075 GCF_001723895.1 Crocodylus porosus | reverse complement strand
ACTTCTGTGTTGCTGACTGACTTGCCAGCTTTACGGCGGATGGTGAAGGTGATCAGCTCGTGGTCGCTGTCACCCAACTTCCCATCGATCACTAGGTCGCCGATTAGGTCGTCCCCCGTAGCCAGTACCAGGTCGAGCAGCGATTGTGTCTTCTGCCCAGGTGTAACCTATGTTGTAACCTATGACTCATGTCTAACCAGTCTCATGTAAATTGGTTCCTGACTGAATGGGGGTGAATGAGGGTGCTTGAGATATAATGGCGATGAATAAGGGTGCTTGAGATATAATGGTAGTAGGCCTGTACTGAATAATCAACTCAACTGGCTGATGGCCAGACCATCAGCTCAACGACTGGACCATTGCCTTGCATTGACTCACCCAGGAACCATGGACCTCACCCAGGGACAGAACAGAAACCCAGAATTCGAAGGACAAAGACCCTACATAAATCAGCCAACCCACTATTGCAATACAGACACCTGGAACTGCACATCCTTGTCTGGAGTGCATGTGCCTCAGTACACCAGGATTGTCCTTGTCTGGACATGTCCCTCCCATAGGAGACACAGGCAGCCCACCCCTATAAAAGGGACGCCCTCTCTATCTTCGGATGACCAGCATTCTGCCACACCAGCTATCCACCCAGAGGCCCTGCCAGCAACCTCCTCTGGACATCACCTTGCTGGAGAAGACCCTGACTGGCCATCAAGGATCAACTCACAGGCCAGGATAGGTAGCTATCACCCACATTCTTCTCCCAAAGTCAGGATCTGGACTCTGTCCCTACACATTTCAACTTCAATCTCTCCACTAAGCCTTTTCCTCCCCTGCTACCATTGTGTAGGTGCATGTGTTAGTGCTTGCATGTGTGTGTCGAAACCAATAGCTTCATGAGCTGTACAGTATACTGTTTGTTTAATAAAACTGTTAATTTAGAACCTGAGTTGGGTCTTACTGATCTCCCAGCCCTACTCCAATTCCTTCTCTCTGCCCTTCTGATCTTCCTCATGTGTCTCTCTCTGCCTTTGCCTTCTCCCCGGTCCCAGTCTCTTCCTGACTTATCTCCCTGATCTTTCCTGTCTCTCTCTCTGTTCCTCTGCTTCCCATCTTTGCCCTGCTGCCTCTCTCTGATCCCTCTCTCTGTCTCCCTTTGTTCCTATTTCCTGTCTCTGCCCTGCCACCTCCACCTTCTGTCTCTGTGTCTCCCTCTTCTCCCCTGTTTCCCGTTTCTGCCCTGCTGCCTCCAAAATCTCCCTCTGTATCTCCCTCTGTTTTTAGCTTTCTGTGTCTCCCTCTGTTTCTGCCCCACTGCCTCCAGCAGCTCCCCACTCCTGCAGCCTTTTTCCCACAGTTTTCCCTGGCACCCAAAGAAATCCCGCAGCCTCTTTCCCACAGGTTTTCCCAGCACCCCTTCTCAGTAATCAGCACCTGCTGCTTCTCCTTGCAGTATCTCCAGCTGTACCTTTCCTGGAGCCCTGATCCAGCTTCCAGCACCCCCCACAGCTTTTCCCTGCTGCTCAGCAGTCCCTGCTGTAGCTCCCAGCTCCTCCTGGCACCCAGAGCCCTTCTCCAGCTCCCCACACCTGCAGCCATTTCTCTGCAGTTTTCCCCAGCACCCAGAGCCCTCCTCTGGTTCCCAGCACCTGCCGCCACTCACTGTAGCCTCTCCAGCTGCCCTCCCATCCCGCAGCCCCGATCCATGAGTCTGTACTGAGTGTGTGAGTATTGACAACTGATTTCTGTCTAATTTTTGGTGTGTATAGTGTGTGTGCACTTAGGATGGTAACCTTGGGTGTGTATGTGCCTGAGGTGGTAGTAGGCATGTATGCACCTAGTGTTTGTGTATGCACCTACTTTTTTTTGGGGGGGGGGAGTATGTGCAATTGTGTCACACCCTCCCATCTAACAAAACAATTTTGAGATCCTGAGAGTTGGCCTGGCCCCACAGGACAACAAGTTTTATGATCAATAAAGAAAGCCAGAATATACTCCTGCATGGCTATCAGAAATTGCAGAACTTTCTTTCTCTTTAATATGGTTACACTTAAGATTTGTCAGACATGTACTCTAAAGGCTTTCAGGGGATAATTGGAAAAAAAAATATTGCTCTTATCCTCACAAAGAATAAGCAGACTAAGTCTAACTAACTTTTTATTTTAAAGTAAGGAAACCAAATTTAAAAACAACAAATGATTATTTCAATAAAGGAGCTTTTTGTTTTAATAATGAAATGAACTTGAAATGAAATAATTCTCCAGAATGGAGGGTCATTGAACAGGAACATTTCTTTAAAAATACAACATGCTGCCACTGAGCATCATGAATTACATAATTATATATGACACATCACATCGATACAAATGAACACAATGTGAATGTATTGGAATCTAATGTTGAAGTTGTCAGTGAAATGAGGTTCATGTATAGTTTTTAAATATCTTGTACGTATTCAAACCAGGGTTATGAAAAGTGCATCCTGTTTGAAAAGTATGCTACATTATATGGTAAATTGCTTCCCCTCATTGGAGCTTATTTGTAAGGACTGAGTTATTTGTAGTCATCACAACACATCAGTTATGCTGTAAATCAGGGGCAGGCAATTATTTCAGGTGGAGGGCCACTTACTGAGTTTTGGCAAGCTGTTGAGGGCTGCACTGGTAGCCCCACCCCTTGACATGTGCCCCGCTCTTGGTCACCATCTTTTGACCAGAAGTCCCACTCCTTAACCCCTGACCTTTGCCACCAGAAGTCCCTTCCCTTACTCCTGGAAATGCTTCTTTCAAAAAGGGGTTTTGCCATCTCAGAACCAAAAAAATACCAAATTATATTCTAATAATTGAACATCTACAACATTCATTAATTTGATTTCAAATATATTTTTGTCCTGATTTACATGTGTTTATGTAGTGTACATAGAGGTGATTGCACAATAGCTTAGAATGAATTCTTAAGCTTTTATATTGGGGGGCCTGGGGATAGGTTTGTGGGAGGCTGTTAGTGTGTGGGTATGTGAAGGGTGAGGGGTGTAAGTTTGGGGTCAGGGAGTATGTGGGTATGTGTGTGGATATACGGGGTGTGGGTGAGTGTGGGGTTTGTGGGGAAATGTGGGGGAGAGTGGCTGGGTTGTGTGATGGGGTTTGGGTGTGGGGGTCTGTATGTATGACAGTGCGGTGGGTGTGGGTGCCTGTGTATGATGGGGTGTGCATGTGAGATTCACCCTATGAACACACACACACACTTTGTCTTTCTCTCCCCATCCCTCACTGCACACACACATTGCTCTCTGTCTCTCTCCCCACCCACCACCTCATTGTATGGATGGATGGACACACACACACACACACACACACACACACACACTGTCTCCCACTTCTGGCCCTGGGGTACAGGCGTGGCCCTATGCTCTTGTGGTCTGGGGATGCAGCCATATGGTGCTGCAACAGCCCAAAAGTTGTGGCAGGCAGAGACTGTTGGTTGACGGGGGGCCAGGGATGGAGGTGGCTGGGGAGGGGAGGGCGGGCTTTAGGCTGGCCTTGTTGCTGGCTCCTGCTGGCTCTCCCCAGGTCCTGCTGTCCCTGGCTCCTGTCATGTTTGACAGGCAGCCAGGAGCAGATAAATATACCTTTTCTAAATTTTTTAGGTGTTCTGTGGGCTGGATAGAATGGCCTGGCAAGCTAAATCTGTCCCATGGGCCATATTTTGCCCACTCCTGCTGTAAGTTATTTCAGGTCTCCCATTGCTTCTACTAGACCTGCCTTTATTACCACATACATTGTGGTTAGTCTATATATTCTCTAACTAATGTCATCAATGTATCCTATGTCCCTAAACAGTTGACCAATAAGATACTAGCTAGTGTGAAAGTGTCTTAATGTATTCTGGCTGCTCTGCCAGTGAGTGCAGCTGAACCAAGATGAATATTTTCAGTGGTGACAAAGATCCTCACTGTACTATACAATGTTGTAAAGCAAGATTGGAGACCTAAGTTCTTATCTTTCACTGAGCCAAGCTTCAAAATACTAATTTAGAGGTGACTTGTAAAAGTTAAAGACTATTCAAAATAATAATTGTTTTTCTAATTCTATATTTAATTTAAATTCATTTGGCACTAAGAGTATGTGGAATTTTTAAATTTTATTTTTCATATAAAGGAGGTTTAAATTTTGGCAAGTTCTCAATGGTGCAAAAGTGATTTCCTCTAGTCTAAAACAAATCTGTTGGCTCATTTTTTTGGGCTCCTCCACAATAAATACACAGCTTTTGTTACTGAATTTTCTCCCAAAATGGAACTAGTCTTGTACTTTATTAACCAAAGAAGATTTGCACAAATTTATTGGACAAATTATTTGGCAGGAGGAAAAAATATCTGTAGTTCCTATTGCACAAATGGACTTATGTGCTTTTTCCACTACCTTTTAGTCTTTTTAGAACTCTAATAGTAGTAAATGCTCTTCTTTACCCCGACATAAAATCCAGTTATTACATGGTATTACAATCCTGTTACACTGAGGTAAAAGAAAGGTAAAATAACAATCAGATGGCTCTTTCATGATTTACAATTAGATAAATAGTAAGTTAAATTGTGCATTCCTTTGAAAATATCCTTCTTTTTTTATGCAACTCAAATTTTATTTAGACAAGAACTCTAAATGGAGAGAAGTATCTATTTTTAAGACAAAAATGTACAGTAACTGGGACTAGTTAAAACTTAATAATCTCAAATGAACTACAGTGTCACTAATATTGTAAGCTGTAATATTCTGTTGCTTTCTTTGAACTCACAGTAATGCCTGTTAGTTTAATTGCATTGACTGAACTCGCTGGTTGCTTTAGGATATAAGTAGTACATAGGCAATGTAAGGGGCATAGTTGTATGACACAACAGTGGTTTAAACCCAGATTGTGCTTCTGTATATGCCTATAGCTCCTAAGTGTTGATCCACATAGATTGCGCAAGGGATGTTCAGCTGGCCTTGGGGGCGGTTGGTGGAGAACCTTCATCTTGGCGATATTCAAGGACAGGACAAGCCTCTTACACGGAGTGTTGAAGAGATCTAAAGTCGCTTGCACATCCTGGGCAAAGTGAGCCATCACGCAGCAATTGTCCACAAACTGAAAGTCGTGAATGTCCTTGGTGATAAGTTTCAGTTTTGCCCAGAAGTGCCCAAAATTGAAAAACTTCCCACCTAGTCAATACTGGATACTGGTGCCAGATGGTAGATCATCTCAGATGAGGCAGATGATGATGGTCAGGTAGATGTTGAGCAGGATGAGGGTGATCATACAACCTTGTTGGACCCTGGTTTGGATGTGGAAGGTGTCAGTTTCAGATCTTCCACTCAGGACAGTGGCTGTCATATTATGCAGGAGCCTCAGCATGGTGAGAAACTTCAGCAGGCACCCAAGGCATTGGGAGATGTTCCACAGATCTTCATAATTTAAGGAATCGAACACCTTGGTCAGGTTAATGACAGTGAGAAGCAGTTCTTGATTTTGCTCCTGACATTTTTCTTGGACTTGACTGGCAATGAAAAACTTGTCCGCAGTGCCCCAGGATTGTCAGAAACCACACTGGATTTCAAGAAGGATCTCCTCAGCGACATGATGAAGATGGTTCAGGAGGATGCAGGCCAGGATCTTACCCATAATGAACAGGAGGAAATCCCCTTGTAGTTCCCACAGTCAGACTTGTCCCCCTTCTTGTAGATAGTCACAAGGGTCATGTTCTTGAGATCCCTAGGGATGTCCTCTTTGTCCCAAAGGCAGAGGATAATCTGGTGGAGTTCTGAGGTAATCTGGAAGCCAGCAGCATGGTAGACCTCTGCAGGTATACCATCTGGCCCACAGGCTTTGTTGGTTTTCATCTGTTGGATGGCCCACTTCAGCTCTCCTATGTTTGGTGGATCACCAAGGAAAGCCACCACAGGATATTGTGGGACAGCTTGAAGGGTCTCCTCTGACATGGTGGATGCCCAGTTAAGGAGGAATTCAAAACGTTCCTTCCAATGGAGACAGATGGTATCATCTTCCTTGAGGAGCAGGGAGCCATCCTGTGGTCGGAGGGGGTTTTGTCCAATGGAGCTGGGTCCATAGGTTGCCTTGGTAGCCTGGAAAAAGTTATATATGTCATGCTGGTTAGCGTAGCCCTGGATCACGTAAGCCTTCTCCACCCACCAGTTGTTCTTCGTGTTATGGATGCACCACTGTACCTCAGCCTTTAGCTGGTGGGACACTGCCATCTTTCACCAAGTTCGTGGATGGCTTTGCCAGGCAATGAAGGCTGCATGCTTCTGCTCAAGGAGATCATGGATCTGAGTGTCATTGGCATTGAACCAGTTCTGGTTCCATCATGATGTGAACCCAGTAGTCTGGGTGCAGGCATTTTGGACAGCAGATTTGAGTTGCTCTGAGTGTGCCTGAATGGAGATGTCACCAGCAATAGGGGCTTGCTCTAGTGCACTATACAACTGGGCCTGGAACTCCTCCCTCTGTCCAGGACCTTCAGAGCTGTGATGTTCAGCCATTTCCAAGTGGCCTTCTGGGTCTTCTGCTGTCTTGGCACCAGGCGATGTTCATCACTGAGCACACAAGTCAGTGGTCTGTCCAACAGTCTTCAGATCCCTTCATGGCCCTCATGACAAGCACATCTCTCAGGTCTCTACCTTAGATGATGATGCAGTCCAAGAGGTGCCAGTGCTATGACTTTAGATGCCTCCCATGGTCTTGAGCCGGTCTTTCTGGTGGAAGACAGCATTCGTCACAATCAGGCCATCTGCTCCAGATTTAGTGGTCAAGTCCAACTTGGGCACTGAAGTCATCCAGAAGAATAACCTTGTCATTCCTGGGGATGAAGGCAAGAGCATTGTCGAGATCAGAGTAGAAACTTTCCTTGACTTCCTCATCAGAATCCAGAGTTGGAGTGTATGTATATTGGTTTTGGCTGAGGTGCAGGCGAAGGGTCATCAGCCTTTCATTGACATCCAAAGGAAGTTTGGGGAGCACAGCAGCAATCTTGTTCCTGATGGTGAAACCAACTCCATGGATACAGGGTTGCAGTCTGGTTTCCCTTTCCAGAAGGTGCACCCTCTGCTGACCTCCCTCAGCTGTCCCTCCCTGGCAAGCTCAGTTTTGCTGACAGCAGCGATGTTGATGTTGTGCCTCACTAGCTCCCAAGCCATGATGACAGTTCGTCTTTCAGGGCAATCGCTCTTTAGGTTGTTGATGAGCATTCACACATTCCAGGTTCTGAGGTTTAGCTTTTTCTTATTTTGACTGCAGAAATGGTGATCCAGCTGGGTGCAGTTTCCCACCAGGAGAGATGGGACAACCTACTTTTGGGGCACCTTTTCTATACCCCTCCCCATCGGGGTGAGCAGAGGGTATCCTAAAAATGACTGATCAGTCATGGATGCAGCTACCAAAGGACACCTCTATCCCAACTCAGGTGCCTAACAGCCATCATGCATCTGCTGCCTGTGTGCAGATTCTTGGCTGGGGGCCTCCAGGTATCACAGCTGCCCCCTTGCTACTTATCCATCACCACAGGGCTTGTGGACCTGACAGAAGCCTATGCATGACGTGGTTAGCATGGGGATTCTGGTGCACAGTCAGGCCCACATGGTCTTGGCAGTTGGTGGCTGGATTCAGTGGCATGGCAAACCATGATGACTGGGACCACTTCTCCATTGCAGCCTTATTCCACCTTCACAGCCACAGGGGACACAGCCTTCCTCTGCCTGATCCATCATTGATGACTTCTTGGATCATTCTTTGTCTGGAACTTCCCTCTCAACCTGCTGCCATGGGTGGCCCTACCAGAAGCATGAGGTCCAGATGGCACTGCTCTTGGCATCATTGGAACATGCAAGCCACTCTACCATGACAAGGTGATGATGCTCAGAGATCATCTTATGTAACATTTAGGACCATAGTAAAAAATATATGCTATTCCTTTTTATGAAATAGCTCCTTTAAAAATATATCTACTAAAATAATTGTACAGAACATGTAAGCTAAATGTTAATAACATTATTTGCAATAATTTGTGGAGACTAAATAAATTCTCTGAAACAAGTAAAAAAAATACCATAAACTCCCGCAGTCCTGCTATTTGTTAATTATTTGTAATTTCCCTTAACCTAATGAGAAACAACCACTTTCTTTCTTCTGAACCAAAGCAGATAATGCACAATGTATCAGAGTCACTCAAGTCCACCAAGAGTGGAATAATGCCTTTTTTTAAAACACTTATCAGCAATTTAAGATTCAATTAAGGGAAAAGAATTCAGAATTCACAAAAGAATACATACTCACTTGGTTTAAAATTATACAAGTGAATCAGTTATAGCTGTTGGTTTAAATTTTCAAATTTGGATGCCTAAAGAATGTGTAGTTCTATCCATATATTGCCATTAAATGAACTGGTCATTGGACATGTTCACCATGTTCAATAGATCTCAGGAACCTGAAAGGAAAGCTGAAGATTTTTTAACATTTCTTAAAATTGTGAGATTTAGATTTAGTGAGAGAAATACAGGTTTTGATGTGTAAATGAGACATCAATGTGATGAAGTGATCAACAAGGCTAACTGTACTTTATCATGCATTAGCAGATGAATGATGAACAGATTCAGGGAGGTGATGCTTGCTCTCTATGCAGCACTGGTCAGGGCGCAGTTGGAGTACTGTGTCCAGTTTTGGGTACCACACTTCAAGAGGGATGTGGAGAATCTTGAGAGGGTTCAGAGGAGAGCCACGTGTATGGTCAGAGGCCTGCAGGCAAGGACCTATGAGGAAAGACTGAGGGACCTAGATCTCTTCAGCCTTCACAAGAGAAGGCTTAGAGGTGATCTTGTGGCTGCCTATAAATTCATCAGGGGAGGGCAGCAGGGAACAGGAGATGCTCTATTTACAAGGGCACCCCCTGAAGTAACTAGGAACAAAGGCCACAAATTGACAGAGAGCAAATTTAGGTTGGACGTTTGAAAGAACCTCTTCACAGTAAGGGTTGCCAGAATCTGGAATGGGCTTCCAAGGGAGGTGGTGATCTCCCCTACCCTGGGGGTCTTCAAAAGGAGACTAGACAAGCACCTAGCTGAGGTCATCTGACCCCAGTGCTCTTTCCTGCCAAAGGCAGGGGGTTGGACTTGATGACCTACTGCGGTCCCTTCCAACCCTAACATGTATGCATCTATGAATTTAATATAAAGTCCAGGATTTAAATGATTGCAAAGGAGTTAAGACCCCAAAACTCATTTGCAAGCATTAGCTTCCCTTGGGAAATTCCAGTCAAACATGTCTATATTTCAGGATGTTCAAAAGTGCGTAAGTACCTCAGAAGCCAAAAGGCAGTAGAGCAAAAAAGTAATTTCCTTTTCTGAATATATCCATATTTTAAATTTTCATTCAGTTCAGAACAAAACCCTAACATTTAGAAAATCTCTGTGAAAGGACACAGAGCCTTGGTGCTAGGATAGTCAGTCTGGCAGACTGCCTTGACACTACAGAACCTGGAAGCCCTGAGAACATGCCAGGAAAGTCATTAAGCATTTGGATGGTGATGGGGAGGGTGCAGAGGGGCCAGGAGGACAGGGCAGACATGGGGTGCATCTACATGAGATGCTTTACTATGCAGTAGTGTAGTTTACTGTGTAGTAAGCATGTGTGTCTACACATGCACCTGCTAACTGCACAGTAAACCTCACTAATTGTGAATAAATTTCCTGCCTGCAAATGCAAGTATCAAATTTACTCACAAGTAGCTACTGGGCAGTAGAGTTTGGGTAGATGCCTGACCAGGAACAAATCTGGTCCTGGTCAGCTAGCCACCAGGGGGTAGGGTATTGCTTCCTGCCCCCAGGAGCTGCCTGGCTGGGCTTTGCCACTGGAGCCCAGGCAGAGACTATGTCCCCCTGTCCAGACAACAGGGAGCTATAAGCCCCCTGCTCCAAGATTACGATTGGAGATCAGAGGGCCGGGAGATCCTTATCATCTAGTGCCAGCTCTGAGACAGCATGTCTGGTGCTGGGAAATACTTATGTCTCAGCACTAGCTCCATAGTTGTGGGATTTGGGATAGGAGATGCTTTACCTCCCAGTGCTGGCCCCATGACCACAGAGCTGGCACTGGGAGATAAAAATCTCACAGCACTGACACCACAGTTGCAGAGGTGGGGGAGCCTGTTTCCCACCCAGCTCCATGATCACAGAGCTGAGTAGTGAACAGGTTGGGGAGCCTGCCACCAGGAGGCAAGAGATTGCTGCCAGCTACCCAACTAGTGGATTGGGGCACGGGTCCCCCCCCGCAGTTCTTTCCAAGTCCCCTGCCCCAGTCAGGGAGCTGGGGCTGGGAGTTCTGTGGTGCATGGGCAGGGGGACATTGTCTCTGTCCCAGCAGCAGGTAGCCCCCCAGGGGCAGGGAGCAATGTCCCAGCCCTGCCCAAGAGACAGCTGTCTCCTGGTGGCCCAGTTCTCCTGGGCTGGCATCCAAGGGTAACCTCAAACTCCCCCTGGTGGCAGCAGGGGGCCATTGAAGGGCCACAGGAAGTGCGAGCAGTTTGCTTCCAGAATCACATCCCTGCATGTGTAGACACTTGCCTGGGAGCATTTTCTCAAGTAAACTGATCTCGGATCAAATGCATGTGTAGATACACCCACAGTTATTGAGAACAAACCACCACTAAAATGTCTGATTTCCATAAATTAGCATATACTGTCAAAAAGGGGGGGGGCAGAATTATTCTCACCTGCTGTATTTAAAGGTATCAATCTCACTGCCACTCACTATGAAATTCTTATTCTTAAGTATATGACCTGACCTTTTTTTCAAAGCCTCTGAGCCTACAACAGTTCTCATTGAAGTTAATATGAAAAAGTGGTACAACTAATGTTAAGCAGGCCATTTTATATATCAAAATGTAATAAAAATATATAATGATTCTGTTATTTTCCCTTAATCTTCACCAAGGGCAGTTGCTTAAATCTAAGTCTTGTGCAAGGGATTTCTCATGAGAGGTTTCAAAGCACAGTCCATTTTAGGCTTCAATAAGAAACAGAAAGTGGAGGCAAATATCTAAGAAAACATCCAAATGATCCTACTATGTCCCTGATCCTACCTAGGATTCAAATTCCCTTCAGCTATGAAGCTGTATTTGAGGGTTTCCTGACCTCATTAACCATTATTTTTGTGGAATAAATCTACAAATAGTTTCCAGGCTTTTAAAAAATCATTTTTACAACATAGTATGTGATCAGAATCAAGGATAATGTCATGGCAAATGGTTGATATTTGCTATAGAAGAAAAAAAATACATCAGCATTCATAAAAGATTATTAATAAAAGCATTAAAATGAGCCTAAAGAAAACAGGACAGATGGATTTCGGCTACCACTGCTTAGAAATTGAAACATATGTGCACTTGTTAGCCTTAGGAGCAACAGGTGTTCTGTAGAAGGAGTACCATGAAGTTCAGTCTTAGACATTAAAAGAGTAATTAGTCTCTAGGCGCTGAAACATATAGATGTCAGATCTCTTTTCTCTTTTTATAAGGAAATGTGTTTGAAGAGAGAATAAAATAACTTGTTACCATGGCATACTCTCATTTGTGTGTTGTTTATTTAGGGATGTATATTTTTTGACCAATATCCCTATAGCCCAGCTATATATTCCACATAGTATTCTATGAGTAAAACATAATAACATAAGAAGTGCCATACTGGGCTAGACCAATAGTTCATTTAGCCCAGGAGTGGGCAAAATATGGCCTGCCAAGGGATTATTTTCCAGCCCATGATAGGTCCCTCAGCTCCACCTGGCAGGTAGGGCAGCCTGGGCCATACGGCTAGTCCAATCACACCTAGATGTGCAGCGGAGCAGAGGTGGCATCCACCCCCTGGGCCCACAATAGCTCACAAATAATCCTTCACTTTCAGTTGGCCTTCCAGACCAAATAATTGGCCACCTCTGCTCTAGCCTGTCTCTGACAGTGACAGGGGGATGCTTTAGAGGGAGAGCACTGAATCAGACACATCTATACTGATTGATCCCTTGTTCACTACCCTTTCTGGCATCCACTATTATTGGCTTAGAAACATTTCCAACTTCTGTTCAACAGATATTAATACATCTAATCATCCATGAATCTGTCCAAGTACCTTTTTGAATCTGGCTATGCTATCCGCTTCTGCCATCTCCTGTGGCAATAAATTTCATAGATTTCATAGATTTCATAGACATTAGGGCTGGAAGGGACCTCAGGAGATCATCGAGTCCAGCCCCCTGCCCAAAGGTCAGGAAGTCACCTGGGGTCATAGGATCCCAGCAAGATAAGCATCCAATTTACTCTTGAAGGTGTTCAATGTAGGTGCTTGAACCACCTCCGCT
>NW_017728906.1:182171814-182187594 GCF_001723895.1 Crocodylus porosus | reverse complement strand
GACCAGCGCACAAATTAACTACATGTTGCATAAAAATACTTTATCTTGTTAGTTTTAAACCTGTCTCCTCCTAATTTCAGTGAATGTGCCCTAGCTGTAGTATTCTGGGACTTGGTGATACTCCCGTCACTCTTCTTCTTTCCAAACTGACAACCCTTAGCCTTTTTAATGTCTCTTGGTATAGTAACTGCTCTATGAATGACACATGCCCCAAGAGGGTGGGGGGGCACAGTGACCACCCACAGGCAGTGGCAGCAGGGGCATGTCAGCGGCAGTGTCAGAGGCAGGCCAATTGGGGAGCTCCCACAGGCAGCCACGGTGTGTCAGCAGCGGGATGGGGTGAGCACCCACAGACACTGCCAGCAGTGTCAGTAGCAGCCAGGGGTGATCAGGGACTGCCTACAGGTGCTGTCGGTGATGTCAGTGGCGGGTGGGGGGGTGCATCACTAATCTCGGGGAGCACATGCACTCAACATGCACTCCCTATGCATTGCCAATGGACTGCTCCATACCCCTGATCATTTTTGTTGCCCTCTCTCTATGTTCTCTGTTTTTTAATTCTACTACATGCTTCTGGAGATGTGGAGACCAGAACTGCACACAGCATTCATGATGTGGGTGACCATGGATTTGTATAATGTCATGATGGTGTTTTCCATTTTCTTTTCAATTCCGTTCTTAAAGATGTTAAATATTTTATTGGCCTTTTTGGTCACTGCTGTACATTTGGCTTACTATTTTAGAAAACAGTCTACAATGACACCAAAGTTTCTTTCCTGAGTTGCAATAGCTAGTTTTAAATTCAGCATTGTATACATACAGTTGAGGTTATTTTTCTCCAGGTGCATTGCCTTTCACTTGTCAGCCTTTTGCTTCTATCTTTTAACTAGCTCTCAGTCCATGAAAGAACCTTCCCTTCAATCCTTTTTTTTTCTTTTTGAAGTTTTTGATGAGGTGCCTAACTGAAAACTTTTTGGAAGTCCAAATATATTATGTCAACTGGATCCCCTTTGTCCATGTGCTTGTTAACATTCTCAAAGAGCTCCATCTGACTAGTGAAACAGGATTTCCCTTTATAAAAATCATGTTGACTTTTCTCCAGCAGATCATATTTGTCTGTTTGACTAGTGATTTTATTCTTCATTATAGATTTTATCAGCTTGCTAGGAATGGAAGTGAGATTCATTGAATTATGTTTCCCAAGATCACTTCTGAAACCCTTTTTGAAAATGGGAGTCATGTTGGCAACCCACCAGTCCTCTAGCACAGTGGCCATTTGTAAAAATAAATTGCATGCTAGTGCCTACAGTTCTGCATTTTCACCTTTGAGTTCCTTCAAAACTCTCAGGTGAGTGCCACCCAGTTCTAGTGACTTACTAGTATTTACTTTATCAGTTCTAAAACTTCTGTTGTGACCTCAGTGTAGTCCAACCTATCTACTAAGAAAGACTGATATGGCTTGAGAATTTCCTCAGTGTTTCCTGTACTAAAAAAGCAATACAAAGAATTCATTTAGTTTTTCTGCTATGGCCTTAGTATCCCTTATCTTAGTCATATAATGGTCCCACAGATTCTCTTGCTGGCTTCCTACTTCAGATATTTTTTTTTAAAAAAAGGTTTTATGATTAACTTCAACATCTCTTGCTACCTGTTCCTCAAATTCTTTTTTCCCTTATTTTGCTTTTACATTTAATCTGTCAGAGTTTGCAAGCTTTCCTGTTTTCTTCATTCAGGCATACATTCCATTTTTTGAAAGATGCCTTTTTGCTTTGAATGGTCTCTTCCACACTAATATTAAACAATACAGGAGTTTTATTGGACTGCTTAACAACCACAGCTTGCCACTGTCACTTGCCAAATTATATGTTATTTCAGGAATGCAGTTCTAGTCTATCTAGCAAGAGATGTAGCCTGCCTGTTCCAGAAGTGGGCAGATCTATGATCTTACATTATGTCATGATCCAGGGTCATTAGGGAATAGATGTTTGCCTGAACCAGGATTTAACTGAGATAGCTAAATTGACTTTATTATAAAATAAATCAGCAAGTAGGAAGAGCCACACACTTTTTTGCCCCAAATCTTTGTGCTTAGGGCCCTTTTCTAAGAAGCAAGTCAGCAGGGTCCTAGCCCTCTCAGATGAAGTGGTTTGAACCCAGCTGTCCTATTTTCTTGAAGTGTCCAAACTATCAGGGTGTGAGATGGCTAGGAAAAGGGCTGTCTCATTTCCTCCTCGTGAACTTGTGCCACTGGCAAGAAAAGAATAGAAGGGCCCAAGGTTAAGGAGAAAAAAAAGGGAAAAGAATCCTGATTTGAGAGCATAAAAAGACAAGAAGTCTCCCAGGATGGAAGGAGGAAGCCTTAGATCTTCCTTCAAATGTTTTTGCACATTTTGCATCAAATATGTGAATAAAATGCATAGACAAAATTAAGAGTGTGACAAAGCTAAGATGGATGGAGATGTATCTGAATTTGCTTTTGTCCCAGAGCTGGGGAGCCAAGCTCACCGTGTCACGGTGGGGCGGCCGGGTGGTGGCGGATTGGACACGGAACAGGTGGGAATTTTGGCAAGGGAGTCTGAGCGGCACAGAAGTGTGTGGTTTTAACTAAGAATGATTTATTTACTCACGCTTTGAAGAGGAGGCACAGAGCTGCTTTCTTCAGTTACAGTTGCAGAAACACAAACAATCAAAAACAGAGGGGTCTGTTGGCCCACGAGGTTCACAACAAGCGGCCGCCCATTGTTAGTCCCAGGGCTGGTCAACAGCTCATAAACGGGAGTAAACAACCAGACAAAACCATAACACGTAGGTCGATAACTGGGGTCGTGATGCCAGTCCAAAATGGACAACCGGGTAGTCAATGATGAAACCGAGGTCGAAAGCCAGGTAAGTAGAGTCACGTCGAGGTACCGAGGGTGATCCGATAGCGAGGTCAAAGTCAAAAGCGAAAACAGTCCAGTAACCAGAGAATCGACAGGATGAGGAGAATCCAAATCGTAGTCAAGGATGGCGAATAAATCAATCGGAAGCCAAATAATCAAAACCACAATTACTATCAATCAAGAACACGGAGTGCCAATCGAAGGAGGAGATCAATAGGCTCAGGAGCCTGACTGAGAGACAGTCCTTGCAGCACCAGCCTCTGTCTCCAGCTAACGCGATCTCCTTCCCGAGGGAGGGGCTCACTGAACTTTTATCTGAATTTAGTGGCCAATCAGAGCGCTCTCCGCAGAGAAATTTCTAGTCAGATTACCTCATGTCAGGTTCTGACTGAGCATGCTGTCTGTCAGAAGCTGACACAGTCTGAGCATGTGTCTGTGGGGAAAGTAGGTCAACAATGATTGACAGCTCCGCAGGTCACCCAGGGGGCAAGGGCTGGTGAGCCTTGGAACTTGCCACTCACGGAGTCCAATGCGCATGTCAGTCCAGCTCTTCTGTGTTGTCAGCATACATTTAAGATTTTTCCATGACAGCTTTCTCTATTGGTTCTGGACGTGTGCAGAATACCAAGGTCATCTGCGGGTTCTTCAGGCCCAAAGTGGAGTCACATAAACAGTCTGTACATCTTGGAGGATTTAGTGATGTGGAAATCTGAAAATGATGCATGTGCTACTTAAATATCATATAGGCAGAACAGGGCAGGTCATAATTTTCTCTATTGTATTAGCACCTAATATTCAAAAATGCACTTAAGCATATGCATAAGTCCCAAATTAACTTTACTTATAGTTATATATCCCTTGTTGAATCCAGATTTAACTGCATTTTAAGAGGGTAAATACAGTACAAATTAAAGAGATTTATTTTCTTCTCTGTTCAGATGCATCACCCGGTATAGATATTTATTAGAAAAACAAAGTTCTCTTCCTTTTTATGTGCCAAGAAGGTTTGTCTCCTCCTGTAAAATCCATCTTTAAAATCCAGGTCCTACTCAATGTCTTCCTACCTAGGTCCCCTCACTGATTAAGCTTCTGAGCCATCTCACACATACATAATTATCGTCTCAGCTCAGTTATTTAGCAGGAATCAAAGAAAGCAAACAAAATGTTGTGATTAATTAGGAACGGGATAGGAAATAGTACTGAAAGTATGATAAATACCATTCTGCAACCAGTGACACAGCGTCAGCTGGAATAGTGTGCTCAGTTATGGCACTCTATCACAAAAAGAATATAAGAGGGAAAAGACAGGCATAGCAAATGCATAGTTAAATAGAAAGGCTTCGATATGAAGAGAGATTGAAAAGTCTGGAACTGGTTAGAAAGACATGAATGAGAAAGGATAGGATATAGATATATTAATGTGGAGATAAGATAGGGATGCTTCTATTTATATTTTCATGCAATCAAGAACAAGTGCATATTCAATTAAATTGAAGATAATATATTTAGAAGTTGGTGAATTGTTGCTCTTTTTTCTTTTTTCACTTTTTAAAACTTTTCTCTCTCTCTTTTGTTTGCTTTGGTGTAAGGCTGTTTATACAATGAATAATTAGAACTCATTTCTGCAAGATACGGTTCAAGGAAAGAACTTTATAGGAATAAAAAAAAAACAAGGATAAAAAATTATATTGGATATAAACACTCATGCCTAAGCCAATCCATAATTCGCAGGATTCACAAGGAAACCAAATGTCTTATATAGAAACATAGGTATTGTGCTAATGTGTCTGTATAATCCTATCACTGACAGGGGTCTTGATCTAATGCCAGAGGACTTTGCACAAAACCATAAATGGTTATGGGGAGGGAAAAAATCAGCCTTCAGGAAAATTCTCCTAACTCACTGTGGCTAGAGATGGACTTAAAGCTGAAGTGTGTGTGTATGTGTGTGTGTGTGTGTGTGTGTGTGTGTGTGTGTGTGTGTGTGTCTTCCAAAAGTTTTATTGACTACTATAACGCTTTCTATTCTTGGTAGTCATGCACGTCTAATCCTTGCTAGTCTCTTTGTGGAATCTGCTCACTGTCAGAGGCAAAATTCTGGACTTGATGCTCCACAGGTTTGATTCCTCATGACCGTTCCTAAGTGAGGTCCCCCCGTGCTCTAGCACCTGAGATAACCTTAACTTGCCCTGGACTATGTCCATTTTCAAAGCTTTATAAATGCTTAATATAATGGAAATAAGAGACGATTATTTCTTCAACACAGATTTCTGGGACATGTCTAGGCGATAGCTAGTGTAAACATGGATATTTCAGGTAACATTTTCCTTGATTTACAAGAAGAGCTTTTAATTTATTTTCACAGACAGCCTCTGTCAGCATTACAGCCAGCTGGCAATACTCTGCTTTTTTTTTTCCACTGGAATATGCCAGTTCTTACTGCTGAAAGATTTCATGGAAACAATTCAGTTTCAACAGTTGCAGGAGAATTTAAGGAGATAGCCCTACATGTGGACTGTATGCCATTGCTAGGGTAATTCTGTAATGCATGTTTTTCTATACAAATGAAACAAGCTTTAAAATATCAAAATCTTACCTAAAAAAGAATGACCTTTTCTTCAGAGCCTTAGTTAGTGTATTATGTGGAGGATTTAAAAATCTGCTTGAAATCAGTAAAAATGTGGGTACATTAGCACTATGCAGCATTATGATGTTTTCATTTATGACACTCAAATTACAATTGCTTTCATATTGCTTTCACCATTTTACTTGCCAGACAGATAGAGCCATGATCAGCTTGCTCATCCAAACAGAAATTGAGTACTGTTCTAAGAGTAGCTAATATTATCTAAAACATTCTATTAGTTTTTACTACATCACTTGCTTATTTGTCTCCATCTGTTATGTCTTCATTTTTTTTTTTCAAATTGTAATTTCTCCGGGACAAACCACCCATTATATTAATATACGTGTGTTGCTTCCAGCAGAATAAGCCTCAAAGAGCCTGATGTTTCTGTTCCCTTTTAAATGAATAACTGCTAGTTACTTTGCCTTGTCAATCCAGGCCTCTCTTGGTCTGCTACCTGGTACCATGTAAACCAGTACAACCCGGTTACATGGTCAGTGAATAAACCGGTACCACCTCCTGGGCTTGCCTGGATGAGAAGGGTGTGTGGCCACCCAGCAGGATTAAAAACAAGGCCTGCCGGAGGGCAGATGAACTCCCTGCAAGCCAACAGCCATCCATACCCCGAGAGGAGATGGGCACCACCAGGTCACTCTGCCTGAAGTATCACCAGTGACACAAAGCTACTCAACTAACCTCATCAGGTGGAAAGAAAGTTGTTACAGTGTCTAAAGGTGCCCCAAAATTTGCAGTGACCTCAGCACTAATCTGACTTGACCTGGTTACCAGGGTCTTAAAAGTGACTCTTCATAGGAGACAAAGGCCCAAGTATAGAATGAGATCTTGTAGTTTATCACAGCTGTAAAAAAGAGTACAGAGAATTCTTCCAGGCCATTGGGAGTAGTATGGAATTGTCTTTGCAATACCCGCAAGAATCAGAAAACAATATGTGGGAAAAGAAGGCATGTACTTGCTATAGATGGAGAGCTTATTTCTGCCCAATAAATTGTAGAAATTGTTCAAAAACAGTTCATCTGTGAAAAAAATATGACCTCCTCTAATACTGCCACAGTCAAACAGACCTTGGGTGAACTACTGAGCAAATAATCATTATATGACTTAAAACAGCCTCGGGTCGGTTTTAACTGAAGTACCCAATTTCTCTAGGATTTCAAGCAAGGTTAGAAGAATAAATTGAAATATGTGTACTGCAAACTTCAGCTGGTACCCTCTTTTCCTCCTTTTCTAAACCTTTCTGGAATACCCATGTAACTTTCACCATAAGTTTCCCAGTTAATGTAAACTTTCAAAGGGAAAATAAGTATATCAATGAATTTGAATGGTAATATTGCACAGCATTATTTCTGACATTCAAAAGTAGTGTATCACTTACACAAGAAAAAGTAAAGGGACTGAATAATATCAGTTAGTTTTCTTACTTATTTCCAAGTTCTTATCATCTATTCTATTCAGTTTTTATAGTACCACTGTCACAACATAGTATTCAACTTTCTAGTATAGAAGTAGGAGATAGAGGCTAAATACAGACAGTCAAAAAGCAAAACACTGAATCAATTAAGTATTTTCAGGTTCATCTAAGCTGCACAGATTGAACCGATTGGCAGATGAACGTATATTCACTTTTGATTCAGGATATTCAGCCACATGCCTCGCAGGATGAGACTTTTTGGTCACTGCTGCAAGACTTGGCAAGGTGGCAGGGAACAAACCCAGTACCCCATGCTCCACCCCCTCTCCAATTGCTTGGGGGTGCTCAGGGGAATTATGTCCCCTCCTCCTTCCCTTATCAACTGGTTGCTTCAGTCTCTGCCAGAGGTAGGAATAGATGGAGTCTGCTGGTCTCCTGCCATTTCTAAATGTAGCTTTATGGGTTTTTTGGTCACACCAGCTCAAGCAGTTCCCTCATCTTGTTCCATTACCTCCATCTTCAGCACATCTTTGTGATGATTCTGTCACGTCATTGCCAACACCTCCCACCTCTCAGTCCGGTCCTGCAAGACTTGATGCCAGCATACTGAGGTGGGAAAGCGGGGATTAAAGCCCCTCCCAGGCCCCAGCCAGGGTTTGCATGGGGAGGCAGTCCCTCTCAGGCTCTTGTCTGCCCTGTGCCTTGCTCCAGGAAGGAAAGGCCTGGGAGGGGCTGCCTCCCACCTTCAGGCAGATCCTGCTACAGTCCCCAGCCAGGTTTCCCACCCCCTTGTCAGCCAGCCATCACTGCTCCAGCTAGAGAGCAGAGGGACGGGACCGACCCTGCTTTCTGGAGCAGACAGTACAGCCCAGCCCAGGGCTGCAAAGCATTCTGGGATACCGAGGGACTCTGATTTAACTTAAATCAGAAAGGGGTCTGGGACAGAAATTCCATAAACCAGTTAGACCTCCATTAGGTAAGTCTGATACTACATTCAATCAGGTTTATCTTAAACAAGCTTCAGCCATTTTGAAACTGGTTTACGTGCACTAAACTTCTGTTCTGTTACAGGTTTAACCAGTTTCTGATCACTTAAACCAGTTTATGTGTAGATTCTGTCCCTAGCCAGAGGGGTAAGACTTTAAAGGAACTTAAAAGTTCTAATAAGATCTCTAAAATCTCTCCTGGTCAGGAGATCTACGCTTGTTTTCTGGCTTTGTCAGAAACTTCTTATGTGGTTTGTGAACAATTTATGTATTTCTTCCACACTTCTGTTCCCCACAGTAAAATAGGAAAAGTAATATATTCTTTTTATTTTTGCCTGTTTTGTCTATTTACAGTATAAACCAGATAGAAAGTGCATTTTCCTATGGGCTTATACAGCACCTAGCATAATGGGACCTGTTCTCAGTTTGAACTTTTAGTCACTGTCAAATAAATTCTGGTGTGCATTACACAATGTAGATATGCACATTGCAAGTAGCAATTACTGGCAAGTATAACATTACTGCATGGAAATGAGTGCCTAAAAAGAAAATATCCACCAACCCAACAGCAACTCTTGAGATACTCTGAGGCATTTAAGATATAGAAAGCAAGAGCAAGAAAGGTTCTACCAGTACTTATTAGATATATTATGGTCTTCCTTCATAAGACAGGAATTTATGTTAACTTATCTTGTTTGTAATCAGTGGGAAAGGCTTCAGTTATAGGTATGACAAATGCCTCTCCCATTTTTATTTACACATTTGTAATACATGAATGTAAATGTGTATGTAATGTAACTACCCTTACATGAACAGAGGGAGCTTGATAAAGAGCTTCTGGGTGGATAAAACCATGAGAGTCTTTTTTTTTCATGGCAGCTTGTTGATTTAATAAAGTTGTAAGCACTCTGGATTGCAGTAGATGATTGTGTGAAACATGCCACCACATTTGCTTCAGTTTCAAGTAAAATAATTTATGTGAGCTAAACTTTAAACTTGAGTTGTTAGTTTAGCCAAAATGCAGTTAAGATAATAACAGGCCAAAGGCAGATGAGAACTCAAGTCTAAAAGACAGGAAACAGAGCTACATGGGGCTTTCTACAAAATTGTTGTTAAATAGGTAGTTGATAACAGCAGTTTTGCAAGTGGTTTAACATTGAAAATATTTAATGTATATGTGAGTGTTGTTGTTTTTAAATATGGTACGGTTCCAGAATCTTGAGACTTAGTTTTATACATCAAAGTAAATACATTTATAAATGATATTTTAATAGAATTTCAATATTTATTTAAATATTCTAATTCTAATTTTATTTTAGACAGATGAAGATCTGGCTCCTTCTTTAACTCATTGGCTCATAATAGTGAAATATTGAGATGGATGGTGCATTTGAGATGGTTTTCTATTCCATTCAATGATGAAAGTCATAAATTAATGCATTTATTCACAAAATGTACGTTGGTTCCACTGCTTCCAGCTGCTTTCTTGTTGGAATGATTCCATGCTTTTCTTGCTTGTTAAGCTCAGGTTATGATCAGGTTGGAAGCTATGAGAAAGTCAAAAAGACATACAAAAAATTAGAACTCTAAGATATTATTTTGGAACTAAGAGTTCCAGTTTTTTGTATGTCTTTTTGTCTCAGACCAAGTACACCCATGAGAAAGTCAAGACATTGCATCTTATTACCAGTCCTGTTTACGGGCTGGAATATGCAGCTCCAGCTTAGTCAAAACTCATCTTAACTTCCATTTGGAATAAAGGCTGAAGTATTAGATAGTAATGTCCCAGACCTGGAAACACTTACCTGCATACTTAACATGAGAGTTCACTTTACACAAAAACATGCATTGGCCTATTCAAGCATATAAGAGGATCAGGCAGCTCAAGGAATTTGGGCAGGGGAAAGAACCATTTCTGGGCATGTGCGAAGCAGATCATTTCTGGAAAAATTTTAGGCAAGAGATGAGCAAGTGACTAGCCACAAGTGACTGACTTGCCCATGCTATATTTGAAGCCTATAGGAACACAGGGAATTGAACCCAAGCCTCTCAAGTTCCATCTTATTGGGCACCTGTAGAGCAGCTGGTAGGCTGCTCCAGTGTGCGTGGTAATTACTGTGCTCCAGCAGCCTCCCATGTCTTGTGTATCAGCATTCCTGTGCTTTAAAATGGTGGCAGGGGAACTTGAACTAAAGCTCAAACAAGCTTTAATTCAAGCACCCCCACCGCCATTTTGAAGTGCAGGATGCACTTCGACATGAAACTCTGCAGCACTTTAATCAGAGCACATGTAAAAGTGCCCAATTATTTCTAATTGATGGATCATCTTTCCTATATACAGCCACATGTCCTTCAGAGTAATTTACCCTGTTTTTTTTTTTTATCTTAACCCCATTATACCTACATAAATCCCCATGTGACATTTTAAGGTATAGTCCTGCAAGGTTTTCTAGTGATGTGGACTGCTTTGACCTCTTGGATTCTTTTTACCTTCAACAAACTGTGTGACAGATGCCCCGCTGAAGAGCTGCTTGCAAAATAGCATATAATTCCTCTAATCCTTGGAATTTAAACCTATCACATTTTTAGACAATAATTATATACTTCACTTCCTATAAAGGCTTAGCTGTTTTAATATGGGCTTATATCAGTCACTCCAGTTTCACAAGGATGACTTTTTCTTCTCTGAACTTGTCTTGACATCCCACCTAGGATCTTTCTATTAAGTTGTGCCCAGAAAGGTATATGACTGGTGGGTGTGTGGGTATATTAGAACTAAGGAGATGGGGAGTCTGTGAAACCTCTGCTTCATGGCATGATGCATAGGCATAGACAGCACAAAATTGAAGATTGTTTTCTCAGCCATAATGCACTGTAAGCTAGTCTCTAATTTACTCTCTACTAATACCTCCCAGATTTTTTTCTAACTTTTCCTCTTCCTAGGTTCATACTATCTATCATGTACTCATCAGATTGTTTCTCCTTGTATTTTTTCAAGACGATTATATTTTTGACTAACTATAATCTTAATGCACTACTATAATAACTTTATCCCCACCCCTCCCCCGTATGTGCAAGAATTCTCCATTTATTGTCATCTATGAATTTCATCAATGCTTATTTTGACTCCTGGATAGTTCTCATAGGACTCTCAGGCTCCATGGCAACCCCCTTGACTCTAAGGCTACTCATTAGGAAGGAAGAGTCAAGGTTTTCCCATTGTTATGGTCTATCCTTCTATTGCTTGAATTCAGCTGGGCTGCAGAACAGAGAGGTTCTGTAGCTACCTCCACCTTACTTCCCAGTCTTACTTCTTTGTTAGAAGGAGAGAGAAAAGAATGCATGAAAAGAAGAACTCTAAGAAGAAAAAAAAAAACAGAAAAAAGAAAGTTGCATCCACCCTTCCCTGATCTCAAGAAGCTGATTTTGAGAGGAAATGTTTTTCCACATTCAAGGGAATCTGTCACTTGCCATCCAATAAGTCATGAATGCTGCGTGCCTCCTGAGGTTGCGGGGGCACGGAGAGCTCCCGCATGTGTCAGTGGTGGTAGTGCGGTGGCGGTGAGTGGCAAGCTCCCCCAGACAGCTACAGCAGTGTTGGTGGTGGGGCAGTGAGCTCCAACCAGCGGTCGGCAACCACCTGCTGACACTGCTGGCAGCATCAGCGGTGTCAGTGGCAAGGCAGGGGTGGCGAGCGGTGACCACCCACAGGTGTCACTGGTAGCAATGGCAGCACTTTTTTGCAGGAGGTACAATGACAAGCTCAGGGTGTGCACGTGCAACCATGTGCACGTGCAACCATGTGCACCCCCTACGATACACCAATGCAATAAGCATTTCTTTGTCTTTCAAGTAAACAGGAAGATGAATAGTCATCCTAGCTTAGGGAGCCACTTCTTCTCTCTATATCAACTTTGAGGGTTGACTCCACAATTCTGAATTCCACATAGTTCAAATACTAGTTTCCCTTCCCATTGCAGACAATGGACCAGGTAATCCTTTTAGACCAGGTAATACTTTTAGTACTTACTTGTACAAAGGTACAAGTATGTACTTTTTTCGTCTTCATAGAATAAAACAAGGATTCGGTAAGGCTGATAGAAAACTCTAACTAGAGTTTTCCACTTTAGCAATAATACATGGGATGATCTCTCTCTCTCTCTCTCTCTCTCTATATATATATGTATGTGTGTGTCTGCATGCATGTTTGCTTATTACTCAAGAATACCTGGTCCTATCTACTCTAAACCTTCCAAAAAATCAGTGAATACCACCCAAAGAAAATTATAGGCAGGTTATTTTTCACTTGACCCTTTCTGGGGCTTCCATTGACTGGGATTACTTCGCTTCTTTGGTAACAAACTGGTACCACTCTGTTTGGTATGCAGTGAATTCAGTTCATTTGTCATTATTACATTGACACTGGCCTTTTTTCACTCCATGTTAAACATTTAATGTTTAAATGTTTAATGTTGTACAATATTCTTTAAAAAAAACCAGTATTTTTTATCTAAATATATTTGTACTAAATTCTTTGAAAATAAACAAACACTGCAATTACAAAAATAGCAACCCAAAAGAAGAATGGGTAAATCAGCTAGTAGTTTAATAAGAATTAACAGCCCATGTTTTATCTTAGCAAGGGCTGCACTTGCTTCTTTCCCTGAAGAATGGAACTTTGTGCCCAAAAGTTTGTATAACATTTCTCCCAACTGTATAGTTAATGGAAGAAAAATACAACCAAAAATACCTTGCTTTACACATTTCTTGGACCATCACAGCTACAACAATGCTCCAGTGTTACTAGGCTTAAAAATCCAAGCAAAATTTCTAGTATTTGATTTCTTTTTTTTTAAAGAATTGTATCACTTTTCATTTATCTCAGGGAGTTCTGCCTGAAGACTTCCTGCTTTGCTTAATATTTTGAAAAAACAATTAAAATCTCTCTCAACCCTGCCATTATCAAATAAATATGCAAACTGTGGCTGAAAGTTAGGGTACTGGTATCTGAAACCGTTTATCAACGAGGTTCAAGTCTCCTTCTAACTGATATAAGTGACAAAAAACCCTGTTGGAAAATGCAGTCATTAGGGATGAGTATCTAAGTCCTGAAAGCAGTCTGCAGAAAGCCTGTATAAACTACATCAGTGTTGCTGAATGAAAAAGTAAGTATCAGTAAATTCTAAGTAACTTTATTATGTAGAAGGCTTTAGTAGTAGTTGAGACACCAAAATGAAGTTATAAAAACTTCAGATTAGAAGCATATGATGCTTTCAGGTTTTGCCTTTTTGTCTTCCAACAACTTCCAAATACTGCAGGACTTTGCTGTCTGTGTTGGACCCTTGCATTGTTCAAAAAGTGTGTAACAGTAAAAAACAGCAAAAAATTATTGCATAGTCACAGTCGTGGTATGACGAGTCCTGTAACTAGGAGCCTAGGGTTTATAGGAAGAAGAGCCATTGTGAAGCTTTCTTGACATTATAAGAGAATGTTTAGCAAGGGGAACCTGGATAGGACCAGGTATTCTTGAGTAATAAGGGGAGTCTTCCTACCTGTATTTTCCTACCATGAAAGATTGTTCAGGTTCAGGAGGAGGCTCGCTAATGTTTGTACATTTCACAGATATTTTGGATGCTATTTAAGTGAAATGTAATTGTTTGATCATTCAGCATCAATGATAGAATTCCTCCTTTTAGAGCTGACGGTCCTTTGTTTAATTATCATCTGGGATATATTCATCACAGATGTCCTATGGATGTACAGCATATGTTCAGAACAGTCCTGCCGGTATCAGCAAGCACACACCCTTAGGATGAAACATTTCACATTCCACTGACATTTGCAATAGCGCAGTGCTCATTGCAGTAAACTTCATGGCCTTGAAGAGAGTACACTGGGGTGGAATGTTTCTAAGATATAATGGTCTTCAGATGCAAAATAAATGATGAAATAAAGGCATGATATTGTTTTCTAAACTGTTCTTCCTCTAGCCATAATTTTTATACAAATGGGGGAAATAAAATAACTTCCAAAACTTCTGAAAGACTCAAATGGACCTCTGAACTCCCCAAAATAACAGTCTTTTTCTAACAAATAATAAATATCAGACTGGAGGAGGAAACATTCTGAATATTGTCCACAGGTCCACATTGTCCACAGACTTTGACTTTAAATTCTGTTGTCTAAACAGAACGTGATTTTCCTGTTGTTTGTGCCAGGGTATCATTCTCTCAGATGACGCAGATAAAAGAAATATTGTAGCTTCCATGATTGTTTGTACATATGTATCTGCATTCTGCATGTTCTATTTTGGATTGTTGTACTGCCATTTCTCATTCCCTTTTCTCTTGCTTACAAGTCTAACCTTAACTTTTCTTATATATCTTGTTTTCTCACATATAACATGCCTCCAAATAAAACACAAATCTTGTTTTTGGAAGGTAAAGTGTAGAAAAAAAGATTTTTCCAAAGTCATGGCTGACTGTAACAGAGTAAGTCTTCCTGGGAACATAAACTATCTAGAAAATGTAGCACCAGGAAGTTCCTGGTACCAGTTGTCTCATCCAGACTGGGAGCCACACTTCCTGGACAGTTTCCATCAGGACTTATTCTATGTCACACAAAGTTAGGTCCCAGACCCTTGCAAGGGCCATGGCAAGACTATTATCTTTACTGTAAAGAGTCCTTTACATATGTTCCTATAAATAAAAACATGTTTCTACATCCTGAGCCTCAAGATACTGCCAGCAGCTCACTTGCTGCTTCATGCAAGCTACAGGAGTCAGCAAGGAGCCATGGCTGTGAGAAAGTTAGCACAGTACTCCACCATTTTGGCAGCCACGTGGCATATGCATCGTCTCTAGGCTTGCTTATTTTCCAGTGAAGAAAACAGCTTCCCTACTTAAAACATGCACCCCAATTTTGGAGAACTGATTCTGAAGGGAAAGGTGTATGTTGCATTTCATTTTGTCCTCACTGAATGTAGAAAAGAAGGCAAAAGCCACCAGTCTGACATTAAGAAGCATTTATTTCATATTCACATTAAAAAATTTCAAATAATATTATTGATGATATCTATTTGGCTTGATATACAGATGTGCTCACAGAACAGCATTAGATTATTCCCTACTGGTGATTGTTCTTATGCGACTTTGAAAGCCCATGAACATTCTGTTCCAAATCCACCTTCAAGTGAATAGATAGAAGCCTTGTCGTGGGTCCAAGGATTTCCTTCACCCAAATAGTCTTTTGGGATGTCTGCACAGGAGCTGGGAGGCTGCCCTGATGCACTGTAATTGCAGCACATCAGAGCAGATTCCATTAATTGAGTCTGCTGGAGCGTGGTGATTACTGCACTCCAGTCAGCCTCCACGTCTCGTGTATCAGCATCCCCATGCTTCAAAATGACGGTGGGGGGCACTTTAACTAAAGATCATCAACTAAAGCACTCAGAGGCAGTCTAATTAAGCACCGCCTGCTCCCCTCCCAGAGCACATGTAAAAATGCCCTTATTTCCTGGGCACACTTGTCCCACAGGAAGTCTCTTACATCAATCAATGCTGAATCACACACATAATAACACAGTCATAGAATCACAGAATCAGTGAGTGGGAAGGGACCTAGACAGATCATCTAGTCTGAACCCCTGCCATGGGCAGGAAGGAGCACTGGGAGTGGCAGGGGTCATAAGACCCTATCCAGTCTCCTCTTGAAGGTTTCCAGGGAAGGTGAGAGCACCACCTCTCTGGGAAACCTATTCCAGGCTCTGGCCACCCTTACCGTGAAGTAGTTCTTCCTAATATCTAGCCTAAACCTATCCTCCCTCAGCTTGTGGCCATTGTTCCTGGTGACTCCAAG